>NW_024609868.1:40642823-41242823 GCF_016920785.2 Ixodes scapularis
TATATATATGAAGGAATATGTGCAGATGAATGAACCGTACTTAATCCAATGAATCAGAGAACCAAAGTTTCCAGGAACCCGCCGGAAGCCAAAAATTGGCGGAGTCAGGATTTGAACTCTGGGCCTCCCAATGTCCGGTCGGGTGTGCTAACCACTACAACACTCCACCGGGGTCCATATCACAAGAGCGAATGACATTTTAGCGAACGGCGACATTTGAGCGAATGGTCGTTTTAGCGAATAACGGGGGGCGCGCGTTAACCCATCCGTCGCGCTGCGCTTTACGCCGCTTCGCGGCGACAGTCTACGGCAACTCATTACAAAAATATGAACTCACTTGGCCCACCCGAAAACGCCGCTTCGCGGCGTCCGACTATTCGCTAAAGTGTCGTTCGATGAAACGTGGGCGTTCGCTAAAACGTCATTCGATCAAGTGAGTGCCTCCCCACTCCACCTTGGCTTTCTGGCGTTTCCTACCTGTCTTATTAATGCACAAGAAACGAAATGTATCCAATCGGAGGTGTTCTGGAAACACACCGCCGCCGCGTGGAACGCGGTACGACGCTTAGTGTCACGTGGTACGTGCTCGTTTGTGCTCAAGAAATCCTCCCACTGTTTGTCTCGCCCCGTGTACATGTAGTATTCTTTGTTTTATGAGCTTTAGAGACACGGTATCATCATCATCTGCGAGAATCAAGAGCCACGTTATTGAGTATACAACACGGGCACTTCACACCATCGTGTGAAGCTCATAAAACAAAGAATACTACATGTACACGGGGCGAGACAAACAGTGGGAAGATTTCTGGAGCACAAACGAGCACGTACCACGTGACACTAAGCGTCGTACCGCGTTCCACGCGGCGGCGTGTGTTTCCAGAACACCTCCGATTGGATACATTTCGTTTCTTGTGCATTAATAAGACAGGTAGGAAACGCCAGAAAGCCAAGGTGGAGTGGGTGTGTAGAGGTTAGCACACCCGACCGGACATTGGGAGGCCCAGAGTTCAAATCCTGGCTCCGCCAATTTTTGGGCTTTCGGCGGGTTCCTGGAAACTTTGATTCTCTGATTCATTGGATTAAGTACGGTTCATTCATCTGCACATATTCGTTCATATCCTCCTCGGAGACCACGTACGATGGTGTGAAGTGCCCGTGTTGTATATATATATATATATATATATATATATATAGACGCTTTGCACACGCGCCAGATTGAGCCGCCATAGCTGACCTTCTCCTGTTTTACCGAGATGCCGAGCCACCGAAGCGGGCGTTTATGAGCCTCCAAAGAGGTCTATGATGGGGAAAAGGACGCAGTAGCACCTAAAGTCGCAATAACCTGTTCTGCTGTGGTAATGATGACGTGAAGCGAACGGAATAAGAGGAAACAAAAACTGAAGGTCGCTTATGGCGGCGCCCATGCACAGCTGCTGCAAAGCGTATATATATATATATATATATATAGGAAATGTGACTCATGCCATTGTGGCACCTGCTTCCCCCCCCCCCCCCCCCCCTGGCCCTACTCCCTTAGGTTTTTGACATTTTGCAACGGAGTCCCCGCGTAGCAACAACTTCTCCTGGCAAGCCGTCACCAACGAGTCAACCAAAGAGCAACGCGAGGCACGGATCTTCACGCCGGATGCCTTAAGCTGCCGGCGTGGCTCTTTAAACGCGGGACGGCGTAGCCCCTCAGCCCGTCAGCCCCGGCCCGAACCTTCACCGCGGCCGAGAGTGCCGAGAGTGCGCGGCGCGGAGTCGTCAACGTGGCTCCTCTTCCTTTCTCACCGCGAAGTCTGGCCGCCGCCAGCACTCACGGGGAAGCCGGCAAATTGCGCGTGACAATACGGATGAGCCCGGGGCTCAGCGCTGACAGGACTCGGGGCGCGGGTGGAGGGGAGAACGTCGGGAAGCAAGCAGAGGCTCGGCGACCTCTTCGGTGCCGCGCGTCGCATGACGCATGACGCGGCTTCTAGAAGCCGCAACTGCTGCTGTTGCTGCTGGGGGACGGGAGTCAGCGCGGCCGCCCCTTGCAAAAACAGAACGGCGCGTGTTTGTGCACTTTCCGAGGGGAGTCTGACGGATACGGCGAGAGAAAATGCGAAATGTCGCGGAATTTTCGCTCGCCAATTTTTGGTGTTTTTGTTTTGACTATGCTGGGGTCACAGGGTGCCAATTGAGACCCTGCGTATCCTGTTCCATCTGTTTTTTTTTTTTTTTCCTTTTTCTTTTGCTTAGTTTTATGTTTTGAAAATGTCATACCTCCAGTTTTCCGCAGGTAAAGCCTTCGACAAACTTGTCGAATGTCGTCTGTCAATACCTCGTCGTCTGTCAATACCTTGTCGTCGTCTGTCAATACCTCCGTTTCGGGTTCTTCACTAAAATGTTTGATATACGCCAGCTCACTTGCGCCCTTACGTTCTGCTCAAGCCCCATCACTACGTTCTTAACGAAGCAGCTCTGAACATGGGACGAGGTCGGAAAAAAAGAAGTCATTAAAGAAAATTTAAATATACACAATGTGACACTGCACTATGGCGTAATGCAAGAAGGGACGCTCATATCTACTTCGCGAACTTTAGTTTTCACTGAAAACTTCGTTTTTCGGCCATTCGCCGATCTTCCTCCGTTTATCGCAGTGATTGGCTCTCTAAGGACAACGCAGACGAGCGGGCAATCTTTTTTTTTTTTATGTAGGTTTTTAGGGTTTTTGTGCAAGAGGAAAGGGGCACTTTCAGACTGTGCGACGATAAAATGTTTCACTGAGCCCGACACCACTTGCATATCACGCTCTCCAAAAGATAAAGTGGAAATCGCTTCGTAGTTACTTTTTCTGGGGCCTCCCGTAATCTTTCAACTGTTCTCGGAAACGTCTCATCTTTCCCGGGAATTATTCGTCTGCTATTTGTCACCCATTGCCGAAAACTAGATTAAAAAGAAAAGCGCCAAAAAGGAGCAGTGCTTGACATTCCACATTCACGCGAGGATTTTTCTGAGAATCGTCCTATGGCAATATGCACTACGCATGGAACAAAGAAGCACCAGAACGATACGTGATAAAGTGGACGCAAGCCTGCGTATAAGGAAAAGAGGAAAAAATAAAAATATACATCGGGTTTGTCTCTGGCTTGTCCTATATAACAGCCTTCCAAGTAAACTGGAATTGCGTCAACGCCCCACGTGCACGCGTGACTATCAATGATGAGTTCTCATCGGAATTTTTCCTACATATTTACGTCAAAGAAGGCGCGGCAATTCTTTCATGTCTAGGACATGTACGAAAAAATGCTTTTGGATAAAAAACACCTAAAATTACATAATAACATGCCCTATCTTACAGTAAAATATAAATATTGAAAGACTACATGTTGAATCCAAAAGGAGCTCCAAAAAGAAGAGACTTCATGAGATTTCTTTTATTTAGTCAACTTGGATCTGGGTGTTAGCTACAGTGCTTTTTCCGTTTGTTGTCATAGAACTAATAATTTAATTTCATCTGTTAAATTTTCAAAGCCTCATCTTGTTGCCTTTTAAATACATGACAAAATCTCTAGTTTATGCAGAAACGGCCATATTAAGAACCAGAAAAAACCCACCACCACCGCAACCGATATGCCGGGCACCGATATAGGCATCGGTGCCCGCCACTTACGAAATAGCCAAAATTAAATCATCCTGCTCTCTTCAAGATATCCAAAAATTAGAAAAGTACTTTTTCTGTTGCTGAGAAATTACTTTTTAAAGATCAGCCTCTCCGAACATACCTCTGCAGGCGCCCACCTCGTAGATGACGCACGCAGGTGTTAACCAAAGAGGCGTCAACGGTTTGAGACGCCGCCGGTCTTCAACTCTCTCCCGAAAACACTTTTTATTTGGTTAAACTGGAAGTTACCCTGACATATACGCATCCGTATCCTCTTCACCTTACGTAAGAATACTGGCGTCTTAATTTCCCTCCACTGCCGACGAGCGCAAACCTTCATCGTATGCTTCCCGAGTTTTGGAATGCATACTGCGCGTCAGCCTCATCTACATGTCGTATATCCAGACATAGACTCTTCAGACCGGATAGCTCTTCACTGTAGAGAAACGATAACGGTGATGTCGCTTTCCCATTTAACTTAACTGTATTTTGTTAGAACTAATACCCCTGCCAGACGGGCTAGTTTAGTGTCACTACAAGCGAGTGCACTTCGCCCTTAGTGTCATTTCTGTAGTGTGCCACACGGCTCCTTCCTGAGGAACACACTTGGCTTGGAGTGAGTTCGACGAACTCACTTCGTTCGATCGAGCGGGTGGAATCAGTAGGAGTGTTTCAACAGTAAAACATAACAACTCAGAAACCAAAAGCGTTGCGTAAGTTTTATTTTATAAAGAAAAAGAAATTCGTTAAAGAGACGACATGTAGAAGAGTGGCATTGCAAAAAAAGTAGTGGGTGGACTTGGAGTTTAGGCTTACCTGAATCAAGATTAGCGCAGCGGTGAATTTATAAAAGACGACGACAAAGTCAGTCATTCATGGCTGTCTTGGTTAGCAGAGAATGATAGAGTCTACTTTTGTTTCAGCATGTAATTATTCGAGACAACACGATAATTATGATCTGATTAGGCAGTGTCAGGGCCTCCTCATAGACTTCCGTGGAACGAAGCGGAACGCCAAAGTTGGATATGCTTCGTTCTTTATATTGGCTTGCGATGATCGATCAGAATTATCCAATTGGCGTAAAAATCGAGCACAGCTCCTAGGCACACTTTTCTGAGTTAAGTGGCGTCGGCGTAACCGCGCGTTGCATTAAGGGCTGTTTACCAAAATGACGTCACACGTGACGTCACGAGGGTAAACTTTTCCCGCTAAATTTTGCGGTAAAAGTTTTTCTCAGTTTGGCGGAAAATTTTTCCGCTAAATTTAGAGGAAAAATTTTACCCGTTTGACGTCACATTTAAAATTTCAGATGACGTGTCATGTGACGTCACACGTCAATTCAGCGGGAAAATTTCCCGGCTAAATTTAGCCGGAAATTTAGCGAATATTTTACGCTAAGGGGGATGGGAATAGGAGAGGAGGATGGGAGGGTACAGAGGGGGAGCAGCTCGCATACCCTCCCCTTCGTACCCCGGCCTCCTCCCTCCTCTCAAAAGCTGCGCACCAATTCGGCATTACAGAGAATTGTAAACGTCTAATTTTTTTTTTAACGTGTCTTTATTAAGGGGTATCGGTGGCCGAGTGGGCTAGCGCCTACCAAATCGGAGTACGTGGGGAGAAAGCTCGCGCTGGAGAACCCAGTGATCCTGAGCTCAATCCCCAGCCCTGCCCGAAGAACACACTTCCAATGAAGTGAGTTCGGGGAGCACACTACGCTCGCTCCGGTAGATCGAGTGTGTAATCTTGATAGCAGTGTTCAAGGAGTAAAAATAATAGAAGAAATTAACGCTACGTAAAATTAGTATTATTTGGATAGGAGTAATATTAGATGCGCACTTGTTTTCTGTTGGCAGGAAAGTAGTACATTGTAGGAAAACAAGCGGCTAAAGCCTGATTCACATGGTGCGATTTTCTCCTGCGAAATCGGTGAAGCGATGAACCGCACATGCGAAATTTCGCGTTTCCTTTCACATTGATTGAGAACATATGCGATTTTTCGCACTTGCGAAGCACATGGTTGAAACCCTTGAATTCGTGTGGCAATACTAATTTCGATATTTCACAAAATTATAAAATTTTCAGATTTATTTATTAGCTTCTGGTAAAAAGTACGCCGTATACTTATATTTAGGGTCGGTTCAGATGTTTGCATCGACTGCATTCGCATCAACGAAAACGACGAAAACAACGAGTACGACGAACGCGACAAGGACACCGGGAGAGTCACAGCTCATAACTGATTGAGCAAGCTAGTTGTTGCGTTGCTTGGCATGTCGCGCAAGGCGAACAGTTGTCCCGGTGGCTTCGTCACGTGGACGATGTTCCATATTGAAAGATGGCAAGCAGCAGCGCGTCTTGACTTTCATGGAGCATAATGTCCGCTGATGACGACGAGTTCAGACTGCTCTGTAAAAAGGAATACCTACTTCTGCGGAAAAGAAACTCCTGCTCCTAGACGGCAGCCCGCGGTGATGGCGGGTCAGGCCGTGCTGGCAAAACAGAGTCAAAGAATCGGAGTTTTACTCATTGGTAAGTCGACTTGTGCTTTTCTGCGAGCAGGTTTCTGGAATACTTTTTCTCTGCAGACCCTTTTTATGCTGCACAGCGACCCGGAGCAGTTTCGAAGATATTACCGGATAATGCGGAACGCCTTTGAAAGACTCCACACTCGCCTGGAAACAAAGCTTACGAAGCAATATGTCGTCAGAGAGCCCATTTCGTCGCGGGTGCGGCTTGCTATCACTTTGAGGTAAAATGGCATTCTCTTTAAACTTCACTGTTTGGAGTGAATACGAGGTGCAATTAAACTGGTTTATATGGCGAACTCATTACTAGTTTCTCGGCTTCCAGACATTGATGTACACAGCAATGTTTTGTTTTTATTCAGGTACGTGTCATCGGCAACGTCAATGCAGGATCTTGCACTGCAATTCAAGGTTGGAGTGTCAACAGGGGCATCCATTGTGCATGAGAGATGTCCGAATATATGAAAGGTGCTTCACTCAAAACACATGAAGGTAAGCAAAGAAACCTGATTTCGTTTTTGGTAACTTGTGGAAAAGAGGACGGTTTCAGATGGAGCGATTTTAGTTGCGATTTCGCAGTTGCGACGGCGCTGTTGCGGCAAACAGGCAGGTTCAATGCGATTATGAAATAATCGGAGCTGCGTCAATTGTCAAACATCTTTCGAGACGTCACCAGCGCCGCTGCGACGGTACGAAAAGACAGCCAATAAAAACGCGCCTCATCCAAAACCAACCGTATCCTTAGTGTCGGAGGCATGCTGTGAAAGAGTCGCTGGCGTCTCGTAATAAAAAGAACACTTGAAAATGGAGGTGGCATTCCGGTCGTGCGGTATTCACTGGGGGCCATAGCTTACGCCGGTTGCTGTTGAGGGCACGTGCTGTTAGTGAATCTGCACAACGCTTCTGCAACGTATATTTCACACCGTCAAGATTGTTTATCTTGCCAGCAGTACGTAGCAGTTCTTTTTGAGCTCTAGCTGCGAACAATGCGCGCCAATACGGCGTCCACTAAATACCGCCTTTAAAGATGTAGATCATGACGAACAACAAGACTCACAGTGGTGGTCTTGGGAAATTGATGAATTCAAGTTCGCCCCCCCCCCCCCCCCCCCCTCCTGCCCCGGTGTACTCTTTCTACACACTACCAAACCACGTAATCATCCAGAATTCTAAATCAGGGGGTGTTGCAATTATTCGGGGGGGGGGGGGGGGGGGCTGTTTGGAGGGGGTGGTCTTAGGTCTAGATGCATTGGTCAAGAAATTCTGAGGGGTGTCGCCCCCAAGCTGGAGATAAATAAGGGGGTGTTAGAAGGGGCTGGCTTTAGGTTTATATACATTGCTTAAGACATCCTGGGGGGGGGGGGGGGGGGGGGAGGGGGTGTCGCACCTCACCTGGAGATAATTATGGGAGTCGGGTGTACAAATCACTGCAGCTAACTCGTCCTTTGCAGCTGCTCCTAACTATTCGCAGCCGAAATATCTAAATGAATCATGTTGAAAGCTGTACTGTCAAAAATGGTTTCTCAAAAAGTTTAAACAACAGAGAGCCATTGATTTATGATTCTAGGGACGAACTTGGGAAGAGAGGGCTGCAGACCTGAGGATGTTGAGGGCCCCAATGCTATTACTGCGCCACCTTCGAAAGACGGGGTCACACATTACGCATCCTACGAATACAGTTTGCAGACAAATAGTAATTTGAGGCACCGCAGCATCCCTGCTTTTTTATGTCTCACGGCAACCAATGAAAGGAGCAGCCTGTCACGCGGCTTATGAAACACAGATGCGTCAGTGGGTCGCGTTCGATCGATGTCTGCAGACTGTTTTTTGTCTTTTGTATAAGCAGTCTGACACCGGCCTGACTTGGGCATAATATGATAGCTTACAAAAGTAAGTGGTGTGTGCCTGGAGCTGGGCTAGTTGGCTAAACATGCTTCTGAAAGTTTCCAGCTGAACGTAGAAAAAAAGGAGCGAGGGAGAAAAAAAAGATAGACACACAGCTTTTCAGATCCAGTTACAAAATTATTCGCAATTGTTAAGCGTCAACAAGTATTTCTCATATTTGAGGATGCATTTATTACCAGTATTACTATGGGTAAAAATTACATGAACGGCTTTTAAATAACAACGTAAAGCCATGTGTGAACTTTGTGCTGTACTTCTAGCTCCCATCAAGAATCACAGACCAAGGGAAATTGCCAAGGGCTTTGAGACAGGGCGGAATTTTCCTCATTGTGTGGGGAACGTTGACGGAAAACACGGACATATCGAAGCCCTTGCCGATTCTTGAAGCCTGTACTATAACTACAAGCAGGGCCGTACCCAGAAAAACATTTCGGGGGGGGGGGGGGGGGGGGGTTTTCGGGCACAACGGCGGCCATTTTGAAAGTGTCTATTGTCTTATTTTCGCCTATGAATCATGTGCATCGGTGGCATATAATGGAGAGTTACAGCAAACCGGAGAACCGGTCCCGGTTTGGTACCCGGTAGCCGATCGGCGCCACTGCGCGTGCGCAGAGGTGGAGATTAAAATCGGCTGGCTGCCAGTGCACCGACCAGGGCCGTACCCAGAAAAAAATTTCGGGGGGGGGGGGGTCAGAACCCCCTATCCCCCCCCCCCCCCCCCTGGTTACGGCCCTGACTACAAGGTGCTGTTTATGGGTCTACAAATTTACTTTAACACATATCATGTTTCGCAAGAGCGCATGAAGTGACGTAACATTCGGCTTTTCAGGGTAACCTACTTGTAGTGCTGATGGCCATCGTGGACAGCAAGTCGAGGTTTATGGCCACAGACGCTAGAGCGTATGGCCACCAAAGTGATGGTGGCGTCTTCAAGGCATTAAGGATAGGACAGTGCCTCCGTCAAGCTGCCTTGAATTGTCCACCACCAAATCTGCTGCCATCTTCCCATGTAATCGCCGCGTCCGTCTTCATTGGAGACGAGGCATTTCAACTGAGGTCGGACTTTCTGAGGCCCTGTCCTGGTTGATACCTCAGCGATTATCTAAAAATATTCAACTATCGACTGTGTAGAGCGAGGTAACCTTTAGAATTGTTGCACTTTCATTATAATAACAAAAATCACAGTGTTGTCTTTGTCCCATTTCCAGAAGGTGCGTCCAGAACGCATTCGAAATTTTGGCTACTAGATTTTGCATCTTCCGCAGGCCAATGGACCTCCTCCCAGACCACGCCACTGGAGTCGTCCGCGCAGCTTGTGTACTGCACAACTACCTACAAGACGACAAGTTGCACATGCTAAATGCCAATGCTGATTGAAGTCGACCACTTCGGCAACATCGTTGATGGCCAGTGGCGCAAGGAGGTCTCTCAACAGACAAACGCGTTGCTCCACCTACCGAGGCTGAGATCGCGGCACGTCGACCAATCTGTCCGAAAATGCAACATAGTGGCCACTGCAGTGAGAGACCTGTACCGTAGGTACTTGGTAAAGGAAGCTGCAGTGTCATGGCAAATCAACCGCGCTGGACTGAAATCCTAAGTAGTGTCAGCGGTATGGTAACAAATCACGAAGTTTTCAAGTTTTTGTGTGTGAGGATCGTCTGACCTATTTCCGGTGGAACAGGGAGCTGAGGCCACCATTACAACAATATTCTGCCGCTGCGAGTTCGCTACTTTTGAACGGGCGCTCTGGTGAGAGACGGCTTCCGTGTGAGGCCCACTAGGACTTTGTATTGTACCAAGACCAAGACCGGTGCTACTGGAGGGGGATGAAATTAGGGACTCTCCCTGTTCATGTACGCTATTAATGTGCTTAACTAGGGGTGGACGTAATTTATACTCTGCCGCCCGTGGAGGAGTAACACAGTCCTCTGAGATTCTTGGTTGGATAAGTGGGACGAGTGTTTTCAGTGCACGTTCTGCAAGATCCTGAGCTGAGGCGCAGTCCTTAAAGGGAAGCCGGAACACTTCCTAAAAAAAAAATGAGATAGAGCTTGATTCTAGCGTAGTTTTATCCCGTGGATATGAATATCGCGTTCGTTTTCCCGGAAGATGTAACTTAACGCGAGAAAACACGAAAAACACCCGACCCGTCGTGGCTTCATAAGAGGGCCTTTCGGCCGCAAAGCTCGTGTCGCTCGAGGGCCGTGCATGCCATCCCTAACTTGAAAAGTGTATTCCCCCGTACTGGCACAAGAGTACGCGTGCATAGCTGTGGTGGACGCTGCTGGAAGGAAGATTCCGAGAACTCCTTTTATGGCGACACGCTCCTGGAAGGAGGGCCTTCGGTGGTACTCTGAAAATGATTTTCTGCAACCTCCATGCCCCAAATTATAAAAAAAATAATTTCGATATTCGAGATCCTGGAGGTGAAATGAAGCCGACTTAAGTGTGTTTCCTCAAATACCAAACCGCTACAGCTTCCTTTTAACTTGGTGTGTGAGAGTTATTTGAGTAGTCTCCGGAAGTATGTGCATTTAGGTGGTTCAGGTAGATCTGCAACGTGCTGGAGGTAGTGTAGTGTTGAGAGGGAGTGTGTTTGTACATGCCGAAGAAGCGTAGCATCTGCCCTCTCTGCAGTGTGGAGTGGGCTGTAGGGGATTATGTGGTTACGACGAAACTATAACAGAAGGCACGGCGAGTTTCCTTCTCGTCGTGCCTTACATTGTAGCTTCCGGGTCACGTAGGGGTCGATTTCGTCTGGCCATTGACAAGGGGTACTCGGATCGTCGGTGGCGTGCGTAGATGAGTGGGCGGCCTTGCAACACCGGCGCACAATGCAAATATTTGCCTTTTGGCGCCGGTGCACCCCATGACTCCAGCAACGTGTTATGTTCCTCTTTATTCATATTTGATGTCTGCCAAAAAGGTGAGCCTGTACTTGATTTTTCTTTCTTTTGTAATTGCATCTTTTTTGTCTTTTGTTAGTTGTTATCTTTCAACATTTAAAGCCAGCAATAAAAAATTGATTTCTGAATCACCTCTGCATCATGTCATCTCTCTAGTTCATTTCCACCCCGGACCTGTTGCCTGCAAATCAGTCAATATTTTTGTAGAAAATTGGTTGTGGTCTTTGCCCCTTTTACGGACAAACTGGCGGACACTTTTTGTGGCAGGTATAGCCCAAAGTAGATCGACAGAGTACTGGCTGATTCCCCACAGGGTAAGGTGCTATTTTACTGTTTTCGTTGGACCTACGCTGCCCAATCGGGTCTTTACCAAACCCAGAATTCGTTTTATCGGCCGACTTTGATGAAATGAACGACACGCTGGACGTGCAAAACACATTCTGTACTTCCTCAGTGTAGGTCAGCATGAACAAGCTAACGTAAATATTAAGCTTTTTTTTTAATTCAAAACAATATTAGCGATTGCGAACATGACAAAAACACTGAAGATAAAGGAAACGACATAAATAAAAAAACCACAGGTTTTCAGATGCAAAAGAAAAAGCCAAAACAATCATGTTGGTGAAATAATCGCAAACTATGCACTAAACCATGTCACAAGATTTCTGTGACAAATGTCACGCGTGGCACGTGTGACATTTGCGTAGGGGACTCATTGAATAGTAGAAAGACCCTTTCTTGAAATCTGTTTGGGGATCTGACACGAAGGTCTGTCCAGAAACAGAGAATCGCTGATCGGCACTTTGTAATTAAAGCCATTTTACACGCGTGTCGCTCGCGTAGCACGCGTCCAGCGCGTTTACATATCAATTAGTTATTTTCACTATACGTAAAAATGTGAAGCTCTATTTTTATCAAATGGCTTTAATAACAAGGTTCTGTTCAGCGTTTCTCAGTTTCTAGACAGACCTTCGCGTCATCTGCAAACAGATTTGAAGAAAGGATCTTTCTTCTATGCCACGAGTCCCTTACGCAAAGTGATCGAACAGAAGCGTCAATTGTTATTGCCTGCAATTTTACAAAGGAAGCAACCACAACCCTCTCGTGGTACGCAAACGCCAGTTCATTTTAATGCCGTACTGAAGCTTACATCCCCCGGCGAAAAATATTCACATGGAAGAAGCACATCCGCCGCCCCACCCCCGCAGCGAATTTCGAAGACGACGACGTAGGTGACGCATTTTTCGTATTTTTGATTCCCACGTTGCTATGACCACCGTGACGTCTTTCACGAGCCGCGTTTGATTGGCTGTCCGTCCCCTTCGCAAGAGCGGCCGTTCGCAAGGAAAGATTGGCAAAATACGGAGTTGCGAATTAGTCGAATTCGCACCGCAACTGCGTTGTGCCGCAAGAACGGCGTCGCAATTGCGAAATCGCAGGCAAATTCGCACCATGTGAATCAGGCATAATATAGTTTCCAGCCTTGGCCCCTGCGCGACGGCCAGCGACGGCTGCAGGAGGCACCTGCACGACTCCGCCAGGAATCTGAAAATGGCAGGAAAGACGCGAAAGGCTTGCTTGAAATGGAACTCGCCCAAATGGGGCAAGGTGTCTTCGAACCACCATTCGTTCCTCTGGAAAGTCCACCCTTCTCGACTGATCCCGGGTAGGTTGTCGGTCATGAGAGCGGCTATGGTGAAGGCATTGGCCTGCAGCTGCTTATCGATTTCACTTGACATTCTTGCCTGTGCGTCGGCATCCAGGTCCAGCTGCCTCTCATCTGAAAGGCGTTGGGCTCTCACGGAGAAAAGTGCCCGAATCACGCGCTTCCACTGTCCAACATCGCGGATATCGCCCTCCAGCTCGTCCTCCACACACTCCATGATGTTTCGTTGTGGCGAGTGGCCACCGTGCGAGTGGAGAAGTGGGCTCGCGCACACCAGCTCGGAGCACGCGGAGCGAAAGCTCGCGCTGCAGAACCCAGGAATCCTGGGTTCAATCCCTACCCCTGCTCGTTTCGATCTATACTCCGTTTCACCTTATGTTATACCGCAGACAAGGCTAGAATCGCGAGCTCATAGCGTTGGGAGCTACTCTTAACGCACGAGAGCTTGTGCCACCGAGATGTGCCCTGAGCAAGGAGCTCGCGCTTATAGCCTTTCCTGCGGTACGACACAAGGTGAAACAGAATATAGATGAGCATTTTACCGGCGTGCGAACGTGTATCACTAGCTTGTAATGGCTGATCGTAATGATCAAGTTGGATTTAAATTTGAATTCAAGCTCGTGACTTAGCGCAACAATGTGTGGTAACGTGTTTCTAATAAGACGACGAAGTTATTTATGAAAAAATGCGTATGCACTGTAATATTTTGCGTGCCCATCACTTACCCATCGTCTTTGCCATCATTTTGGAGTGACACTAAGTTTTCCCGTGTAGCAGCAACACACTTGGAGTGTGTTTCGGCGGGTTGAAGTGCACTCGCTTGTAGTGACACTAAACTAGCCCGTCTGACAGGGGTATAAGATGCACTCAAGTTCGTTGGCGCATCCACCAAGGACGCGCTGTCGAGGAAGTGACGACGTCATGGAAACGACTACGTCACTCCTCTAAGCGTCTTTGTGGGCAGGGCTTGTGGCAACATTTTAGCGCGCAATAATAAAATCGGGAGTAAAAACGCGAAAACTGATTGACGAATATCAAAGAAAGTATTACCTTTTCGCGAAGCCTGTAAATTGGTAGAGCCTCTGACAGTAATGGTGAAAATTCGGGCACAAAGAGACAAGGACAAAAGAGGAAGGAACACAGAACACAGACGGGCGCGTATTACTTCTCGTCTGTTTTCCTTCCTCTTTTGTCCTTGTCTTTTTTTGCTCGAATTTTCATCATGTTCAGCGTTTACCAACTCGCCCAGCTTACCACGTCTTACTACTCTGACAGTAGTTGACGTCAATACTGCAATCGCAACGTCAGGCATAAAACCATTGATTAAAAAGTTAATAAACAATTTGTTTGATAAACCGACTTACCATGACGGTTATTACCTCATCTATAATTCCGCCGAGCCTTATACGCCCTGTCCTGTATGCTAGTCATCTTCTTGTCCTCAATTCTATTCTTTTCTTTTTTTTTTTTTGGGGGGGGGGGGGGGGGGCATATTTTTTTAGTGTGAATCAGAACTAACTAGCTCAACTCGCAGTCTTAATACTGACACCCAGATGGTGAAGACGGCACCCGTGTGCCGTCTTCACATCTCTTATCAAACCTACTTTCTCTAAAAATATTAGTGATTTAAGAATTCGAGACGTGTTCTGCTGGCCTCCATTGTGTTCCGTAGTCCAGAATACTGCACGTGAACGGAACCTCAGGCGTGTGAGCAGAGGCGGGCTTAGCATTCTGCCACCCTAGGCACCCTTTAACAATGGCCCCCCTCCCCCTCCCCAAACCCTGCTAGCTAAGTTTGAAGCTAAAATTTCCAAAAAGTAGCTAGATTTAAAGCTAGAATTTCCAAAATAGCCATGTTCAAAGCTGGATAAAAAAAAGAAAACAAAGGAGCCCGTTAATGTGTGTGTGTGTGTGGGGGGGGGGGGGGGGGGGGGGCACAAAAAATTGGCCGACCCAAAAATTCTGCCGCCCTAAGCAGGCAAATCCACCCCTGGGTATGAGGCGTCCGCGTGGGCGTCCGCCGCAAAGAGTGAAATGCTTTTTCCATAATTACACTGCTTTCGGTAGCACTAGATATTCTATAAAAATAAATTTATGTTCAGCGTAGAAGCGACATCACCGCTGTCATTTTGCATCTCTGAAGAGCTATCCGGACTGAATTGTTTTTATAGTTGGACGTATGCGACAGACGAGGCCGACGCGCAGATTGCATTCCCAAACTCGGGAAGCTGAAGGCCTGCGTTCGTCGGCAGTCACCTGGGCAGAAGTACCGTAAAATTAGGACGCCAGTACCATTACGTAACGTAAAGAGGATCCGGATGCGTGGAAGGCAGAATAACGTCCACTTCAACTGAATAAAGCGTGTTTTCAGGAGAGCGTTCAACACCTTGCGGCAGCGTCTCACAGGAGGGCGCCTAAAGAAAAAAAAAAAAAAACACTTTTCTAATTTTTTTATATGTTGCACAGATAAGGTGGGTTAAACCTTCAGCTATTTCGAAAGTTCCGGGCACCGCTGCCCACATTGATTTTTCTGGCTCTCAATATGACCGTTTGTGCATAAACGGGAGATCTTGTCATTTAATTAGAACGCAACAAAACGAGGCTTTGAAAGTTTAATACATGCAATTCAATTATTCATTCTAATAGAACAAATAAAAGAAAAGTAATGTAGCTATCACCCAAATCCACGCTTCCTTTGGCATGGATTTACCCAAAGACAACGCGATAAAAAAAAAAAAGAAAAAAGAAACACTTAATGTAACACAAAGTGGGAAACCCGCCTGGGTCACATCTCCTGTGCTTTCAGTGCTGACAAAGTTATACCAACGCATTTGGAATTTACGGGCCTTCAAAACTCTCATCATAACCGTCGATGCTCGGCGCAAAAGTTCATACCACCAATTCATGGCGAGCTCCTCTTCCCTATTTACGCCAAGAGAGAGAGAGGGAGAGTGACGTATGTTTTATTTCGGGAACTTCGTGATATTCAAAGTGTCACCGGTCGCTCTATTGCCGCGAAGTTGTGCTCGCGCGTGTGGTCAGTCTATAGGTTGACTTTATGTTTTTACCTTCCGTGAGGGTTCGCTCGTCTCCACGGCACGGCTTATGATTTCTGCCGGAGTCGGGAGGCCCCAAATGGGTACGAACATGAACGCTATAACAGTACACTTAGTTTATAGAACCCCGCGTCGGAGATGTTTTGTCTTGTGTGTGTCTGCTTTTGGGATCTCCACTTCAGAGGTTGTTTTGCTCCCTTTTAATTTCTCTCTCTACGAATGTGCTTTGTATTGTTTATAGCTGGTCTTGTGAGCTTCGTTCGGAAGGCGTTTTGTCTTGTGTATGCACTTGTCTTGGGGATTCTCATATTTGCTTGGAACTCTGAGCCTTGTGTTTGGTGCTAAGAAAACCCTCTGGGATTGGTTGCCACAGTGGCCCCAGAATGCCGCTAAACTCAATATGAGCAACTGATGGAGAGGGAGGTGTGCTCCTGGATACCAAGCTATGGTAATCACCCTGCCTCTGGAGGCCAACCTGCACGTCGACACCCCTTCGGCTGTGGAGTCGTCCACCCGCTAACTCCCGAACTTGGTACTCCTTACGGCTGTGGAGGAGTTCGGCTCGCCCGCCTTTGTGTGGAATCTTGTTTGTCAAGTTTGGCTGTAGTCGGGGCACTTGCTGAAGGTGTGGTCGAGGAAGACGGCAGGGGGAAGTCGCAAGAGGTTAGGAGCAGTACCCTCAAAAGATTAAATTATATGATGTGGAAAGCGATTTAAAATACTAATTTGTCTCATCAACATAAAGAAACAGTTGTTTGTCAATAGTAGCAGCTTCACCAATGGAAAAGATCTTCTTTTCTCCGTACACTCTAACGATAGAAATAATACAAATATATATAATATGTTTATGCAAATTCTTAAAAAAAGAAACTAAGCTAAAATGGCGTATAAAAATTTTTTTTCGGGAAACATTTTGTTAGTTTCGGCGGAAGCCAGGAATTAAAAGAAGCATACTAATTAACAAAGGAATTACCTACAATTTACCAAATCGTTTTAATTAGGGAAAATTAACATATGGCTCCAATTAGATACCTGGTGAGAGTCATCGAGAACTATAAAATCAGAAAACTTTAGGACGACCTGAAGCACGTGGGAAGCGCGTGGTTCGCTAAAGTTCCCAATCGTGCAGCAGGCGCAAGGCCGACGATGCGAAAACGTGGACGATAAGAATCATCCGCGTTTTCGCTTCCCCGGCCTTGGGCCTACTGCAAGAGTGATAACTTTAGCGTACCCCCGTGCTTCCCGCGTGCTTCAAGTCGTCCTAAAGTTCGCTGATATAGGGGTTTCCGATGACGCTCATCGAGTTTCGAGATGAAACCTTATGTTTATTAAAAAAAAACATTAAAAATTGTTTTTATAAGTTTTCGGTAGTTAGAATTGCTAATTAGCATGTTTTATTTTTTTTTTTTTTTCAATCCCTAACGTCTATTGTGTTTGGTAGTTTTAATGATATCTATGAGTATTTGCTGGATCGCTTTTGCCTGCTCCGCGAATGCGGCCACTGGCGGCCATCTTTTTGGTAGAGTTATATTACCTCTAGCCACACCATAGTAGTATGGTGGCGCGGTCTACCGCCCATTAGACAGGGCACAGCTGGTGCAGCCACTATCATCCACGCATGGCAAACAGCGTTGTGGCAGTTGTGGTGGCAGGCTGCCATCAAAATATACCGCGGGTGATATTTCGTGCTTGACTCAAATTGTTCGACTAACCACATTGTTGAAACCCAGCGTGAACGGTAGCCCGATCTTTGACGACCCGGCGAAAGTTTCACGAAATTGCAGCGCCGGGGAAAAGCAGCACAGCTCGCATCGAAAGCGGATTTGGGCGATGGCAGGGCGCATGCTCTTTTGCGTTATGTCCGGCTCCTCTTATGTCTTGTAGCACTAGCGCACCTTCGGCAAAGCTAGGGGCCCCTCGTCATCGATAGGCCGTGAACATCTGCTGGCACGCCTGTGGACAACAGCAGGCTCGTCAAGCGCGTCAAGCCTTGCTGTCCGCGGAGAATTGTTCCGGTGTGATTTGATAAAAATAGTACTGATTTCGCACGACACTGACGACGCCCTGTGTGCGCTCTCTCGGTCGAGCGGAAGACGCTCTGGGCCTCCGGCTTTAACCAGTATGATTGGGAAAAGACATCAATTCACTTCGTTTAAATCCACTTTATTTTGAACGTCGCAGGCAAATACATGGTACAAAAATATATATAAATCGCTCACGGGCGCATCGGCACAGAACTTTTTTGAGACCCCGGTGAATATATACACTCGCGAGAATTCCCCAAATAATCGCGAGCACATCCACGGCGTCTCTTGATCCGTATAGAAGCGTTCGGGAGCACAAGACTTCACCACCAACGAAACACACCACCACCTGTCAACAATGTCGAACCGAGGAGGGGCCCATTCCCGGTGCGGCGTCTGCTTTCGATACGATGCTGCACTGCTTTCCCCCAGTGCTGCGCTTTCGTAAAGCTTTCGCAGGGTCCTCAAAAATGGGGCTACCATTCACGACGGGTTTCAAAAATCTGCTTCGTCGAACAACTTCAATCAAGCACGAAATATCACCCACGGTACAGTGTACTAGATCTACGGCTATTTTATGGCAGTCTGCCGCCACCAGCGCTGTCTATCATATTACTATGATGGTTAGAGATAATAGAGAGTTTTAATAGATCGTTCCCATGGCTCCGATAACGATACCCGATACTCCGCCACCGCCTCCCCTGTGCATGCATAGTATCGTTATCGGGGCTATCGGAGGTATCGGAACGATCTACTAAAAATCTCTAATATAACTCTACCCAAAGAGATGGCCGACCGTGGCCACATTCCCGTTCAGGCGGAGCTAGGCAAACGCGATCCAATCAATCAATCAATCAATCAATCATTTTATTTGCGTCTGTACACGTGTACAGGCACTGGAGGCATGAACAAAAAGCCGACAGATGTCGGCTTGACGAGGTTCACGCCCCCTTTTTTCGCAAACGGCAAGCAATCGAAAGATAAAAAAAAAAGTCAGATACTTAAAAAAAAGGTCACGTAACAATAGTTAAAACACACGTTTAAAATTGGGCTATAGATTACAATGTCAAGGGAAAAAATACACTCTATATGCTAAAATACAATTGTATGACAGAAATATTCATAGAAACATCAGTTTTAAGGAATGAGATGTTAAATGTTCGATGATAATGTTATTTTCAACTATATGGTTTAGTAAAAAAGGAAGGTGATGTTTTAGCATTTGAGTTCCATAGGTTGTTCGACTGAATGGTATCCTCCATACTTCTTCGTGACGTACGTTATAAGGTCTAATATTTATTGTTAATTCTGCTATGTTACTAATGTCAGGCGTCTTTTGTTTAATACTTGCTATATATCGAATAAGTAAAGTGTATTCGTACAGTTTGTTTAAGGACAGGACGTTCAATGATTTAAGCAATGGTTTCGTGTGGGTTGATTATGGTACATTGATTATAGCTCGGATTGCCTTCTTTTGAAGAATCGTTAATTTGTCCAAGTTAGTTGTAGTTGATGTGCCCCCGACCAAGTGACAATAATTCAAATGCGACATGAATAAAGAATTGTAAATGAGAAGCTTAATTTTGACTGGCAAACTTGAACGGAACTTGTTGAGAATGCCAACAACGCTTGAAATTTTTTTTATTACACTTTGAATGTGGGTGTCCCATGACATGTTTTCATTAAACAATACACCTAAGGTTTTTACATTCGGGACGACTTCAATGATAGAGGGGCCAAGTTTCAGGCGCAAGTCAATATTTACCAATTTATTATGTGGCTTAAAAATAATCGCTTTTGTTTTAGATGTATTAATTAGTAGAGCGTTTGCTTCACTCCATTTATGGAAATATTCCAGTGTGTTGTTAGTGGTTTCGATCCAGCAAATAGACACAGAGATTAGTGGGCAGTTTATACCCAATGAGTTTTTTTTCTTTGCCACCTTGGTTTTAGGTATTTTTTAAAGTATTTGCAGAAACGCACACGTACATATACACGCGCGCGCACACACACACACGCACACACACACGCACACGCACACACACACGCACATTATATATATGAGTAGAAGCTTGGACGAATGTATAGAAATAAAGGCGTCGCCGTTGAACGACTTGTTGACTTTTAATGCCCAACCGTCCTCCTGGCGAAACAGTTGGCTATTAAAAGTCAACAAGTTGTTCAACGGCGACGCCTTTATTAATGCGAAAGCATTAACTGTTCCATGAAGCGAACCGATGTCATCAGCCTTGAAGCCGCGCCAAACGGCACCTAAACGCCCCTTTCGCAATGGAGTTAAATGAAGCCGATTTCTGATGGATACACTCCCATTGGCTGGCACGCGTCATCAAGGAACGAGACTCCCATTGGCTCTCGTGCGGCGTAGTTCCCAAAAAAAACGCCACCAGAGAAGCCCTCTCCATTGCGGCGCAGCGCACGCAGCGACCCGGCCGCCGGTAAAACGGAGCGGCTGGCGCAGAGCAGTGATTTTAGCAGAGCCTACTCGGGCAAACTCCGGAGAGGCTGCACGGCCAATCTCAGCGCGGCGCGGCCACTTCACGAGAGCGCGCACTCGTCCGTTGGCACTGGGCAGCAACCTCCGCAGCACCGAAACGTTGCCGTTTACGCCCTACGCCGCAGACAGTCACCTCGGACTTTCTCTCTCTCTCTCTTTCTCTCTATATATAGATATATATCATACACATAGGGAAAAAAAGAACACAAGTAGAAATAAAGTAAAGAGTCGTGGGCTTTCCGGCGGGGAAGTGAAGAGCCACGTCTGCCCATCCGAGAAACAACCATCAGGTCGCGCTGGTTAGTCAGGGTCCAGGAAAGCCACCCGGTGACGTTGTGGACAGCCGCTTCGTAGAATACACAATCGGGCATCCGCTCGAGTTGCAGATTTATGCATGCTTGAGGGGGGTGTCGACGCGGGAGCAGAGGTTAAACGACGCGCCGCTCCCTCGTCACGTTCCCGGAGAGCCTAGATTTTAGACAGGGTGCAACTAGTAATTGCGATTCTGTATTGACGAAAAAAATATAATTGACCGTTTACAGCTGCCTATGCACGCTTCTCACAGCCGATTGTGGGAAGGGAAGTTAGAGAAAATGGGGGACAGGAGAAGGAGACACGGAGGCCGAAGTCTAGTTGAGTGCACAGCAGGTCGTGAGCTAACTGACGAATTTGCGCGGGATATCCGAGGAAAGCGGTGGTAGCCGCCGAGTAGAAAGAACGACAAAATTTTGTGCTGTGTATAGACCTTTTCTGTGTACTCTCGTCCCCAGCCACCTAATAGGCGTATCCGGTATGGGCGCCGAAAAAATACTAAAACGTTTCAACCTGCAAATAGTAAGAAAATAAAGGGGAGGCAAAACGAGAAAGTGTGACGGTTACGCTTATATCCTAAATGCCTTCTATTGGCGTGGCAAAGGCAAAACAATGTTTTCGCCCATACTGGAAGTGACGTCAATTCAAGATGGCGGCGCACTTGCAGAAAAGGTCTATACCCGACCGTCGGGAATCTGGTGGTCGGGGGCTTTTCGCCGTCCGTGCCGAGGCTCTGCTCGTTGTTTCCTGGTCGTTACGGATAAGCGTTTGCAATCTAAAGGCGGACATATTCCGCATAGATTGGTTGGTCGGGCGCATGCGTACATCGCCGAGTGGAGAGGAAGGTAGCCGTACGAGAGGTGGGCATGGCTTAGAGACGCTTGCAAGACATCGGATCAACGCTTCCGCCCTCCGAAAACCACGTGATCCCGAGAGAGCAGTTGGATAGACTCTGAAATCAACGCACACTACACACTTGTTCCCCGTGCCACCAATTGCGGGCGGCCTTTCCTCGTGACGATTGCAATGTCGAAGTACGTTGTACGGTTATGCTCCCCGCCAATTACGTTCCTTACATAAGTGGCGTGCAATTAGAATGAAAGGTGAACGAAGACGCTTTTTTTTTTCTTTACTCGCAGCGGCCACACAAGAAAGCGATACGCATCCATGGCTAATAGAAAGCTTTAGCAGATCGCCCCGATACCTCCCATGACGATGACCCACACTCCGCCGACGCCTTTCCGCATACATCGTATTGTTATCGGAACGATATACTAAAATTCCCAAATAGCCAACAGGGGCCGGGATTTTTTTTTTTGTCAATTTTACAGCGGTAGCTGTTATGGGTTCTTCTAATGGCTCTTCTCTCCACTCGCTCTGTCGCGTGCCTCGAGACTCATGTAACACCGTACAGAGTTGCGTGACGCCATGACGTTACGGAAAGTCCCGCTGTCACGTGACATGTTTTTACTTTTTCATTATTTATTGTACCGTTCACTCTAGAATAACAGACGAGATGACTTCAAGTTTTATTGGCTGCCGTCCCTCTCAAAGTAGTCCCCTTTGAAAGTATCATACTCCTTCGTTCATCTGGCGCGAGCGCGTGAGTTTATCGATGGTTTCGTTTGCGCGAGAACGCGTGCCAATGATCTGTGAGATCAAACTCCATGCTCGCGCCAGCAGCTTGGACAGCGTTGCACAATAAGTATGAAACAGACTTTAATACGGCGGCCCCAGTGAGTCTGCCGTTGTTGAAACGCCTTGGGGAAATCTTCGCTCAGTTTGTTCAGGGCAACCCTCGCCCCTTCATGAATCTTTTCGGTTGAGCCGAATCTCAGACTCGTGAGGTTCACTTTCATTTTAGGGAAGATAAAAAGAAACTGACGGGCGGTCAAATCAGGAAAATATGGAGAGTGCGGGACGGCAACCACGATGCTCCACATAAGTGGCAGCTTTATTTCGATCGACCCGTGCGCTAAAACATTGTCGCGGTGAATCATCCAGTTGCCAGCACGCGCTTGAAAGTTGAACCTCACATGATCGCGCACACGTTTCAGCACACCAACGTAAATAGTTCTTTGAATAACAAATATGGTTACCAACTAGCCCAGCTCACCATCCCTCTACAGTTCTTCGAAGGTGGATACCTTTTGATGTCACCATCGCAGACTTGTACGTAGTTCAACTACTGTACTCAAGTTACTGTAGTTTAACTACTTTTCTGAGTAGTTTAGTAACTTTCAATTATATTTTTATTTCGGTAATTAGTAGTTTACTTTAATTACTTTTTTAGTAACTTCTACTCAAACTCAAGTTACAAATTACTTTCGAATTTTAGTGGTTGTTTTGCTTATCAGCAAATATTTCTGCACAAAGGAAATCACATGTTGGAAGATCAGCTAATATTTGCAAAGGGGGAGAAGTCTGTGACGAAGGAAAGGGGGGCGGGGAGGTAATAGTTTGGACAGTCCGAAACCCCCAAAAATTTTCCACGAGCCTCCCCCCCCCCCCCCCCCCCCCCCCCTCTCCCCTCTGCAACAACACTGCTACGAGGCGCGGGGAGCGAACAGACACGACGCAAGAGAGGCCGAGTAACTGCGGGATTAGCGCCGAAGACTGGCGTTACTTTCTGTCCCGAAGCTCAAGGGGACTTGACCTATTTGAAAAAAGGGCTGGTCCCCGCTTCTCCCCAACGTAGAAACTCTCGCCCACTACAGGAGGTGCACACACTGCATCCTGACTCAAAGGAGGCAACAAAATGAAGCACCTGCTTTGAAACTCATCTGGTGCTCCCGCAGTTTGTGCTGAACTCGAAGAATCGCGCCAACGCAAAGATTACCTTTTAGCGTTGCCTTTCCTCCCAAAACTCAGAATATGCAGGTCTTCCAAGATTCAAAGGTCGTTCGAGAAACCTGTAGTAACTCCCCCAACGTTTTTATATAAAAAATAATGGACAAGCAGTGTTCGGGTGTACTCTATGTACATGAGGGGGATCGGTGGCCGAGTGGTCTAGCGCACACCAGCTCGGAGCACGTGGAGCGAAAGCTCGCGCTGCAGAACCCAGGGATCCTGGGTTCGAGCCCCACCCCTGCCCGTTTCGATCTGGATGAGCATCGTACCGGCGTGCGGTCGTGTATCACTACTGCGTGATGCACGTTAAAGACCCCAGGCTAGCGGCTGTACCGCACTGGCTAAATTTCTCATCTACAGCTGGGAGACTCGTCGCCCCTGTGAGGCAGACCAAGTTCTAGGCTGTATAAACACACATACAACCCAATTTTTTTTCTATGTACATGATACTTAAAGTACTACTGGTTAGAAAAATTGCACTTTACTTGAATTAAATTCTCTGACCATGTGCTTGTATTTTTGAAGAAAGTAAAACTCCCGACTTCAATGCACATTCCCAGAATTTGAAAACAAAAAATGACGGTATCGTCGTGTGAAAACGCGGTCTTTCGTGACGTCATCTGGTTATTTGTCTGAGTGAAGTAATGGCGGCTGTAAGACCGATGGAAATAAGTGCCTTAAAAGTTGATTGTGTCAAATAGCTCGTCAGCGAGAGTAAAACATCTACTCTGCGGCGACTTCACCTTATACAACATTTGCTGCCATTTCCATAAAAACTGATGCACCTCCGATTACCCCTGGAGCAATGCATACCAGTTATAAAATGCACTGTATAGGGAATCAAAGGGCATCATGAAAGATTGCGTTAAAAGTGATTGTACTTTACCGTGAAATATATTGTATTTATATACGTCACTTCAAGTACATTGCACCCGGTGTACTTACTACTTTACTTCAAGTAAATTGCACCCGATGTACTTACTACTTTACTTGAAGTATGTAGCCTCTCATTTACTTTGAACTTTACCTCAAGTACTTTTTAGATGTACTTTACACAACACCGTAAACAAGCAAACACTGACTAAAAAAATCAAGCTGCGAATGTGTAATTTCTACCTCAAAGTAGAAATTACACATTCGCAGTACATCATTGACCAAACGAACAGGGAAGTACAAAACAATTAGGCACGCACGAGCAGAACCAGCTACTTAAAGCATTTCTGTGAAAAAAACAAGCCTATTCATATTTGGCTAGCACAATTTCGCTAACTCATAAAAACCTATGTACTTTCTTTTTTACCATAAAAACATATAAAAGTAACTTCAAAGTAATTCGCTACTTTTTTGCGGTAATTAGTAATTTTCTCAATTACTTTCTATTTGAGTAATTTCTACTCTACTCAAATTACTTTTGACGTCAATAATCAGTAACTTAACTTAATTACTTTTTTTGAGTAACTTGAACATGTCTGCACCATCGTACATCATAATTATATGTAAAAAAAAAGTTTAGTCAAGCGTTTAGAAATGTTCGTCTATCCAAGCACGTTCGGACTCAACCACCACACCGCAACAACTGCCCCGTGTCATTCTAACATCGCTAGAGCCTGACGCTCCTTCACTGATTTTATTGACTTGTTTCCGCAATGAAACACGTTGTGAAACTACCACATTAATTTTTTTTCAAAAACTAATCCATTTACCCGGACAAAACGTGTGAAGAGAAAAAAAGAAAAACAAAAAGACAAGCGCGCGTGGCGAAGCGCTTGCACGTCGTTGTCTCTACCGAACCACGTAGGGAAGCAGAACGAAGCGTCGACCTCGGTCATTGTCACAGCGGCCGCCGTTTGCTGGCATAACGTCGAGAGCTTTTCACTCCAAGGGCGCGTCCGCCCTTCCCCGTACGTCAGTGCGGGTTATACCAACGTTTACCCGTTCTCGCAACGAAGCGCGACCGGCGCGTGACAAATCCATGACGTACGGAAACTTTTTTTTTCTTTTTAGAAGCACTGTACGCACGCACGCGATCTCAGTCCACCTGGCGGCCGACGGTCGCAGCCATCTTGGAGGAAGATTGAAATAAACCTCTTCGCGCCCTTATACCATCGAGCTCGAAGTGGAGCTAAAAGAGCAACATGCACAAGTTCATAACCCGTTCGCGCCATTGAAGTGTACCATTGGGGAATTGTAGTAGACCGTTTCTGCAGCCCGGTAAGCATTCGGATAGCGCTCCGTAATCCGCCACAAGACCTTGAACTATGCAGACAAGGCTGGCGGCGCTGGCGGCGTGCATGCGCAGCTGCGGCGTTTTCTTCCCGGATACCGTAGCGGAGGAAAAAAACGGTCTGCTGACCTTTTTCAGGGATCGCTGGGCGCATGCGCCGATTCTGTGAGAGGAAAGGAAAGGGAAAGGCGCCAATTTTGGTGGCTCTCTCGCCCGCTCGGTCGCTCAGACAGTGCTGGTTATGCTTGACTCCTCCGGTATTCTCGCGGCTTGGCTTCATAGTCATCTTACCTCACTTTTGGCGGGTGGTCCACGAAAGCACCCGATGTCAAACACCCAACCCTTTTTGCCCTGCTTTCGAAAGCCTATGACGAGAGCCCCCCGTGTCAGGTGGCTGGATCATCAACGTGACAGCGATACATCCTGCTTTTAACTAAAATACAGAAATGTGAACATGATGGATATACCCGAAATTGGGGTAGAAAAAGGAAAACGCAAAAGGACACAGAAAAAAAAACTGGCAACGTCTCTTGAGACGTGGCCCGTTTTTCCTTTGCCGTTTTCCTTTTCCTACCTCAGTCTCAGGTTTAATAATTAAAAATGAGAGTATCGGTGATTAGATACGAATACATGAAAGATAAAACATCAAGGACGGGGACGGATACAGGACTTCTTGATAAAAGTACTCTTTCCGTCCCTGCACTTGATCTTCCATCAAGCTTTCATGTATTCATATATCAAGTTTTCCATCATGTTAAACTTACACCAGCTCGCCTGCACTTTGACCATTTTTTGTTAATAGTAAACGTGCAAACGAGGTTGTGCGACGTAATCATGCCGTACCCGGTACTCAATTAAAAATAACAACATAAAGCTTTCCGTTCTTCAGGCGTGCGCTGTACAGATTCGCGTCTTGCCACGTTCAAAAAGCTGACAAAACATTTAAAGCGAGCGAAACGAATTTAAGCCTTACGGAGACAATTAACCTTGATGAAACTTCTTGGCAACCAGCCATGAACCCATCTGTTTGCTGGGCCCACTTTGTCGAAGGTTCGTAAACGTGCCGAATTCAAAGATATGTTTCTAACATACCGTTCCTTACTTTTTGACGGTGCACGCAATCCTTCGTGATATCAAGACGGCTCGTATTTCGCCCCGCCCGAGTTTGTTTACACATTCCCGAATACGGCAATGTCCCGTGCCCTCGCGCGGTACACAAGACGGAGAAGTGACGGATGCGATAAGCTTGAATAACTTAAGCGATCAAGGTGAGTAAAATCAGCTGTTTGTAGTGGCCGGGAATCATAAACGGAGCTCACAGCTCCGCGCAAGGTAGATGGTTGGGTCGGTATTCAAGCTGGTCACCATTACTTTCCTTACATCACACTCTGCGACTTTGCTTTGAAAGCAGACCCCCTTTTTTTTAGTTGCTTGCAAGACGCGGCACCGCAGTGACTCTGAAGTGACTCCTAGTCGATGGTAAGAACCGATGCGGCGTCGGCGGTCTATCCATCCCTGAAGGTATAAACACGAACAAGGTCCTCTGTATCCTTGACATTGACTTTTGTTAATCCTCCAGGTCCTTCTCAGCCATTTCGAAGAAAATATGCACACGAAGCGACGACAGAAAGACACATTCAAATTGGTAAAGGAGGGAACAACGCCACCAGAGAACACACGCAAACACATGGACCGGGAGACAAGCCAGGCCTGGCGCGGACGACGGAGAGACGTTCCCGGAGCCACCAAAAGTGTTTCGAGCGATTCCCGCGAGGGTGCGCCACGATCGTGGCCAAACTCTGAAAAAGGTCAACCAGTTGAAGTTTAGTGTTGAGGTCCTGGAGATATAGCGACCATGATTCACCTCGTAAATTAATAATAATAAAAAAATTAGCTAGCGCAGTACGCCAGCCATCCTAAAGCCGCGCTCACACTGCAGCTAGTCGTAATACAGTCTGCAGACAAAAGGGAGTTTTAGGGAACCGTTTTCGCACACGCCGATACGGTACAACGGGCCCTACGGTATGAACTGCGCAGACGCGATTCTTCTGTGGTAGCGCCATGCGCAGTTCGTACCGGAGGGCCCATCGTATACCGTATCTAATGTGCAAAGACGGTTCCCTAAAACTCCCCAATTCTGTCATCGTGCCTGCAGTGAACACCGTGTCTTTTGTATACGATACATACGAGCCGGGTGACTCGGGCTTTGTGTTTCTAACGAGCGGTGATTAGGCCAATCGAAACGTGTGCTCTGGTACAATTCAAACTATGCGCGTCAAGTGTTGTTAGTCAGTGCAACGGCCGTCTGCTCTCGGGATATACAAGGACACCTGTGCGCGCCGTATGAAGAGAAGTGCGGCCACCAGTGATGTATGACCGCCAACCTGCGGGGATCTTTGACGCGCATCGTGCGGTGATGATTATTCGCAAACGTACACGTCAATATAATGCAACGCTCATCCACGTACAAGAAATGAACTGAGCTGCAGCAGCTTAGAACATCAGAGCCCAATTCCCGGTTGCAAGCTCGTCATCTCGGCGAGTGAGTGAATCATGTGCCGAATGGGAACATGTATAGTGGGTCTGTAGTGCATCGACGGGGTAGCTTCGGGACATCGAGGAACCCTAATGTGGCCGTGTAAGCACTTTTGTTTACCTATTGTTTCCTATGGGCAGTGTTGCTATATCTTCTCGTGCTTCCGAAGGCGATGGCGAGACGTTAGCACTCCAATATATGGGGCAAATGATAAAGCTTCCTGGCGCTATCTTTTAAACCTTTAACCTGTTTCCTCCGAAAGGGCCATCACTTAGGCTCAGCGCCTTCTTTCAAGATCTTCACCGTGCTCCGGGTTAAGGTGGTAAAACAAGGAGCAGTTCCGTTCTTTAACGCAACAAGCGCGACTCTTTAAATCTCTCGTGAAAATAAAACGCCGAATTCAAAGGCTAAATCACCGATTCCGCGCCGATAATTTTGTGATTCCACTACTCTTAAAACCACTTGGCGAATAACTAACATAAACAAAACAGCAAAGAAATTTACAATTAAGTGTGTCTTGATCGTATATCTGACATACTCGGAGACGCAGGGGAAGTGTTGCGAATGAGCTGGACGCATGCTGTGTGTGAGGCATCACGTGACCTCATGACGTCACAGTCACATGACGTCAAGTTCGGCTGTCAGGTGACGTCACGGGGTAACGTGACCTCAAGATGCCACGTGACACCCTAACGTTGACTTGTGTGTCAGTCGAGCGTAACCTGTTGCTTTCTTTATGAAATACACTGTATTATGAGATTCTACGTTGAAATAAAACACACAGACAAATGCCCATTTCCGCTATACAAGCGCGCGCGTAGAACAAAGAACTACATCAGACAGTTTTTGTTGTTGCAAGTTTAATTTTTTTTTCTTATGCATTAAGTTTGCGAAACACATTAGTCTGGACAGAGAAGTAAAAACCCGAGGAAGCGATCTTCTTTTGTTCTCTTTCTTTTTTCCAAACCCAGCACGAATATTTTCTTCCACCTACCTCTCATTGACTATTATTTGTTATTTCTTCGAATTGTCAGGGCCGAAAGTTGAGTGAACTCACCGTACATACAAGGAAACTCATTCGTTCGTCAATTTCGGCCAGTGGTGCGTTTCGACAGAGCTTTTTATCTCGAGTCTTATTCTGGCACTGGTTCAATCGCAACTTCGTTTGCCCTTACCGCGAAGCCACGAATTAAGCCGCAAAGCAATTATCCTCACAGGGCAATTAACCCGACACTTAAGGTGCGTTTACATTTGCGGATTCGGGGGCGGATCTGCGCTGATGGAAAGTGGATTTTGGAGCCGGGTAACGAAATCGACTTCTTGCTGGCGGAAAATCAGACTCACTCCGAGACAAATATCCGAATTTTCCGCCAGCGAAGAGTCGATTTCGTAACCCGGATCCTAAATCCCCTTTCCGCCTGCGCGGATCCACCCACGAATCCGCAAATGTCAACCCGCCATTAAGGGGTCGGCGATCTCCGATTTCATCGGGACTTTGCTGCGAAAACGTACAAAAGCATGTCCAGCGTCCAACGTTTCTCTTTTCTTTTTTTTTTTTTAATAAAAAAAGTGAAAGCCGCTTACAACTCCCTGTAACGCCGAATTAGAGCGCAGCTCTTGAGGAGGAGGAGGGAAGGGCGCTGGGGGGGGGGGTTAGACTAACCAGGGGGGGGGGGGGGGTCACGTGACCCCCCAAGGCCACGTGACCTTGGGGGTCACGTGACCCCCAATGCCGATGATGTCATCACTGACGTCACTGATGATGTCATCAGTGACGATGACGATGCGGGTACCGATGACGTCATTAGTGACGTCACTGATGACTTCACCAGTGACGATGACGATGCGAATGTCGGTGACGTCATCAGTGACGTCGCTGACGACGTCATCAGTGATGATGACGATGACGATGCGGATGCCGGTGACGACATCAGTGACGTCACTGATGACGTCATCAATGATGATGACGATGCGGATGTCGGTAACGTCACCGGCATCCACATCGTCAGCGTCATCATCACTGATGACGTCACCGGCATCCACATCGTCATCGTCATCATCACTGATGACGTCATCATCAGTTATGATGACGATGTGGATGCCGGCGACGTCATCAGTGTTGATGACGTCATCGGGGGGTCACGCGACATCGGCGGGGGTCACGTGACCTCGGGGGGTCACGTGACCTCGAGGAGGGGGTCACGTGACCTCAGGGGAGTCACGTGACCCCGGTGTGGGGGCTCGCGCGGTGCATTATGGGACATTTCCCATGATGCACCGCGCGGTTACGCCGACGCCAACGCCGACGCCGACGCCGACGGCAACGCCGACGGCGACGCCGCTCAAGCCGGAAACGGGCCCCTAAGAGCTGCGCACTAAAATAGCGCTGCTTTTACACGTGGCCTGTTTCACCTCTATATTCCGATGACTCTGATAACGATACCAAATTGACCCGGTAAGTGATGACGTCGCAACATGGCGCTCCGTTCCAAACAAACCGTTGCTATTGTTATGGACAAATGCATAGGGGCTCGACCGTGATCCGAAATTGTCTGATAAAAAAAGTAAACCATTTTTTGCAAGCATTGTGACTTCTCATTAGCTAATCATGATGACTTTTTCTATCACCTCAGTATCATAAAGGGATGACAAAAGCCCGTAATAAAGTTTCACCACCGGTTTTGCATTGCTATTATATGACATAATGTCTTCGCGGGCTCAGTGGTTCTTTTAAAGGGGCAGTGCAACGATATTCAATTGGAATGTTTTTCACTTTACACGAGCTTACTGGCACTAATGGGACTCAAGGATACTCGCACGCAACGGCACTGACCAAGCAACTCCTTTGTTGCGCTGTAATTTCGAGGACAAAACCGAGTGTTTTCATTCAATCTCTCCTTTGGAAAACCTGATGACGTAGTTCGGCGGTAGCAGTACCGCCCAGTGACGATATTTGAATGCGGCTTATAGATTGGACCCGAGCATTGCGTGGGCACTCAATTTGGGCTCGTGATAATCGACAGCTCGAGAAGCATTCGGGTAGTGTCCTGTGTCCAATCGCTGCAATGACGACAACAGCCGAACCATAACAATGTCTGGAACGCAGCGCGTGTCCTATGCCTTGCCGACCCCAAAGCATGGCTACGATCAACATTGGCGGCATATAATCGGCTCCAGATCACGTGGCCGCTTGTTCTGGCTGCGAGTTGAGGGGATGACCTCTGCTCGTTTTTCTTTATTTTTTTTCTGTGACTTCGATTGTGTGTGGTGAAAAACAGACGGGTATTTCACAGGTCATTAACGTCAGGGATCCGTTCTAAGCGGTATTTGCGCAAAATACAAAAATCGTTGCATCGCCCCTTTAAGGGAGTACGTGACCACGTTAAATGAGGTAGGGGACGATCGACGACACTCCTATTCTCGAGGTCAACTCTTTGTGAATGACGGAAGCTAGATCCACTAACCGCTCTTTCACACTGGAAGCGGATCCGCATTCGCAAAGCGGGTGCGAACGCGGTTGTATAAAGATCCAGTACAATTGCACGCGCACTCGATAAAATCAAGTGCGCGTGCAATTGTACTGGATCTTTATACAACCGCGTTCGCAACCGCTTTGCGAACTCGGATCCGCTTCCAATGTGAATGAGCGGTAAATAAGCTTCGCTTAGAGTATCGGCACTCTGTTACGCGACATTGTTATGGGCGCCGCCATTTTGGTGCTTGTGCAGAGCAGACACAACTACCGATCGTCATGATTCAGAAGTGCAACTTTCTCAGAATCAGATTCTGTGTTAGGAAGCTCGTGTAATATTGCTTTGCGCTGTCACGAACTGTTTGTACATTTGTGGAGGACGGAAAAGCGTTTCCTGTGATTTCGGATGAAGCTTCAGATAACTGGCAACCATGATTTTAAGTCACAAAATGGGCAAGTGACGCTACTCTGAAGCGTAGCTGTGGCACTAAAGGAAGCGAAGAGTGGCCATGCACAGCTTTGATCGACGCTCGAGTTGCGCGAGCGCGCGAAAGCCTTCCTGCAGAGCTCGCTTCCGCAATATTTGAGACGGCGAAAACACTGTCATGCCGAATAAAGTACGACGACGACGATGTGAATTGTAACAAGGCTGAGGTGCACGCCAGCACACGTTTCAAGGATTTCTGACAGCACAGTCGCTTGAGTACATATATGCGTGATCAAACGAACTGTCTGTAACAGATATAGGGTGTCCCAAGTCACCAGGCTCGATATAAAATGGACCGTAAAAATCGACGCCTGCACCTAGCGATCTAAACTTTTCGTCAAAGCTGCATTTCACAAGTCGGTTTTTTTCTTGTAAAATTAAAAAGCGTAGCTCCCTTTCTGTAAAAAAAAAAAAAAAAAAAAAAAAAACATAGGGCAGAGAAATTTGCCAGGGTCAACGGCGGGCGGCGACGCAGACGTCCAAGTGGAGTTGCGGGGCACGTTTGGCTCTCGTATTGATAGATGGCACTACCTGCTTATCGAGGTTGCGCATTCAGTCTTGGCGAGTGGCCGTAGCGCCGGCTTTCCCGCACGTCCTGGATGCTTTGTTCCTCACGTGACTAAATTTGGCGAATAGCGGCGAATATGTTAGGGGTGTTTAAGGACAGTGCATCAGGACTCAGTTTCACCAGTGAAAGTCCCGCGGATGATAGCTTACAGTTTTTAGATCTTAAAATTTTATGAATTCACATGTCTGTTGGTTTTATTGCCCTAGGGCTAAGAAGAGGGTGTTAGCATTTGATTCTAATCACTCAAAAGTAATTAAGAGGGGAATTGCTTCTACATGCCTGAGAGCCGCCTTGACGAAGTCTTGCCCACATAAGATAAAAGACAGCTTTAGTTTGCAGATATTAAAGCTAGAGGAAGGAGGCTTTCCACCTACGCTTCTTGTGGGGGTGGCAGAGGGCCTGATAAAGAAACTACGGGGAGGATATCGTGTTGTAGGAGAGAAGCCGAGGTGTAGACCAGTTGTAATACCTTATGTTCATAAGGTGAGCCACAGTATAAAGAAAGTGGGGCAAAAACATAGGGTTCCCGTATTACTCCCAGCTCCTCGAAAAACTGGGCAGATTGTGTGGAAAAGTGGGACGAGGGGAGACACGCGTCGGTGTCTGTCAGAAGAAACATAAGACCAGGTATGTGGAGTGTAGCGAGGGCGTGGTGTACAAGATTCATTTATCATGTGGCAAAGTATACATAGGCCAATCGGGACGTTGTATAAACGATAGGCTCAGGGAGCATGCACTGTCAGTTCGATCGTCACCCTCGGGAAATCTGGCTGTGCATTGTGACAGGTGTGGGTGTGTCCCGAAGTTTGACAACACCATTACCTTGGCTCGAAACCGAAACAAAATGACAAGGCCCAAGGGAGATATCCGAGATTTTTTCATATCCGAGTGCGTTGAAGGAACGTGTGTCAGCGCTCCGTCTATAGCCCTGTTTGGCGCTGAGATGGCGTTTTTGAAATCTTTCTTAAAGTAGATAGTGAACAGACGAACACTGATTGGGTGATGTCGCATTTCTGAAGTACATGTCGCGATTTCACGGTGTATATATATGTGTGTTTCCTGAGAATAAACTTCAGTTGCAAGTAGCGCTCTGTGTTGTACGTTTCTTTTACCCTCACAAACATGGATCACCAACTAGCCCAAGTGCATACTCTTCTACAGAACATATACGCCGGGGCGCGAAAAACGTCGGCGGAGCGACCGTAAAGGTGGCTTTCTTACACGCCACCGGATGCTTTGCTCCTCACGTGATGGGTCTCGGCGAATAGCGGCGTGGCGGTGCGGGGAAAACAAATGCGCAACTCTGCTCCCCCTAATCGAGACTGCATACTCGCGACCACCCGGGTTCAATTCAATTCAATGTTTATTTGGTGAGTTGAAGAGTTTGGTCCCATTTCTGGGACCGGCAGCTTCAAATCAAGTAATGCATAGTATGAATGATGTATAACGTCCAATTATAGAATCAGAACACCGGGATTTATAACATGAGCCTCATCTTTTTGTAATGTACCTTTGGTTAAAAAATAAATTCGGACACAAAAGCAGAACTTAAAGGGGGAAAAAACGCGTTTCCATAACGACGGCGTTTTTGCTGCCAACGGATTTCGTCTGCGTGTCGCCTGCTTTCTTTCGCTGGTCGGCTACACCTCCCAACGCTACTCCCGCCGCCATCTATCAATACGCGCGCCAAACGCGCCCCGCAACTCGACTTCGTTGTCTACGTCGCCGCCCGCCGTTGACCCTGGCAAGTTTTCTGTCCCTATTCTTTACAGAAAGCGAGCTACGCTTTGTAATTTTACAAGAAAAAACCGACCTGCGAAATACACCTCTGACGGAAAGTTGAGATTGCTACGTGCGGGCGTCGATTTTTACGGTCAATTTAGATCGAGCCTGGTGACTTGGGACACCTTATGTATGATCACAGATGGAAACAGATCGACAAGCGTAAAATAGAAAATAAAGATTTAATCAAAAAACTTGTGCCAAAAAAAAAAAAAAAAAAGGATGAGCGTTGACGGCGGCAGCAGCAAGCGAGGATGCGTCGGCGTGTGAGCTGTGAACGCCTGATTAGTCGACAAAGCCGCGCTCGGCTTCTTATCTACACCATCTCGAGCATTCTACCTGGAATGTTCGTTAGTGAGCTAGGGCGAGGCTGACAGTAGCAAGGTCGTTCTAACCTCCTCATCTCTTAGCCTCGATGTGAGAGTAAACTCGCATCTTCTAGAGACACGTAGAAGCGTTTATTCTCAGTCTGCAGACTTAAAGCAGAAGAATCCGGATTTTTTTCTAAGTTTCATATCAAAGGCAGGTACGAAACACACACCCATGTTGCGAGCCTGGAAAACGAAGTTTGGGGTCTCAAACAGCTCATGTTAGAGTCAAATTAATTGCTCTTTTATGGCAATGCATTGTAATTGTTTAACAATGCATGTTAACTGCGAAATCAGAAAGAGCGCCTACGCTGCTTTGATATCATGTTCTAAACAAATGCTTTTCTCGCATATTTTTTTTTTAGCAGATCTTAATTCGTGTGAATATCTTTGTCAGACAGTGTCCCATATCGTACGTACGCAAATACAATTCGTTCTTATAAATCTGATTAGTTTTCTTAGACTTGCATGCTCGAAATAAAAGCAAAATCAAAATCGTACCATTGTACAAACGACTCGAATTGTTGCAGACGGCATACTTCAGTCATTCCGTGTGCGTTCGGCATGCCTTCGTCGTCTGCAGCAGGAAATCTCGAGACGTCTCGAGGAACGAAGTTGCCGTCGCAAATATTTCAGAAACAGCCGAAAACTTCGGTCGTGGTAAGTGTGAAATCTAGGCTTCCTTCATTATTTTTAAACGTGAAAATTCAACGTCCCCCCCCCCCCCCCCCTTTTTTTTTTTTTTTTTTGGACGGATCGTTTTTTTTTTTTTTTTTTGAGCGGATTCCAGTTCCATGTATTTGTCCGTAACAACGCCCCTAGCAACGGTTTGTTTGAAGCGATGTCGTCACACTTACAGGGTCAATACCCCACCGACGCCTTTGCGCGTGCATCGTATCGTTATCGGAGGTATCGGAACGATCCACTAAACCTCTCTTTTAAGTCCCACAGCAGTCAACGCCACGATTTGACGGTGCTAAACAAGCATCGCCAAAAGTGCATCATCACGGTGCTGGTCGCCTTTGTGCGTGTACTAGCACCGGATAAACCAATCACGCACGGCGAATGCGCCGTGACCCTGCACTTTCTTCTGCGCGTGATTAGTTCAGCCGGTGAAGGCATACCCACAGAAGAGTTTGAGGGAACCATTTTTGCACACCCGCCCTATTGAAAATTCCATCAAGGTACGTAATTTGGGACACTGACTGCCAGTCAGCAGCCTTGGTGGAACGTGATGGACCATCAGACGTCATCTGATGGTCCATCAGATGACGTCTGACTGCCACTGCCAAGGGAATTTCATCAACAAGGGCAGCATTTATATAAGATTAAAGCTATACGCAATCATAAATATCGCCAAATGCCTCAATAAAACAAAATGTTCGAGGAAAAAAAAAAAAAAAAAAAAAAAAAGCAGGACCGCCGCGCATCGAACCCGCGACCACTTGCGTACAAATAGTACACCTTAACCACTATGCCATCGCACCGTTTTTGAAACTCGATTTCACTAATCGTTTTATACGAGATGCTTCGGCGGCAAATGCAGTTAAGCCGTCAGCATGTTATACAAAGCACTCGTACATCACTCGCCGTACTTCAGTTCTACTCACCTGCCATGTAGAGTACTTTCGGGTCGTAGAGCGATCCTTTTGTTCGCGCGTCACCGGCCCAGTAGACCTGGTACACCTTGTCGTCTTCAACTACACCGCTAAAGTCCCTTACATCGTCGGAACTCACAACAGGCTGGGTCTTGTCGGGTAGAAATTCTACTAAAACATAAGACATTGTAGAGCCCGGGCAGGATCGACAGGTTGGAGCAAGCGGGCAAACAAAACGAGTCGAGAGCGATCCTTCATGAAAGCTCGGCGAAGCGGCGAAGCCTCTATGGGCGAAGCGAAGTGTCGTTTTCGGCGCTTCGGCGGGCTTCTGATCAAGGTTGTCGGTCGGTTGCGTGTCATATCTCTAACGTCAGCGGTTTTATGGGCTCACGTCCCGAAATCGTTTTCTCGTGCATAGATTACTTTTCGTATTCATAGATTTGACAAATAGTGGTGTCCGAACGAACTTTACGTCCTTTGACCGTACGTCTGTCTGCAAGTCAAAGCTTTTTGACGTACAGTCAGAGACAATCGATGTACAGTCAGAATCGCCACCAAGACATCCTGATGGAATTTCGCGGCGGCCGACTGCCACCAGGAAACCATCAGAAAGCCGACAAGCGGGGTCTGACTGGAGTTTGACTGTCGGTCAGAGTAACTTGTTGGCCAATCAGACATGCTTGACGTACAGTCAGGCACAGTCAGCGGTCCACTAGAAAACATTGACTGCCAAACAGGGTTACATTGATGGATTTTTCCTTCGGGCGATACGGTTACGATGGGCCGTCCGGTACGAACTGCGCATGTGCGAATCTTCTAGCACCAGCGCATGCGCAGTTCGTACCGGAGGGCCCATCGTACCGTATCGGATGTGCGAAAACGCTTCCCTAAAACTCCCTAAAGACAACGAGCGCCGTGACGACATGCTTTCGGCGATGCTGATTGGCTCCTTCGGATCGTCGGTTATGGTCTAAGTGAAACGGACTATGCGAAGCGCAAGTTCGTCCGCTTCTGTTGCGGGGCTTGTGGTGACGCCAGAACGCCGAGCTGATTGAATTACAGAGGGTGGGTAGACCTCAAAGCAAGCTGCCTTGAGGATTACCCACTACATCCTTCAATCAGAGTCAATCAGAGATCGGCGTTCTGGCGTCACCACAACCCTTGAAAAAGAAGCAGACGAACTTACGCTTCGCGCTAGACTTTGCTTCAAACCCTCCTCCCGTCACACACACCAGTCGTGAGTGTAGAAATAGTTTTGACAAATGGCCACAAGTCTGCGGTCATATGTCCACGGCATGCGGGTATGTCTGTCATCGGCGACGTATGCGCTTGCGAAGAATCGATATTGACAAGGACGTGCGGGACCACGCTTCAGACGACACACCTGCCTGGTTTGAGGCACACACACCGAGATGAGTCTCGTCTTGATAATTGCCCACCTTGCGACGTCCCCTTTCCAACGTCACACTTTCGGAACATATTAACGTTCGTGGAATGTCAGCAGTTTATTACGACACACCGATTTTGGCTCGAAGAAAAGACGACAGGAACGATATCACGACACCATGACAACAATATCACAAAAGCGATGCCACCATCGCAAGACTCGATTGAAGAGGGCGAGGCCCGTCACGGAACTTGCGTTTAGAAGAAAGACGGATGCTTAGTTGCCATTGCGTCAGTTTGTTTATTTAATCCTATAAGCTGGGACTCCCATCTTCTGCCCTGTCCCCAAGTATCGAAGCACACGCTTCATTTCGGGCCGTTATGCCACATGCACAGTGTCGGTCGGGCGAAGTGCGCCAACGAGTTCCCGAGACTGCCTTCATTATTTAGTTATTTATATTTATTTACAAATACCGCATTCCCTAACTGGGATTTTGCTTCTGATATTGCTCAATGTCCACGAAGAATAAAGTCAGAAACAGACTTAACCGGACCGCAAGCTAGGATACCCTTTAGGCAGCCTCCGACCTTCACTTCTGTTAATAGACCTGTGAGTGCGTGTCAGGCTTCGCATTTTCACAACCTCTGGAAGGCAACTATATGGAGCTCATAAATATGTCCCAGGGAATGACGCAGATCAGTCCACGCACATGGTTAGCCCGGTTAAGCCTGACTACAGCCTGTTGTACATTAAGAAAAGCAGGGCAAACTCCTCCCACAAAGCTCTATGGTCGCCATTATTTGTGATTCCCGCTTCCCGCTTGTCTCCTCATCGGCGTTCGCTCAGTTAAAGTGGAAAGAGTGCAGAGGTCTTCATGGGAGGAGGTTGTCCTGTTTGTAGACACACGTTGGCTTAAAAATCTGCTTTGTGTTTACGGCAAACCCCCACTATGACTAACCTCCGTTTGTTGCCGGCACAACGCGAGTAGTCAGTCTTTCAGCAGCTATCCCGGGAATCGACAACAACAATGAGCATCGAGAGAGCTTCTACCGGAGCAACTTGTCGCGAAGCTCTTTTTCGCATCACCATACGCAGTTTGACGGCATCGACCGGCGGTGTTGGTCCAGAAGCACTTCCTGGAGGACCGCCACAGCGGGAAGAAAAAAAAAATCAACAACTTGAGCCCGATGAGGAGGCAGCCTGGGCGTGGCTTCCGAGCGCCATCTGTCGCAGACTTTCGGAACACCTGAGGTTGCACTCCTCAAAGATGCGGCAATGTCTCCAGACTGCCACAGTTCTTCGGCGTATTACAGCGATTGTGAACAAAAAATGACTAACATGAACGCTCGAGTCCTTGAGAGCGCATCCTTTCCATAAAGGCCATCGCATACCAGCGACATTACGCGATCATTTCGCAAAGTCTCGGATGTTCCGAGGGTCAACGACAAACTGTATCGAAGTGACTGAAGTCTCGTTGCGCCTGTCCCTCCTGGATGCCCGAGGTAGGGCCATTGCACACTGTCCACGGCGTCCGCACACAAGGCGCTCTCAGGAGCTGTAGATGGGCAGCAAATGCGCCTCGGTGTTGAAGACAAACTTGTGCGGCGAGTAGCGTTCCAGGTCGTCGCCGTCGCTGAAGAGCAGGAAGAGGTACTTGAGCGTTTCGCCCAGGAAGAAGCTCTCCATCATGTCCCGGGGCTTGGTGGCCTTGGCGTTCTGCACGCTGCTGATGCTCGTGTAGCCGCCGCCCTCCACCTGCGCAGAGAAAGGCATCCGCCCCTCTGGTCACAGCACCGTTTAATCCCTAAAGCGCTTACAAAAAGAAAAAAAAAAAAAAAAAAGAAGGGACACGGTATTGCGCATTTAGACCGATGGCATGGATACATAAACCAAAATAATTCGTGCTAAAATAGAAACTATAACTCCGGCCGTGTGATTTGTTGCTTGCTTGTACAGAATACTGAGTTTACGTAAACCACTCCTGCGCCCTAACAGGGTGTGCAGTATTTGCAAATAAATACATAAAAACTGATTGCATACAGGAAATAAACCCTTCGTTAAGGGGGACACTACCCAAGAAGGTTAACTATTGAACCTATGGCTTAATATGAATGAAATTTACAGTATATACTGGAAGTTGCAAGGCAGAATGCAATGCAAAGTTCCATCTGTATATATGAATTGTAAAATAAATTATAGTCGTTTGTATCAGGAACACACGTACTTTGTTAGCAAGATTATAGTTAGGAAACTAATGTATAATACCCAACATTTTTCTACTCTATATCGGCAGCAGAATGCCTGGGAGCGCAACTGTGAAAACAAAATTTCCAAAAAGTAATTTATTTTATGCTAATATAGCAGTAAAAAATCAAATATTTTTTTGCCTTTTATATCGTCCACAAAATCTTAATATCCTTTGTAAAAGTAATCCACAATGTCAAAAAACAATTCCACAGTTGTATGGCCCATAAAATTCCAGTTAGGAAAAACAATGAGTGAGTCTTTCCTCTTATGCCAAAAAAATGGAACGGAGAAAAATGCGTTCAAAGTGTTCCAACCCCTACCTCTGCTTTCGCATCAATGGACCGAAAATAATTTCTAAAAAAATTAACTATGCGGTGTAAACTAATGAAACTTTCTGAGAATACTTTCTAGGTGTTGGTGGATGCAAAATATGGCGTTTTTCAAAATCGATTTTTTTTGCAGAAATTGTTCTCTGGGTAGTGCCCCCCCCCCTTCCCCCCTTGAACATGTTTTCTTCATATTTTTTTACAGTCAGTATTATGTTTTTATATTTATATCTCTACAGACCAGTACCGTTTTCCAAGGCCGGGTATTGGTCGCGAGAAAGTTGCAGGTTCCGGGGAACCTGCTCGGAGAAATAAGCAAATTCACCCCATGCTCTCCTCATCCAATCACGTGACACGCCGCTTCGACAACTCATCCACGTCATCCCTGTGCCAGAGACGTCCGACTAACGTCCCACGACACGCGCAGTCGAAACTGCGTTACGTGAATGCTGCAGTTTTAAATGACAGTCACGCAATGCCAGGGAAATTGCCAGCTGGCACGGAGCGGGAAGACACGTGTAATTTAATTTGGTCGGCCACGTGCGCTGTTCCCTGCGCGCCAAGACAGTTCACCCGGACAGGTATGCGGTGCGGCAACGCATACGAAAATCGCGAGACTTGCTCGGATGCAGCAAGAAAAATTCTCCCTCGTACGTATCGCGCGTAGTCTTCGACCGTTCACGTCACGTCCCTATACCTCAGTTATCTTCATTCTTGTCGCCTGTTCACGCAAGCCGTCGAGCTACAAGCACGGTGGCTTGCGTTAGTTTCCCGATCGCTGAGAGCGAGCCACGCGCGCTAGTCCGGTCGCTCTCGGAAGGGACGAATTCCGCTACAGAGCATACCGCTTGTATCTATAGCTACACGGGCAGCCTTAGCCGCAGTTGGGTGTGACGTCGCAGTGAAGTGTGACACGGGCACCTCTAATCGCGGGTAAGGTGCGGCCATCCTAAACCGCAGTTACGCTTAAGATGTGGTCAGCGGTTGCTGTTAGCTATACACCTGTTACAGGGGCACCCTTAACCGCGGCTAAGTCTGACTTCAGTCACACTTAACTGCGGTTAAGGGTGCTCACGTAACTACGGTATTAGCATCGATGACAAGTGCCATTCTTTCTGTTTATAAATGAACGCTGCAGCAGTCACTTGCTGATTGATGAAGAGTGACCCTCTAGCTGTAACACGCTTATTCCGGGTATCGAACAAAACGAAAGTATTCCACTACAATATCGTTAAAATAAAAATAAATTCACTGTCGAATTGGATTTTTTTTTTTTTGCGCAAGTTCGTAAGGTCGAATGAAATTGGGAAATTCTCTATTCAGTTAAAAATAAAGCTGCGACACGCACCTTAATGACATTTTGCATGTAGAGTATTATTGTAATACAGACTAAGCGTACAGGCGATAAATACATGCCCTACTAAAAAAAAAAGTTCCAACAGAATCTGTTTTGGTTATTTCCAAGCCTGCGTTCGTCTGCTGCTAAAGCCAATTTAGTTTCAAGTTAAGAAGGTTGGAGGCCCGTATTAAGGTCCCTGATAAGTTTGGGCGTATAGGCGGTAACTGTAACAAAAACAAGAAACACGACAAAACTTAAACCGACAGCCCAGCCACACTTTATCAAGGTTATTCAAAAAAAGCTCGCCATACCTAAGCATCCCTCCTTAAATATCTAATAAAAAAAAAAAAAAAAATCAAGATCGATCCTTCATTCCGATATTACTTCGAGCATTTTCGGGTGCATTAAAAATTGCACGAACAGCTGGTGCTTTGGAAAATGATGCATACCGTGATGTTACCGGTCTGAATAAATTTTGCAGCAGCTCTTGGAGCAGCCAAAATTAATATCTGAAGCAGAAAAAAAAAATGAAGTACGAGCGCACATTTTAGTTTTATTCGTACCATTTAAAATATTATGTTAATATTAATGTGTCGGCCTGTACAACTAACTAAAAGGCAATGTCTGCTTTGCCGTCTCACTTACGTGTAACCCTTTGTTAGCATCAATTGCAAAGCAGGAGCGATTCCCTCGAACACAGAACTAAGGTTTAGTTGCGTGGAGAAGCACCAGACACGGTAACAAGAAGATGACTGATGAAAAACAGCACGAATTGCCGTGAATGGTGATTTTAGGTCATGAATCCTATTGAGATAATATTAGAATAAAATAATTTCGAGCACCTAAATTAATGATTCCTTTAAGTTGTAAAGGTTGTAATAAACAACAATTTATAATTCATATAAAAAACAAAGCACTTGTCATTTGATTATGAACGCCAATAATTACATTTTATATCTAGGACTTCACAACAAAAATGGGAATGTGACCGATCAATATGCCCTCTTATAAACAATCCCGCCAAATTCGTTAATGTTGTTCTCGAGCTTCAATCCACTGCTCCTGTCAATTTAGTTCGAATTTATTAACAACAATATAGAAGTGATAACTAAAGAAAGAAGTTGGCATAAAATAAATCTACAAAAGAGTGCGTATAAATATACCCAAGTATCCTCGCTAAATTTCGAATTGGAAAGAGGTACCGCCAGGATATCGCAGTATATCATACAAGCCAAAGTTGTATTCAAAAAATGTGTCGCGTCTCGCTCTGGAGAAGTGCTTTCCCCTCAGCACGGGGGTGCGCTAGGGCGAAGCAAGACATTCAAAATCGCGATGCCTACTCCGCGGCTGTCGCTTCTCCGCAGTACACCAGTGCGCGGTGAAAAGCGCACTCAACGTAACTAACCCTGCAGAACAGACCACGAACATGAAAATTATTGCGAAACTTCCGAGTACTGCCAGTCTTTGATATGAAATGCGATCGAAGAATACGTTATTTGAGGCGATAATCGAGAGTTCTGAAAACTCGCATAAGTATATCGTAACGATACGGCCGGGTAAAGAGGCCCATGCTATTATATGTCCACTATACTTAAAGTGAAATTAAGTTTTGCCGCACTGTTAGCGAAACTTCCTCACATTTTGTAAAATGTAGCAGAATGTACCAGAGTAATCAGGTTTGCGCAGTTTGGCACAAATGGCGCACCAATCACATCACTGTCAACATACAACTGGTCTGGACATCACAGTACATCAGATATACTTTCCGCAGTCTTATTTTAAAAATATTTACGACAAAATACAGTGTCACAACAGCATTATTCGAATTCAATCTCATCCTGTTCTGAAGGAGTGCTTTTCCCCACAGCACACGGCTTCGCTGCGGCCAAGCGAGATCTGCAAAACCGCGAGTCCATCCCGAGGATGTCGCTGGTCCGCAGTAGAAGATTGCGCTTTGAGAAGCGCACTCAACGGAGCTCACTAATCCGCCCTAACAGACGAGCAATGGGAAATAGCGCAGAACCTCCGGGATAAGTTCGTTATTCGAAGCGATAAGCGAAAGCTAAGAAACTTTGCTCAAACCTGCTTTAAGGATCCGACAGGGTAGCGCAACGTGAGCAATTATTTTCGGTATTGAGAAAGTTGTATGAACTTTCGACATAACGCTGGCGCAAATAGCGCAGCCATAACACCACTGCTTTCATGTCTGTTTTTCTTCTCCTTCAATCCTCAATTGGCAAATAGCCACGGCACTTGCCAATTGCTCGAAAGGGCTTTTTTTAGTTTTGTTTCATAATTTAGTTTTTGTTATCAGAGTCGAATGCTCGCCGTTCCGTCGGCCAAGATCGTGCGATAATCGCAAAACCGACTACCAGACAACGGGACAACGAAGGCACGTCAAGCTCTGGTGGTTGTCGTGGCCCGAGGCGGCGAACGTCCATCAGATTAGGCAAATGTCCCAGCTATCGATATCGACAGTTATTCGTACTCGTAAGTACTAGTCCCACGGAGGCTGTTGCGACGCGTACACAAGCGCCCATCCTGATGACGCGATCGAAGCAACGGTTGCAGACAATATATACCTACTGCTACATTATATCCCAGCATCCACGAGAATGCTGGGAATGTAGGTCTACGCGCCGCACGCGTCTGCAGCGGGAACTGTTCTAAACCAAAAGCCTAAATAAAACAAAAGGCATCATGCACGCGCGTTTGTCAACGCCTTGTTTCGGTTATTTAACTCGAACATTTTATACGGGAAAGGCGAAGGCGCGAGGCGCCCATATTCTCGTTGATGTCTGGGTAATTTAGCAATATGTCTACGTCAAGTTCGTCTGCTTTTTGCGCGGGGTTCGCAGGGACGTCAGAAAGCCGAGCTATGATTGGCTCTGGACGGAAGAACAGTGGGTAGACCTCAATGCTAGCTGCCTTGAAGTGGACCCACTATTGTTCCAACCAGAGCCAATCAGAGGTCGGCGTTCTGACGTCACCGCCACCCCTGCGCAAGAAACAGACGAACATGCGTTCCGCATGCCACCTAGAAGACAACCGGCGTGAGCCCTTTCCCCCTAAACGTCATCACTAGTGCATCCAGGCAGCAGCGCCTAGCTTGCGTCAGCATCGTCACCAGCACGTCTCGCGGCGTCTCACGGCTACCACGACGCTAGCATGCGTCGACGTCGCCAAGACGGACGCGTCTGCCGCTTTGCAGTGAGTCTCGTCGAGCTTCGACGTGTTTGCCGCTTGTGGGAACGGTCGGGGATCCACTAACGATGACGTCATGCGCGGGCCTTTTGTCTCCTAGGGGGTATTGCTGCAGCCAACGTTACTAGATTAGCTCAGTTACGGAGGTGCTCATAGACGCTGCTTGCACGAGCAGTACCCTCCCGTCTCCCCCTACACGGCTTGTCTCTCGTCGTTTGACGCGCCACCGTTTTTGGGGGACGGCGGCTATGGTAACCTGCAGTGTACTCTGTAGAGTACGTGTGTTTCGAAGCACAGCGTCTACAGGGCGTTTCACCGTACTCTATCAAACACACAGTTTTGAAGCGAAAATAAAGGGGGTATTCACTGGACGCCATAATTGAGGGCGCTGTTTACAGCGCATGCTCAGAACGAGCTTACATTAATAGGCTGCTAAGACAGGTTATCTTGATTGTGAAGAATGCACGCTGCAAAATAACTGTGGAAGCTCGCCGTCAGCATGCGCTCAGCAGTCGCGCACGTAGCTATGGCGGCTGGTGAATACTATATGGGTATTCACTGGCGGTCATATCCGTGCGCGCTGCTGCTGAGCGCGTGCTGACGGCGAGCTTCCGCAGTCCTTTTGGAGCGTGCATTTAGCGCCATCAAGGCGCCGGTCTTAGCAGGCTATTATCGTGAGCTCGTACTGAGCATCCACTCTAAACATTGCCCTCAAATATGGCGTCTAGTGAATACCTACTATAGACCTTTCCAGAAAAGGGCTGCTGGCCGGTTTCATTTTCAGTGTTCGCGCGTATCGTGCGTGATTTGCTCGCTTTCCGAAGCGACGCACACGCGCGTGCTGAGCTGTGGAGATCGCACGCTGAGCTGTGGATTTGTAAACATTAGAAAGGTCTATAAGTCAGTGACAGATTAAGAAAAGTTTTCTGGCTGGGGAGGACGAAGCAGACGAGATGCTGAAGAGAGGAAGATGTTTCCTCCTCTCCTCTCAACATTCCGTCCGCTTCCTCCTCCCCTGTCTTCCTTTCCCCCAAAAATGTTTCTTAACCTTTAAACGACGGGGAAAAAGGGGGGGGGGGGGGGGGGGGGTGCTCAACGTTGCTTGCCGGGCTGGCAGGGAGTGAGTGGGGGTACCGACCCCCCTCCTCGGGAGTTCCACAACAGAGGTAATCGAGTAACGTTGGCTGTAGCTAGCTAAGGTTCAACCACTGTGTTTACCCATGCAGGCGTCACGGGGAGGACCATGAAAATCACCAGAGTGCCTTCATACACACACGCGATTTTGCTTGAGTGGTGACATCATAGCCAAATTTCCGCCCAATCGTTTTTTTCTTAACCGGTGTGACTCAGCTCGAGCGCGTAGCCTTAGCAAATGTCAACGTTAGCTAATGCTATGCTAATGCATAGGCGCCATTTTACCGCTCAAATCACGCACTGAGTGCGCCAACGTGTCACGCATTGGCTCCCTGAGTGCAACAAAAGATGTCTTTACTCCGTGACAGACAGAAGTGTCGGCACTAGAATACCTTGATATGCGCTTTGCTTAGGGTGATGACATCTGACCATTTTGTTCCTAACGCGTCTTAGAGCGCAGCTCTTAGGGGCCCGTTTCCGGCTTGAGCGGTGTCGCCGTCGGCGTAACCGCGAGGCCACGTGACCCCCCTGAGGCCACATGACCCCTGATGTCACGTGACCCCCCGAGGTCACGTGATCCCCCGTGACACCCCCCCCCCCCCCTTATGTCATGTGACCTCAGGAAGTCACCTATCCCTGAGTACTCTTCCATCCTATCCCTCACTACCCTTCCATCCTCCTCCTCAAGAGCTACGCTCGAATCCGGTGTTACAGGGAGTTGTAAACGGCTTTCTTTTTTTTTTTTTTTTTTTTTTCTGAGCGTGAGCAAGCGCGTTTACCAACACGAGCTCTTGGCATTGACAGGTCAACGGCGGCATTTTTCGTCGCCCACCGTTTACAAAATACGCGTCCCGACACGGCGACAAATAAGGACACTAAAACAATCAAGGCGAAAAACAAAACAACACACAAGTAAAATAAATGAAAAAGAAACTAACACACGACTCGAGTCATCGTTTGGAAACGAGCCAATTGCTAGCATTGCCGAAGCGGTCGCATAAATGAAATATCGTAATCACGGTATATACGTCGGGCGCCGTGTTGCCTCACTGACGGCCACGTGTTCGTTGCGAGGGCCAGCACGTGATCCGCCAGATAGGGAAATAGAGCTCGCAGACAGTTTGGATCGAGTCCCGCTTGCGAGAAGCGGCCACTTTAACGCCAAATATTAAAAGAAAAAAAAGATACGGCTTAAGAAACAACAATCTTAAAACAATTTTAGTAACGAGAAAGAAAAAAATACGCGTTCCTCTGGCACCTTGGTGACGAGTAACACGGACAATATGAGCGTCTATCGTGGACTGTCCGCAACTACGAAGCACGGAGAGTGCACCGTGGACGGCTCCCGTAAGTGCGGAAAGTACAGACCACGGTGGAAGACGAGAAAGCTGTCGGAACAGAAAATAAGATACAGCGCACAAAAACACAAAGACCAGAATAGAAGTAGTAGACAAGACAAGCGCTGATAACTTACGATTTTTTATTTATTTCTTTTTATCGAAGGAAAGAAACAACACAGCAACCGCAGCGGAAAAATACAAAACCAAATACGAACTTACAACCGTTTAAATACAAAATAACTTCATAATTATGACTACTTGTCAATAAAATCAATCTCTTTTCTATGTTGATTTACGTCTGATCCGCAGCACTCGTGCTCCTATAATCGTTTTCACCTCGAGGAAAATATCAATAAATATAAGTTTTAGGCATTATTCATACGCCGCGCAAAGTCGTTCTTACAACATTTGATTGTCGGAGGAAGAAGGAGAAGCGACGCTTTTGGCGTTGGAAACGTGTACCTCTTGGATAAGGTCACATATACCTCATTCTCTACGTAAAACGAGGAATCGGGCATTGTGCCCGTGTCCCATTAGAGCGAGAGACAGAAACAAACGACAGCGACAAACCTCAAACCAGAGTCTTCTGCGATTTGAGAGGCTTTGTAGAATAAAGGAGGCTATGCTCAACCACAAGCATCATGCACGTGAGGATATATCTTTGGCAGGCTTGCAATCGCTCGTGCTTACTTCACAAGCATCGAACGACTAAACGCCTGCAAAAGGTACCATCGCGAGCATGCTGCATGTGCTTGAGGCTTGTCGCTCTCATTTGTTTCTGTCTGTCGCTCTAGTGGGACACGGGCATAACGCTCCACAAGAAGAACTTTTTTTTTTTTTTTTACAGCGGTTTTTGAAGTGAAAACGAGTATAGTTTGTTTAATCCATATAGGCCTCCAGCAGTTCCCTAGAATATTTACCTCTGTCTCTGCCCATGACTCCATTACACTGGAAGGTGGCGTGGGATGGCGGAGGCAAACCGCATAGAGCCCCTCCATACGAATGACTAATGACATCCTTTGAAAAATGTCGTCTGCTATCTCGGAAGCTAACCAGGCGGCGCTACCGTCGACGTGTGAGTGCGAAAGACCAAAAAATAAAGATGAAAGAGTGTGCATGGGAGCCGAGGAGGGAGGAAGAATGCCTATGCTGTCAACGCACAGTGGACACTAAAAAGCAACGCAATAACAAAAAAAAAAAAAAAAAAAAAAACACAAAAAAAAAACACGCAATTTCCTGGGTGCAACGTTGCCTTGTATTGTTGAAATAATTTTTTCTTATATCACGAAAAACTAATAATTTCTTCTTAGAAAAAAGCTGGCTTATATGCGCGAATAAGGACGGTTCGTCGAGTTCCTGTCATGCTGCAGCACCTCACGGCGTTTGTCAGGTATGGGAGCGAACCTTCGACACGCTTGCTCCGTCTTGCTGTCGTCTGCCCGGCTGGTTGGCCGGCTCGCCATTCTCAGGGAGCCGCAATTTTGTTCGAATGCAGCGCCGCCTCCGTACATCCGGGAATTTCAACGGATTCGGCGGGGTAAAAGAGGGAGAGGGCACCGGCCGTTCTCGACGTTTGGACAGTACCATAACGCTCGCTGGCTGCTACCGGTGTGAAGTGTTTTGCGTTTCTAGAGCATTTATGACTACCCCGGGATCAATCTATAGTGCTCTGTTGTTTGATTTCAACTAAATGACCAGCAAGCGTATCTTCGTTCGATGTACTTCAATAGGAATGGCATCCAACCGCAGTACTAATCTTCGATTGCTGCGTATATTGCGTCAGCAGAAAGACAGAACTCTGGATCCTCATGGATCTATTTTGAAATTATGTCTATCCAGGCTCTGACGTCTATGAAGACTGGGCCTCTTGGACGCCAATCGTCAAGCATAGCACAGCTGTGGCAGCGTCATACAATACTGTAACATGTACTGAAGAGAGAGACACACACACACACAAAAGTAAAAAATAAAAACAAGCTGAGCCCTTATCGAGCAATCTTTCTTTTCCTGTCGACCCACCTGCGTATAGGATACGATTGTGCGTAGGAGGAAAAATGCCTTAATTGTGAACTACGCTCAGCTAACCAACATGCACGCACACGTCTTAATTACAGCGTCCCATTACGATCCCCCTTTCCACCCGTTGGCGGTGCGCTACGGCAAATCTCCGAGGCTGCATGGATCAACTAATGTTTACGTAATCCACTAATGCGCACGCAGGCCTTGTCTTCTAGGTGGCGTGTCGACACACTCGATAGGTGCCCCCAAAGAAACATAAACCGCGACACAAAAATAATAAAAGTAAAACAAAATAAGGAAAGTCGAAGTTGAGGAAACTTGCCTCCACGTGCGCGCGAGACAACGGGAGGAAGAAATAAAGCGAGGCAAGAAAAATATAGGATGGCTCCATAAAATATATCGCTCCCAAACGCGCGCTTTCCTCCAATCAAGGAAATATATATCAGCGCCTGTTGGCGTGCGCGCTGTTGTGGGAGCTGGCGCTAATGGTTTTCTGGTATACCGTATAATCGCGATGCGCGAGTGTGCGGTGATTTCTAATTCTTCGGTTACGTGGGAACTCTCCGCGGTCGAACGTGTTTTCGGAATAAAGTCTACGCAAACAAAATTTCGCACACGCCACTGCGAGACTGTAAACAAAAGATTACAACTCCCAATGTTTTATTATTATTATTTTGCCCAGACATGGTTCTTACTCTAAAATAATAATAATAATAAATGTATACGCGTTTACAAGGTGCGGCATTAAGGACTAACACAACTGGCGCTCCTTGCAAAATTCGAATTACAAACGTACATATTTGAAATTAGGCACGCCAACGTACTTTCGAAAGAAGTTTTATGTCCATCTTTCTCAGAGCTCAAACCAGAGATGGTAAAAATATATATATAAAAAAAGTAGAGCAAAAATGGCGGTTGTGCATTTCCTATGCCCTATATCAGATGTTCGTCATCTGCACGCCGGTTTGTGAGCTTGCTCCCACGTGATCCTTGTTCATGCATTTCGTTAAAAGTATGAAGTATATTGCGATCATTTCCATCCTCTACAATTGGTTTGTATAGAGTTTTTGCATTCAGCAAGCCACCCGGGAGCGAGCTCGTAAACCAGGGTGCAGACGGCAAACAGGCTGGTAAGAACAGGGGTCTCCGATCTTGCTTTATTTTAAATATTTCTCTGCCTCGTAATGGAACTCTAAAATAAAATAGACATAAAACTTCTGGCAAAACTGCCTTCGCGTGCCCAATTTCAGGTATGTACGTTTGTAATTCGAATTTTGCAAGGCGTGACATGTGTTAGTCGTTACGGCCGCACCCTGTACTTCCCTGAGAGCACGCGTGCGGGCCAATCACTGTCGTCTATGGAGGACACCAAGCGAATGGCGAGGCTCCAAATACGACGGTTTGAAAACGCAACGTTCGCAAGGTCAATGAACATGACATTTGTTTTGTGTCAAGGTCCCACTCTTCGCTGCAGTTCATGTCGAAGTGAGACGGAGCGCTTTCAGACGTCACCTCAATACGCAAGAAAAAGAAAAAGTGAAAAACAAGTAAAAGTGTTTTGCATGTTTCGTTTTCTTTTTTTTCTTTTGCTTGGAAGAAAAGCGCCGAAAAACAGAGACCAAGCAGACAGAGACGAAGCGCGGACAACTGAAGGTTTATTGAAAACACACTATTGTACCGTCTATCTGGCTGCTCGCTTTAAAAAAAAAAAAAAAAAAAAAAAAAAAAAAAAAAAAAAAAAAACACTTGTTTGTCAGGTGACGGCAGCTGATACACGTGCTCTTCTTTTGCTGTTTGATGCAAAATAACTCGTAAATTTCTCTGGCTATTTTATCAGCTTAACTCCCGATAATTGTTCTTTTCAAATCCTGGTTACACGGGCACTGCCCGTGTAACCAGGAACCTTAACAAATCTGTTAAGCTTAAAAACCACACAAAAAAAGTGAAAGTCGTTTACAACTCCCTGTAACGCCGAATTAGAGCGCAGCTCTTGAGGAGGAAGGAAGGGTACTGAGGCGGGGGGGGGGGTCACGTGACTTCGGGGAGGGGGTCACGTGACCTCAAGGAGGGGGGTCACGTGACCTCGTGGAAAGGGGGGGGGGGGGCCCGTGACAGCTTTTTCAGTCTTAATAGATGTTGCAAATGGAAACTTCGGCCTAGAATAAAGATCTCAGAGTCACGAGATAGAGCATTCCACAAAAGCCACAACACGGAACACGAAAATCAAAACGGAAACTCGTAAAGCATAGCTTATGCAATATGTTTGTACGAATTAAAAATAAATAAATAAAGAAAAAACGCCATAAAGCTTCAATGCAAGTATCAGTAACGTCAATTTAGTTAGTTCGTCCGTTTTTACGTACCGAGGTGAAGTCCGAAAACACGTTCCTCTTTATGAACTCACAACGCCTGGATGGATGGATGACTGGATGTAGCTACACACTTCCAACGGGGCGGTGGTTTGAGCGACCTAGCCAATGTACTAAAGCTAAGTTGCTAATAGTCGGATTAAGGTTAAGTTTGTGAATAATACCATTCATCGGTAAGGGTCTCGGCGTCTCAAATAGGCGCATAACAACATATATGTAGTTGAGGAACGTCTAATCAGCTGGTCGCTTCCACTAAAAAATTAAAGAAAAAAAACTACCGAGTTTTACTAAATTTTGTTACACGAATTGAATCATCGAGACTTCCAAGTTAAACTACGTTAAAAAGACGTGAAAAAAAAAAAAAAAATTAACATTTGAGAAACAAAAGTGTGTAGTTGCCATTTTCTTTCGGAAGCCCTCACGTTCAAATGTTGTTTCCAGATCTTGCAGATCCACACTGCAATGTAAATGCTCCCCATAGCTTCCTCTATAGAGGAGGCTATGTGCTCCCGCCCCCCTCCCCAAATGCATCATTGCCCCGTAAAATGTGCACATGTACTGTGCTCACTCTACAACAAAGCAATAATAACCACCAAAATTTATGTTATATCTACACTCTCAAGCACAACACTAAAGTTTCACGCCGCAACAATTTCTTCTTATATCGTAAAAAAAAAGTAATTTATAACATGATAACACAAAACTGAAAAGCAAGGCGACAGAGAGTCATTCTACGTAAATTACGCAAGACCATTGTTGATTACGTCAAGCCGTGGACAAGCCATACGACTTTTGTTCTTCTTTTTCCATGTTCGCGGCTCGTCTTGGTTTTTTGTTAGAGGAAACCGGGCGGTGTTTACCGCCGAAAACGCAAGCGAGTCGACAAAGGGAAAAAAAAAAACACCTATTTCCAGAATCATCTCCCTAGATGCGTTGCGGCACGAACCCAAAGAGCATAATCATCATCATAATCATCAAAATACGTGAGGATACTACATTTTTCTTTTCTTTTGGATACAGGTACATACAGTGATGTGATAGGCCTAAGCCATTATGGAGCATCTTTCGGAGCAGCCAAACAAAGTTAGCAAAAGTGGCCTTTGGAGCAGATATTCTTATAAAAATATTCATTTCAAGTGCTGCACGAACAAAGGGATCTTTGTGCTGTGTTGTGTCCTGTTGTGACGGAACTCGCTGTTTGTGTTTTTAGCGCTGAGACATCCCACAAGCGCAATACAGTGCTGTAGGCATTTCCGAAAAAAACGCTTGCCACCCTTTTACTGGTTCCCGACGTGCCAGATTTTCGTCAAAGGTAAGCAAACGTAAAACAATGGATTGCAAGCGTCCCGGCTGTTGCCTCTGTCGTGCAATCGTGTTCGCATGCACGTGAGGGAAACTTGGGCAGGCTCGCAGTTGCGCGTGCACCGTCGCGCGAGCGGAGACAACGGATGTTCGATCGAAACCGAAACCAAGCCCCTCCGCTCCTTCGCCAACTGATTCCCAAAATTGTATGCAAAATGTAACTGTCGAGCATACGACGAAAAACGGTCCAGCGGCGCGTACTTGCCAGGCCGGCAAACAAGTACAAGCTAAACACACACACAAACAAAACAAAGAACCTGAGCACACCGATGCAAGACATCGCAGGTCAGGATCAAAAAGTTCTTGGAGCACTTTGTGCAACGACTGAACTCGAGACAAACAAGCGCACTGTGCGGGTTCAGCGTGCAGGCATTGCCTTGTTTGCTTTAGCTCACAATTCTCGTCAACAACTGTCTTTCGAGGGAAATTTTTCACGTACCGACCGGTCCCTCTCGAAAGAGAGCCTACCGAGAGAAACCTACGTAATCAATTCTTCGACACACCAGTGTTTCGGTTAAAGAGGGATTTTTGTAGTAATGTATGATTTAAAGAAGAACAGGGATGTTGGTGAACATGCGGCAGTACTTAGTTTCATTTTAGAAAGCGCCATATCTGCAGCGACGTGGGGAAGGCAACACCTGACGTCGCGCGACCACGGTGAATAAAAGAAAGGGAACAAATATAGTTTTCCCACGGTTGTTTGTTTCAGGAGCGAGTGCTTCAGCTCAGAAAGTAACTCCCGCCGCGCAAAAACGCGGTTCCGTTTCACAGCATGACTGCATGGCTGGTACCCGGCACGCTAGCGTCGGAGCGTCCGCAAAAACCGGCGTCTAAAAAAAAAAACGATGCGAGACGAGACCGACGAGACGACGAGAGCGCGAAACGCGAGACGGCGGGAAAACAATACAAGACCGGATGGACAATTGATGCAGGGTATGTGTTTCGTGTCGGGCGGCCGCTTGCACCGCATAACACACGCATGCTCAGTTACGGTAGTTACCTTAGTTACGGTTTGGAAAAACGACCGAATTTGTTTTTTTGAAGCAGGTTTGGCGCAAATTAATCATATTTTGGCACAGTGTAGCAGGATGTAGCAGGGTTAGCCCCTTGGCGCAATTGGCGCAGCAATCACATCCCTGCAGGTATTTAAAACAAATGAGTATTTTGTACCTTATGAGATGGCTCTTACCTACAAAAAAACGGCGCGGTGTATCTTTGATTCCTTCACACCAAATGTGGTACACAGACCGAGCAAAACTAAAGAATTACCTATGCAAATCCTCCACCATCGCGTCAGTCTATTCAGTGGCAAGCGATTCGCAAACGCGGATTATTTCGCGCACAAAGTAGTCCGTGCAGTGCGTTTTTCTTTGTTTATTCTCATAAAATGGCGAGCGCCATTTCACGAAAGCACTTTCGTTTTCAAGTGAACATAAGCGCGAACTTTCGACTATAACTTAATAATATGGGGGAAAAAAAAAAAACACAATTTATTGTAAACACTGTGCACCGAAATATAAAAAGAAATGAGCACATGTGATATGAGCACAAAATTTAACAAACACTTAACACTGAAAAAAAAAATTAATTCATTGTAAAATTTTGAAAAATCTGCCAGGCATTCCCCCCCCCCCCCCCCCTTTTTTTTTTTTGTAGTCTCAGCTGTTTCCGTTTTTCTTTTTGTCGCTTCTAACTTCTGGACTTCGAGGCATTACAACACGTGCTTCAAGTCATCGCTTCATCTTCAAGCGTAAGCGTTGAATTTTTTTACACATAAACACCGGCGTGCACATGTCTGCAGCGCGCATACATGTACCGCGACTAGCTAGTTCATCACCTGTCTTTTAAAGACAGGTGACGAACAATGTATATATATATTGTTCACCACGTCGCAAGAAATCTAGCTTAGGTGCATATATCGCGTCGCAAGAAATCTAGCTTAGATGAATCGTCAATTAATGCGCACGATATAGAGTGACTACCATAATTCTCGATCTCCAAGTCGCACCTCTCTATAAACAACCGTACGCTTTCCAACGCACACACACACAAATGGATACTTAGATCAGTCTCACCTTCGTCGTCACATACGTGTAGTGTGGTCGCGATATATGCGCAAATGGGATCGAATCAAACAACAAGTATGCTTCCATTGCATTGCGCAAATCAAATTACTACTAGTAGAAAAAAAAAAGTCCCGTTGCAGTAGATGCATTGGCGGACATTTCTGAAGAAAGGATTGTGACTTCTGTGTCAAAAAATAAAATACGTGAAAAAAGAAAAAAAAAAAAGGAAAAAAAAACGAATAAAAGAGTTGAGAAGTTACGCGGTCTTTATGGGGCAATTCCAAGAAGACAGCACGCAACTAATGGTTGCGCAAGTCACTGTAATGTCAAGCGTCAAGATGGCCGCGTGGTCACGTCGTCGCCCACGAACAGATCCCCACAAAGGAACGCTCTCCTTACATTGACTGCAGTTTGCGCGGCAGTCTGAGAAGAAACAATGCTTCGCCTCGAGCTCGAACTTTCTGCCTTTGATAACACTTCGACGCATGCGCAGCCAAAGCCCCACGGAAGGCGCATAGTGAAGGGCTGTGAAATTAACCAGATAACTCGCCCATTAATCGGCGTATTACCTGGCAACCCAATGCCAGTAAAAAAAAAAAAAAGTACATAGTTTTGTTTTCTTTTGTACCCACATCAGCCCGTGGAAATTTAAAGGTGCAGCGAGCGAACAAATAAATAGAATGCCCTCATTAACGCATTCTGTTCCCGCATCGCTAGAGGTTAGGGCCCTACGAAACAATGGAACATGTGTTCTTCAAACGTAGAACATTATGGTTATAATTTGGCGGTACTTGAACAACTCGATTGGTCGTCACATTAGAGCAGCTAATGAGTCCATTAAAGGTCACCGAGTAGTCAACTAACATAGTTAATCGATGTGCGGCACTATAGTCACCGAGAGAGAACGGTATGGCGTGTGTTTCGAACACGCGGCCTCCGGTACGCGCTCCGTGCCTTCCGCCGTGCTCTGGCTGCGCGCGCGCGCCTGAGGGGCACGAAACGCTGAAGCACTGTCGAAGGCATGCGAGAGCTCGGCGTGGAGGCGGGGCAAGTGAAGCTCATCGCTGCTGTTCTCTGTGCGCGTGGGGTACGGTACCGTTAAACTTTACCGTAAAATAAAACGGCAAACGTTCTAAAGATGCCCCTTACCGATGGATAAAAAACCATAAAAACAATTATTATTCTCTTTTTAATTCCTCATTTTTTTTTTTTTATTCTATACTTTGTAAGGAGAACGTTGCGAGGCAAGACTGATTCAGCAAATAAATAAAAGCGGAAACGTTGCGTTCAGTGACGTCGAGATTGGTGGGTAAAAATCGTGCCTTCGGCTTCCACCCCCCCCCCCCCCCCAAAAAAAAAAAAGAAAAAAAAAGTAAAAGTTTGAATTTTCATATACCGTTATTAATGCTTGCAATCAGACAGTTCTCACTGACGCAAAACGACGAGGCACGAGAAAGTAAAGTAAATAAAGCCGGCAGAGGTAGTACTTGCTGATATCATTCTAGAAGCTATTTTTAGTCAAGAGCTGTTTACTCTGTGTGTCTCTTGCTTCCGGGATGATTCCACGAACGCTTTTCGCGTATCTCTGCTAGGCACTCCACATGACAACGTCTTACGTACACTTTACAAGCACCGTCGTAGCTTCCAGACGAACAAACAGAGTAACGAGAGAGACCCAACTCTACAACATCGACGGGAACGGGTGACACTCTTCCTCCCCCGTTCTTCTATCTCTCTCCCTCTCGCTGCAAAACGAGCCAGAAAAATCGGCGCTTGCACGTAACGACCTCAAATTTCCCCCAAAGACGTCTTTTAGTCGTTAATTTTACTTTGTGAAATTCCAAAGCGTACCACCGTTCCAGCCGGGGAAAAAAAAAAAAAAAAAAGAGAGAGAGAGAGAGAGAGTTTTGACAGTTTTAAAAGCAAGCTCCGAACAGTCATTCGATGGAGAGCAGGGAGCCTCAAGTAATAGCATCTTCGATCAACTCGCACCGGAATTGACCTGAAACCAGGACAGTGCACAGCGCTTCTCGGGCGATGCAGGAGAAACTGCGCCGCGTCGGTACACCGCGGCAAGCGCCACCATGCGTCACGCAGCGTTTTTTATTTATTTTTTTAATGCGAAAGCATTAACTGTCCCATGGAGCGAAGCCGGCGTCGTCTGTAGCAGCGAAACGGCACCTTAAAGGGACACTGACAGGGTATTTATGCTCGCCGAGGTTTTGATTTGTACGTGACATATGAGAGCTCAACTACCCAGAACAGAATTTGCGGCTCGAAATTCGGTTTCTTTCCACCCGAAAACCGTCGATCAAGAACTGGCCGGTTCGAGTCTCGCTCACTCTCTTTTCCGCGGTCACGGGCCATTTTCTAAGGTATCGATGCGACCACCAAATTTAATCAAAGTCGCAGGTCACTGAAGGCACACACTCAATATTAAAAATAGAAAAAAATATGAAACCAATTTTTTGTGGCTTCTAAAAAGCTGTAAATACGTTGATTGAAAAAAAAGTTCCACAGACAACCGGAAGCATTCTGTGCGTTCGTCTTTTCGCGTATCGTCGGGCTCGCGGGGACGGCGGTGGCAGCGGACGACGGGCGTGGGACCTCTATTTCAGAACTGTCGTTCGCGGTACCGGCGAATTCTGTCTACCTTTAAAAGAGAAATTTGGGACTGATCAAAAGAGTTGGTATTCATCCCGTACGACACGCCCGACCACCAAGCCGATTTGCACGAAGACGTCGCCGAGCCGTCGCTCCCTTCTCGTGGCTGAAGACATCGCTCGCGCAAACGTCAAGCACGACGTGTCTACTTCGAGTTGAATATGCACGCGTACGATTTCTTTACAAGGTGCAAATGTCGCCAATGCGTGGTGCTTCCCGACTTCGACCCGGGAGTGCTTTTGCTAGAGGAAAATCGGCAGCTAACTTTCCAACTTACAGTTTACCGGCTGAATTATTACTAAGAAAAGAGATCCCGGAATGAAGAGTTGCCCCAGTAGCTCAGTGGGTAAGACGTCTGCTTCACACGCGGTAGAACCGGGTTCGATCCCCCAAGAAAACTTTTTTTTTTTTTTTTTTTTGATGTTTACATATCTTCTTTTTTACAATTATCACTGAAGAAACAAACAAAAAAGTAACAAACACATGTTGTGGACGACACTTCGCTGAATTAAATGGTATGGGATTTCCTTGTTGACACCTGCGAACTCAATGTAATCACTTTCCACAAAATGCAAGGAGCATATAAATCAGGTAACGTCCGCTTTCCGAGGTGTCCGTATATGTTCTACAGGAATTGCAGCCAGCCATTGGTCCCGATCCCGTTGATCTTTCGGAAACTCGCACAATGCCCCTTTTTTTTCGGACGCAGGACATGTGAGCCAGCTCTTCACGCAACATCTTGGGTGTATTCTTTTCGGAGCCGATCATGGAAATTCACCACGGGCACTCACTACTCATCTCCAGCTTCTCAATGTACAAAACAACTCATCTTGGAGTACAGAACAACGAGCGGAACAAACATAACTCACGGCGAACAGTTCCCGCACGCCGCATCGCACGCCGCATGTCCTGTCGTCTGCTACCGGAGAGGAGAAAGAAAAAAAAAAAAAAAAAAAAAAAAACGCACGGTCGGGTGTAGCCACGTGACTTCCGCCACTCCACTCTCTTCTCTCCACTTCTCCGACCTCCGTCGGGTTTCGGTTTCGGTTTCGAGCAGTTGCGTCTTTTGGCTTTATTAAAAAAATACGCTACGCTGTTGCAAAATATTAATTGGGTAGTCCTCCGACACCATAATGAAGCGCCTGGCAAAATATGAAAAAAAAATTTTGGGGGGTGTCAGTGTCCCTTTAATTCCCATTGGCTGCGACGCATTATGGGGCTCCATAGCAACGGTGTCATCGTTGCTATAGGGCCAGCCGAACTGCTGGCGCCGTAGCGGGAAGGGGGGGGGGGGGGGGGGGGGGCAATTTAATGGCGGCGTTAGAGATGGCAGATTATACCCTTTTTCCTGCTTATAAAATACTTCTCCTATTGAAACAAAAATGCTGTTTAAAGTAAAGTGTTATTTTATTCTTCGCGTAAAATATTCAAGCATCTCCAGGGCTGTTTATTGTTGGAGTTACGTTGAAAAGCCACCCGTAGCCCCATAGCATCACAGTAATTTTTTTTTTTTTTCAAATTTAATGGCGTTTATAAACACATAACCCAGGCGAGCAGTTGAACACACTTTTACTTTCTTACTTAAGTCTCTCTAATCAAGAGCTGTGGTTGTGGCGTCATCTCCCGAGAGGTGGGGCAAACAGACAACGGTGTCGTCGGCTTTCGCTTGAGTACTTGGTGCGTTTAGCAGGAGATGGCGCCACAAGCACAACTCTCAACACTAGGTTTTGTTTGCTTGTTTTTTGTGTTTTTTTTTTTTACGCGGAGCGGTATGGAGTGGAGCCGGCGGCGTCTGTAACCGAGAGAAACGGCACCTTAAAACCCGAAACCACGAAAAACGGCACATATATTGACTACGAAGCTTCATATCAGATGCTCTGTCACGGAAACCGATGCGGCCGCTCGAGTTCAAAGCGGACGCGCCTCGGAAATAAAACACAAAGAAAAGCACAGCAACGCAGATGCCTCATCACGGAGACAGGCGGGTGCGCTCAAGGCTAATGCGGACGCGCTTCAGAAATAAAACACAAAGAAAAGCAAAGCAACGCAATGCTTCGTCACGGAAGCCGTTATAAAGCTGGCAGGGTGCGCCGCGCCTGCGCAGTGGAGGAGCGTGATGTCACCGCCGCAGCGCCGTCGCTGCTTGTAGGAATGCTTTCGCAATCCTACACGTAAGCGATCTTAAGTGTCTCTGCCGATTTCTTTTTTTCATCGGTGTCTGCCATTTAAGATGTCAAGGACACTGACACTGACAATTACCAGATTGCCCATATTTCAAAACATACAAAAATTTCCTTTTAACGTTCATTGGCCATCACGCTGCGTTTGAAGTGCTGGCAGTATGTGGACATGTGTAGCATCTGTAAGAAGTACTCATGAAGAGATCGTTATGAATACTAAGAAACAATGCTATTTTCCAGGATTTATAAAAAAAATAAAAATTTAAAAAAGAAATGCATAAAGAACACTGCATACTTAGGCTGTTTCAGCGACTTGTGATTAGGTATATAGGTTACCTATGCCAGAAATGCAAAACAATGCATGAAGAACAAACTTGAAGTACAATACTAAATCAGACAAGCAACAAACAAGATAAGTGTTTTAGCACTTATCCTGTTTAGTTCCCCCTTCTCTGAATTCTTAGCACGCTGTTTTGTCATTTTGGTTATGAACCTACTCACCCACACTACCAACCCCGATTCATCTATGCGCTGCAAAAGCAAGAGACTTCACACTAATGTTCAGCAAGTATTTCCCGTAAATAAAAAGAAATAGTAAGATTTCGTCGTTGTTCTTCTCGGCTGGCGGCTTCATAGTTTGGTGGACAATGGAGGCTTTTGGGGGTTCTGAGTTCAAGACATTTATTTACATTACAAACTTTGTACAATTTTATGTACAAGTAGGGGAAGTTAGCATCTCCGTCGAACTAGTTTACGGTCATTCAAGGAAAGCAAAAATCGCCCCTTCCCGCCCCGTCACAAGCTTTTGAAACCTCGGTCCTTCTCACCCTCGGGAAGGGATCGGCCAATAGGTTTGAAACCCCTCGGAGTCACGTGCTGCCCCCCGTCCAATGGCCGACAGGGCGCATACAGGCACATTCGTCAAGTTCCCAACGGACCCCTCCAGTGCGCATACACTATTGGCCCTCCCCTCCCCTCACCCCAGCCTCACTCACAATGCTTCCAACCTCTCCTCCTCCTCCTCCTCCCCCTCCTCCTCCTTTCCCCCCCCCCCTTCCCAACGGACCCGAGGTGACAGCCCCGTAACTCCGACAGTGGTCGAAGGCTCAAAAAAGGGTATAATATTGTTTTTTCCATTTTTAATATTGAGTGTGTGCCTTCGATGACCCATGGCTATGATTATGTTTCGTTGTTGTGTCTAAACCACATGACCACGCGGAGAAGAGAGTGAATGCGACCCAAACCGGCCAGTTCTCGATCGGCGGTTTTCGGGTGGAAAGAGATCGAATTTCAAGCCGCGAATTGTGTTCTGTATAGTTGGGCTTTCATGTGTCATGTACAAATAAAAACCTTGGCGAGCATAAATGCCGTCAGTGTCCCTTTAAATTCTGTAAGAACGCCCACTTAAAATGAAGAGAAATTGTGAAAACCATAGGGTGGGCGACCCCCCATTTCGGGCAGAAAGCAAAATTTTATCAAAATTTAGTGATAAAGACCGGGACACCCGCTAAAATTCACGTGACACGGGAAATGATACCGCACATCGCGGACGCAGCAGACTCGCGTTTACGGTGGAATAAACACGCGGGAACCCGCTGCTAACTCGCGTGTCACGGGAACCGATATCGCGCCCGCAGATCGAAGACAAAAACGCGGGAACCCGCTATGTACTTACATTTGACGCGAACGAATGCCGCAGATCGCAGACACAGCAGATTTGCGTATTACGGCGCTAACTAACACGAGGGAAGCCGCTACTATTTTGCGTGTCACGAGAACCGAAATCGCGCAAGCAGATATCGGACAAAAACGTGGGAACTCGCCATGAACTCGCGCGTAACGGAAACGGATACCGAGGTCACATACACAGAAGATTCACATTTCATGATACATAAACACACGGCAACAACTCGCGAGTCTCGGAAATCGATATCGCGCGCGCAGATCGCGCACTAAAACGCGGGAACCCGCTCTGAACTCGCATTTGACGGAAACAAATACCGCAGGTCACGGGCGCGGCAGATTCGCATCCCACGGTACAATAAACACGCAGAAAAACTCGCGTGTCGGGGGAACAAGTCGTGTGTCACGGGAACTGATATCGCGCGCGCAGATCGCGCACAAAAGCGCGGGAATCCGCTGTGAACTCGCATGTGACGGGAACGGACACCGCACGTCGCGGACGCAGCACATTCGCATTTCAGTATACAATGAACACACGGAAACAAGTCGCGTGTCACGGGAACAACTCGCGTGTCACAGGAACCGATTTCGCGCACCCAAATCGCAAAAAAAAAAAAAAAAAGAAACCGGGAACCCGCTACAAAATTGGGCAAAATTTCTGAGCCCATCGAACCAACCGAGATGATCCACCACATAAGCTGTTTCTCCTATCACGCCGGTGCCAAGCAGCGAAGCTTGACGCCCGCGCACCGGTGCGAAACAGTGACTCGTGATGCGAGAACGCTAATGCGATGCAGTGGAGCTTGACGGGGAGAAAAGGGAACCCTAAGACATTAGTAATTAATACTTAATATTGCCGCAGTTAACAAATGCTTTGATTGTTCGCGCATAACAGCGTGTCTCGGTAATTTCGGTTCTGCACGTGGCTTGTGCCTGGCGCTGACTCGTTCCCTGCTCAATTTTGAAGAACTGCTCTGCTCCTCATTAAACCCTTCTTACGTTCTATCGCCGTCAACGTCTCCTTCGCCAACGTGACAACAATAAAAAAGTTTGCATAGGTACTTCAAACAGTAAAAGCGTGCCGCGAATCGAATCGAACAGCGAAATCGCGAATTATTCAAGGTTTCTAACATTTGCACGCTCCTAGTGCTAACATAACAAGTAAAATTGGGGATGCCGCAAGCTTTTGAAGGAAAATGCAAGAATGTGCCGATGTCGTGATGGCACCACCAATGTCCTGCAGTCTACACAACTGTTGCAGATGGTTCGATGAGTACATGTGTCCTTATTCCAAGAGTGCTTTCTGGAGGAACAAAGTCGCAAGTCAGATCCTTTGTAGGACCACCCACTCATCCCTTTAGTGAACACCAACAGCATAGTTCCTGTGGAGAGGCTCAGACCTCCTGGAACTGAACGACAAATATTCCGTTTATAAGTCCTTTGTGATAAACAGTCAAACGGACAAGAGCCAGCACGGACGTACCTTACAATGCCGCTCAAAGCCCTGGAAGATGCGCCAGCCCCAGTCCCGATACGTCTCGTTGCGCGTGAAATAGTACAGGTACCACAAGCTCTCCAGAGTCTCCGGCCGGAGCAGGTTGTGTGCATCGTTGCCCTGCAAAGCAAACCAGGCACCTTCAAATTATTGCCTACAAGCAACATTAAAGCTATGGGTGGGAAAGTGGAGCTGGTCACTCTCTGCCAGGGTGTCGAACCGGAACCGAACCGAACCGAAAACCGGAACAGAACCGTTATTTTTAGCCGAACCGAAACTGAACCGAACCGAAATCTTTGCCGCCATCTTGGAACTGAACCGGAACCGAACCGAAAAAAAATATAACGGTAACCGGTTCAAGACGGTTCAAGGTAATATTTTATTTTTGTTAGTGTCGCAAAATGAACATATTGGAATAAAAATTGGCGGCTGTATTTCTATCTAGGATCAAATCGTCATATATACAGAATTGAAAAGTATGGTAAGTTGTGGGTTTTCATGGCACTATGATTAACCATGTGTCACGTTGTCACGTGACGTCATGGTGTCAATACATGTTGTCAAGTAATGCCACGTGACCTCATGACGTCACGTAACTCACTGCGTCAACTCGATTTAATTTGAGGAAGTCATTAGATGTATTAACATTGTTCACAGCATGACGTAACATGACATCACGATTTCCCACCGAGAGTCACGTGACACCGTGATGTTAGCAATTTTCATAACCCCTAGTCGAGTGCTCAGGTTTATGACAATCAGCACCGCCAAACATTCGGGTAATGGCTCATGCCAATTACATATGATAATAGCCCAACTCTAACAATATCTGAAGCTCAGCCCAAGCTTTTGCTTTCCAAACCCTAGCCGCCTAGAGCATGGCTGTGATGAACACTGGCGGTATCAGATCATGTGGCCGCTTGTTTAAATTGCGAGCTGAGGAGATATCAACCGCCGTCTCTTTCCTTTATTTTTTCTGCATCTGGTATTAGGGGAAAACTAAGGGATGTTTCCGCAAGCTGTCAACGCTAGGGGTTATTTCTTAACACTATTTATTGAAAGTACTAGAAAAAATGTTGCAAGACCCATTTTACATTTTGAGACACCCAAATATTTTTTCGTTGTTTCTGAACTGCATCCGAAAGATGTCCCTGAGAATAGAAGTACTGAAATTACTAAATGCGACTCATTAATATAACGTTACACAAAACTACACGTGTGTACGGAAGGAATACTAAAAAAATATTTTAGTGACCTCAGAGAGACAGCCGAACGTTAGCAGTCGCTGTAAGTCTCACACGAGTGTCGTTCTGAAGTTATTGCCCAAGTTTCGACTCCCTCTACTTTGCTTAAAGAAGCTATAAAAATATTTCTATATATCACTAAATACTACTCAGGATCACTCCCTAACGTTAATAACTGCTTGAACTTGGCTTTGCTATTTTTTCTAGGCAATGGCAGTTACTGAAAAATTCGAGAAATATGGGCATCGTTCAGCCCCTCAGCTCCGAGCCGGAAGCGGCCATGTGGCCTGGTGCCTATCTTATGCCGCCAACGTTAATCGTACCCCGCGATGAGGTTTTAAAGGAAGAAAAAGCGTGCTCAGCTTCAGGCATTGTTAGAGTTCGGCTATTCTCATCACCGCAGTTGTTGGACATGAGCCACTACCCAAGTGTCTGCCAAGACATTGATTGTTACGAGCCGATGTACGGTGCTCACGCAGTCCTCCTGTCCAATCCATGAGCCGCGCTCGACTGTCGTCAGGCAGGTGGTTTTGATCCTACAATTGCGACATCAATCTTTGGGAAGGCATGACTAAAAGAAATAGTCTCATTTAATCCTCGCAATTTCACCGCGACAAAGAAGCTTCTGAATTAGTGGCGGCCTGCGCGAGTATACTTGGGCCAGAGTACCAGTACGCCTCTGAAAAGTCATGAGCATTCCAACCTGATGTCGTTTTATGATCCATCTAAACTTCACGGGGTGCAAAATAAAAGCAATGAAGGGTTGCGGTTAACAAGTGTCAAATAAAATTGGCAAATGAACACACACCAACGGAGGAGGCAATTCCTCAGGAATACTTTCAGTCTTTCCACTCTGGTAAAGCTGTACTATGGTGGGAATGAAGGAATGGCCTGCCGCAAGTCGGCAAGCCAGAGTGGAAAGGCTGGAGAGGTTACCGCCATCTATGCGTGACGGCGGCAACCAGACAACCGGCAAGCCGGTTGCCTGGTTGCTGTTGTCATTTATAGATGGCGGTAGCTGTCCAGAGTATAGTGTCATCATTTGTTTGCTGACGGACACGACACTGGGGAAACTAGCCCTTAACAGCTCCGCTGTATAAACAAGTGCGTGTGTGTGTGTGTGTGTGTGGGGGGGGGGGGAAGGGAGTTTTAAAAACATACTGTGTTATAAAGGTTCCTCTTCCCTGCATCTTTGGCGCAGACCAAAAGCGTGACTCCGGAAACTACTTTGCTTGCAAAAACGTTCTTACCAAAAAGCATGTTTTGTCGTGCCAGACGCTCGCACCGTTCCTAGTGAAAAACGTCTGACTCGCAACTAAAGGGTCGTGGGTTCAAATCCTGCCTAAAATTCTTATTTTTTTTTCTTTAAGGCAAAACAATTACTTTCAAAAGTGAAATCATTTGAGACATAGGCGACCTTTAATTCGCATTACAAGTCATGTTTTAATCACTCTCATTCCACGCGTGATGTCACGTTTCACGTGAGCATTGTGGGTTGCTTGAAATTCTTGCGTGAGGGTATGTAGCTCTGACGTCATGAACCTATCGACCAATCAGGATTTTCCAGTAACGCCACCGACATCGGCTTTTCTGTGACATGAGCTCATTAACGCTATCGAGTTAAAATCATCAGTTAGCAAAGGGGATGCCATTTGCAAATTAAATTGACCGGCATCTTGTCAAGAACAAACCTCAACAGCCAGGCTCTGCCAGCTTATTCTGCATAAGAAAATGTTCACTTGGGCAAGCGCTATTTTGGGCCAGATTCGATTTGAGTGCGAAAGTGCGAATAGATTAGAGTGAACAATTGCGATTACTTCTTGTTGCATGATTAGTGGCATGCATGCGGTGCTGAGTGTAAACAATGTTTGGTTAGAACAACAAGCGCATTTGGATTGCCGCTCGGTGTTTCTAAAAAAAATAGACTGAAAGGAATTATCCTAAACCTTTTGTTACATTCTGGGAATTTCATTGCTTTTAGCTCAGTTGTGTCGTAATCATATACATATATATTGTGAAGTGTGTTTCGTAAACCTTATTTCATTATTAGCATGAGCACGAGGAGCTCATTTCATAATTTTATGCGATGTAATGAATTCCTTAGTTCAAGGACACAATCACGATTTCCTTTTAACACTGCGACACAAAGTTGTACCAATCACAGGTATTTTAGACGACCTACCACACTTTGCGACAACATTTTATACCGTGTAAATAGATCAGCTTGAACTTTAGAATTTTACTTAAACACGAAGAAAGCACAATAAAACACTGTATAGTTCTAAATTTGAAGCTGATTTATTTACAAGTATGTACCAACCAGCTCAACTTTTTACTCTTGTACTTAAACATTTTCATTCAGGTAAGATATATGTTACCGGTAAACAAAGGGATGTGGAGTCGTATGAAAACGACGTTATGTATGGTAATGTAGATTTTTTTCTACTCTTGAGTCGAAATTAAATAACTGAATTTAATATTTTTGGTACCTAAAAACAAAAGTAAATTGCACGGACGATCGAAGAAACTATATAGTTAATCATTTCACGGCGTAAATAGTGCATATTGCCAGAACAACGCTAAAAATATATTCTCAATTTAGCGGTTCAAACCGGTTTGAACCGGATTGAACCAGTTTGAACCGGTTTGAACCGCTATTTTTTGCTCCCCGGAACTAAACCGGAACCGAACCGAAAGCCGTGAACACGAACCGGAACCGAACCGATAAAAATTTCGGTTCGACACTCTGCTCTCTGCAATGCCTGGCTGGGCAACCCTTCCACTACCAAAAACGACTCAAGACTAAATTCTAACATGAGCAAGCAAAAAGGAAGATATATATCTGTCATTCTTCCTCAGTCTTTTCCTTAAGAATACCAAGTCACAAAACATCTAGCGACACCTGATTCAAAGTATTGTCATGGCCAGGCACCCACCTTGATGAGTATGTCCTTGGCTCCTGTGGGCTGCAGGTTGAAGTGAGCAATCTCCGGGCTGAGGAAGGTGGGGTTGATGGCGTACATGCGCAGGCAGGTGTCCATGAGCTCCAGGGCCAGGTCCCAGTGCTCTTTGGGCATGCCGCCCTCCTTGTGGCCCAGGGCCAGCGTGCCCGGCAGGTAGCATACCAGGTGGTCCTAAAGGAGATTCCCAAAGAGACCCAGTACCAATGTTACTAGATCAAATTCCGTTGACAAGCTTCGTAAAATGCCTGGAGCCTTTATCTGGCGAGTCTGCTCGGTGGCACTCGCTACGCCATATATCAGCCCAGCCCATTTGGACAGAAGCGACGAAACCGATGGAACGATGGATGCACATTGCCCGCAGTGAAAAGTATTTCTATTGCAGTTTTTATGGTGAACATGATGTTTGCACAAAAAGCAAGTCATTCAAAACCGGTCCCTCTCCAATGCCCGTGAGAGCGGTGGCGATAGGCTCACCATCCGCCTGTACCTGTTAGCGTGTGGGCAACTGAGAGAGACTGTTTTCAAACAATGCTCCTCCGAGGAGCTTGCCAAGTGATAGCTTTAAAGGGACACTGACGGGGTATATATGCTCGCCAAGGTCTGCACTTGTACATGCCATACGAAACCCCAACTACCCAGACCACAATTTGCAGCTTGAAATTCTTTTTCTTCCCACCTGAAAACCGCCGATCAAGAACTGGTCGGTTTGAGTCACCCTCACTCTCTTCTCCGTGGTCACCTGCACTTCTCTACAGTTTAGACACATACCAAATATAGTCGAAGTCGTGGGCTATCAAGGGCACGCATTCAATATTAAAAAAAATAAATATGATACCCATTTTTTGTGGTTTCTAAAAAAAACTCCAAATACGTTGATTGAAAAGGCTCGAGGTACACCTAAGCACTTCTTATGAGTTGTGAATGCGAAAGCATGCTTGTCGTTCTTCCGCGTCGGCCGTATTTGCGTCGGCCGATTGCGATGACTCTTCTTGCCCTTCTTGCCTTGGACGTTTGGATGTTACCGGCGCGCTCGCAACACGCACACGGAGCGCCACGGGTGGCGGTTGATGAAAGTGACGCGCAGCAGCCAATGAGAGCCTCGTCGACGCACACCAGCCCAATGGGACCGAGGCCAAAATCCATTAGCTTTACTCCATTCCTTTGAAATCAGGAAAACTAGGTGCTGTTTGGCTAGGCTTTTCGTGTGGTTTCATAGCTGGAAGCTGGCTTCACTTGGGTAAAGGATTTAAGGTGCCGTTTGGAGCTGCTTCAAAGCTGATGACGTCGGCTCATACAATGAGACCTGTTAATGCTTTCGCACTAAAAAAAAAAGGTTGCAGAGGGAAATTGAAGCACTCTTTGCATTCTCTTTGTAATTGTCAACATGATGTCATATTGCAGGAGTTGCGGACTGGACGGCTGAACGAAGCCGACTAAGTGATGGCAGCGGACGACAGGCATGTGACCTCTACTTCAGAACTGTCGTTCGCAGTACCAGCGAGTTTGTCTAGCTTAGAAAGAGAAATATTTTACTCATCAAAACAATTAGGGTTTATTTCATACTACACACCCGCCCACCCAGCCGATTCACAAAAAGACGTCGCCGAGTCGTCGCCTTTTCTCCTAGCTGAAGACATTGCTCGTCTTAAAAACACGAATTGGTAAGAGCTTGAAAAATGTGCCAACATCAAGCACGCAGTGCCTGACTTGGGCGTCTTTTGTGCGACGAGCAAACTTTTCATCTACTTCGCGCATCCAAAAAAAATTCACAAAAAAAAAAAATAAAAACGCGGTTGGGTGTAGTTACGTGACTTCTGGCAACTTTCTCCTCTTCTACATTTCTTTTCCCTCCCCAGTCTAGTTTCGAATTCGGGGTGTTGCGCTTTTTTTACCTTATTAAACATATATGTGGCGCTGTAGCAAAATATTGATTGTGATGTCTTGTGACACCATATTATATCGCCTAGCAAAAATCTTTAAGAATGTTGCCCGGTACTGAATCTACATAATTAACAACATCAGCTGGACACACAAATGCCATTCACCAACTGTTTGTTTTCAGCTGGGCTTGTTCACACACAGAGACTGTTGTAGGTGTTATTGAAAAAGTAACGAAATATGTTACTCATTACTTGCAAATAAAAGGAACGTGTTACCGGTCTATGTTACCGCAAAATAAAAGGCATGCGTTACCGTTACCGCTAAAAAGTAACGCACGTTACTTTTGCTTTGATTTTTATTTATAAATTGATGGTAGCAGCGTTCTTTGGAAATTTTTTGCTTGGGAAAAATACAAGCAACATTTTGAAGGTGTGTGGGAATGAGTGCGATAATTAATGACTTGGCGCCTATACTTCGTGTCAGCTTAAGTTTGCACGTAGCTGACAATAATGAGACCAATCAAGCAGCGTCAAAAGCACAAGTAACTGGGCCTTTCTTTGTTTGTGTTGGGTTCAGCGACGATAGAACACGTACAGAAACATGACGAACACCATGATGGTGCCCTTTTGACCCTGTCTGATTGGTCCCAACAGCTTTACAGCGTTGGCTGCATCTGTACAAAGTAATGTAACTATAAGAGAACTTGTTGTTGGGCTAGTTGGTGTTGACTGTATTGAACCATGGTTAAAAGCGCTAAAAAGACGTACACAAGATAAAAGACAAACACGGGCGTGTTTGTCTTCTATTTTGTGCCCGTGTTTGTCTTCTATCTTGTGCTTGTGTTTGTCTTCTATCTTGTGTACGTCTTTTTAGCACTTTCAACCATGGTTCAATAACACGTAACTATATTACCCGTTACTAGAAATAAGTAATGCAAGTATATTACCCGTTTTTGTTTTAAAAAAGTAACGAGTATGTAACTAAGTTACTAAAAAAGCAATGCATTACTTGTAATGCGTTACCAGCAACGCTGCACACGGGCATCGGTTGTGTTCACAGCAAGTGAAACGACAATGGTGATGAGTTACTGTTAAGGAGTGGCTGCGGAAGCGATCACAATTAACGAAGGTGAACATCTGTATTCTCATTCTGTAATTCGTTAGTCGCAAGCAAAAGGGCCAACCAATCTACTTGTTCACTTGTTTACCATGTGGTGTATGAGGCACATTTGTACAAGCGACTTTTCTGTCGCTCTTGTTTTAACTGTTGTGAACATTATGAACACAAATGTCTGCAAGCAGCCTTTGGCCGGTCGAGCTGAGGCAACCAAATGAAGACGGTGGTCTAGTATACATGATTTTACTTGTAAATAAAAGAGTGTAAATTTAATTTATTTTATTTAATCACCTTTCAGTAGAAATATGGTTCCTTTTTCTCTAGCTTCCTTGAATTTCAGAACATATATACTGAGTTGTGGAGACCTACATCTGCTGGATCTGCCTGTCAAAACATTCAGAAGTCTTTCGCAGCAAACAAAGTGCATTGAACAGAAAGCTCGAGCCACAGATAGAAAGCAGCTCCAGTCGTGACGGCACGAAAGGAAAGTTGCAGCACAATATATTATACTATCTAAATCAAAAGTTTCAAACAACTTCTTGAAGATTTAGATAAGTGCTACTGCTGAGACAGGCCATAATGAAGTCGGTTATAACTAGGGCTCCGTGTTTTCGGATAAATTCGTAAAACTCCGAAAAACACCCACTGGTAAAATTTTTGTCAATTCGGATTTCTCCGGTAAACTCCGAATCGTTATGTGCCTATGCCACCCCCCCCCCCCAAACAAAACAAAAAAAAGTTGATTTTTTTTTTTTTTTTACAATTTGAGCAGCGCAAGATCAATGACCCTGGGAAAATGACACTCTAATTGTCTTTCAAGCCTCGGATCGTTGTCAAAAGGGGGTCTTACGGCTTGTCTCGTCAAGGTTGGTCCAGGGAAACAGGTCATCGTAACATTCGTGTCACGACAAAAGCCACTCTTTTGGTTTCCAGTTTGGGCCACGGGATTTGGGATTTAGAGAAAGGAGAGGGTATGTTTCTGGGGGTAAAAGTGAAAGCTATCGACCATAGAGATTGTATAAAATAGGAAAGAGGGGCAGTTGAAACTTCTCTATTACACCCTTAAAACCACTCCAGCTCGCCCAGCCGCGGGATAGATCGATGGGATATGACTAAGAGCTTCTTGCGGCTACCTCCGGCAGTTTATTGATTTTAAGGTATCGACATTTATCGAAGCCACACACTTGTGTGCAACTTTTGTTGTGGGACAAATTAGTATTGCCAATGACACCAACGCCAAATTCAACTGAAGAAATCTTAATTGATACAAGTGCATTTTATTTTTTATATGGCATACGTTTGCATCCGGTTATTATTTATTATTTTTAATAGAAAACACTGCGAAATTAATCTCCGAATTTCGGAGAATTGGGGATTTACGAAAAATAAACTCCGATAAACACCGAAGTTTTTCTAAAAAATAAACTCAGAAAAAAACCCTCCGAATTTCACGAAAAATAAACTCCAAAAACATGGAGCCCCAGTTATTACGAAATTGCGGCTACAGCGAAGCAATCACAATTTCCCATTCACCTTCGCAATTTTTCAATGCATTTGTGTCAGTTTTCAGTGGAAGAAATTGAGCGGTTCCCACGATTATAGCAAAGAAATATTTTGTAATCATTTAAACAACAGTAGAATTAGGAAAGTTCACCAAGCCTCAGACTGCTCCACCTTGCTGCCGCGGCCGAGCAGCCGCCCAGAATGGGCCACAGACGATGCTGCAAAAGCCGGTGGATGCAGCCTCTGCATCGTGATCTGTTCCCCGCTCCTTATCTGGGAAGCAGCTTTTCCGCATCGCACGCGGAGAAGCCGTTGTGTATGCCAAGAGGCATGCCATGACGGCTCCTTGCAGGCTGCAGCTCGCTTTCCAAACGCGGCCCACAAATCACATGACCCTTATCGAGCAGTTGCCCCCGCTCTTAAATTTAGGCTCTCCATACCAAAAAAAGACGAGCTTGAGCGTAAACACGGTGCCGTGCACGCCTCTTTGTTTGCTTCGCGTTTCGTGTCAGCGTTGCTGGTAGATGTGGTCGCTCCTCTGGGAGAGTCTAGCTTCGCTCAAGCACAGATTCGGTGAATCATCGCCACTTAACAATGGAGAGTCCCGGCACCACCAGCACCTCGACGGGGAAGACGAAAGCAGTATTTTCAAAACAAAAGCATGCCATCCTCAACGAAGTATGCATAAACATAAAGAATGCCGTCCACCGTCGGCATCCTTTGTGGCGGCTGTCGCAGCTGTCGACACGGTCCGTATATAGCTCGTAGGATCTTTTCTTGATCGGAGCTTCTCGCAGTTGGCGAGAAGCAGCTCCGATCTAGCAGATAGTGCGTGCAGGGAAGCCTCAACCACTTTCTGCAGGCACAATAACATGGGCCCGTGACGGCTTGTGTTATCTTTCTTTGTGCGTCACTTTTATAAGTCCACATATGATGAAAAAGTGGATATAGCGAAGAGATTTCCGATTCCTGTTGACTTTGTTGTAACCGATCTCGATAGTACTGCCATCCTCCATCGGTAGCAGTTCCAGCTACTTGCCCCTCCGTCCTAACTGCTAAACACCATAGAGCTAGCTGCTGTTATCATGTAAAGACGATATTGCCTAACACCGACAACTAGTGTCATCAATGAATTGTGGAAGCTAGAACACATGTGCGAAGCCAACTGAAAATTGCACGAAATTTGCAAAACAAAAAAACTAGTTCCACTCTATTTTCTAAGAACAAACCATACGTCGGTACATATCGCATCTAAATTTCAAACATGCATTTAAAAAATTATATTTTGAATATGTGGTAAACGCCCTTGCTTTGCGAAAACAGCCTGAAGGTATTTTGACATGCTCCAAATTTTATGCGACGTTTGGCAGGCTTTTTACGCATGTGTTTCATCTTTGAGTCGCAGTGACGAGTAGCCGAACAATGTCTGCTATTGACAAAGGACGCCGTCCCAAGGCTCGAAATTTCCGAAAGATCCCTTCTCACTTTTGATCAAGCCAGCATGTTGGGCTGAAACACTCCCATTCTGCCTTCACCGTATCCACTCCCTGCGATTGAACTTTTTGGTCATAAGAATGAAGGGGATGGAATATCCCTCTGGTAAAGTGCTAGTGATGTCTGATGTTTGGATCACACTTTTCAATGAAACATTGGCTACAGAGCTGATTGTAGGTTTCCAGTGGCCTGTGATGGTAAAAATTAAGACTGGCTCTGGAAAGACATGATAGTAAAATGTAAAGCAAGTAACGGAACAGTAGCGAAATCAGGAGTCTCTCACCATCTTGGGGGAGAAAGTGAGACCACGCAGAAGCTCGCCAACAAAGAGAAGCTTGTTGGGCTCGGAGTACCTCACAAGGTGCTTCCGGATGCCTTCAACAGCTTCCAGGTAGTCATCCTTGAGCCTGCAAAAGAACATTTATCGTTAGCATTTAGAAAGAACTCGCATAACTTTTTGTTACGCACAGTTCAGGAATGGAATTCTCAAGAGCCATACACAAAGGCCAAATGATGATCAATCAGCTCACATTGAATGTCTTTTTGAATCTTCTGAAGTGTCAAAAATTGGTGATCCCACTTTGATGATGCCTGTGTGACCTTTGTGCAACTGATTAGAAGCCACTGTTTCTTTAAAACGAGAAATCATAGGTCTCCGCTATTTTACGCTTATCAAAGATGTAAACAGTCTTCACAGATTTCCCCAACTTTACCTAGTCCTGGACCAAAATCCTTGACAATCTGAGATGAGCTGGCCAGGTTCATCTTAACCCCCCGAGATTTTTGCCATTTTTGCCGTAGGCAGAAAATAGGGTGAAGTAAGGCACCACGAGATTTGACAGCCACTACATCAGGGAAAGTAGCACCAAGGTCGGAAGGGATCATCATTGGGTTCATAATTATTCATACATGTTTTCCCCACCCTCAAAACTTTGGAGAACTCCACCAATGTCTTTTGCAGATGGCAGGCACTGATTACACTACCCGAAAAAGGCTTCGTTGGAATAGAGAACTATCAACTCCACTCCACCATGCTGCAATCCCCAGCTCAGTGACTCGCCATAAAATACCAAGCTAGTGCCCACCCAAAAGCTAAGCATAATTTAAAAAAAAAATGGGGTTGGGCATTTGCTAGGTTCAAGAGCTGAAAAGAAGGGACATATGGTAGGGCAACCCATTGCTTAATCCGACGGAACAGTATAGGACCAGGATAGGGGTGTAGCAGAGACTTCAATATTTAAAACAGCCGTGCCGCTCTCGTCAAGTACGCTTAGTGCCGGCCCTCTCGCATTAAGCTTCGCTGTCTCATACCAACGCACGTGCGTAAAGCTTCACCACTTTGCAATGGCGTGTTCGAAAAAGCAGCTGATGCAGTTAGCTTGGTGGGATCAGGAGTCTGCTGGGGTGGGTGCTTGGCATGTCGTTTGCTTATATTTCGAAACATTTCAAAAGTAGGGCGTGGGCACTTATTGCAGAATGAACCCATGCTCATTATTTCACAGCCAGGGTTCGGAAACCTTTTGAGCTTGAGGAACCCGTATCCCCCTTGAACGAAGTCCGAGGAACCCCTCTCTGTCTCGGCATTGATGCAATAAAGTAGTGCAGAAGTCTACGGACCTTGTAAACAATAATATGCATGCTAGGGAGCGCTTGGTTCATAGCTATATATCAGAAAGTGGCCACTTTACTTAGGCCCCCTTTAGGTGGGGCAATCTTCGCAGCAATTTCGGCGTTGCTGGCGAGTTGTTCCCCAGCCTGCCCTAGATCCCCATGCTACAACCCAAATTGCTGGGATTGAGTCCGGCTCGAAACGGGCGAGCAATTCGGACAACTCGGAGACGTTCGAAACGGCAGAAGCCAATCGGGGATGCAATATTTTCATGCGACACCCCCGTAGCGACGATAAAGACGGGGTTTAACCTGGTTCTGGTTTTAAATGGATCCTTTTTGGGAATAAATCGTTTCAGAAAACTGAGTTAGTATATTCTATGTCATTTAAAGATATAAAAACATGTTTATAACGTGCAACTGTGTAGCTAAATAGTGCAGAAACATTGAAATTTAACGACGATCATGGCAAGTTGTAGCAATTTGGCCGCTGCATGTGAACGCGGGAGCCCGTGTTGCCAGTGTTGTGACATCAAGTTGCCAGGAGAAACTACCCTGTCCGACGTGGGCCTTAGGGGCAGGGTTGGTCGAGAAAAATTGAAAGCCCAGAGAACCCATGAGGGTACTCTGGAGAACGCCTGGGTTTCATGAAACCCAGCTTGGGAACCTATGCTTTACTGTAAAGGTTCGTTCAGACACTTGCGTCTGCTTAGGACCGAGTTCTAGCTATTGCTTAGGACCGGAGAACATGCCGGCATGCTGGCACCAGCTATGAGGTGACCCTGCGTTTCACCGGAGCGCAGGTTTTGCAGCATTTGTGAGATCAGATGCATGCGTTATCTAAAAAACGACCAATTATAACATTGTCAGAAGTTTTTCAAGCAAAAAAAAACAACATTGAGCATGAAAAAAATAGAAAATTTACAAAACTGTCAAGTGTTTCACAGTCACCCAATAGATGGCGCCAGCGTACTCTCCCCACAAGAGATATAAAGAGGTTTTAAGGCACACGGTCGTAAGCAGTCATAAGTGTGTGCACCAGCCTTAAAAAGCACTAAACCACTTTCTGCTATAGTCTATGCTTGATCCTAACTCAATCTGTGGGCTCTAAGCATCCTAAAAAAACCAAACATTACATTCGTGCATGGGCAATTTCTCTATTGAAATCGGTATCAAAGATTGATTACCTTGGAATTATTGCCGACACCAGGGGGCGTCGTCGGACGAGAAGAAGGACTTCTTATCGTCCTACAGCGCCCGCTGGCGTTGGTGATACCGTAGTTCCGATTTTATCGAAGACATCGGCCAAGTATGAATGTAATGTTTCTTTTTTGGATGCTTAGAGCCCATAAATTGAGTTATGACCATTAAAAGACTATTGCGGAGAGTGTTTTCATGCCTCTTAAAGGCGAGTGTGACCGGTTTGAAGGGAAGGCTCACCAGGAGATGGTCATGCCCGTCTGCAGCCACTGCTTAAGCAGGTACTCGTAATAGCTGTCTGCCCTCGCCCCCAGGGTCAGGGTGCTGCCAGAGCTAAAGCGGCCATTGTCGGCGTTCACAAACATGGGCACCAGGCCGCTCCGCTTCGGCAGCCGGTGCAGCAGCTCCGACACTGCAAATGCCTTTTTCTGCAAAAGTTCGCACCGCACGCCTCAGGGGTCACCTCCGGCACTCTTGCGGGTTTATATTAAAGCATGAAAGGCTTTTTAAAGAAACTTCCAATTCAAAACTTTGTCCGTGCATCCGTCCACGCATTTCCCGCTAAATTTAGCGGGAAATGGACGTCGCGGGACCTGTACACCAATTCAGTTTCCCCGCTAATATTAGCGGAAAAATTGATGTAACGTCAGCTGACGTTACGAGACCTAGACCACTTCGGTTTCCCCACTAAATTTAGCGGAGAAATGATGACATCTGGCCTTCGTAACAAGTCAGCTCCCCTGCTAAATTTAGCAGGGAAACTTAATAAAAAGTATAGGTTATTCTTCATTCCCCAGTACGACTGTTCAGTGTCTTCTAAACAAATTTAAACGATCGCACCTCAAGTAACGCATTACATGCATTATAGAACTTTGAAGATAATGGTCACTGTCAATTTTTTTATTTATTTACTTAATTTACTTTTAGAACATAAGCATTACAGAAAGGGAAGTGGGCACACATAAACTGGAACAGATTATAACACATGGGAAAACATAAGAAGCAGTGGTTAGATAATGAAATGATCTAAGGTGCTTTTAAAAAGAGCATATTCTGTGATTGAGACTATGGGGACAAGAAGGTGGTTCTAGTCATGGGCTGAAGAAGGTATGAAGGAGGGGCGAAAGATATTGGTGCGAGCTTACAGAATGCCAACTTTGTGTTGGCGGTTGAGTTTACATAAAACACCAAAGCCCACTGAAAAGTGGGATGTTGGTGTCATAAATTTTATGGAATAAACTTAGTCGGGCTATTTTTTTACGAGTTGATAAGTCAGGGAGAGAGAAATTAGATTTCATAGTAGAAGCACTGGCTGTCAGTGTTTTGAACACTGCTGTCAGTGTACTTCAAAGGCAGACCAACTTTACACTGTCCAAACACAAACGTCAAATTTGGTTTTGGTTTGCGGGTTTAAAATATGCGAAAATGCACTAGGAACAAATACAAAATGGAACAGACAAGTATACTGAGAAATATAACAACACTGAAGATGTCTGACAGGCAGTTGCACAAATGTCAGTAAGACAGGTAATAAGAAAACAAGCCGTTGAACAGTAGAAACTTGCGCAAGAGGTAAATAAGTAAAGCATATTAAAAGAGGGTCAGTCAAGCATACAATCGATGAATGCGAGAGAGTGTGAGGATAAAAAAAAGCACAAAGATGTCTTTGACACATGCATATGTTGGAACCTGAGGTTCCATGTGCAAATGAGGAAAATTGTCGAAAGTGAGACAAAGCTAGGATGACAATTTTTTTCTTTCGATGTACGTTGTAGTCAAATGTGGCTTCGACACGCGGTGTAAGTGTACTGGGGAAAAGCCAATCCCTTCGGCGCTTATACAACTGGCACGCACTCGAGTTTGCTTGGAGCAACTGCAGCCACATGATAAAGGAGAGATTTTTTTCAGAAAAGTGCTTTCTTCTCTAGGGGTACAATAACATGAAAACAAAGCCAGGTACTGGCTTACAATCTGACCAAGTTTTAGCATAAAATAGAAAAAAAAAAAAGGAGCCCTTACTTCAAACTGGTCTTCCCCAGTGAGCCTGCTGAGTGTCCGGAATTCCAGCTGGAGGCTGGACACTTCTGAAACGGTGCTGTCCGGGGCCCATGATGGCGAGTGAGCCCGTCCCGTTCCAAGGTTGACGTCCGAATAAGGCACCCCTGACCGGGAACCGAACCCAGGCAGGAGCCGGGTTCCGAGGTCCTTCTGAATCGACACAAGGCGAGATTCATGAGTACACCATGCACAAGGGCCATCCCAACCTCCTAAACCGGATATCATCAACAGCCGCACAGCTCACTTCTGCGGGTGTTGCTTCTCCGCAGTGTGCCAATGCTCGGTAAGAAGTGCGCGCAATGGGGCTAACCTGCCTCGATCAACATTTTTAGAAGTACAAATATTGCAGTCGCATGATTAGGAGGAAAGCACACGTTAGTGCGGGATGATGCACGCACGTGCCTGGTGTGCAGGGATGGATGCAGGAATTTGCGGAGGGGGGGGGTCAGGTGTTGGTCAGCATACCATATGTTTAGGAACCCCCTCCCCCTCTCCCTTGTTTTACGCCCTAAATTTTACACATGTAAAAATCAAGAGGGAGGTCAAGACATCCGAACCGCCCCCCTAAATCCGCCCCTGCTGGTGTGTCTAAAAAGAAGTGAAAACTTTGGGAATGTTGATTTCTAAACTACAGTAAAATTTCCAAAATTAAACTGGGCCTATTACGCAAAAGTATGTTAGGCAAAGATGTCCTGATCCGCTTCTTTCATTATCCACGATTGTTTTTTGTTTTTTTTGTTTTTTTTACTTTTCTTAAGTTTGAGATATAAGAAAGCATATCTGCATATGGCAAGGAGATTTATAAATCCCGAAAAGGAGTTTTGGCTGAACATTATCCGCCAAAACTCCTATTAGCTTCGAACCCAATATCTACTGTTTGTACAAGCCTAACCAGTAGTGACGCCTACATGGCTATCCAGGAACAATTGGTGACTGACCGCTTTGTCCAGGTAAAGCTGATCCTGGGTGAGTGTGTGCATGCTGAGCAGTGCCCCCAGCACTCGGATGGTCGTCTCAAACAGGTTCACGTCGCGCTGCTGGTTCAGGTTCAGACTGTGCGCAACCCACTCACGAGCTGCTGCCAGTTCTGCAGAACAAAGCATGCATGGCATTAACAATGTAATTCATGAAGCATAGCTGCCTGCTTGAAAAGATGCTCTCTTATTGAGGCAAAGTTACAACACACTTTAAATTAGAAAGCACACTTCTAAAAAGGGCTAGCAAATTCTGCTTTTACAGGCTATGAGAAGGGCTCTTTCTACACTGTCGAGGAGCATAAGGGGAAGGGACCAAGTCTGTTCCTCTTGAGTATGAAATCTCAAGTACTTGAAGTAAAGTGAAAAGTAAATGAGAGGTTATGTACTTGAAGTAAAATACTGAGTATGCCAGGTGCAATGTACATGAACTAAAGTACTATAAATACAATGTACTATCAAAGCAAAGTACACAAAGTACAAGTACTTTTTAACACAATCTCACAATCTTCCATGATGTCCTTTCATTCCCTTATACTGTTTTTTTCTTTTTGTTTTTTAAATCTGGTATGCATTGCTTTAGGGGTAATGGGGGTGCACCAGTTATTTCGGAAATGGCGGCGAAGATTGGTAAAGTCAAGTGGTCAAATAGTAGTTTTACTCTAGCTGATAAAAACACAATCAACCTATAAGGCACTTATTTGTTGACAAAGAATCATTTTGTGATACAAAATTAACATGATCAAATTTGGGGAATGTATGCTGATGCCGGAAAGTACCACGAAGTACCGGAAAGTACTAAACCTACTTTAAAGGGAAGCTACGAAGCTTCTTAAAAAAAAAAAGAGTTAGAAGTGAATTCTAGTGTATTTTTACCCCGTGAACCTGAATACCCAAACCATTTCCTGCACAAGTATTGTTAAACGCGAGAAAACGCGAAAGACAGTCGCTGTATGTGACGTCATCGACAGATCTTTTAGCTGGCCAAGGCTAGGAGGCGGGGCTTTGGCCCTATTTTAAAATTGCTCTTATGGCTTTCTGGCGTGTCGCATTGAAACATAATTGTGATATCTGTTATTCTAAAGGCCAAATGAACGCAACTCAAGTGTTTTTCTCAAATGCAGAAGCGCCCCATCTTCCCTTTAAGCTGCTGTCATCAGACTCCAGACCTTAAAAAAGACTGAACTCCCAAAAAATGTCTTTGATCTCCTGGATGGGACATCAGTGATGCAATCGATCTGAATCCTTTTGGAACACCTTTCGGAGCAGCTACAAGTCCATTTTGGAGCATATGTTTACACTTCATCTTCATCCTACCACTGCAAATATTAAACATTAAGATGAATGCGTTGGCCTGGTCCATCAAAAGATATTGTCCACTTTGCCTTCCCACTTATGTGCACCTTTTTGTTAGTGTCAATTGCATGGCAGGTTTGATTCTCTCAAACACAGAGCAAGCTGTTGCTTGTAGAAGTATCAGGCACAACAACAATGCACTGAACGACAAAGGACAAAATGGACTGCTGCAAATGATTATTTTAGGCACAAAGCTAAAGGTAAACCAAATAGTATATTCCATGGAAATTATGTTAGAAGAGAATAATATTGAGCACCCAAATGGATGCCTTACTTAAGTACAAAAGGTGGTAATAAAACTGCAATTAATGATTCAGATAAAAACAAAGCTTTTGTCATTTGATTGTTAACATCACTAACAATTTATATGTAGGAATTCATGATAACAAAAAGTGGCATGTGAACAATACATAAGCCTTAGAATTAATTCAATTGAACTCGCTAAGGTAATACCAAAGTTTCCCTTCACTCCTCCAGTTGAGTTTCCCTTCACTCCTCCAGCTGATAAAACCCGTTTGCTCTACTGACGTCTAACCCCTGGTTAGCTCAGTTGGTAGAGCGCTCCACCTGTAATGGAGAGGTCCCGGGTTCGATACCCGGACCAAGCGGATTTTTTCAGACGCTCACCAGTCACCTAGCTGTGTTTAGAGATTTATGTTTGTCCTTTGTCCCCCTTGTTCCCCTTCTCCAGGGATTATTTTCGTCATTCTTGTCCAGCTCGCTTGCACCTTTGCATTTAATTGCATTATAATTACTCCTCCAGTTAATTGAGTTTTAATTCACTCTGCACTGTGCCATCGCACAGGTAGAACCTATGTAAAGGTAGTAACTAAACCAGAAAGTTAACATAAAAAATAATCTTGTAGAGAAGTCTATATAAAACTTCACGCAATACACAAGTATCCTCGCTAAATCTCCAATTTGAACAAAAAAATCATCAGAATATTGCAGTCTCTCATATATACTAGCGGATGTTTAATTCCAAATATTTTACTGCAGAATAGAGTTGTTAAATCAGCACTCACCAAGCTCTTTTATTTTTAATACACCCAATGTTTGTGTGTGCAATGCTTTGCTCTGGAAGAGAGCTTTCCCCTAAATATGTGGCTGCGCTGCGGCGAAGCAAGATACGAAAATCGCGATGCCTACTCCGTGGTTTTCGCTTCAGTGCAATGCACCAGTGCTCGGTGAGAAGCAAAATGAATGAAGCTATTTCTCCCACCAGAACAGACCATAAACATGAGAGTATTGTGCGACTTCCGAGTACTGTCAGTGTTTGACACAGATATCAAACAGTTCTGAAAATTCGGACAAGCCTACCATAACGATCCTGCCGTGTAGCAGGTCCTCAGCTCTTATATCTTTAGTATTAGTAATAAGGTGAAATTATGGGTTGGTGCAACGTTGGTGCAAATGCGTCAAATTTTGTTGAAATGTAGCAGGATGCAGCAGGATAAGCACTTTGGCGCAGCAATCACATCACTGGACATATACATACAAAAAAAAGAAGAAAATTACCTTTTCACCCTTAAAACAGAATTTTAGTGTGATATTTACATCACCATTCCTATACGTGCTTTTATTTTTATTGTCAACTATGAAATAGATGCCCGTCGCAAGACCCAAATGAGTGTACAATATATATATAGTATATATATATCTTTTTGCAGAAAAGTCATTTATGACATATGTGTCCAGGCTTCAGAGTTTTCGGTTTAATCCGATAAAAACCGATAAAAGTATGCCGGATATATTTTCTGAAATTCGGTTTTAACCGGAAAAGGTCAGTTTTTAGGTTCGGCATTTTCAATCTAAACTGATAAAGACCGATAAAAATTCATTGAATCCATTTTCTAAAATTTAGTTTTAACCGAAAAAGGCCACTTTGACCTTCCAGTCGTACTGCAGAGCCGTGGCGAAACAGTGGAACGACAGTGTCTATCAAAACGTGTCCAAATGTATGGGATACACGGACAACATCACAACGTTTTGGTTTAATGTGCGTATCATCGATCGGAACGTGAAGACTGAAATGCCCCATGACTTCGCCATGTACGAGCGTGTTTTCAAACATGTTTTACGGAAGACTGACTTGATGCAAGCTCTGCATGTTGTGTTGTGTTTCAAAACGTCGCACTGTGTCTCTTTTGGCGGTCACAATTGGTTGATTGTCCGATTTTTTCGAAGGCAGCGCTTCATCTCCTCAGCCTGCCAGTGTCCAGTGTTAGTGTTGAGAGGGCATTCTCGAAGCTCAGGGTCATATTAACAGGAAAACAAGAGTGCAGATCAAGGAGGAGAACCTGCTACGCAACAAACGCCGCCAACGAATAGCATACAGCGCCGAGAGCCGGCGTCTTCAGCAGACAATCTTTTCGACTCAAAAGCGGCGCGCATTCCGCAGGCGGCGACAGTCGCAGAAACAAAAACAGGCGCAGTAACAACAAGGAACTGCAGTTCCTTGTCTGCTAAAGATGCTGACTCTCGGCATCGTATGCTCGTTCTTTGGCGGCAGTTGGCGTCGCAACCGCTTGCGCCTCTCTTGTCTCCCGTGCGAAACGGCGCCGTGTTGTTTGAAGACTGGTGGCTTCGCTGCGTTTCCATAGGAGCTAAACCTTTTCCTTTCTTTACTTTTTCCTCAGGTAAGTCCGCTCTTTGCAAATTTTACAAAAAAAAAATGCACCATCTGTGGGCAATGCTACACAAAGTTGTAGCGCTATAGGTTAAGAAACCGAATTTTGCGGTCGATTTAAAGAGCCTGGCCTTTCCTTGAATCACTCTGTAAAACAAATGATTCTACAATAAATGCGCACAGAACACGGTAAGGAGGCAGCAGCAAGAAGTCGGTCAAAAGCCGGGGGCGCTCACCAGAGTCCAGTCCCATGAGAAACATGGTGTCCAGCGCGTCCACCAGGGTGAGCCCGAGCCCAAACCAGTCGTGGTAGCTCCTTGACACCGGCTTCAGATGGTCGTGGCCCCAGGCATGGGTGCGGTAGCCCTGCCAGGCGTGCCGGAACGCCGCCACCACGGCATCCCTGCGCTCCCGCGTACTCTGCGTCCACCGCACGACCCGCCGTCAGTTAGAACAGAAACACCCACTCGGAAACCCTGTACCCTGTTTCATGCACCATGCATAGCATTTCGTCTTTCTGTGTTTTAGTTTGCCCCAAAGATTTGGCGTTTTTGTCTTCGTTTTTGGTGTAAACATTCGTAGTTAGGGGGGGCTTATGTTGAAGGAAACAGCAGATGGGCATTAAATTCCAAAACTTCAGGAAATGTGCGCATGGCCCGATACTCGTAAAATGTCCTGGTGCTGATAAGACAAAAAACAAAAAAAGAAAAAAAAGGAGGAAGCAACCTTGCAGACAGTTCAGTGTGGTCTGTGCTTATGGTCAACACATAATAAAATGATAGATAAATATTTCTTTGTGTGAAACTTGGATTTCCTCTTGTTCAAGAAGAGCTCCAACTCGTTTTTTTTTTTTTTCTCCAATTCTATGAAACCAGCTGAGGTTTACACTTTGGGGTTGATCAGTATGTATGCCGCAAACACGAAACCCTGCTTATGTACAGCACCGTGAGAACAAGTGGCACGAGCATGCGGCCGTAATGTTTCCTATGAGCAAACGAAATGCTAGGTGAAGCCCCGCCCCAGTGCCGACAACTTCCACGGCGTTGTGGACTCTGTACGAAACATAGTATAGTAGCATGAACGAGGGTAGGGGCTCTTATCAGTATAGCTGGAAAGAGGCTCTCGACAAAACGGGTGTGAAAGATAATGTTTCGGTGAGGTATCTCCGGGTGCAGTCGGCGATGTTTATGCCTTTCTCTGAATACGCTCCCCTTTAAGAAGTAAAGATGGATACTGGTGGGCAGGAATCTTCTACTGTGTGCCCCACTGCAGAAACACAAGCACGCGTTATACAGGGTGAAACAAGGAGACGCCAGGCTCTTTAAATCGACCGGAAAATTCGGTTTCTTAACCTATCACGCTACGACTTTGTGCAGCGTTGCCCACAGATGGTGCATTCTTTTTTGTAAAATTTACGAAGAGCGAACTTACCTGAGGAAAAAGTAAAGAAAGAAAAAGGCTTAGCTCCTATGGAAACGCAGCGAAGCCGCCGGTCTTCAAACAACACGGCGCCGTTTCGCACAAGACACAAGAGATGGCGCAACAAATGCTGCCAACGAACGAGCACACGGCGCCGAGAGCAAGCCTTTTTAGCAGACAATCTTTTAGACTCAAAAGCGGCATGCGTTCCACAGGCGGCGACAGTCGCAGAAACAAAAAAGACAGGCGCGGTAACAACAAGAAACTGCAGTTCCTTGTCTGCAAAAGGGCCGGCTCTCGGTGTTGTCTGCTTGTTCGTTGGCGGCAGTTGGCGTCGCGACCGCTTGCGCCATCTCGTCTCTTGTACGAAACGGCGCCGTGTTGTTTGCAGACCGGTGGCGTCGCTGCGTTTCCAAAGGAGCTAAGCCTTTTTCTTTCTTTACTTCTTTCTCAGGTAAGTTCGCTCTTTGCAAATTTTACAAAAAAAATGCACCATCTGTGGGCAACGCTGCACAAAGTCGTAGCGCGATAGGTTAAGAAACCGAATTTTCCGGTCGATTTAAAGAGCCTGGCGTCTCCTTGTTTCACCTTGTAGATCCGAACAAAGGACACTGATGCACGGGTGACAATATTGCATGAACCCGAGATGAGGTAAACACAAAAAAAGGCACAAAAAAATCTGTGTTTTGGTCAATTGCATGTGTACATGTTTTTTTTTTTTTTTTTTAAGGTATTAAAAGGGGTTATTTATATTTCTATTTCACTGCTTTTCTCTACTCATGCCAAGATCAACCAATGGCCTGCAGTGTGTTCCAAATAAATAAATACTATAAACAACTTAATTTTTATGGGCTCAACATTTGCAATGTGCATGTTTTGAAAATATTTCGGGAGCGCAAAATTTTACAATTGGAAATGGTATAATAGGAATTTGTAGTTGTGGGTACCGAATACATATTCGTAGGATTAATTTTTTGTTATACTTTTAAGTCGCAAGATTCATAAAAATTAGGTCTTAGTGCAAATTGAAGGACCGTTCACACACTTGCGACTCTTTAGAACTGGGTGCCTTGAAACCTCTTAAAATTTCTTAGGACGAGAAAACACACTGGCACGCTGGCGCCATCTATGCGGTGAATCTGGAACTGCATTTCACAAAAGCGATGTGAAAGGCTCGTTTATAACGTTGACGAACGTTTTTCGAGCTACGAAAGAAAACATGATGCGCGAGAGAAATAGAAAATATGCAGGACAGCCAAGTTTCCACGGCTACCCGATAGATGGTGCCAGTGTGTCCTTTCAACAAAAGAGATTTTAAGAGGTTCCAAGGCACTCGGTCTTAAGAAGTCGCAATTGTTCGAACGGGCCTTAAGACGTTTAAAGGCAAACATATACCTCAAAGATGGCCCGAAATTAGTGATTTACCAAAGCAGTCTGCTCGACGGGAGCCTGCTGCGATTGCAAAAGCTGCACGGGAGCCGACGTTCCCTCCTGCATCTCGGCTGGTTCTTCGATGGGAGGAAGGCCCCATGGCTGGACACGCACCAGTACCAGGACCAGCACGGCTAGAGCTAGTACCAGTAGCAAGGAGCGCTGGAGCCGAGACAGGCGGTTCCATTCCTGCATAGCAAAGAGGGAGATATAGGTAAAAAATACCAAATACACAGACGCACAGTGATCAATATGGTGGTGTCCTTCTCACTGACTAGACGCCGAAGCCACAGACCATCCATCCGCATCACGCATGGCACCTCTGCAGATTTGCGCTAGGGTCAAATTCAAGAGATGTCTGCGGAGTTTCGTCATGTTTGTGATCCAGAATAGAGTTACTACCGACTTATCACAAAAAATTATTCAGCATTTCTAGGTGCCAGGAAAAGTTATGCTTAACATATCCATGTCAGGTATAAACGGAACAAAAGTTTGTGGCTACTTGAAGTTACATTGACTGATTCAAGCGAACCTGTGACACATCCCAGAACAACACCTGGCTTCTTCGGGACAAGATAAAAAGGCTTGCATAGCCGCACAAGTGATCAAAGAAGCATATATATTTATGGTACACCAAAATTAAGGCAGATCATGGTCATGCTTGTAGGATCCTGGCAGACTTAACTGTAACAAAGACATACCTAAAGCTTTAAAGGTATGCAGCCCATTTCAAGTATAGCAGAGAGAAGTTTTCATCGTGCTAGGATACAACCGCCGTGGGCCCGTGGCTACGTGTGTGCTCTGCGCTACGTGTAAGTACGTTCCGTGCGTTTGCCATTTACAAAACAAGATTCATGCCGCTTGCCGTGAGCGACGTCAGATCCATCGCCATGACCCGACACGTAACCCTGCATTTTTACAACGCGAGAAAATGGCTCTGACATAACGTCTTGACAAATTATTCCGGGTCCGGAGCCACAGCCAGAGCCTAGCAGCTCGCGTGTTGCGATGTTCACTCGTGGCGTATTTAGCTCGCAGCTGTGACGAGCACAAGCGAGGCTCGGCTCAGCGCGGCACGTGAACCGAGGCCGAGTACGTGTCGGCGTTACATGAATCATCAGTGCGGGAATGGCCTCAAACGGCCCGGATCGAGATCGCGTCAAATTAAGCCGCGACGAAGAAACAGCAGTCAAAGATAGCGGCAGATACTGACCCTCCACAGGCTTTTCCTTTGGCTGATCCTCCATGTGAAGCTTCGGGCCCACGACGGAGGGGCGCCGGCCAAGTTGATAAGCCCGGCTTCGGGGTCACCGGCGCGCATTATGAGCCGCTCGGTGGATGGGTGGACGACACTCATGACTGTTCTTCGTTCGTTCGGGAGATTATCGACGAGACTCGGCTACGCGGGGACGCTCAGAAGACATCGCGGAGTTTCTGCTGCTACACGCGGCGCTCAGAACAATGTCTAGGCGGCATCAGACTTATGTTAGAAGTCGCCGAAACGGCAGAGTCCGGACCCCGACGGCGACAAACCCAGGGTCCTTCGCTGCCATAGCGCAGACACGGACCTCAAGATGAGGGAGGACGTAGACCAGCTGACTCGATCCGGCTTGGCTCAAGTTCGACTAAAATGGTGAAAACGAAACTAAAAAAAAAAACGACCAACCTTTGCGTGAGTACAAATCATCGTTAGTAAAAAGATCCTGCTAAAAAAATTTAAATTAAGATTGGAATAATAATGTTATTTTTATTTAGAATCACGAACTTACGTAATACACTTATAAAATATTTTTAAAAAGCCCCAAAATAGTTATGTTGATGACGATGACATTGGTTCTAGTTGTAGCTTATAAATCCAAATCCAGATCTGGGCTGTCTAGAAGTTGCCAGTTGCCTGCCTGCCTGCCTGCACCCTCTCATGTCGTAAACGCTGGTAATGTTTACATCAAAATTATCAGAGCCGCAATAGTAAAGCAAAATTCAGACATAGCCATGGCTGAAGGAGATGACATCGGTCTATACCTAGACGAAGAGAGCGACAGTCTAAAAGAACTGTTTGCCGCCGCGACCCAGCACGTCCAAAGTAATACCGGGCTCTTGAGCACCGATCATCTTCTCTACCTTTACGCCAGATACAAGCAGGTATGAAGACAGTAAATTTCTCAACAAGTTCATCTCTTCCTTGCGTTCAACTGACAAGAGTGCAACCTATTTTACTTCATTTATTTTACGTTTCTAGGCGCACGAAGGATCTTGCAAGGCGCCCAAGCCCGCGTTCTACGACATCAAGGGAAAACAGAAGTGGTACGTGAGCGTATGCTGTTCGTAAAGCCATCTGTGATAAATGAGAAGCACGGGACACTTTTTTGTTTTAACGTTTTGCTATACCTCCGTCTTAGGGACGCATGGAATAAGCTGGGCGATCTGTGCGAAACGTCAGCCATGCGCGAGTACGTGGAGCGGGTGGAGCAACTTTTTCCCAACTGGAGCAAGGTAACTGTTGTAAACTACTACAGTGATACACTAAGCAAAGCAGTGGTGTGACTTCCGTTGCAAGGTTTCTCTGCTGCCATTCTTAAAAAAAAAAAAAAAAAGTGAAAGCCCCCACATTCAGGAACAGCTAAGATTCACATTTCGTAGTCAGCATTAGCATCATACCAGCTCTGTAGAACTTTACACGTCTGAAACACTAGGACGTTGCTGTCAGACTGCATTCATGACTGGAACATGGATACCAGAAACCAGGAGCACCTCTCAATACAACTGGGCATACACAACCAATTGTTCACACAAAAAGGTGTTCACATCAGTGACCTCGTTTTCGAGTTTATTGCCCATAATTCGCTTGGTAATGCTGCAGAGGCCTTGTCAAGTCAAACTTTTAACTTTTTCCCCCACAGCCTACATCAGTTTTTGATATGAAATAAAGGATTGGTTGATTGACTGAATCCCGTCATGCACAAATAGTCCCTTAGCGCAGAGGCGTGTGAACTGGAGGTTAAAACCTCCTACGGGGGGCTGCAAAATAATGTTCAGAGATAGCAGCATTTTTAAAGGGATACTGAACCGAAATTCCAAGCTTATAAAACAAGGCTGGAGTGATAGGCGGGACGCTGCAAAACCCAAAACATCACTCATACAGCAATATCTCTAACGGATGGCTGTATTTCTGGAAAAGAAGTGCATAACTGAACACAGCCGACGAGACATGTGACATCTCGATTCTCATTCCCTCTTCATCCCCTTGAACAGGTGAACCGAAGTGAGGAGGATTGAAGCAATTCCGCTGCCCGTCATTCTCAACTGTTCCAGAAGGATAGTGACGTCACAGTCCTCGCCTGATCGCACCCTTCTTTTCCAAAAAGACGGCCACCTGTTCGAGATATCGATGTATGAGTGATGTTTTGGAGTTTGTAGCGTCCTGTTCAACGCTTCTGCCACCTTATTTTGCAGAATCCATATTTCGGTTCAGTCTCCCTTTGCTAATATGCCTTTGCATTGCAGGATGTATTCGCCACTTTATGTTGTCCAAGTGATAGTCTTAGTGAGCAGTTGTGCATACTATCCCAAACTATGAATGTTTGTTACCAGCTACGAGTGTGTTCCAAGTGCATACCGACAGTTGTTTCTAGTTCTACGAACCTATAACTTACCGCTTGCAGGAGCAAGGAGGAGAAGCGAAAGCAAGGACATCGATGGGACCTGTCATGAGCACATTGCAGCACAGTGATGAGGTAACACCGAGGAGGCACAGGGAAAAAAGAAAGGGCGGAATTTCTCGCTACAATTTCCAACCACCAGGAACCGGCCGTCGCGAACGAATGCAAAGATGCATTCGACTGGGTCAAAGAGAACAATCTGGCGCGGTTGCGAGAGTGCCTGGAGTCTGAAAGCAGGCCGCTGGATGCACCAGACAACGAGGTACACTCCTTTTCATGCTTGAAAACCGCCACGACATGCGAGCGCGCAAGCGTTGCATGCATTTTGTGCGATAAAAACTAACGGTGTATGCAGGGGTTGACGCTGCTGCACTGGGCTTGTGACCGGGGACACTGGGATGTTGCCAAACTGTTGTTGGACTTCGGAGCAGACATTCACGCCCAGGTAAGCACCTAGTGTTTTTATAGCTTTTGTTACAGGTTGGTAACAAACTAGCACAGTCACCTTCTTTTTTTTTTTTAATAAAAGGTTTGGTTAAGGTGACTTTTGTAGACGCCTCACAAATTTTCCTTATATTGCATCTTTTCGGAACAAAGTAATGTATGTTCATAAATGCGCTTTGCATGAAGACATTATGTCGAATATTTTCTTCTACTACTATGACATGACTTTAACCCAGACTTGTACATGTTACTGAAAAATAGTAAGGAATTTCATTTATAATTACTTAAGGCTAAATTGCAATTTATTACAATTACCCTCCCATGAAAGTAACTGACTGTTACCCCAAAAAGTTATCCGTTACTTTCAACATTATTGCCCTCAAGTAAGAAACAAAAAGAAGAGGGTTACTCAAGTTCTTATTGTTGCAACCTGTTCCATTTAATGACCTTGAGTATTTTGAGCAACAGCTGACTCTTGAAAGTCTCGTCGGACATTTTCCGTTTATGTCGACTGCTACGCTGAACACACTCCGAACTGAAGCATTGGATGGGAGTGCCATATTTTTTCTCATTAATGCTTTATGCTCTTCAGCAAAGCAAAGAAAGTACTATTTACCTCGAAGATAGAGCAAAGCTTCGTCGTTGCAGCCGTTGCAGCAAACGGCGGGGTGTCGGGTATCGTTATCATAGTCATCGGACCGATCTACTAAAATTCTCCATTGTCTAAATCGCGAAGCTGTGGAAGGCATCATACATCTAGCCAAAACTAGAATAAGAATTGATTTATGTCCATCTTACTATACTGACATATATTGCCAGACAATAACAAAACATTGTTGTAACAGTAAGGTGATAATTAAATAATAAATAAGGTTTGGCTCGATATTCCTCTTCCTTTGGTTCTGAACAGGTCGAGCCTCGGTTGAGACATTGGTGAATAAAAAAAAGTTTCCAGTATATAAATAAGAGAAAAAAGGACACTCACAACAACAATTAATTAGAACGTCGGTTAAAACAAGGAAATGTAAATGCACGTTTGCCGTGTGTACCTTCCTTGGTGCCGTTCAAAAACGCACAGAGAACGAACCGACTGCAGTTTACTCCGGTGTTTTCCAGATACGTCCGCTGATGCCACGGGCAGTGAAGGGCAGAGTACTAAGTAAGCCACGCTATGGCCCTACTCATGAGTTTCACTCTCTCCCCAAGCTCAGAATATTAAGTCTACGTCAGCCACCATTATGTTTTATTTGTAAAAATATGCTTGAGATAAGATGTTCCGCTGGGGCAAAACAGGAAGAAGAAAGGAAGACTATTACCGTTTTTCAAATGCTCGCAAAAGGCTGACTCACAAAAAAGGTGACTGAGATGCGGTTAACGTGGCTGGAATTCACAAATAAAGTGGGCCAACCCTAGAAGTTTGACTACAAAGGAGTAAGTAACTTTTAAAACAAGGTCATATAATGTGAAAAATGCAGAAAAAAATACATCCCGTTTTCTAAAAGAAGACGAGAAGTGTGTAGCAACGAACGAGGATGCTTGTGGCAATACACCTTTACATATTATCACATCTCTTTTAGTGGATTTTAGGGTAGACTGAGCGTTGTCTCGTGTTGTGGCATTATGAAAATGGTCGTAGTCACTATTGGCGACGTGCGCGACCAAAAGCGTCGCTGTGGTCGGGCTTCCACTATTGGCCGAACGCTGACTATGACTTCAGAAAAGGATTCATCATCGCCGGAAATAAGAGGAATGAAAGAACTTTAATTTTGACGGTGTAGGCAGTGTTCCTTTGAGAGCGCAATGATTTCAATCTTCCACCGTGCTATTTACAAACACCATCAAACTTGTTGTTTGTGAGGTAATGACGTCACAAGGGTGAACCATAGGTGGGCACCACCAAAACATCTTGCCGCTAATAACCGAGGACATTGTTAATTCTTTTCTGTGCACTTACCGCCTCAATCTTCTCGAAGGGGCACACAATCACTTGGTGTGCTCCTCTCCCTGTCTTCGATCCCAAAGAAAGAACAAAGGGTTTTTCGACATTGTTGTTAGGGTCTAAAAAATAATAGATTCAGTGGTTTGGTGTTGCAAAAAAAAAAAAGGCTTTGCAGAACTGAAGAGAGCCAAGCCTCCCTTTGCGCTGGTCAATTCGCATGACAGTGTCACTGCGCTCAACTTTACCAAAATAAAAACCCTTTCTTTAAAAAAAAGGGGGGGGGGGGGGTTCGTCCTGAAGAAAAATGTAACAGATTACAAGGAATCCGTTACGTAAAAATTGTGAGGGAATTACTTTAAAACTACTCTTAAAAGTATATTATTATAATGTTACTAAATTACTGATAAATGTAAGGGGCTACAAGTAATTTCGTTACTTGTAATGGATTACGTACAAGTCTGCTTTGGCCATTACCAATTAGAAATTTTTAACCAAGAGCACGCACAATGCTTGGTCTATTTTTTTTTATGTTGGTAAGTTTTTTGCTTTGTTTTAACTAACCCACCCCACAAACTGTTTGCATTGAACTCATTGCAGGACCAGGAGGGACAGACGCCACTGCACTACGGTAAGCATGGACCTGGGCATTCAATCGGTACATGGGAAAATAGCCGAAAACAGCTACTGGGGCAATAGGATTGAATTGTGTATCTTTGTCCTCCGACTTTTTATAGATGGTGCCACACTTTTTAAGAAGTAGAACATGGTGAACGATTAGAGGAATGGTGACTAAAATCAAGGGACGAAGAGAGATTTAATTTGATTAAATTGGCTGTGACATAATTTAACCTGGAGCTAAAAATACTATCCAAACAAGTGGAGCAAGCCACTGCCCACTCCAAAGGGAACATCCATCATGCATCCATTCGTCTATCCAACCAACACATTCACATTCCATTCTATTATATTAGAACTCACCGTGTCGGCAACAGTTCCTTTTTAACCCTAAACACAGTCTTTGTAAGAGTTTTGCGAAAAGTGCACGTTCATCAGTTTTGCCACTGCCATTTGCGACCGGTATTCAGCGTCTTCCTGCGGCCACCTGGACATTGCCCGGCTCCTCCTGGAGAGGGGCGCCCTGCTGGAGACGAGAGACAGTGAGGGCCTGACACCGGCACAGGTGGCACTTGACCCCGGCCTGCAGCGCCTCTTATCCGTCTGATACCCAGCATGAAAAACCAGCTGCCACAACACTGCTAGCATCCAGGCAAGTTGTCGTCCAAGACGCCTACCAATAGGAAAAACCCAACGTTGTCGGGGAGATGGGTGAACAAAATTAATTTTTTCTTTCAACAGAAATCTTAGTAGTATAGTAGGAGCAAAAGGCTGCAACAAGCTCATCTTAACAAGACGTCAGCTTCGAGGTGGCAGTTGTCAGCCTTGAGCAGCTGTCGAAAAGAAAGTGAAGGAGGCCAAGAGGAGACTGGGAGGAAGGAATGCAAAGAAAATCAGCTTTAACTATGTATAGCGGATAAAGACAGGAAATGAGGAAAGAACATTGGTTCAATAATTCAAAGAAGAGTCTGTTGTTGTTTGAGGCCAGAACGGGAGTATCGAAAACTAGGGCATTAATGGAAAAGTATGGGAGGAAGGAATGCAAAGAAAATCAGCTTTAACTATGTATAGTGGATAAAGACAGGAAATGAGGAAAGAACATTGGTTCAATAATTCAAAGAAGAGTCTGTTGTTGTTTGAGGCCAGAACGGGAGTATCGAAAACTAGGACATTAATGGAAAAGTACGAAGAATTGGAGAGGCGGTGTACCGTTTGCCAAGTGGGAGTGCACAGGGCTTACTTCTGCCCCCCCCCCCCCCCCGACGGGATGACGGATTTGGCCGGAGCGCTGGGGTTTGTATATGAGAATGGAGGGATGGGTGGAAAGGTCATCACAATGAGGTGTTTTCGTCGACATAATTCCGTTACCATTTTATTGTACAAGCTGTCTGGTGTGTGCTGAAGGCGAGCATTCGAAGGATTCAGATGATCCCTCAGATACATTAAACTCTCAATTGAACGAAGTTCGAGGGACTCAAGGAAATATTTCACTTAGCTGAAAGTTCACTGAACTGAATATATTCACTAGAATATGGAACAGCATAGGGCACAGCACACATCCAAGTGAAAAATATGAAATTCATTTTATGGAGTTATGTACATTGATATATTGAAAGTGCATAAGAGTTACATTGCTGCCTTTCTCATTTTGAAAAAAAAATGTGTAATTTTCATTTGCACTGGTGCTCTTAAAGCGCATGAAGTAACAAAGCTGTCCAGTGTGTTTTTTTGCACTTCCTCTGGCACAGCTTGTTGCTGTAACGAAGGCATACCAGAATGGCATCGTCCACTGGCTTGAAATATCCTGTGCAGAGTCGTTTCCTGTTGGGATTGAATGCAGTTTCTCCTTCAAGCCTTGACCCTTGTCCTATAACGAAGAGGAGATTAGAAGACTAGTGGAAATTATCTAGAAAGAATTGGAGGACGTATGAATAACTAGCACAGCTGGGGACAGGCACGACAGAGGAAAATTGGGACTCCCTCCTGCGTGGCTCTGGTCCAGTCTCAAAGGGCGCAATGTTACGGTGGCGCCGACAAGGGAAATCGACGACTCCCTCACTAGAAAGAGAAGGCAAAAATTGTTGTTTTTTTCTTTTTTCGTTTTTTTAAGGGTTATTTTGGCATTATTCCACACCTCCTCGTGATGGTTCCAAAAAGACATCAGGGAGGGAAATTAGCGGGGAGGAAAAATTCAGTGATGTGATTGCTGCGCCATTTGCACCAAACTGTGCCTAAGTCTTTACCCTGCTACGTCCTGCTACATTTTACCATAATGTGAGAAATTTGCACCAACATTGCTCCAAAACTTCATTTCACTTTAGTTAATACCAATAATATAATAGCTCAGTCCTCGCTACACGGCTGGAGCATTACAATAGGCTTATTCGAGTTTTCAGGGCTTTTTGATTATCGCCTCAAACAATGCACTATTCAATTGCATTTCATATCAGACTGAGAGTACTCGGAAGTTTCGCAATAAGTCTCGTGTTCGTGGTCTATTCTGGTGGGTCAGTTAGGAAGTGCGCTTCTCGCCGCGCAGTGGTGTGCTGCACAGAAGCGGCAACCGTAAAGTAGGCATCGCGGTTTTGCATGTCTTGCTTCGCTGCAGCGCACCCGCGTACTAAGGGGAAAACACTCGTGCAAAGCGAGATGCGACATAATTTCTGAATAAAACTTCAGCTTGACTTTTTCGATGTATACAAATCCACAGCCCAGCGTGAGATTGTCACAGCCCAGCACGTAGGGGCTCGTGTCTTCCGAAAGCGAGGAAGACACGCGCCATACACACAAACTCTGAAGAGGGCGCTTGTCTGAAGCTTTTTAGTTGAAACTGCAGTATTGTTGAAACGCTGGACGACATATTTGAGTCTGCTATTTTTAGCGGATACTCGGAACGAGCTCACATTAATAGGCTGCTGAGACAGGCAATCGTGATGGTTTGCAGTGCATGGGTAAAAGAATTGTGGATGCCCACTTCGCGTACGTGCTCAGCAGTCGGGCACACAGCTATTAGCGGCGAGATGTTTTGGTGGTGCCTTCCTACTGTTCCCTCTCGTGACGTCATTACCCGGTGAACAAGAAGTTTGAGGGTGTTTGGAAATGGGCACCGTGGAAGTTTGAAGTCATTCCAATCTGAAACAACACTGCCAACACCGTCAAAATTAAAATTCTTTATTCACTGATTACCCCGCAGTGCCCGAGGGCGTTACAGCAGGCGGGTTTACAAGGATGAAAAGAATGCGTCTTCATTGAAACAGCACACTTGCTCGTCAGACAGCCGATTCCACTGTGCAATTGTTCGTACAAAAAAGAAATTTTAGTCGCAGTTTTTCCCGACGTACGGAAAGTGGTTCCCAGTGTAACATTTTTTTCATTTCTGTACAGCTTTCTTTCCTCCCGTATCGTCCAAGAACAAACCTAGCCGCCCTGTTTTGTATTTTCTCCAGCTTATCAATCAATGTTTTTTGGGCTGGGTCCCAGACAGCACATGCATACTCTAAAATGGGTCTAACACATGTTAAATAAGCAGTTGTCTTTAAGTTAGGTTGTGAGCATTTTAAGTTACTTTGGATAAAATTCATTGCCCTGCCAGCTTTTAAGACTACTTCTTCTATGTGGGCATTGCATGAACAGTCAGATGACAATATGACACCTAAGTATTTGTACGTAAGTTCCTTGGTTATAGGGTTATGATTTATAAAACACTGAGATTCAATTTGTTTCCTTTTCTTTTTAAAACAAAGGTTAACACACTTTTTGTGATTTAAATTCATTTTCCACGTAGAGCACCAACTGTGAATACGATCAAGGTCTACTTGCAACTGGGCGACATCATCTGAACTCTTAATCTTTCTATACACTACACAATCATCAGCAAACAGTGGAATACAAGAGGAAATTCCAACAGAAATATTATTAATATAAATTAAAAACAAAAGTGGACCCAGGACAGAGCTCAGTGGAACTCCTGATGTTACATCAACGTAATCGGATTTCTGGCCATTCAGTACTACTAGTACTAATTCTTACGTTACTCTTATTTCTGTCAAAAAAAAAAAATTTGTTGACATTATGTTAGTTTTTGGCCAATAGGGAAAAGTCGAATATAGCGACGCTTTTGATTATGCACATCACCAATATGGCTGCCAGTGAATATTTCACGAGAGACTGCGATATCCTGGCGGCATCTTTTTTTTCAATTCGAGATTTCGCAAGGATAACTCGGTATTACAAGTAGATTTACAGGGACTCTTCTGTAGGTGTATTCTTTATGATTTGTTTCTATCTGATTAAGAATCGCTGTGTTATAACAACCTCTAAAATTTGAAGAAAACATAAATTTCTTTTTTTTGCGTTATTGTATTCTAAGATTATTTCAGTGGGACTTCATACCTAAAATTAACATTTACGGCAGTTTGCGCTGTTCTTTATCAGTCATCATCTTGCTGCCTCGTCTGCTGGTACTACACACAACTAAACAATAATTCTGTTGTTTTTTTTTGGAAAAGGGGGGGGGGGGGGGGGGCATTCCTGCTGTGCAATCGATGCTAACAAAAGGTTACACATAACTGAGATGGCAAAGTAGACAGTGCCTTTTAGTTGGGCAAGCCACCACATGAATCTTAATATAATATTTACAGTGAAATGAATGAAGATGAAGTGTGCGCGTTTGCTCCAAAACTTTCTTTTGACTGCTCCAAGGGTTGCTTCAAAATTACTCGGGCCAATCACATCACTGAAAATTATACTTTTGGTTTCTAGGCTAGGTGGCAGAAGCTACTGCCCAATATTCAGGGTACAGCCATTAGCATCTATCCATCCAACCATCCACCATTCTAATGTTTAGAGAATCACAGCCCAGCACCCGTGTACTCGTCAATTTAAAAAGGAAGCAGAGCATTTGCCATGCGCACAAATGCTGAAAATGGCAGTGGCCAGAAGCCCATTTCTGGAGTGTACACAAAGTTTCTTGCCCAACAAAAAAAATCCTGAAAATGGCAGTGGCCAGAAGCTTGGGTTTGGAGACTGGTCTATAATTAGGGTTCTGTCAATTCAGATTTATCCAAAAAACTAAATTTCGAGGCTACAATGGCAAACTAAAAAGCAAAAAGACAGCGTCTTACACTTAAACTTTATAAGAGCACAGGGTCAGAGGTCCTGAGGAGATGCCACTTCAGTTTCTTTCAAAATCTCAAACCATTGACGAAACGTTTTTGCCTTTTAGCTTGTCAAGGTTCCTTCAGGACAATGGGTCACGATACCCATACTTGATTTTTGTTTATGAATTTTTAAGCATAGAGAACACAGAAAAATAAGCTAAATTTTAGAAAATTGTGTACCTTACAAAAATAAACTTCAATAAATTCCAAAATTTCAGCAAAAAGTAAACTAAACAAAACACCAACCTCCAAAGTTCACGAGAAATAAACTCCGAAAACACAGAATCCTGTCTATAACATACACAAAGTTTCTTGCACTGTAAATAAGAGCTGTTTGCTCAGCATACATATAAGAATAGGTATTTATCTCAGCCCACATCAAGCCATTTTCCGCCTGCCCCTTGCTTAGTGCTTGTGTGGGAACGAAGTAGAAAGGAGAGGAAGAAGCAGAAGGAAATGAGGGAACTTCTGCCAGGCAGAAATCCCTCCTCTTGGAGGTCAACCTCTAAACGTCCAAGGACAGGAGAATAGGCATGCTTATCATCCATGCTGGTTGAGTATGAGACAATAGCTGCAATCAATTTACCCACACCTTCTGCACTGGTGTAGAAAAGTGTAGGGCAGTACTTCCGGTATGTGCATAGAGATACGACCGGAAGTACACCACGCTACACTTTGTTCCATCGGTGCGGGGAGTACAGGTGGTGTCAAACTTTATGAACAATATGATGCCCTGTCAAATGGAAAGAAGCTAATGTGTATGTTGCCCCGAGGCAGAGGTTGTGGTAGAATTGCTTTCCAAAGGAACTCGGAGGCAGGGTTTCAGAAAAGGAGGTCATGATATTTAATATACGCTAACATGAACAAATGAGTTAACATAATAAGAAGTAACACACGACCATACATTGCCACACCCTATAGATTGCAAGCAAGGCAACTGGCTGCCGTCATGTCTCTGCTTGTGCGGGAAAGCCCGTGCAATTTCAAGCTTGCGAAATAGGGCGCCATGGTTGCAAATGTCTATACCAGGAGGTCCCGTTTGCCGAGTTTGATGGTCCCTCTCTAAATGGAACCATGCTGCAGGCATGCACCCCAGCTACTGGACTTAAACGGTTTAGTCCAAATGTCGTCAGGATGTGTGATGAAGCGAGTGCCTGGTAAAGTTTCAAATTGGAAATTTTGAGGTTTGGTATTAATCATGGCTCTTTGTGGGAAAAAGAGCTTGAGGCAGTCATGGAGGTTGGAACAACAGTTAGGCATCAATTTATTTATTTTAAAAGAATTCTGGAACCTTTATCAGCAAAACACAGAAGGTAGATGAAAGACATTTTTCAGTCAAAGACAGACAAATGTAATCCCATGGCTCTCACGTCTTTTCTTTGGTGCCTTCTTTTATCGACATTTTCTTTTTTAATGCGTTACTGACTAGCTCAAGTCCACACATGACTGCAACCACTTGCCAGAATCAGCCCCCCGAGCATTGCAAACATTCCTCCGTCCACAGCTTGTCACACAATTGTTGCATTACGAGATGACAGGAGCTCTTAGTTGTTTCACAACTGCAGGTACGAGGACATGGCCCGCGATTCCGGTCGAACCTCGGCGGTCCTTCTTGTGTCTCCGTCACCGGTCTTCAATGACCGCCTCATCCCAGGGTCCATGAATGTTCCTGAGCAAAAAAAGGAACAAGGTCCATCGCTGTGCTGCGGTACTTCAGCTGTCACAGGGTCTTCAAGATTCTGCCACCTTCCACTCTTGGCAGACAGCTCACTTACATAGAACTAAATAGGTAGCTCCAGAGAAAGCTTGCTCCGGCTCACTAAACAGACGGATAAAGAACTTGAAGACCCATTCACGCACTTGCATTGGCTTACAAAGGAGTTCTTGTGATCTCTTACGATGAAATAACACACTGGCACCATCTATCAGGTGACCTTGGAACTGAATTTCACTAGGGCAAAGGTTTTTCAATATTTAAGGCAGTGATGTGATTGCTGTGCCATCTGCACCAAACTCCACTAAAGTACTTATCCCTATCCATCCTGCCATAATGTGAGGAATTTGCACCAACATTGCACCAAAGCTTAATTTCACTTTAAATGATACCAAAAATATAATAGCTCAGGCCCCGCTACCTGTTTGGATTATTACGATAGGCTCATGCGACATTTCAGAACTTTTGGTTATCGCCTCAAATAACCTACTATTTGATATGGTTTTCGTAGCAAAGACTGACAGTACTTAAAAGTTTTGCAATAATTTTCATGTTCGTGGTCTTTTCTGGTTGGTTATAGTTTCGTTGAGTGCGATTCTCATCGTGCACTGGTGTACTGCAGAAACGGCAACCGCGAAGTAGGCATCGCGATTTTGCGTGTCTTGCTTCGCCGCAGTGCACGCCATGCTAAGGGGAAAGCTCTCCTCCAGAGCGAGACGTGGCACAATTTCTGCATAAAACTTTGGATTGTATACACCTGTTCGATGTATACAGATCCACAGCCCAGCGTGTGATCTTCACAGCCCAGCACGCACATGCTTGTCTCTTTGGAAAGCGAGGAAAACACGTGCCATACACAAACTCTGAAGGGGGCCACTTGCTTGAAGCTCTTTATTGAAACGGTCCGACACCATATTTGAGTACGCTATTTTTAGCGGGTACTCGAAACAAGCTCACATTAATAGGCTGCTAAAGCCGGCAATCTTGATGGTTTGGAATGTACACTCGGCGTAGAACCTATCTAGAGAGTGCGGGAGCGGTGCGCTTCGGACTCTGCGTGCGACATCTGCCGGCGGACGCTGGGCCTAAGATACCGTGCCTCTGAGCATGCACCGCCATTGTGCGGCGCCGGGCAGATACCAACGTTTGTGCTAACCCATCTCCACACTCTCCAGGCCACCAGAGGAGCGCTTGGTGCCTCCAGGCTGCAAAATCAAGTCGCTCGGTGTGGCGGCCCAAGCGCTGCCGCATTATAGCGCCTTCTTACGAGAGGGATTAAGCCGCTGAACCTGCGAGCTTGCTTTTGTCGGATAAAAACAAAGTGAGCCTGAAAGTGGCTCAATGTGGTCCTATCCGCTACTGAATCTATGTGGCACATCACATGCTTCAGCATGAGCACTTAAAATAATTTTCTCACAAGACCTTTTTTTTTTTTCGTTCATCTCGTTTTTTTTTTTTTTTAATTCTTGCTCTAAACCAAAGCCATGAATTAAAATATTTTCATGAAAACCCAAGTGTCTTGCGACATGCTCTATATTAGAAGATTCATTCAGACATAAAATATTTCAATTGGTAGCGTCGGTGTTGCTTGCACTTGCGGCAGGAAGCTTTAAGGAACGAAATAATTTTAGTGCCAGAACCACGTTCATTACCGTTGAATCACAAGCCGCGTTGTGTTCTCATTGTAAAAGCAATTTATCGAAAGAGCGGAGATAACAAGCACTTGAATTGGTAGCAGTGAGGAAGCATTACACACAAGCAAGAAAATGTGCAGCTTTGTGCGCACACCATCAGCAGTTTTTCACGTGAGTATGAAAGCAAGCACTCGAGTTCAGCACCTTAATTCCTCTTTGAAGAATGCGCGATAATGTGGAGTCGGCGGCGCGTGGGCCGCCACACCGAGCGCCTTGATTTTGCAACCTGCAGGTGCCGAGCGGTGCTCTGGCAAATGGCGGAGTTTGCAGAAAGGTCAGCACAAACGTTGGCATCTGCCTAGCGCCTCTGAGCATGCACGTTATCTCAGGCCCAGCGTCCGCCACCAGATGTTGTATGCGCAGTCCGGAGTGCACCGCTCCCGCGCTCTAGTCAGATTTGATGCCGAGTGTATGTGGCATAAAGACTGTGGAGGCTCACCGTTGGCACGTGCTCAGCAGTCGTGCACACAGCTATGGCCGCCAGTGAATACTCCCTTACGATACTTCAGGGATACCTGTGGTCCTCACATTTATTTGTTTTGTTCCAACATGAACGCGAGAAAACCGTCAAGTTGTGTGGTCCACCTGCGGACTACGTTCAGTGTGTCTTTAAGTTCAAACGGCTGCCTGATCGTTCGAACTGTCGTCTGCTCTTTCAAACATTTCTGCTTGTCGTCTGCTCTCTTAGACGACGCCGGCCCGCAGACCAAATGATGTCCCGGTACTTGCAATAAGAAGTAAGTGCAGGCCTCAAAAGACTTCAATTTGAAGGTTGGTAAGCAGGTTCGATGTAAACAGTAGATATATGAAGATGTTGATCATTGTTAACAGTGACCATCACCGACTTGTTATGCCCAATTCACTTGGTCCGATTCTGCTTGCGATTTTCAGTATCGACGTCGACCATCTCAGCTCCGGTTCACGCTTTTGCAGCCCGAGCAGCGTTGCAACTGAAACTTGCGAGCGAAATCTCATCAAGCGAATCAAGCATTAGCGTACATACTGCGGCTTCCACGCAGAATGAATCGCCGCAAGTCAGATTATTCACGCGAAGTTTTGCGGTGTATCGAGGCCTCGTTAATTTCGCTGACGCCGCTCAAGTAGTCAGACATCGTTAAGAGGACGTAGAATCGACAATTCGAACGCGAAAAAGAGCAGGCGGACTCACACCGACGCCGACAACATCGCATTTCAATGGTTTGTTTATGGGCGACGGCGAGCTTCCTGCCCACACCCCCATTGCACATGCGCGGCGCCGGTGGCATCCGCTAGGGGAGCTCTGGTTTGTTTGTAAACATGAGTTGGTGTATAACATCGTCAAAAATTGTTCAAGCCAAAAAAAAGGATGATGCACGAAAAAAAATGTATGGAAATCCCTGGTGTTCCACGGCTGCCCCTGAGGTGGCGCCACCGTGTCCTCTTGTCGCATGAGCTTTTAAGAGGTTTTAACACACTCAATCATGAGTAGTTGCAAATGTGTGAACCAGCCTTAACTCTTGAGATTTCTATTTGCAACGTTACTTCTTGCGAACAGCAACTCTTATCACACGGAAAAAGGTAAGAAGCCGCAGGTACATGTACCGTGTGACAAAGTATGTCACGATTTACCGTAGGTAATGCAAGAATAGGGTAAAGACCGACGGCGACCAAGTACCAGAGAGCCGTAGAGAGAAATCGGAAGAGAAAAGAGGGAATACACACTGCCTCAGCCGGTGGCAGTGCACAAAGTGGCAGGGTAGCAGCAGCCCCACGCAAGCCAAGACGACCAGCAGGACAGGATGTCCACACCCTGCTAGAGCCACACCCACGTGACCGACAGTCAGCGCGACCTGCACCCTGTGCCAGCGGCCCTGTTGCCACGCAGAGAGAAAAATTGTGCAGTCTTTGATATGTCGGAAAGAGGGTTCCACTTCTTCCAGCTTACCGTAAAATACCGCAGAAGCGCCCACTATTGACATTTCCCAAGCCTGAAAATTTAGCAAACTATACGTTAAGCGCTCAATTTGACCAGACAAGCGCCTTTGCCTAGGTTAACCCAGTTTTCAGTGGAAGTGCGGTGGGCATTTGCCCAGTATTTTACGGTATTCTCGACTGATGGCAGACTTAGACACCTGTATTGCAGGGCTACTCGTATCCGGAGGTTCATCCGGGGCTCTCACTCTTGGCGGGCGGGGGGGGGGGGGGGGGGGAGGAGGAGGAGGAGGAGGAGGAGGAGGAGGAGGAGGAGGAGGAGGAGGAGGAGGAGGAGGAGGAGGAGGAGGAGGGGAGGAGGGGAGGGGAGGGGAGGGGAGGGAGGGAGGGGAGGGGCTGTTACAAATTTTAGGGTTAGTACAGTCGACACCGGTTATAACGAAGTCGGTTTTAACAAAATAGTGGCTACAGCGAAGCGATCATGGTTTCCCATTCCCGTTTGCACTTTTTCAATGCATTTGTGTCTGTTTTTAGCAACGGAAATTGATAGGCTCCCGTGGATATAGCAAAGAAAAGTTTTGTGATAATTTAAAAAATAATAAAAAGTTCACCAAGTCTCAGACCGCCGCACTTATGCTGCCACGGCCGAGCAACCATTCAGAACGGGTCACAGGCGATGCTGCTAAGGCCACCGGCGGCAGCCTCTGCATCGTTGTCTGCTCCTCGCTCCTTATCTGGGACGCAACCTTTCTGCATCGCAGCGAAGAAGCCGTTGTGGCATGCCAATAGGGGCGTTCAGAGCGCTAGCGACAACGTACCGGCAAAGATAATGGAGAGAGCCTAGGTTTAAGAGAGGGAGCAACTCAAACCATCTAGAGCATTTGCAATTTAATAGCAGACGCCTCCTGGGCAGATTGATGCAAGTATGCACGAATTTGGTTGTTGCGTGGCCGGTGTGGCAAGGAAACTGGGTGGAGAGGTGGACATGTTTGCAGAAGGTGAACGCTTTAGAGTTTTGACTCCTTACATGCTTCAGCTCGTTTTGCAAACGCGGCCCACAATCCACTACCACTGTAGAGCAATTGCCCCTTCTCTTAAATCTAGGCTCTCTATACTGAAGAAAGACGAGCTTGTGAGCAAACTTGGTCTCCGTGCTGTGCGTGCTTTGTTTGCTTTGTGTTCCATGTTGGCACCGCTGGCTGGTCTGGTCACACTTGCGCGAAAGTCTAACTTCGCTCAAGCACCGAATCGGCGAATCATCACCACTCAACGATGGAGAGTCCCCGCACCGCCGGCATCTCGACGGTGTGGGAATTAAAATAGGGAGGATTACGCACCTTTATGTCTGGGGACTGGTCCAGTGCTCAAAGGGGAAATCTGATGCCCGTCCCACCGTGCGGCCGACGGCTACCAGCGAGGGCGGTCGCCACGCCGGGTTCGGCCAACGCCATGCCAACAACGATGATCCAGGTATCCAACAGCGTTTATTGAGTACCAGGGGTCCCCAACAAGACACTGCGGTCAAGTGAGCCGCCGCGGGCACAGTGTGCCCGCATTGCCCGTCGACCTGAGAGCCAAAGGGGTGATTGCGAGCGGAGTCATTGCCGGTCGGGCGAGCTCACGCCGCTACCCGTCGTCGCAAGAGTTCAGGGCCAGGGCTCTCGGCAGACGGACGTCCACAGGTTGTGGGGATGCCGACCGTCAGAACCAGGGGAATCGCTAGCGTGGAGTCATCGCCGGTCAGACGAGCTCGCGCCGTGACTCGACCCGTTGCCCGGAGTCCTATCCAGGACTCCTCGACCACACGGCCGTTTACTCGGAGGGCAGGCCCAACTCTCCCTCGCGCGATGTCACTGTTTCCCCGAAATCGGGGAGACGCGCGGAGGATTGCGAGTAGGTCAGTATGGTGAGGCAGTCTCTCCGACACGATACGGAGCGACCGGGCTCGAAGTCAGACGGCTTCGCCTGGAACGGCCTCAGCTTACGCCTTCTCGGGGGAGGGAAACCAGTGGCTCCCACAATCCCCCCCTCCTTAAAACATTTGGCACCCCTTTCAAAGAAAGGGGCGCCGGCTCTCAAACCCCCAAAATACAAAACCTGCACGCTGACAACACGGGTGCCAGTCGCGCTTACAAATACAAGATCTTGATTCGGGGGCCCCGGCAGCCCCCAGAACCGCCACCGTAAATGCAAAAATGTTCCAAAAGCCGGGATTCATGATTAAAAGAACAAATCCCTCAGACTTGCATAACAATACCAGCAGTTATCAGACGTTTCGTCTCCTATACGGGAGACATCATCAGTGCGGCCTGGGAGCATCCGACTAGCTACCAGAAATCCAACGCTTCTTTTCCTTCTCTTCATCCGTAGCGCTGGTTCTGCCGACTTCTTCGTCGATGGCATACGGGAGACATTATCATCGTCTGCACTCGCTTCAACTTCTTTTTACGTCCGTCCTGGATGGGAAGTTAAATTAAAGGTTTTTTCATGATGTCGGTGTACACGTCAGGGAGGGGGCCGCGGTTATATTTGCAGTCGGCAGATGGGTCACTGCGAATACACCATGATTCCAGAAATCTTCTAGGGCCCCACCGTTGTTCGCGTGCCAGGGTCACAGCATTTGCAAGGTCAAAAGTGTGACCAGTCGTCCAACAATGGTCCACCAGTTCAGTTTTTGATGTTGTGGCATATGTTGCCATCTCCACGTCTCTTTTGTGCTCTTCGAGGCGGGTACTCCGTTTGCGGCCAGTAAATGTTCAACGCACCTGAGTTCACGCCGCACTGGTGGGGCGATGCACTCCGGTGCCGTCGAATAAAGCCAAGAAGAGCTCCTCGATGTCGGACGAACGAAGGGTCGGACAGGAAGTCCTTCCGCAACCCAGAGTGCCACTCACTGGGGACGTTGCTCGGCTCACGCTGCTTGTCGTCGAGTCGTTGTGGGCCGACCTCCGTTGAAACGGACACCGTGACGCGCACAGAGCCCGCCAAGGCCACTCCAGACATGGGCGCAGGGGACCGGTGGCGAGGGAAACGCCGGCCACTGAAGTTGAAGATACTCCTCGGAGCCGGCATCAGGTGACGTCCGCAACCATGCCCGCATCAGGAAGCCTTGTTCAGCTGGGCGCCCCGGTGGGGTCCGACGACAGAAAGACGACAGCGGCCATCTTGCACCGGCCGGAAGTCGGCCTCCCGTCTGCTGCTCCTGGCCGCCGTCGGCTGCGTAAACTCCCGGCAGCGTCAGCGATGACGCACATCCAGCAGGTCCCGCCCAGCCGCTCGGCGTGTTCCTCGCCGTCGCACGTTGTGGGGGATGGCAGGGAAAAAGGGGGCGCGAGCATCTTCCTGAATGACGGAAAGGAGAGCCCACGCCAGCACCCCAGAAACATCTCTTCGCCCTCTCCAGACCTGCAGTATGGCAAGGTCCAAGGGAGAGATCATTGTTCTCGGTCGACACACTGCCACCGAGGGGAGGCAATGGTCTCCAAAAACAGGTTTTGGCCGGGTCCTCATTGTATCTGGACTCGGCTGCCTGCGTACATTAACTGGCCTACCGCAGGGTGGGAGGCTCAAGTTGAAAGGCAGGCCACGCGAGGCTACTAACAGAATTAGAGGGCACCCCGCGTACGCAAACCGAAGTCGCCGGGCACTGAGCCGGCGACTCTCCGCTGCCAGCGGTGGCTGCACCAGGGGCTGGGCCGGGGACTGCTAAAACAACTAACTCCGTAGAGTCTTAGAGATGCACGCATCCCTAGCGAAGCGCACAAAACGAGGTAGCTAAAACGCCGCCCCGTCTATAGTATGTTGTGCCATTATAACGCAAAGCCGTTACTCGCGGAAATCAGCAGAAGCTTAAAAGGTGTCGGCAAAACCAATCTATCCCGAAGAAAACCCTCACGCCAACCACAATAAAAGTAGCGTACAGTGCGCGCCCGCCGCCCACAGTATGAAAACTGCTTCCGGACGCCGGCGGATGTGTGGCCTACGGCTCCCGGAGCCCGTCGGTAGCATTAAGAGCTACTTGGCGACGTTAATTGCGGACGCACCAACCGACTCTCCCAGAAAGTCCGACAACTCAGTGTCAAAGAAACGCGCATATTTACGAACCCAGATTGTCCCGCTGACTTGTAAGCTCTTTGCTGCAAACAACATTCGTCGCTAGGCCCACGGGGGTCAATGCAACGCGATTTCCATGACAAGGCTCCGAGGACGCCGCCAGAGGCGACGACCCTCTAACTAGGTGGGGGTTGGCAGCGGAGTCAGCAACTGTCAGGCAGTGGGGTCTGTTGCTAGCGACGCCCATCACCAGAGGGGACAGGTATGATAAAGCGTCTCCTGCGGGAAGACACAAAAAGAGAATGAAGAAATCGTGACTCACTCAGGATTCCGGGCTGGCTCTTGGATGTGGCTCCCAAATCTGGGCCACGATGGGATTCGCATCATGACGGCTCACAAAGGGAGCCGGCCTCCCCAAGGGAGGCTCCGCCATCTCGGCATGGCGTGGCGGAGCAGTGCCATGACAACGATAGGTGCCGTGGCCCCGTGTTGGGCACCATTTTGTGGGAATAAAAGGAGGGCCGATCACGCACCTTTACGTCCGGGGACCGGTCCGGTGCTAAAAGGGGTAATCCGATGCCAGTCCCACCGCGCGGCCGACGGCTACCAGCGAGGGCGGTCGCCGCGCCGGGTTCGGCCAACGCCATGCCAACAACAATGATCCCGGTATCCAGCAGCGTTTATTGAGCACCAGGGGTCCCCAACAAGACACTGCAGTCAAGCGAGCCGCGGACACGGTATGCCCGCAGCGCCCGTCGACCTGAGAGCCAAAGGGGAGTCATCGCCGGTCGGGCGAGCTCACGCCGCTACCCGTCGTCGCAGGAGTTCGGGGCCAGGGCCCTCGGCAGACGGACGTCCACAGGTTGTGGGGACGCCGACTGTCAGAGCCCGGGGAATCACTAGTCTGGAGTCATTGCCGGTCGGACAAGCTCGCGCCGCGACTCAACCCGTTGCCCGGAGTCCAATCCAGGACTCCTCGACCACACGGCCGTCCACTTGGAGGGCAGGCCCGACTCTTCCTCGCGCAAAGTCGCTGTTCCCCCGAAATCGGGGAGACATGCGGAGGAGTGCGAGAGAGTAGGTCAGCATGGTGACGTAGTCTCTCCGACACGATACGGAGCGACCGGGCTCAAAGTCGGACAACTTCGCCCGGAACGGCCTCGGCTTACGCCTTCTCGGGGGAGGGAAACCAGTGGCTCCCACAACGGGGAAGACGAAGTCATCTCCTTGAACCAAAAGCATGCCATCCTCAACGAAGTGCGCATAAACGGGAAGAACGCCATCCACCGCTGGTGTCCTCCGCGCAGCAGTCGCAGCTGACGACACGGTTTGTACGTAGCTCACAGGATCTTTTCTCAATCGGAGCTTCTCGCAGTTGGCGAGAAGCGACTCTGATCTAGCAGAGAGCGCGTGCAGGCAAGCCTATACCGCTTTCTGCAGGCACGATAAACATGTGCTTGTGACGGCCCGTGTTATCTTTTTTTATTTTTTTTTGCATGTTACTTTTACGAGTCTAGATATAACGAAAAAAGCGGATATAGCGAAGTGATTTCCAATTCCCATTAACTTCGTTATAACCAGTCTCGACAGTAGTAGTAACTGGTAATTGTTTAATGTCCCCTAGGTTAGCCTAGCAGTAATGTTCTGGGGCTGTATGGGGGGGGGGGGGGGGGGGGTGTACATTCATTGCAATGGCAACACCAGAGACTTCGAGTCGACTATGCACCATATAATGCACATTAACATACACGGGGACAAGTGCTGATTGCAAAAAGCAGTTGTGAGTCGAGAAGACATGCACATATCCTCTTCTCGACCTGCAATTAGTTTGTCTCAAGCGACGTTACCAAACTACCTGCTTCTCGCTTGATTACCATGCAATGCACAATATCCACAGTAACTGATCACGGTTGCTGGCATTTCATTTAAAATGGAACAAGTCAACACGCACGTCTCAACTGGTCTCACACCTCCTCTAACTTGCAGAGGCCTCCGGCATAAAAAAGGTTTTTGCTGTATGCGATTTTAGAAGCAAGAAACGTGGCGGACGTCCCACCTGGATCCACGAGCAGAGCAGCGGGGCCAGAAGGAACAGCGCCACAGCCAGTGTGGACAGTGCAAACACCGGGCCAATCCCAGGCAGGCGCGATGCCAGGCACACAGCAGCAAAGAGGGCACCATTGAGGGACACTGTGCTCCAGGCATTGCTGCCACTGTATTGGTCGAGATGGACATATCCGTTTAGTGGCACTCCTTGCTGCTTGACCAACCGGTCGATTACTCACTCGTCAGGCGAGAGATCCTCAGTGTTATTCTGCTCTGACCTGTGGGCCATGAGAGAGGGCTGTAATTAGCAAAACATACAAGTATCTGATGACCTGCTGGAGAGCCAGAGACACTAGTAGAATGCATCGATTGTGTTGTGGGGTGCAGGGACAATAAATAGAGTCAATTAAACCCTCCCTTTAGAAAATGAGAAGAGGAATTAATCCAAACATAAAAACGAGCCACGGGATGTTGGCGAGAAAAGTGAACCACGTTTTTCGCTATGCATAAACTTTAAATTGCACGGAGTTGGAGCATTTAGGTTTAGATTAGGGTATGAATGTTTTAGACTGTGAAAAGTATGGAGCGACTTTGGGAAAGTTTTCATCAAAAAGTAGTTAGTCCAGCGACGCCTGCAGATGTGTTGGGGACGAATGGCCTTTGCTGCTTACATTTTCTTCTAGAAAACTTCCCAACGAGCTGCAATCAAGCCCTTGTGGCCATTTTTTAGAGAGAAATAAATAGAACTACATTTCGATGCCACGATTTGAGAAAATGATAAAACACTGAAAACATCCATTGCTACACATTCCTCAATTGTGGTCATAAGAAGGCATGGCGTACTTGGCATCTTCAGAGTAGTCGTGGGTGACCAGGTGAAGCAGAAGCATGCCGGCCGCCATGGCATACACGGTGTCCGTGCTGATGGTTTCTGTCAGCGTCTTCAAGATCGGGGCCAGGGAAAACCCAAAGGCAACGAAGATAGCAGCTCTCCGCAAGTCCGCAAGCACTGACCCAACACAAAAACGGGTTGTAGGGCATGACCCCGAGGAATTCGGTGGGCAGCTGAGCGACCTAATGCACTGCAGCTCTGAAACACGTTGAGAGTTCTGAATTAAAGACGAACAAGGGTTGTACTGGTGTGGATTCGTGTAACCAATGCTGCGTTACATTATTTCGCAAGTGCAGCTCCAGCACCACGCTATTCTGCTTCCCCATGGAAAATGCTCTCAGAAGCTAACTCCTTATGAAGGAACATTCTTCATTGTTAGGCGTGGGTTTGGAGAAAAGTTTTCTAGGCTCGGAAAAAGAGTCTAATGAAAGCAGTCTTCTCAAAAAATCTGCAGGGAACCGAAGGGAGCACACGAAGCATGGAACACTTACTCTTGCCTAGATGTCTCTGTTCCACAACCACATAGAGCAGGTACGCCGGGCAGCACAGCAGTACTATGCTGGCCAGCAGGGTAATGGGAGAGAGACTGCCCTCCTTGAGCCATGCGTACAGCACCACGAACAGAACCGCCCTGCATGTAGACTGCTTGAAACGTCGTTCTGCAGTAAGCACTTGCATATAAGTGGCCATGTTTGAGGGCTACACTTGGTTCAGGCCCTATTAGTATACACGGCTCGCACGTAACGTCCTTCTACGGCGCTGGTACAAAATTGCTACTTGTTGCCCGCTTCGCAATATGACTTGCATGGTACAAAATTGGGGGTTAACAGCTGAGCGTGTTGGCACACCGCAGCTCAAAGCGTGTGAAGCAAAAGATTGCTCTGCAAAGCCGAGGTATCCTGGGTTCGATCCTTACCCCTGCCCATTTCGACCTGAATGAGCATCGTACCGGTGTGTGGTCTTGTCAATGTTTTGCGTGATGCACACTAAAGACCCCAGGCTAGCTTGATAAATTTCTCGTCTACGGCCAAGACACCAGACGTCCACTAAGGCTGACTAACTTCTGGCTGTCCAAACACGCAAGAATCATTATCATTATGGTGTAAAATTTATAAAATGAAGATAATGCTTATGACAGATAAACCACCAGTGACACATGAAAATATGTTGAGGACAGTCTAATATATATGTATTCTCATCAAATTGATGCTTATTTTTCTCAACCTCACTGTGTTGTCAACCCTTGTGCTCAATTAGGTCAGAGGCGCAGTAAGACTTCGTCCAGTGAAATGCGCGCGCCGTTCGTACCTGCAGATTTGTTGAGTCACTCCTGTGGCAGCATAGAGCGCTTGGGGCACGGTGAACTGCACTGGGTTTACTGTAAATAAATATTCAAATCCAGCATATAAACAGAATAATCATCAAGGGCAAATTGGGCGTCTATTTAAGATATCAAAATTAAAAGAAAGACGGATAATCATTGTAGCGCGTCCTTCGTTTTTCCAAATGACAGCGGTTCGGTTCATCAGCTAACTGTAAAGATGCGAGACGATTTGCTGCACAAAGTTTTGTTCCCTGACAAAACACTTACCGTTTTTGCGAAGCTGACACAAGAACGATTGATCGACGTAATTGTCTGGCACATTCTGGTCCTCGTACAGCACCTTTCGCCAGGTTTGCTTAGGAGTTGGTAAAGACTCGTCCGCAGGCTCGTCCATGGTAGGAAACGACAGCTTCTAACACCACCGGTCAACGAACGCATAACATCGCGCCACGCGTTAATGATATGATATGTTATAATCTTGGAGTTATAACCGTTACCACTTTGCTTTCACGATGGTTTCGTGGTTCTTCTTTTGGCTGTTGCCGCCGCCGAGCCGTCACACCCAGGCGCACACCATGTTTTCGCTAATTTTCGCTTTCAGCTGTGGATACGCTGTGGCCATCGGCTGTGACTGCGCTAATGGATTGTGTTGGCTATCTTTTAATCTAAACGATCTAAAGTTATTTTTTTCTGCAATGTTCTTGAGTTAAAAAATAAAATAGAATGTGAAGAATATTGAATAGACTTTAAATATAATTTTAAACAAATAACTATTTATTATCTTTTAGAAATATTAATTTTAGTCACATCAAGCCAATCAGTAGCCAAGACAAGCATTCTTCCCGCCACGCCGGCGGTGGTTTGAGTTATTCCTCGCGTGTTAACCGCAACAAAGCATGGTACGGATAATGGAAATCGCGTGTGTATTATGTGTGCATGTCTGCGCATAACGGGATGGGATAGATTTAGCAAAAATCGTGAAGTTATTTGGTCATCCGGTGTTTCGTTTGCCATTTTCAACGCGGTGGTGTTGACCGAACCGGCGTGCAAACCGAGACGCACAACCGCAAGGAATCCAAACCACGGGAGGCACTCACTTGATCGAATGACGTTTTAGCGAACGCCCACGTTTCATCGAACGACACTTTAGCGAATAGTCGGACGCCGCGAAGCGGCGTTTTCGGGTGGGCCAAGTGAGTTCATATTTTTGTAATGAGTTGCCGTAGACTGTCGCCGCGAAGCGGCGTAAAGCGCAGCGCGACGGATGGGTTAACGCGCGCCCCCGTTATTCGCTAAAACGACCATTCGCTCAAATGTCGCCGTTCGCTAAAATGTCATTCGCTCTTGTGATATGGACCCCCAAACCACAGTGCCAGAACAGATTTCAGTTTTGTAAGATTCAAACGTCTTCCAGTTCCCGGTGACCAGAGGAGCGTCTGACATTACTAGCCGAATCTTATTGTTCCAGCTTCCATAGCAATCTGCTTTACTTTGCTATGTGTAGTTCCTTGTAATTCCTCAAAACGGTCGATTTGTGAAAGGTTATCGGGACGTTTGCGTAACTTCAGCTAGTGTAACTTGATTTTGGAGCATTGCAAACGTCAGACTCGTAATCAAAGAATCTTATGCAAACATTACAAATATTGCACTAATAGTCAGTAAGTCTAGTAAAAATTGAGTGATCAGTAAGTCAGTTAAGACAATGGTGGATGTCATCTTTCGTGTGCTTGTCCACCAAGATTCAAATGCTTGTGACACTGAACTGCTTTACAATGGCGGTCACAGGTTGCAACAAGATCTCAGCGGAAGTCTGGGAGGGTGAGTCCAACCGATCCACCCATCAAACGTCAAAGCCCTGAGAAACCCTTGAGTGCCACAAAAATCCGTAAGGTGCGAGACAGTCCCAAGGTACGGCAGAGTCCCATGGTACGAGACAGTCCCAAGGTACGAGACAGTCCCAAGGTACGAGACAGTCCCAAGGTACGGCAGAGTCCCATGGTACGAGACAGTCCCAAGGTACGGCAGAGTCCCATGGTACGAGACAGTCCCAAGGTACGAGACAGTCGCAAGGTACGAGACAGTCCCAAGGTACGAGACAGTCCCAAGATACGAGACAGTCTCAAGGTACGAGACAGTCCCAAGCCGGAACAAAGCCAGAGCCCTGCTCAGGAATCGAAGGGGGACATGCTGGCTGATACCGGCAAGCTTCCTGACGACATTGTTAGTCAAATCGCAACACTCCCAGAACCATCCTTAGACATACACTCCGGCCGACAGAAAAAACAACCCATTAGCAAAGCTCCCGCCGCACAGAGTTCAACTGGGAAACAGCGAGGAAGTGTCCTCCGTGGGTAAGCACCTCTCTGAAAGGTTTCTCTGTGGAAGGAGTAGGAGACAGCGATGCTGTAGAATACCATATTGCTATGAAAGATTGCACCAAGTCTCTCCGACTTGAAATTGGTGGAATTTCAAGTGTTTTGACGGCTTTGACTTTGTACCCTGTAATATTGGAGTCATCTGAGTAGCAGGCAAAATGTTCCAATGATCACCCGAGGTAACTGCAGTGGAAATGTTTTGCTGCCATGTTTCTCTGGCTTTCCACCTTGGTGGTTTTGTGTCGAAGTACTGGTCTATGAATCCCCAGGTGGCAGGTTCGAATCCTGGCAAAAACACTTGCGATCTGATGGCATCTAATTGTAGCTGCACGTCAAAAGATCCCCAGGTGGACTAAATTAGACCTCGGTCTTTTTGCTGAGGTTTGCCAAGTGCCCTTTGTTGGCTTGGTACTATAGTTTAATTTTGTTTTGGTTTCGTGATTTAGATGTCTCCATTACTTTCCATGCTACTAGTATTTTTATTTTTTTATTTTTAATGCAATTAAATGCAAAGTTCAATCGAGCTGGGCAAGAATGACGAAAATAATCCCTGGAGAAGGGGAGCAAGAGGGACAAAGGACAAACACAAATGTCCGAACATGGCTAGGTGACTGGTGCGCGACCAAAAAAATCTGCCTGGTCCGGGTATCGAACCCGGGACCTCTCCATTTCCAGTGGAGCGCTCTACTAACTGAGCTAACCAGGGGTTGGACGTCAGTAGAGCAAACAGGTTTTATCTTTTAATTAATGCACGGTGCCTAAGTTAATGAATCTACTAACCAGTCGAGGTTTGTGTCAGAAAACCCAACAGAGGTGCCATAGTGTCAGTATTGATGCCTGTGATTGTGATTGTTGTATAAGATGTGTTGGTTAGCCAGTGATGCCGGTGCTGACTGGACCTTTTTTTTTGCCAACTTGTTTGTGTGGCTTTGCAGTCGCATCCAGTTACAAGCAGTAGAGCTGAGCAGACGGGCTCCTGTGCCAGACAAAGCGAAGGCATTCAAGCACGATGCCCTCTTTGGGTCACACACCCGGAGGACCACAGGTAAATCGTGCCCCTCGGGGCAAAAGTTTGTCCATACTCGCGCTGTGTACCTTTTCCTGGAAACTATTAGGGATCATGCGACTCCTCGGTACTTGGAAAGATTGTTAGCCAGGCAGTTTCTGTTCAAGTCATAGAATACAGCCTACATTACCTCTTTTTGGTGCCTATTAGGCTACTTCGCTTCTTTGTTGAACATCGGTATAGAACCTGAACTTTCGGCAAGGCAAACAGTCCTATTAGTTTCCTCCTCTCCTTCAACCTGCTAGAGTAGCATGGGAGAGAAATAAGGGGCAAAGAGAGGAGGATGTGGCATCATGTGCTCTCCATTTGGAGGGAATGGGATCAAACTCTTCAGTGAGATGTGCAACAAGATACTGGCACGTCTGCTATTGGCGGGGTGCAGCATTAATTTATTTAAGACCTGAAACAGTCAAGAGGCTATTGAGGCTTTTTTTATGGTGGATCAAATCGCCAAGAGGATATAATGTTCACAGGCATGCATAGGAGATAGCTGACACATCTCAAGGAACTCGGGCAACCAAACTACACTTGGGTCCTCAAAAAGGCTCCTGCAAGGCGGGCTTGCCGAACGAGGGAAGCTGCCGAAACAACTGTCTGCATTCAGGGCATTATTTTATCTGCTGTATGTTAAATACAGAGAAGCTAGTCATTTTTACAACAGGCACAGTTAGGCTGATTAATTGGTGAGAATGTTGCACCGAGCAGTCGAATAATATTTATTTTCTTTGTATCATTTAAGTTCTTTAGCTTGGCTGGTTCGAAAATCTGAAATTCATCCAATCTGTGGATAAAAACGATGAAAGAGTATGGAACTTGTCCAATTCATTATTAAGACAAATTAGGAGGTATGATGTAATGATTCCAATGCTCTTTGTTGTTGCTGCTGCCTGATAAGGTAATTTGGCTCAGTGAATCAGGCTCATCATCTCTTTTTACTTTGCACATGCCTGATTGGCCTTAAAGCCCATAAAACTTGGGGTGTGTGAAAGGTGGTTCAAATAGAATAGCACTATGTCATTCATATCCTTCACAGTGCTACAAAAACCCATGACATACCGGTTCTCTTTGTAGCGTGGAAGCTAGGGATGACGTTGTGCCATTCGATTTGAGACAGTATTTGCACACACCTACTTCAAATGCAAGCTTGACACAAGAAAACAACCTGTCCTTTTGGCAGCAGAGCATGCTGTCTGTTTCTTGGCAGCCACCAGCTTGTAAAGGCATGTTTACACTCTTGCAACCGAGTACGACCGAGAGAAACGAGGGCTGTTGAAACCTCTTAAAATTTCTTAGGACGAGAGAACACACTGGCACTCTGGCGCCATCTATGCGGTGACCCTGGAACTGCATTTCACAAGAGCGAAGGTTTTGTGGGATTTCCAAGGTCAAATGTGCGTAATACCTGTGAGAAAAGCTCTTTCATAACGTTGACAAAAGTGTTTCGAGCCAAGAAGGAAAGAATAAGGCGCAAGAGAAATAGAAAATATGCCGGACCGCCAAGTTTACACTGCTACTGTAGAAATTCATGTACCGCCGCCAATACGCCAGATCCCACATGGTCCGTCAACAACTTGAGTCTAGCCTGGTTCTTTCACGGGAGCGGGACTCCGCTCCCCGTTCATTGGTACAATAAAACAATGCTACAAAACACTCAATCTAAACTACAAATACACGCGACATTACACAAATATTTACAAACACACGCTAAGCCCAAAGCTAAACACAAAGAGGGCCCCCAGGCCTCGTGTCCCGCAACTACCCTAGATCAGGTTGCCCTACACTTGCCTGGGCTCGGTAGCGTCCGAAGTTCTAAGAGGCTCTTCGCCCCCTGTACTGAGTATATATCAATCGATGGGCAAGGAGGTTTCTCCTCGCCCGCCACGGGGCGTCTGCAGCGCCATCCAGTGGCTAGGAGAGAAACCGGCATGTCGGGAGCCGAATTTGCAATCCCGATCGACCCCACGGCGACACGACCATGTGATCGTGTCTGAGGCGAGGCAGCTGCATAGCTGCCTCGCGGCCAAGATGGCACAGTGGTTTGATGGGCACCCTCGCGAATGCACGGTGCGCCATACTACCCAATAGATGGCACCAGTGTGTCCTCTCGTTGTAAGAGATATTAAGAGGTTCCAAGGCACCAGGATCTAAGAGGTCGCAAGTGTGTGAACGGACCTTAAGCCGCCAAAAATGTTACTGGTTGTTGCAGCACTGGGACTTTTGTGGTGGAATTGTGGCTTCTGGAAACTTTGTTGCCGGACAATGTAATATCAACATGCAACTGTTCTCTGCTGAAGTTGGTGGCAGGAAGCAGATACTTGCTAATGCTACTTTCACTAATCCTCACTAGTGACAATAGTGATGCCACCAAACAATATGTGTGTGACTTTGACTGCAACTTCTTTGCTGCAAAAATGCCAAAAACATATAGAAGCTTATACAATGTAAAGTAGCATGCTTTATTTTTTAGAAAACTTGCATCTTTAGGGGGCTCGTTCGTGACAATACCAAAGAATTAAAGACCACAGGTTTTTGTGGTATTGAAATATTCATATCTGTACCACTTTGAGTAAGTGTGCCGTGAGAGGCTTGTTAGTGCCTGCTATGACCAAATGATGATGATGACATATTGAAAGGAAAATGAAGAAAATTAATTTTTCATGGTGCATAAGTCGTAGTACAAATAAAATCAAATATAAGTACTGGTATATAGCAGTACTGTACACTATCCTATATTATTCAGTAGGCCTATGCCACTCATGCAGTATGAATGTAGTGGAATGAAAGAGAAAAACTACAGTGTTTATGGCTTAATAAGATAAAGATAAGGTTGAGAAATTACTCATGGACGTTTGTAATGTGCAGTACGTTCTCTGTTTCTCCTTCCTGCAGGTTTTTGTATATTTTGTGCATGTAATGAGAGCTGGAAAAACTTGCTGTCAAAAATCAATGTCACATTACCATCTGCTCTCAGAGCGTGCTGCTGTAAACCCTAGCAATAAAATAAAGAAACTCTTCTTGATATTGTTTTAGGTACATGTATAGCTAGATGTGACAATAGCAGCTGACCTGGCAGGAAGTTTTAGGCAGCTGTGTGTGCTATCAGATGGTTTCAGCCTCTACACTCGTGTTAAAGCGAGGTTTCCGTTCCAGTGGAGGGGGCTACAGAACAGTGTTAATGAGGCACTCCTTGGACAGATGTAGTTCCCAGCCCTGGTCCTGTAGTTGGTGTGGTAGAGACGCGTATTAGACTTCGCAGCTTCCCAGTATCTTCCCTAACTCCTACTCATCTGAAAAGGTGGATGTTAGAGAAGTGTCTATGCTTAGCCGCTATTCTTTTTGTGTTTTGCATACCGGAATTTCTCCTCTTCAAATCGGTCGGGAAAGAGCTAAGCATCTTTGCTTCTAAGTTCATTTGTTGACGCTTGGCCTAGGTACCCGGGTCCCCCTTGAATCTTGTAGAAGCTAGTTTCTTAAAAAAAAAAAACCTATAACAAATTTTAAAAACAATAATTTTTTTTTTTTTTAATAGTATTTTTTGTTTTGAGTTTTGTTGTTTCCAAGACCCTCTACTCTTTTCCTGAACGATTTGTACTGACAGTTCTCATATGTGCCTATCACATAATGCATGGTGTCTCTTACTCCTCTGAAATAAGTTTGCTAGTGCCTAAACACTGAGGCACTCTTTATTAGTGAAAAGACGGTGAGAGTGCAGGCGAGCTGGTGGTAGCTAATCATGTCGTATTACACCTGAGACTGCGGTGGAAGAAATTGGAAGAACTTTCAGTAGAAGGAACAGACACAGAGAACGTCTCAAGCATTTTCCGATTTCTTCCACCGCAGTCTCAGGTGTAATACGACATGATTGACTCTTTATTAGTAGGGCACTTATCTAGAAGTTGACTCTTTTTTCCAGCTACTTCATTGTTGGGCCAACAGCGGAAGAGAGCAGTCAAGAAAACTTAGCAACAGGCTTTTCTTACGAAAATCAGGGCGTCCTGCCATCATTGAGTGTATGAAAGCAGGGAAACAATAAATGGCTTCTGAATTAAATGTCTTTGCCCTTTTCCCCACCTGAGCTTATCAAAGCTCATCGGTCTAGTTTGACAAACCATGCCCGAAAGAATAGAAGAGAAAAGGGGGCATGCCTTGTTCCCCTCCTCCTGCTCTTTTTCTTTCTGATTACTGTCTCTACCTCGTTTTCTCTTTGTTTTGATTTGCGCTTTGACTCAACAGTTTTCTCCCTCTCCTAAGCAAGCTCTGGCGGCATGTTTCCAAGGATCGTCCTTTCCTTCACTTCGTGTGTTTGTTCCTTTGTGCGCGTTCTTTTGTACAGTGTCGAACAAATGTTGTATACCGCCATGTCAGGATTCCATGAAAGGGGGGTGCAACGATTTCCGGACTTCGTTTAAAGATTTCTGGAAGTTGCCCTCTGACACTTCTGAAGTAAAGAACAGAAAACGGATTTCGCCTTCGTGTTCTAGTTGAGTAAAAAAAAGATATTGGCATTTCGGGCACCCCTCAACTCACTCCCAGCCTTCAGGGTCACACCTGGTCCCCCTCCTAGTGACGTCATTCGGAGTGCCGTGTAGGTTCCCCTGTGCTATCTCGGAGGACGCTCCCTCTCTCTCTCCACTGACATTAGCGGGCGTTATGCCGCAGCTTAGAGCCGAGCGAGGTCACGTAATCTTTTCGCCGTAGTTCCTTCGGCTGCCACTGGGGGCTGCAGGTGGGGGAAAAAGCTTGACTTTTGCTTTGCGATTATGCAGCGGAATTGCGACATTTTTTAACGAAGGAGGTGTTTTCTCTATCCTTTGGGACACGATAAACAATGTAAAAATTACGAGATGCAAATGCTTTTAATCATAAAGTCGTTGCACCGCCCCTTTAAAATGTGACTGTATCCACAAGGCCTAAGGTTGCGGAGGGCATGGTTACGCATTATAACGCGCAGAAGCACACACACGCACACAAAAAAAAAAGATATATATATATATATATATATATACAGAATGTTTTTTTAAGCTTAACAGATTTGTTTAAAAAAAGCCGTGAAAGTTACACTTATGCCGCTTGTGGAGGTGAGTTATACGGCCAGGAGGACATATTATGCGGGGCTGATCATAACGATCAGTCGACTAATTAACTAAAATTCGTTAATTAACTTTTTAATTAATGAAAATAGACATATGGTTCTAATTAGAAACTTGCTCAGCGTCATCGAAAACCACTAAATCAGTAATTTTCAGAAAGACTTTGAGCGCGTGAGAAGCGTATATCTCATTTGGCATCTTTGGGTGAGACTGACTACCCTTATTTATCCGTTTTTTTTGTTTCTTGTCCTGAACCTCCCGACTGCTCCTCGGCATCCGTGAAGCGGACCACCTGGTTTTGGTTAGAGTTGTAACTTGACTGTTCCCACGGACGCCTTTGCTGACGCACATCATTTGGTGTTGTACGCTGCATTACAGCGTTATGTAGAAGATTTCTATCTAAGGCATGGCTGGAGTTTGGTGTCATGGGCGCGACAGCTCGAGGTGGAAAACCTCTGTCGATGGGGTTGCTGGAGATGTTGATGTCTTGCAAGCTCTGAAGCAAGTCTTCGACGGATTTGAAATTTCGAGCTTGTACTTGTTTTTGAATTTCACGTGGAAGTCCATGAAGTGTCAATGATATTATTGCCGACTCTGGCAGGTGAGATTCGGCAAGTTGAAAGAGCTGTCTCTTCTCAAAAAAATATTCGAGGATCAGACCTGTCTTATACTTGTAGAAGATAGCTTGATCCCATCTATACGGGATTCCTCTTGAAACTGGTGAGCAAACTTGTCTTCCAATCATTCCAGTTTGCTTCCAGGTAGTCCACTAGGCGAAGGTCAAACCACTTCTTTGCGACGCCCGTCAATAAAAGGCGTATGTTCTTGATGCGGTCCTGCTCTGAGTTGAAGAAGTTCTTTTCTAAAGCATACTCATAAAAGTCCATCCATCCTTCCGGAATCGATAAATATCCGTCAAACATGTCTGGCTTCACTCTTTCAAATCTAGGTTTCTCCTTTTGTTTCATAGAGGATACGATGCCCTGCGTCAGCTCATTTTGCTGGGTTATTTGCTGTTGCTGTAGCTGCAGGGCTTGTAGCATCATTGCCGTGATCGAGGTAGATACCGAAGTCTTTTCCGATAATCTCCGACATGGCTGTAGTACCATTTCTTCGAAAACTGACACTTGCAGGTTTACCTTGACGGATCTGGAGCTGAGAAGTTCCGTGGTTGACTTCTTTGTCCTCTGTGTGACCAGCTCAACCAATTCTGGTGTACTGATATGTCGAGGAAGATTGATTGATTGGTTTCAGTTTTATGGCGCGAGAGCTACCGGGGCCGAAATGCGCCAAGTGCATAAACAATTGCAGAAACAAGGGTTGAAGAAACAGAGCTATACACCAACTCAACTCTCCTACGTCACGCCGCGGTGGTGGCGCGCCGGACGCACTTCCGGTCTGGGGCGGTGGGCAGAAGTCGCCGTGCCAGACATGCATTCCTGTGTTCCTTTGGAAGAAACGAGACAAAAAACCTGCCTTCTCGTCAAAATGCTGCGATGGGGGCTTTACCAAGACAGTCTGGAAAGGTTTGAAGATCAGTTTTCATGTGTTTTTGCACCCTCCGTTCGTCCGAGAACGTGGAGAGTAGCCGTGAAAAGGGCAAACCAGACGCTGTCGAACTACGATTGCGTGTGCGGGCCACAATTTGTGGTCGCCAGATGTATTTGCTTTGTTCTAACATGAACGAGAGAAAACCCCCAAGTTGTCCGGACCACCCTCGGGTTCAGTGCGTCCTCAAATTCACACGGCCGCCTGATCGTTCGAACTTTCGTCTGCTCTTTCAAAGTTGTCTGCTTTTTGTCGTCTGCTCGTTCAAACAAAAGCGGCCCGTAGACCAAACTTTGACCCGGTGATTGCAATAAGAAGTAATTGCAGGCCTCAAAAGGCTTAAGTAGGCTCGGTGTAAACAGTAGATACAAGATGTTAATTATTGGTACCGGTGGCCATCACCTACTTGTTACGCTTGGTCTGTTCCCGCTTCCGATTTTCAGTATCGACGTCGATCACCGCCGCTACCTTTTACACTTTTGCAGCACGAGCGACGTCGCGACCGAAAATAGCTACAAGAATCTCTTCATGGTTTTGGCGTCCATTTCTACAGCGTTCATGCGAATGAATCGCCGCACGTCAAATTATTTACGGAAAGTTTAGCGGCGTAACGAGCCTTGATAATTTCGCTCAGGCGATTCAAGTGGTAAGACATTGCGATGAGGACGTAGAATTGACAACGCCAACGCGAAAAAGAGTATGCAGACTTACACAGACGCCTACAACGTGACATTCGAATGGTTTGTTGACGCGGGACGCGGTGCTTCTTGCCCGTACTCCATTGCGCGTGCGTTCGAACTGTCGTCTGCTCTTTCAAACTTGGCTGCTTTTTGTCGTCAGCTCGTTCAAACGACAGCGGCCCGTAAACCAAACGTTGACCCGGTAATTGCGATAAGAACTAAGTGCAGGCCTCAAAACACATTTGAAGGTTGGTTGGGGTAAGTCGGCTAAGTGTAAACAGATACAAGAAGTTGTTGATCATTGTTACCAGTGGCCATCACCGACTTGTAATGCCCGATTCTACTTCCAGTTTTCAGTATCGATGTCCGCCATCTCAGCTACGGTCCACGCTTTTGCAGTCCGAGCGACATCGCGACTGAAAATAGCGAGCAGAATCTCATCGTGGGAGTCAGGCTTTAGCGCCCATTCTGTGGCGTCCACGTGAAATGAATCGCCGCACGTCACATTATTTCCGCAAAGTTTCGCCTCGTTAGTTTTTGCTGAAGCCGCTCAAGTAGTCAGACATTGTTAGGAGGACGTAGAATCAACAATTCCAACCCGGAAAAGAGCACGGGGACTCCCACCGACGCCGACAACAACGCGATTGAATGGTTTGTTTATGGGCGACGGCGGGCTCCTTGCCCACCATCCACCGCGCATGCGCGGCGCCGGTGGCGTCCGCTAGGGGCGCTCCGGTTTGTTTGTAAACATGAGTTGGTGTATAGTAGCTGATGATCTAATAAGACCATGGACATGAGTCGTGTATCACATAAACATGAGTTCTGGGTATAAAAAATTACGATGTCTATGAATTTTAAGATTACTCACTGACCATAATCTACAACATTTTAAAATATCTACAATGGGAGTGATATATTTTATGAATAAAAGCTACAACCGGTGTATCTAGCCAGTTACTTTAAGAAATTCTAAAACGCGCCGAAAAGGGACTAGAGGTTGATTAACGAAAAGGAAGGCAGGGTGAAACGGGAGATGATATTTAAAAAGTCCTGGGAAACATGCCCGTCGCTGTTCATGTAGGTGCCTGTAATTCCACAAGATGTGTAATACAGTCACTACTTTGCCGCAGTGCTCACTCTGTGGAGCATCTTCACCACAAAGCAAATGCAGATGTGTCCAGCGCGAGTGGCCACTCTTTATCAAGTATAATATTCTTAAGGCAAATCAAATTTATTATTTCAAACTGTTGCAATTGGTACATAGAAATAAACTCCACTCGACGCCCATTACCAGTTCTAATCCATACTTATTACGAAACCCAATTTGAAAAACACCATACGTGAGAACAAACTATGGTCGACAAGCATCACATTTTCAGATCACTAAAATGCTTAATAGAACAGATATCAACATAAACTTTGACCAACCGTTTGGTAGTTTCAAACATTTTTGCAGAAAAATTCTAGTGGCAAGTGACGTAGCATTTTCTTTGGTATAATTTGTTTTTCTGGGTGTAACGTTGTGCACTTTTTTTTTCTGCAGTTCAAATTTGCATTGCAGTATCTGTTTGACCCCTTTTGAATATTGTGTTATTTGCCCATCAACAGAGTGTGCTGATGTTTTTGTTTTTATCTTTAAAGAATTGTTTGACCTGTTTTTGTGAACGCTTCATTTCGTGTTTATTAATGATATCATCCATTATGTTATCTGTGCAAAGCGTTGTTTTGTCTCGTTACAGCGGTTATTTTTTTTTTTTTTTTTTTTGTTTGACTGTAATGTTTGTTGCTCCATGTTGAACTGTACGATGGCGGGGAGGGGGGGGGGGGAGGCAGAGGCTATGTCAGGCATTGTGCCTTTATCTCTGCCCCCTCTGCGGAAACAACTCCGCAAAACAAATAAAGAAAAAAAAATTGGGACATCAAAACTTCATGGAAACGATCCTTGTGATGGGAACTCTCCCATACCTCCAAACAAGGTTTGATAACGTGTAGTTTATTGTCAATTTCCATATCCCATTCTTGCTACCATACCTTATTAATGGCTCTTCTGAAAGCTGGCTTAAAATCTTCATATGGCAGTTTAAGCGATATTTTTATGTTATCCTTGATAGAGGCGGCTAGCTTATCTGCCCCTTCATTACCGACAAGTCTTACATGTCTCGGTACCCAGCAGAGTTAAATATCGAGTCCAAGTAGGAAAGCACGGTGCATCTTTACACGCACTTGTTGTGTAAGCCAGTTTTTTTGTGTCGGTAAGAGAGCAAACCGAGAGCAGGATCGCTAGGTTGGACATTTGAGAAAAGGTACATGGAAGTGACGTAATGCAAAGGAGGAGCGTATCCTAGCAACACTCACGTGGCGGCTCTGCCCACTTTGACGCCGCTACGTCATCGCAAACTTGACACCCGTCACCCGTTTCAGCGACGTCCGGAGCCAACCACCGACGAGCGGAAGTAGCTACGCATTCCCTGAGGCGTCCCTACGCGCGGGATACGGGGTAGGATTTACTACGACGCGGGGAGCAGTTCCTGCGTTTAGCGAAGGAACAACAACCAATCATGTGCGTCGCTGGCCGTCGCATCTGTTCTAGTACAGGTAAAAGTATTGAAAAAAAATCAAAACCTTTCGGGCGTCGTTAAAACAAACCGCTTTTTTGTACCCTTTTGCAATACATTTAAGAATTAATTGGAGAGAAAGTTGTTCCAATATTATGCGGGATGTGCGCTACGCGCCTTCTTCAAACCAAAATGTCGAACCACGAGGAGCCGGGTGTACCGCATAGAGTTATTATAATGTACGCTAGAGGTTCAAGTGGCGCTAGTGTGCTGACGCAAATTGAAGCAGACAGCAACCAGTCGAAAATTGACTTCCGGTAATGCATTTCTATGGGAAAAAGTGAGTGCATTTTCTCTCTGCGCTCGATCATAAGAGCAAATATCCCGAATAATTCATACGTACTAGGTAGCTTGGAACATTTCTCAGTCAGACCGACGAAATAATTGGTCAGTTACGGTGTTTTTCTTTCAAATTCATCGCATTAAAAACGGTGCTAAAACAGCTTCGTACGTCTATTTATGTGCACTGTCGGACAGTGTTAGCGCGAACACGACGTCGGCGCTTTTCAGCGTGGGGGATATACGTGCCAAACGAACGAAGAACATCTGGAAATTAAGAAAGACGGCAAGAACTACGCAGTAACACCGGATCAGTAACTACACGTGCATATGCGATCAAAATTAATTGAAGGCCACGTAATCAATTCCTATTTTAAATAAGTAAGTACCGTTTTATTCTTTCTGCTCTGAGCGAAGCTGCTTTTTCTACGTTCAAAATATCACTCGCACGCTCGAAATCTTTGAGAACAAGCGCCCGATAAAAGCTGCCCGGCAGGGAAAACAATACGAAGAGACAACTTTTATAGCCCACGGACTTTATTCTCTACGTTTTGAATGTTTTTATCCGCTCATGCACGACGGGGTCATTTTTATATAGTGACAGGACTGGCATATTATCAATATATAAGCGTCACCGGATTGCTGGCGAGCCTTGAACACACTCTACATTCCTTTCGATTGTAATTTTGCTTCGAATCGTCGCTTGTTTCTACACACCTGCTGCGGAACACATGTTTGGGACTGAAATGTAGCGAAGTTAAACATCGGTCACTGATGAAGAAAAATGCGATAACTAAAGAAATTACACTTTTACAGTGTTAATGAAGGTACATACTATTCGGTACGACCCAAATAACCAAAGTGTTCCGTGTTATTTTCCGGCGAAGAGACAAAATGCACGCGCGCTTTCCCATAGGAATACACAGGAAGACTGGAAAACTAGACTGGTTGCTGTCTGCTTCAATTTGCGTCACGGAAGTCGCATAGACACTAGCGCCAGTTGAACCTTTAGCGTACATTATAATAACTCTATGGTGTGCCGGGGGCAGCGGAGGGGTCGGCGGAACCAACGGGGAGCGCGCGAGTGACGGCTGCTTTAGTCAGAAACAATTTTTTTATCTTTCGAGAACTTGCTATTGCTGTGCTCAAATAAGAATGTTTGGCGCAACATCTGTGATAATTCTTTCAAAGTGGTCCAGTGTTTATATGGTGGTATGCTAATCAGAGAATATATATATTTTTTTTTTCCTTTCGAAATTTAACTATTGTGCTCAAATAAGACCAGAGTGTTCAACAAGATATCTGTGATATATACTTAAGATTGCCCAATTGCTTACATGGTTCCAGTCGATGCTCAGTTTTACTTCCAAGAATGAAATATTACATTCCATGTTATCACACTTTTATTCATGAAGTCACAGGTTTTTCTTTAAGAAATAAAGCAACTTTTAAAACAAACTACATGTGCACTGTCTTGAGATAACACAATCACCTAACTTTGATGAAGTACCATAAAAGAGATAATAAAATAGAGCAGAAGGCAAGACGCTTTGAAGCATTTGTAAAATGAAACAATGTCCATGACAACAATATCCCTGGTTCAATCAGCAACTAAGAAAGCAATCTCTGCAAAAGCAAGCATTTCTTTCTACAGGTAGCCTAAATTATTTCTGAGTTCTTTGCAGGGGCAATCCAGATGACCTGTTGGTCTGGCAACTAAACCTCGGAACCTTTTCTGTCACTGTCGACTGCGTCTCGTGCCTTCTGCTCATAAAAATAAAAAAAAAAGGCTGTATTGATTTCACCGCGATGCACTCGACACATATCCGGAGGCAGCACGCTGGCTGTGCGACGAACTTCACAAGGTGTAGGAGCTGAAGAGAGTATGTAGCTTGTGGACGGCCATGACTGTGGAGCAGGAAACGAAGTGTGCACTTTAAGGCTTCCACGGGGAGGGCTTCACTGAGGGCAAGGATGTGACGGGGTCCTTGGTGGTCAGGACCTCAGTCGTGGTGGCGAGAGGTTCCCTGTCGCTGGCGGCGTCCGTGCTGGGCACCACCGCAGCGAGGGCGCTGAGGGGCTTCCCGACGGTGTCCCTGGTGGTCGGGACTACCGTCGTGGCGGCGGACCCCTTGCGTGTGGCGCTCCGCACGGGCACGTCTGCGGCGGGTCCCGAACCGGGTGACAAGGCGCTGCCTCAGAGCCTTCCCCCTGTCCGAGAGGCCGACCGGAAGGCCGACCGGAGGGCTGGCAGGAGCCAGCCTCTCGGGAGCCGACGCTGACCTCTCCGAGCTCGGCTCAGAACCGTCCGAGCTCGGCTCAGACTCCAACTCTGACTCTTCAGGGTCGGAGTCTGACTCCGGTTCTGGCTCGCTCGATGCAAGGCAGATGTTGTGGAGCACTGCGCATGCCGAAATAATGGCGGTGGCTGTTGAAGGGTGGTAATACAGAGCCCGGTGCCTTTGCAGACACCGGAATCTGTTTTTCAACAGCCCGATGCAGCGCTCCACAACAGACCTGATCGAGGAATGCGCCTTATTAAACCGGCCGCAAGCGGTGGAGGTCGCGTGGTTCCCGGGGACAGGGGTGATGAGCCAAGGCTCCAAGGGGTAGCCGCTGTCACCTGCACATGTAGAGGATGGAACATATTACATTCTTTACTTTTTAAAATAAAAGGCAAGAAAACAGTTGTGTGCAACTATGTCAAATGTAATGTAACTTAAGTGTGACTTAAAAGTGTGTTAATATTTCTGCACTACAGTATCAGTTTACATTATGATTAATTAGCACCAGCTTGCCTGCAAACTCCGTTATTTCATGTAACTATGTGTTTTCCTGGTGGGTTGTATGGGATGTGTGCACGATTCCTTAGGGGTGCTGTGTTGTATGCAAGTGCATTATTAGGCCCTTGCATTCGACAGATAAAAGCTATGTTGCTTTTGGGAGTGTGGCCGTGACCTTAGGCACGGGCAGAGCAGAACACGCTGGCCTTGTCTTGGGCAAGCAAGGGGATAAGACGCCAGTTCGACGAACCTCTTTCCTAATCCTCGGTGGAGTTGGAGATGGGGAAAAGAGAGGGGGTGGTTAGACTGGAAAGGAGTCAGGTCCTGTTGGGACACGGAGGGTCTAATAGGAGGAGCTATATAGGCAGACCGAAGAAGAAGGGTCAGGGAAAAGAATCCAGTGTGTGGGACAGAGACGACCCGAGGACAGATTTGGCGAGCCTCAAGTGGCCAAGGAGGAATTGATCCCATTCCGTACAAACTGACGACCGTCAAAGCGACCAGGCGAGCCCCCAGGTATCAGTGAAGGAGCTCCAACTTCATGCAAAAACCAACCAGCAAGAGGGTACAGGCAGACAGTAACAGTGAGTGAGCCGAACCGGACAGCGACTCGCACTGCGGTCGCATGCCTTGCATAGTCTATCACTGTCGTGAGATTGGTGTAGTGTGGCTTTCGTAGCCTGCAGAGTGTGAGAGTTATGTGGACATAAACAGAGATTAATGGCCAAACTTTGGGTGTTGTCTCACTTCAAGGAGTTCCAGCAACTGTGTCTGTGTGCCTCACAACAAGCACAGTACGTGTGGTACTGTGGCTTTCAAGCAGTGGGAGCCACCGTGTGCGTAAGGAATGAATTTAGTATGCTCACCAAGCAGGAACCGGCCGTCGCGTGGCACCTGCCCTTGCTCGAGTTGGTTTCGGAGCCAGGAAAATTGCCACACGAAGGAGTCGTGCACCGACCCGCGATACCGTGGGTCGATGCACATTATCCGGCAGTCGGCGTCACACACCTGAAAGTGAGAGAGATATTGACATGTAATTACCTGAATCCACAAGTAGTAGATTGTTTTTATGGTTCACAAAGCAGTCGCAATTTCAGAACCTTTTAAGTTATTTTGTCTGACACATGCATGTCAACACACCCTCCTGGATGCAAGGTACAACTAACTACCTTGAAACAAAAATAATGTTTTTTTTTTTTTGTTTTTTTTACGGAAGCTTGCACGTTTTAACAGACAAGTATTATTTTTGGGAGAAGCGTCTCACGGCTCACATGCTACGTAGAGCACACGCTCGCGCAGTCGTGAGACCCCACAGCCCGCAGTCATAAAACGGCGTACTTAAACCGTATCGGCAATATGTTTCTTTTTTTTTTTTTTCTAGAGATTTGGGGTGCGTTTTGACAACGTAACATGAGTGTACTTACAAGTTACCACCATCACGTTGAGGGCGTAGAAGTACTTGCGGTACCAGTACGCCGCCTTCGTGACGGTGGGGTCGTTCTTGGACGGGCCGACGATGGAGACCATGGTCCCGTCCACGCAACTGATGACGCCGGGTATCCTGCCGAACAGCCTGAAGCCCTTCTCCGCGTCGAACCTCTCGCTCGGCGTCTCGGAAAGTGGATCCAGCCACGCTGGACCCCAAGACGACGCACGATAGCGACGGACACGGCGCGGACCGCAACGCTGACTGTCTTTTGGTCCCGCGCTACGTGTTCGTCGCTCGCCACCATGCCTTGGAAGCTTCCCGTGCCGTAGAAGCGCAGTGCACACAACACTTCAAGCTCCACAGTTATGACCGTCCACGAGGTACGCACTTTCCCACCTCCGGTTCCTCGCGAAGTTCGTTGCACAACCACCGCACCACGATCTTGGGCAGGCGGTATTGCTTCCAAAAGATCTCCTCCGGGAGCTCGAATGCATCGCGGTGTTCCCGATACAGCCTTTCTGGCGAAAAAAAAAGCTCCATTAAAGAAAAAGACGAATTGACGAGACGGCGACGCCTCGCCGCCGAACACATGCTGCCAATGACACATAGTTCCGAGCAAGTACCTTTTGAAACGTACTCGCTACAAAATGAAACGTCATTTTGTTGTCACGTCCGGTAGCCAACTCCGCCCAGTTTTGCCGACTCCGCCCACATTTTTCTAGGGAAATTACGTCACTTTTGTTTCCAACCAATCAGACGTGATGACGTCACTTCCGTGTACTAAAAAAAGGTACATGTACAATGTCGAACCTAGCTATCCAGGGGTGCTATGTTGCGCTTTTTGCACTCCCAGGAGACTTGGAAGAGGGAAGTGACGTCAACGACACAGCAAATGCAGATTGGATGTTGACAGAAGAAAACGAAATCAACACCCAATCTGAGTTTGCTGTGTCGTTGACGTCACTTCCCTCTCCCTAGTCTCCTGGGAGTGCAAAAAGCGCAACATAGCCCCCCAGGGCACTTTGAGTGTCAACAAACAAAATAGCTCTCATCACATGATTCTCTAAGATATGTTCAAGGGCATATCATTATACCATAAAGCTCAGCAGTAAAATTACTTGCAATGCTATCGATACGTCTTGCTTTCTTGTACTGTGATGAAAACACTGCAGAACCTACGTAGGATGAGGTTTTTGGCAACATCGGTATAAAATTGTAGGTAAACTTGATATTTCTCCAGCAATGCTAAAACTTGTGGGTGTCCTATTGCCCCTGCCCGCTCGGACCGCGCTCCGCTCGCTCACCGAGAAACCAGACGACACCAGCCGACAAAAGAAGAGGTTTTATGAATACAATTCTCTGCTGTGCCGGTGGCTTGGCCTCCCCGGTTATGGTGACCGCCGCTGCCTTGCAAGTCTGCCTCGATGGTGCAGGCCCCGGTATGACGTGAAGGTCTGGGTCCGCGACCCCGCGATGGAAAAGCTTCTGTCCTCGAGCTCCGCCGGATTCGACTGCGCCGCCCGTGCTGTCCCGTCCCACCTCTTCCTTTTTCCTTTTTCTTCTGGTCCCTCGCGCCTCGCCCTATGCCTCTCTTCTTCCTCGTCCCCTACAAACTGCCGAATTACAAGAGGTTCGACTGATTTCTTATCAAATTTGGCCAGTGACCAGTCGCATGAACCTTTTGCTCCACTCCAGGGAGGAATTCTCTCGACCCTTGTAATCATGCTATTCTCAGGGATTGTAAGCTGCAGGGAGGTTGAAATACTTTGAAGCCGAAAGCTTAATGGTCGCACAATATGCTTGGCTTGCTTTCAAAAAGTCGTAAGAGAGAAGTCTGTACACAGCTAAAGGCGGGATGTGCAGGGTCAGTTTTAACTTGTATCCATAACAAAGGGTAAGATATTGTCTCCTTTTTCCTAAAGAAATTTGATAAGCATCTGCATACAAGTTCATTATAGGCGAAGTCCGGAAAGCTCCTGTAGCAAGTCGAAGGCCAAGATGATGGACAGGATCTAGCATTTCTAAAACAGATTTCCGTGCTGATCCATACACAATTGCACCGTAGTCCAGGCGGGAACGAACCAGGGCATTGTATAATCGGATGAGACATCGCCTGGCAGACCCCCAAGACATGTGGGAGAGTACTTCGAGGTTATTAGACGCTTGCAGGCACTTCTTCAGTTCCTTGATATGGGCCAAAAACGTAAGTTCCTTGTCAATAACAACTCCTAAAAATTTGTGCTCTTGCTTTACAGGTACAGATATACTATTGAGTTGTAAACTGGGCTCAAGTGAGAGGCCACGCCGCAGTGAAAAGGGCACGCATACTGTCTTTTCAGGAGAAAATCTAAACCCATTTTCATCGGCCCATTTACTCATTTTATTTATAGAGACTTACAGTTGGCGCTCGCAACTCGAGAGGTTGCAGGAAGAAAAGGAAATCGTCTACATATAACGAATAGGAGACAGATGGTGGTATCGCTGCAGTCAGGCTGTTTATCTTCACTGCAGAGTAACGCTCAATACAGCCCTTGGGGGGCCCCATTTTCTTGAAGAAAAACACCAGAGAGCGTGGAACCAAACCTAACCTGAAAAGTTCGGTTAGTAAGAAAATCTTGTATGCAACGCAGCATTCGGCCAAGGATGCCATACATGTGCAAGTCCTTGAGAATCCCATAACGCCAAGTAGTGTCGTAAGCCTTCTCTAGGTCGAAGAATACCGACACAGTGCTGTCGATGTACAAAAGCTTTACGTACGGAAGTTTCCAGGCGAACAAGATGATCTAAGGTTGAACGACCTATTCTAAATCCACATTCATTCGTATCTAAAAATTTTGTAGCCTCCAAAAAGTGCACTAGTTGCCTATTTATCAGCCTCTCGCACGTTTTCCCGAGACAACTGGTCAGCGCAATGGGACGATAAGTCATAGGCAATCAAGAAACATTACCGGGTTTCAGCAAGGGAATTATATGCGCACGTTTCCAGTACTGAGGAAAAACAAAAGCTCCCCACAAATGGTTAAAAAAAGTCAACAGACGTCCTAGGGATTCACGGGACAAGTGCCGCAACATTTCATATTTAATTCTGTCAGGTCCAGGTGCAGATTCCCTTTTTGTTGTAAGGGCCACCACACGTTCACACAATGTGAAAGGCTGGATATATTCTAGAGCATCTGATCCAGACATAGCAATTGGCTGCTTTTCCGCTATAGCCCCGAATTTCTGAAATTTGGCAGTGTAACTGGATGAACTAAAAACTTCCTGAAAATAATTTGCAAGACAATTTGCCTGGCCCTTTAATCTTGGCACAGCTGAGGGTAAAGGAGATATCCTAATAGAAAGATAATTGTTCCAAATTTTTCTCACCCGGTCCCACACCTCTTTTGAAGTAACAAAACTGTTCACTTTGGAAACAAACTTCATCCACGAACTCCTCTTGGCTTGCCTCCTTGTCCAACGAGCCTTTGCTTTACTCTTTTTTAAATTCGTTCTTGTTCCTGGTACTTGGGTAGCGACAAAAAGTGCCCCAGGCCTTGTTCTGAGACCTACGTGTGGCAGTACACTCCTTGGTCCACCAAGGCTTGCACCGCTTCGGAAGATTCCCCGATGTTTGTGGAATAGAAATAGATGCTGCATTTATGATTCGGTCAGTAATGTACAAGGTTGCATTCTCAGGCGACATGGATAAAAATTCGGTAAAGTACCGCTTCCAACGCAAAAAGAGCCCAGTCCGCCTCATCCAACTTCCACCTGGGGATGCTGGTTCGAAGAGAAGGGAGTGATGCCATACTTTCTAAAATCACAGGAAAACGGTCACTTCCAAAGGGGTTGTCTTAAACCTTCCATGAAAAGCATGGAAGTAAGGATGGTGATGAAAGAGACAAATCTATGGAGGTGAAAGTATTATGAGATACACTAAAAAAAGTTGGATCACTTCCATTTAAAAGGTGACAAAAATCGTCCAATGACCCCACCACGGGAATCCTGGCGGGCACTGCCCTACATGGGGTGGTGCGCATTAAAATCTCCTAATATTAAAAAAAAGGTGGAAGCTGGTTAACGAGTCCTCGAAGGTCCTGTAGATGCAGTGGAATATTTAATGGTATAGGTAGGTTGAAACCAGTGTAATAAGGCGGTCAAGAAGAACACGGACTGCCACTACCTCCAGCGAGGTCGTGAGAGGAACTGGAGCACAGGCTAGACCGCTCTGGACAACAACAGCCACTCCAACAGACGAGTTGCTAGATGATGCGCGGACCTTTCTGAAAACTGGATGGCGGCGTAAGACCTTTGCATGCGTGTCCCTAAGATGAGTCTCTTGCAGGCATATGGCCACAGGTCAAAGCTCATCAAGAAAAAAATTTATGTCATCAATATTAGAAAAAAAGGCCGCGACAATTCCGCTGCATGATACTATACTTTGCCATTTAGAGAAGAAAAATGTGTATATACGAAAAGCGATTTAAAAGAGAGATTTTAAGGTTTAAAATCTATCTTAACACGTGAGGAGGGTCTTTCTGCCTCCAAGTGGGCTCACTGGTGACAGAAAGAGAGGACTCTGATCCCGAGAGGGGAGCATCCTCCTCGGACCTGGGCCCACTTTCGTTCATGGGCTCGTCGGTTGCCGCCGGCAGTTGACCCTTGGAGGTCGACTGCTTCGGCGGCTCCCCGGGCTTCCTCTGGGGAGCAGAGGTGCGAGGGGGTAGGCCTCGGCCCTTAGGGGTCGAAGTGGCAGGGGGAGCAGGCATGCAAGTAGCCAGGATTTTGTTTGGGGGGGGGGGGGGGGGGGGGGGGGGGAGGGAGCCCGCCATGACAAAATGCTGTATGAGGGGGAGGGGAGAGAAGAGGTCCCAGCAAAATGAAAGATAGTGAAAGCGCACAATAAAGACGAATACGAAGACGGAGCCTCTCCGTCTTCGTATTCGTCTTTATTGTGCGCTTTCACTACTTTCAACATGCATAACCAACTCGCCTGCATCGCCACATTAGTAAAATGAAAGATATCGGGGGGGGGGGTCCGGGCTTCATGGGCCTTTTCCCTGGTTACGTGCCTGGGAGCAGGGGGGGTCAGCTCCTGCCCTAAGGTGGATGCTGAGGACGCAGCATCGACCTTGCGATTCGAAAGCGGTGCCACTGGCAACGCTCCCGAGGACGAAGAAGACCTCGACGGGAGGCGCAGATCGTCCGTAGACGTCTGCGTTCCAGTCGAAACCATTGGCCGTGCCGGTCCCCTGCGTACGGCCTCGGCGTAAGAGCCTTTAGAAACAAAGGCGAAGCGCTTCTTTGCGTCAGCGTGTGAAATGTTTTCGGTAATCCTCAAGGTGAGGATTTCTTTTTCTTGTTTCCATAATGGGCAATATCGGGCGTACGCTGGGTGCTTACCACTACAGTTAGCACAGTGGGACTCATTCTCGCACACATCAGCGACGTGCTCCTTGCTCGCTGAGGGTTTGGCATATAGGGGCGGACGCGGCACTGGAGATATTCTGCCTTCACATCTTCAGGAAGTGTGGTTGACTAAATGTTAGGATGATATGTTTGGTCTTGCGTTCAAGACCATCGCTACCATACGCCGAGCAGCAATTACTCCCTGTGTAGAAAGGCCCTCAACTACTTCGGTTTCTGTACTCTCGAGCCGGTCGTCTTCTGAGATCACCCCTTGAATTGCATTAAGTGTTCTATGAGGCGTGACGGTGACTTTTTAATCAGTCACGCAGTTTAGTGCTAATAGTGAATCACTTTGTAGCTTACTGTGTATCTCCACCAGGAGATCACCAGATGCCATCTTTTTTGCACTGTAGTTCTTCCCAATTACTCCTTCGAGAACTTTTGAGATGAGGAAAGGGGACATTAACTTGCCAAGCGGTTTTCCTCTTCCGAGTGCATGACAAGAAACTTGGGGAACTTTGAAAATGTGTACGTTGGTTTTTCTGCTTCGGTGCGGACCCTTTTTGGAGCCCGATCAAAAGTTTTTTTTTGCTTGAGAACCCATATAAATGGGAGAAAGATTCAGTGCCCGAGTGCACCGCCCACCACGGAGCCCAACAAGGGTGTAGGTAATTGCCATAGAAAGATGGGCTTGGCTGACACAATTACCCTACCAGTGCTGCCCGGGCACTATACCCTAGTTTTGTTGCAGGGACAGGACCTGTTTCCACCCAAGGCTGGCCCTTGCCGCCGAAGGAGGTGAAAAAGGAAGGAAGAGAGTGTAGAAGGAAAGAGAAAGAGGTGGGAGGAAAAGTGAAAGAAGGAAGAAGGGGGTAGAAGAGGCGACTGACTGAATCATCCTGGTCGGGCCAAGCCACGGGTGCTATGTTGCGCTTTTTGCACTCCCAGGAGACTTGGAAGAGGGAAGTGACGTCAACGACACAGCAAACGCAGATTGGATGTTGACAGAAGAAAACGAAATCAACACCCATTCTGCGTTTGCTGTGTCGTTGACGTCACTTCCCTCTCCCTAGTCTCCTGGGAGTGCAAAAAGCGCAACATAGCCCCCCAGGACACCCGTCTACGAGAAGCAGGGGCCGAAGCAGTGTGTCGAGGAAGATCTGTCGTGGCATCATCTTGAACATTGTAAGTCAAAAATACAATTACTTTAGTGGAACTTGGATCTATGTTGAAGGTTACCCACATTTTGCTGATCCTGTCGGCCGCGCCAAATTTGTAGTGGTCTACAAATTATTGCCACACTGGGAAGCTTATGAGACCCATTTATTTTATCTTACTTCTTTTTTCTCCCCACCAGTTCTGATCGTTGTCGTCTTCTTTCATCACCAGGCTCACTTAGAAATTCAAATGAGTTGACTGACATTTTGGAGGCTCATCATGGGAGGCGTTTTTCGGTGTTATCGATGGACATTAAGGAATTGTACTATACCCTTGAAAAGACTCGGTTAATGCAGAGAGAGGGGGGGGGGGGGGCATTAGAGCTGAATATCGTTGAGTTACAATCGGGCTCAGGTATATCGATAGAAATCTGAAGTCAACGGTAGGGGAGCACGAAGGAAGGAAGTATATACAAATAGAAGGTATTTGTATAGGATCATCAGTCGTACCCATTTTAACCGGTTTACTTAAACTCTTGGGATTGTGCAGTGCACAATAATCTACAGGGGTTATCCCCCGGTATGGCAATAGTGAAAGGATATGCAGATGACATGCTAGTATGTACGTCATGGCTCCCGTAGGGAGCCATGACGTACATGACATACACTATACAAGAAATATAGTGATCATAACACAGGATAAAACCGCCCGTCAATTCGGACGAGCTTGGGCGATCGGTGCAAGACATATCTGAACGTGGTTCAGAGTCAGCTGTGGCTTCGTTCTAAAACGAATCGCCGAAGTCCCCGCCACGTTACAAACTTCGAAAGAACTACAGTTGGCGACAGGTTAAAAGTTCAGGGGAAACTCCTCCCACTTCTTTCCACAAGGCGACCTCTTCTCCATTGCCCTCTCCACTAAAGTGGAAATGGGTGGGAGGAGCCATTACGCCTTCCTCTCAACTTGTCTGTTTTAAGATTTGAAAAAACAACGCAACGGCGTACGCAAAGAACATCATCGAGATCGCAAATCCATATGCTATCATGCTCACTTCAAGCAATGTTATGTGGTTCTCGAAGCTCATGTCTGGCAGTGTTAGAGGTTTGTTTTCAGAGCTTTTGAAGAGTAGCAACTCTTTTTAGTCTCAGTTGCTACGATACAAGCCTGCAGTTCTCAAGTTTCGAGTAACGTTTCGAATGCGCTTTTTACGTTTCCTCATGTAACTAAACGGCACTATCCAAGAAAACGCAGAAAAAACAGGTGAAATGAATGCTTTATTGGCGTTTTGATAGGACGTTTAAGGGCTGTTTATACTCCGACGTTGAGTGCAGTGAACAAAGCGTAGCGCAGATCGCATGCCTTTCATTGGCCGGCAACCTGGAACTCGATATCTGCGACCAATCAGTATCTGTGCACGCTGCGCTACGCCGTGCCCGTCGACGTTACGTTGGAGTATAAACGTACCTTTAGGCCACAAGCTGTACATTTATTTTGTTGGCTTTATTTTGTTTTATTTTAAGCACACGAACACATGATGAAAGACACTAGAATTCGAACGTGGCTCGAGCATGATCCAGCGCTCCAACGACCCCATTATTGTCGCGTATAGACCATTTGCTTTATTACCCAAGCACCAAGGAGGATGCAGGGATTGGTGTTCCACGCGCCACACGCGCACGCCTTCCCCGTATAAAAGATTCGAAGTAAATAACCAAACCAAAGTGTTGACGAACGTGCGTGCAAGATACTATTTGTTTTAGGTTTTTGCTTTAGAAAATTTACTACTGCTGAGGCCAGCACGTGCGGCGCCTGGAACGCCAGTCCCTGCATTCTCCTTGATGCTTGGGTAATAGTCGAATCTCGTTAATTCGAACTCGAGGGGGGCCGAAACTTTGTTCGAATTAAACGAAGTTCGAATTAACGAAAGCTCATTGAATGGAGTACTTAGGTGCAGCGCTGCGTTGGGCGGCGCTTGTGCACTGAGCTAGTGCATGAGCGACGAGTTCCAGGACATTTATTTTCACCGATCACAAAGGAAACATTCGTGATGCGTGCCTGTGCGCGGTTCCTGAGTCGTGAATCAACAAAGATCGCTTGGAGCTTGGGGACCAGTTCTAACGCGGCATCCGCATTCTCCTGGCAAGAGAAGTAGCGCGCTGTGGTGTCCAGCGCTTCGAGTGCTCTTCGTGATGCTGTGTTTCTTCGCTATTTCCATTTTAGAAAGTGCGCCTTGGTCAACTTCTTGTTGACCAAGAAAGCGAAGAAATGGATGTGTAAGAGCTCTGCGGTGAAAAGCAGTGTGTTGTGCGGGTAAGTGCTCGGGGTCTTTCTCTGGAACTTCAGCGGTATCGTTCAATTAGAATGTTGGAATCATTCCGCATTTTCGCGACCCCGGAAGGGATTGAGAATAGAAAGGGCTCAGTTCCGGTGGCAATCAGTTCGTCGAACGACGTTTCATGGACAAATCATTTCGTCGATACTGCGATGTTTCATCGACAGATCGTTTCGTGGAAATGAGCATCCGCTCGTTTCATCGACAGATGTTGCGATGTTTCGCCGACAGCTCGCTCTGCTAGCTCCTGCCTCCGCCAGCTGCGCCTCCTCGCGACCTCTGCGCCTGCGCGGCGCGCGGCCTTGTGTTAGATCTGTGCCTCCTATATAAGTTACACTATGCCTGTAAGCTTCTCTCCAAGACGTGTCCAGGCCCGATGCTTCACCTCACAACACGCACGTACAGCTAGGTAGCGCCGCCTGGCGAACGTTCGTTTTGTATATTTTTCTAGCATGTTGTATTTACCTTATTATTGAAGATATATCATATATATGTTTTTTTAACAACATGGCGAACACTGTTCTGGATGTGACCACCCTGATTCAAATGAGTTTCGCTGAGACAAAATACGAAACTACGAAACAAGCACGGCCAGGTTTCGCTTCTGCAGCGCGGACGCGGAGAACGCTTGGCCGCTTGACCGTCTGCTTTGGCGGCTGTTTGGGGCTTCGGGAGTCACCTTGAATAGCGCGCATAGAAATAGCTGGCGCCGGGTCGTGTGCGGGTGAAAAGGTAGAGAAATAAGAAGTAATATTCCGTTGAAAACGGCGAGCTGGTCCCGAGCTATCAGTCAAAAACATTTAGATTTCTTGCTGTCGGTGCTGCTAGGGCTATGGTGCCTGGAACGCGTCTCCGACTGGTGTGTTTACCGGGTTCAAAAAAGTGGTCCCTCGATTTCCGCCTGATGACGTCATAGAAGTGTCATGCTGTCGCCTGTTGCGACCCTGGCGGCGCCCCAACGGTTGTGGTGTAAGTGGCAGACGCCTGTTCTGCTGCAGGTCGCTTTCCACTCTGACAGTTCACGGAAGCTAGCAGCCGGAAGTTGGGACGCCTAAAGGGACGCCGTGACGAAAGCGACACTCGCGTTCGCTCGTGCTTTTCGCCAGCATTTCTACGGCCAACCGCCAGGATCGCGACAGGCAACAGCATGACACTCGCGTCATTTGTTGCCACATTGGGACCACTTTTGAAGTATGGGCGGGATAGGACGCTAAACACACCAGTCGAAGACGCGATCCAGGCACCATACTAGGGCGACATCATTGAGCATCCTACGGAAGAGGTGGTTGGCTTCGCTGCATGGCAGGTTTGTACTCCTCCTAGGTGGCTCCACCGCACGGCAACCACACGTACTATTTGCCCTCTCCGCAGCCATTTGGCCCCGCAGTGCGCAGCCATTTGGCCTCACCAACTTGAACTATCGCAATTTTTTTATTATACTTTTTTTTTTTTTTTGGTTGGGGGGGGGGGGGGGGGGTTCGCCGATTGCACTGATTTCTGAACTCGATTTGAATGGTTTCGCTCGTGTCTTTGCCCGTACCTTTGGGGGAGCGTTGTCAAAGCCGGGAAGTTTTGTTATCGACCAGTGTCCTTTCTCAAATTAGATTTTTAAAAGATTCAACAATATGCGCTGCTCTTGAGGGCTACGCTTTCGGCAGTGTACGTGATCGAGGTGTCTGTACGTTATCGAATGCAACCCTTCGCGAGCTGGCCGCCGGCACTCCGACTGTTTTGAAAAAGGGGCTGGGTCATGTCCAGAGCAAGCGTATCTTTCCGCGCGTCGCGTCTTTTGGCAGAATCCTCAAGAGGCACCTGAACATAGCATAGATAGTCCACACGTCAAAACACTGAACCTCTTAAAGAAAATTTGAAAGAATAAACGAGGCCTGTTTGCGGTGCACACAGCCTTCCTACCGTTGAAAATGGCATAAAATCGGTTTTCAAGCTAATTGGCATGTGGTCTTAGCCGCTAGCAATAAAATTTGAAGGAGACTGAGCATTTGCCTACGCGTGGTTTACTTTTACGGTGATAAAACACGGTTGTTTTCTCCTCCAAACACCGGGTATGCTACGTACTGTACTTACCAGACCACATACGATTTTTAATCTTTAGCATATTTAGCTTCTGGATAATGAATAACACAATAGTTCTGCATATGTTGTGCCTGTACTGAAATTTTGCATGCAGATAAACCAATATGTAATCAAAGAACATTAGATTTGGAAGCCGCTTTTTTATGAAAAGAGCTACGAACTGGCCCCAGGTATCTGTCTGCTGGCATCGATAAAAAAACAATTGAATGTCGCGTGTGAGGACCAGTCGGCTGCTGCCGACAGATTTCGTCTAGTGGTACTACCTCCTCCAAGGCCTTGCATGTGGCGGCTGCTCGAGGGAAGCTATATAATGCATTAAGATGCACATTCGATATCAACTATGGTTTACTTTGTGTAATGCGACTAAACTTGGTGCACTGTTTTATTTATCTGTTACCAATTGTCGTGTTTATTTATTTATTTATTGCATTGCAATGTAGTTTTTTTTTTTATTTAGGTTTACTCGCGGGCAGCGTGCTCCCGGTAGTGCGAGTGTTATTGGTTTTCGTGCTTTTGTTATTTATTTTTATTTAACATTGTTTACAGCCCCCTTATTGTGTAATGTCCTAGCTTTATCCCTTAAGGATAAATGACGATGAAACGAGTGTGACTAAACAGTTTTTTCGCGTATAAGTCGCAGTAGCCAGTAAAACACTGCATCACTTTTCCTTTTGAATAATTGAGGGTAATGAACATGCTTAATTTCAATTGAAATATTAGGGTGGTAAGGTTTCAATAAAAAGCTGCAAGCTGTATTTTTGTTTAAAAATAACCTATATGAAGAAAAAAAAAAAACAGTGTTTACGCCCTTTTCCGCAACCCACCATTGGATCGAAGTTTTGCTTTGTGCCTACGGATATTTTTCTCCACCGCTTTTCTTCTTCCAGTAACTTTCGGTTCTATAAACGGGCATCGGAACTTGCAAATATCCGAATAGGCCGCGCGCGAAGTCCTGCGTGCTCTTGCTTTTCCATCTGACACGGATGAGAGCGAGAGGATGGCGCAGTTGCTCACCTTGGAGAGCAACTGCGCTAGGCATCGTCTTTTTCATTTGTTACAAGCGCATGTACCTTAAAGGGACCACGAAATGACCTTTTTACTTTTTCCAGATAACTTTTACATTAAACCGTCAATGTTCACTGAATGCCGAACAGGCATCCGTTTTCGTCTCGGTTTATTAACTTCTACACAAAAAATTATTGAAATATCGACTTTTTCATTCTCTTTAACTGACCGCAAAACAAGCCGTGACGTAGGCCGTTTCCGGAACCGGAAGTTCTCTCGGCAGTAGGAGAATAAGAGTGTTAGCGGCAACGAGTTGGGGTGCGCCGGTAGGTTTTACTGCGCTGATGTCACCGACGTATTTCCTGAATCGGTGCCTCTCATCCTCTCATCGCCGCATCGCAGCTGAGCGAAATTCAATGAGATATGTTGCGCTACAACGACAGCATGGGACTAGTCCCATACGCCGGTATGCCTGTTGGGAAGTGCAGCGAATCTTCCGGTGAAGACTCCAGAAGTCAACCACCCTGCCATTGTTGGCAGAAGGGCCGGCCCGTGTCAGTCGCTTGCAAAGCGACGTAGATGGCGTTTTTCGCGGCCTCGGAGATGCAGGAGCGAGCCGACGTTAAAAAAGATACGTTTGAACTACGAGTGTCAGCAAGAGCCACGTAAATACCTGTTTACACTCGGCGCGGACGCGCGCGCTTGATGGAAGTGCTGTATTCGCGCTCTTTGTAAGCGCTTCGGGACCGTTCTTTTACGATTGCAACTCGATACTGACGCGACACTCGGCAAAGAAAGGTTGGACCGGGGTTGTACGTATACCTCCCACGAACTGTTATAGCTCGACAGTGACGTGCAGTCTGTCAGAATAAAAATGGCATACCAATAACCAAGTGTACATACCGTGTTACGAAGGTAATCCACACGGCGTTTATTTCAGCTCTGTATCACACAAAACAAGAAGATAGAATCGACGAGAGTCCCTTTTCGACGAGTGTTCGTCAACACTGCCTCGGAAAACAAGGGGAAAAGATTGACCTCACCTCTTAATCTAGAATTGAGGTCAGTGATCAAACTATAATACGGGAAGGGTCCACAAGGGTCGCGCGGGCATATTCCATTTAGCACGCCAGCCGGTCGTAGGCAGACGGTCTTGCGACGAAGCAACGCAGCGCCGAGTCGGAATGCCTGCTAGGCCTATATTCTGAGCAGCTCGCTTCGTCGGAGTCGGTGGATCCAGCGTTCTTGTTCGTCGTGGTCTGTTTTAAGTACTGTTTTCTTGCTGCTTGAAGTCGGCACGCGCGGGAAGAACACGTAGAAAAATAAACGTTCAGTCAGTCAGAGTTTTGAGAGGAAGGAAAACAAAGAGAATAAATGTTCGTCGGTCGCCGCCACCCAAGTAACTGTCGGCCCTGCCGGCCCTGCCCTACTGCGCACGCGCAGTAGTTGCTTCGTTTACCACACGATAGATGGCGCTTGGCTCTCAGCATTATCAAATTTGGCAGTTTTCGCCACACATCTCTAATTATGCTACAAAATGTGGATCTGAATATTATTTAACAAAACTTTTAGGAAACATTCGCCGGCTATTTATTGTTTACGATCGCGGTGCTGGTGAGGTAGGCTCTTACCCAATACGCGACCTGGATTTGGCTGACGTGCTCCATTTCCGCGGATGCATCGTAGTGAACAGGCGAAGGAAGGAAGGCGCAAAAGAGTCCAGTTTTCTTTTAAAAGTTCTATAGCAAATAATTTTTTTTGGCTCCCTATTTTTGTGTTTTTGTGTTTCTTTTCACACCTTTTACGACGTGCGGTGGATGAAACTCGATTTTAAAATCATTTCATGGTCCCTTTACGTTTCCGGCATTCGAACCGAAAAAAAAAAGTTTGTCTACGAAACGTTTTACGGTGGTGCTGTCGACGAAACGTCACACTGTCGACGAAACGTGTGTCCACGAAAAGTTGTCCACGAAACGTAATTCCACGAAACGTAATTCCACGAAACGTAATTCCACGAAACGAGCTTCGACGAAATGATAGGGACCCGTGGCTCTTGAAACAGCATAATTGCGCTGGAGGTGACTGACGGCTTGATTGTCTTACTACAAAAAACTGAATAGTTGTAGACAGACAAGGTGTCATTTCTGACAGGACAAAGGGACGAAGATGCAGCAGGGCCGTCTACAGGTGCTACATCGAAGAAAAGAAAATCTTATGAAAGGAAGAAGCCCAAAAAACGTCGACGACGCACATTGGAGGTCGACAGCTTTGCCGAAGCACAACACGAGGAAGATGAAGTGGATGCAACCGGCTCTTTGTAGTGTGCAGACTTACCTACCGAGATTGTGAAGGACCCACCAGATCGAGATCCTCGGTACACCGAAAAGCTTACCGAGGCATCAGGTGTCGCTGAGGCATTTGGATTGTATTTTGATGAAGAAGTTCTTGACACAATCGTGCTAGAGACGAATCGTTATGCGCATCAGAAATGCCGAGCGGGGTGGAAAAACCTCACTACAGATGAGCTCAAAGCGTATTTGGGCATGCTTTTCCTGATGAGTGTGCACCCAGTGCATCACTTGTACCTGTACTGGAGCACATACAAGTTCTTCAACGTTTCCGAAATCTCAAACGTCATGACTTTCAAAGGATTTCAGGCGATTATGAACAGCCTTCATCTCAATAACAACGAACTTGAGAAGAAGCGCGGAGAAGACGGCTTTGATAAGCTGGCAACAAAAGTGAGGCCCCTCGTCACTGCCTTGAGCGAAAGGTTCCTGAGAGAATATGCGCCGTCAACGCATCAGTCCATCGACGAGAGTATGATACCGTTCAAAGGACGGTCTTCACTAAAACAGTACATGCCAATGAAACCGATCAAACGAGGCTAAAAAGTTTGGTGTTGGGCTGACTCCGAGACTGGCTACCTCCTAGAGTTCCAGATATACGAGAGAAAGGATACCAAGCGACTTCCCGATCTCTCCTTGGGCGAACACGTCGTTTTATCCCTTTCACATCACATAAAAGAGAACAGTCAGTTGTTTTTTGACAACTACTTTGCATCTACAAAGCTGATGGAGAAGCTCTGGGAGCTGAGAGTGCTAGCTGCAGGCACATTCAGACCGGCACGCAAGGACCTACCAATCGAGCTAAACAAGGAGTGCAAGCTTCAGAAAGGCCAGCACCTCTGGTGGTCCAAAGGATGTGTCACAGCCACACAGTGGCGCGACAACAAGAATGTACGCGCGATGTCCAACTACCATGACCCACAAGAAGTCGTAGAAGTCACGCGGAAGTTTGCCAGTGGTGCCAAAGTTGCATGGTGCGCCCTGTCCGAAGGTGCTTTCAGACTATAACAAGTGGATGGCGGTGTTGACCGCTTTGATCAGAAAAGGAACACTTACCCAGCAGACCGCCAGTCAAAAAAGTGGTGGTGTCGAATTTTTTTACTACCTGCTTGACGCTGCTGCTGTTAACGCCTTTATTTAGTACATGTCAATGAAGGAAGTCGACTACATGCAGTTTCGACTAACGTTGGGACGCCAGCTCATCTCCCGTCAAACATTCAGGAGAAACGCAGAGTAGCGGCTTTCATGCACAAGAAAAGAGGCAATCGATGCGGACAAGCAATGTTTGTAGTGCCCAGTGTGCTTCGCTTTCAAGGGAGTGGTCATCATGCACAAAAAATTAGCAAAAGGCGAAGGTGTAGATGGTGCTCCACCAGGTCCAAAGAATCCAGGACCCAGTGCATCTGCAAATCATGCGCTGTACCACTCTGCGTCGAGTGCTTCGCACCTTTCCACTCCAAACAGTGAACGCCCTTAGGCATTTACATAGGAAAGCGCGCAAGGGGCTCCCCCAAGACTATAGGTGTTGTTTGTCATGCAAAAAAAAAAAAAAAAGAAGACGACGACAGCCTGGCGTCTTGCTCTCGTTTCGTGTTCCGAATATTTAGCCCCGACACCTGGCTTTCGAGTTTCACCTATTGAAATATTCGTGCAGACCGTGGTTTTGAGGCTTCCAGCTCCCGTTTCACATCATATCATCGGTTGTATGTCTTAATTTTTCGGATTACCAGCGATCTACAGTTCCAAGGCTTCGGTAGCCCCGTTAAGCCTTGCGTCGTCAGCGCCTGACGCCTGACTTCAGAAACCCGCCCAGCAATGGATGCCACCGAACTGGAACCGACGGCCTCGACATGTGTAGGCACGTCGGCTGCTGAAGCTACCTTCGACACCGAGTCGATGCATTACTCCGACGAATTTCACCAGGCAGAAGACCCGAACGAGGGGTGGATCACGCCCCGCAAGTCCAGGAACCAACGCACCCTGCCGCGCCAGGTAAATGAGCTCCATACGGTGGTGGTGCCAATTCCGCATAGCCTGCAACTCCAAGATATCAAACGGTACGATCTCCTCCCTTTCTTCCTGGCCGCAGCCTCCCTGCCACCTCACGCTAGTGAAGAGGTAAATATCGACGTCCGCCTCCAACAAAGAGTCATACTCCTTAAAACCGCCTTTGAAAGTTCAGCACGTCGCCTCAGCCAAACTAAACGCATTCGTGCCAGGAATCAGCTCCATGAAATCAGCCCCTACCTAGCCGCCCCGATAAATTCCTGCAAAGGGGTCATCCACGGTGTAGAAGCGGGACTCACAACCAATGACCTCATGCACTCTCTTGAAAGCTTTCAAACCACCATTATCACCGCACGCATGATGGGGGACACTGAGTCAGTCCTTATCACGTTCGAAGGAGCCAACGTCCCCCGCACCATCCTCTTTCGCCGGGCAACCTACCGGTGTCACCCACACCGCCCACGTGCCCTGAGATGTGAGAAGTGCCGTATGTACGGCCACCGGACCTTTAATTGCCCAGAGAGCCCAACATTTTGGAGATGCCCCACATGCGCCGCGCAAATACCTCACCAACAAGCCTCTCACGCTTGCTCCCCTCGGTGCTACCACTGCGGGGGTGAACACTCTTCCTTCGACTCGACTTGCCCGGTCCAGCGCCAAAAAGATCAAGCCAGCATGAAGGCGGCATACGAACATCGTGTGCATCTCCGAAAAACCCTTCCACGTAATATGCAAAAGCCCCCAGCTTACTCCGGGCAGACTGCGAACAAAAAGCAATCGGCGGCTCAACACAAGACGGAGCTGAGTTCCTCAAACTCATATCAACCACCATCCTTAAACAAGTACCATCTAGAGGCACAAGCGCAACTGAAAGCATCACTCCGCAACGCGCAAAAACCGACAGAATAGCAAACCCGTAAGGGAATGTTACCTGCAACGGCCACCTGGGGGCACGCCTCTGCGGGCTTCTCAACGACTCCACGTTCACCGTCATCCCAGACTGAAGACTTACCACAACAACGGTCACTTCTGCACCCTGCCGACCTAACAACATCTCAACCAAAGTCTGACATAGTCTCCCAAGAACCGAAGACCACACGAGCAAACCTCACAGAACCAGCACCATCGCCGCCATCGATAGGTGCTCCTGCTCCATCACTTACTCCCTCTCCCTGCAAGCGTTCACCTGCACTCACTTCGCTTACTCCCCCCGTCTATGATTCTCCTAACTACCAACGGCACATGGAGCATGAACTCATAATGTTAAAAGAACGACTAACCCCATGTGAAGAACAAATCGCCCAACTCACAGAACGTATAGCCAACATCGAAACACTAGTGTCCAACATATTAGGCACAGTAAACCCTCTCGTATCCCGCATTGAAGAACTAACAAAGGCGGTAGCATCCCTCGAAAAAGCTGTCGGTATGCTCTCTGCATCACCCATACCCATGGAAGCAACATCCCAATCTCTTAAAAGACCCCTTTCTCCTGAATCCACTGAACACCCCTGTTCCCTTCAAAGGGCACACCCTCCTGCCCCCTCCTCAGTCACGACCTCATAATGGTAGAAAATTCCCAGTTGCAAGTCATCCAGTGGAACTGCCGGAACATCAAAACAAACCGCACTTCCCTTCATCAATGGCTCCTTACCCTAGATTCTCTTCCCCATATTCTACTACTCCAGGAGACACGCTATGCAGTTAACATACCAGGATACCGAGCTTTGCATGGCCATCCAAACGAGGCCCCTTTAGTTTCCACATTCATAAGGCGGGATATCCAGTATGAACCACTGATCATCCCTACATCTCTCAGACAAAATGTAGTGGCATGTGCTTACTATCCCTTCCCTAAACACAGACCTATATGCTTCCTCAACCTATATAATCCCCCCACAGAGCACCGCCTATTCAAATCACTTTTCAACTTTGCTGCAGAGTTGACACCTAATTACGAGGTACTCCTGGGCGGTGATTTTAATGCCCCAAATGTCAGCTGGGGTTACCTATCCACACTTCGCCCAGGGCGACTTCTGCAATCGTACATTTCACAGCGCCAGTTCACTGTCTTAAATACTCCCGACATGCCAACCCGACAAGGCACACGCCAGCAACACTGTACCACCCCAGATCTCACACTATACCACGGCAGAAACTCGAGTGTCTGGGTTCATACTCAAGAGAGACTTCTAAGTGACCACTTCATTCTCTCAATATCACTCAGCATCTCTAGCCGCTCACGGAAAATATCAGTCAAAAATACAAACTGGGATAAATTTCGCAGCATCCTTGTTTCACCCGGGCAGCAATCAGGCTCTTACGAGACCTAGATATGCGCCATCAAACAAGCCCGAACACAAGCCACGAAAATAGAAAACACCACAGCCCCGGCGATACGGCAAGACCCGCATCTAGTGTGCCTCTGGAGACGTCGTAAGCGTATCTTAAGATGCATTAGCCAGCAACCCCACAATCAACAACTCCGAGAACGTTTACAACACCTAGATGTAGACATTACTACACACTGCAGCACTCTCGACATCTCGAACTCGAACAGAGTATGTGATCAGATAAACGGTACCCTCCACCAAAAGACCGCATGGCATCTCCTCCGTTCACTTCTAGGGCCTCAGCCACCTCCCGCTCCCACGCTAGACAAACACTTAGCTTTACAAGGTAGCACAGACCTTATCCAAGCCTTACAGAACCTATACATCCCTCCAGCATTGACCTCAAACTACCCCTCCTACTCGGGCCCTGAAAACCCGACTTTAGACAGCCCTTTCACACTAGCAGACTTAGACTTGGCCCTAGCAAAAAAACTCACGAAAATCAGCCCCAGGAGAAGATACCATCACGTACTGCCTCCTCCGTAACCTTCCAGAAGCGAATAAAAAACAGCTCCTGACCTACATAAATGAACATTGGTCGGAGGGTACATACCCAAAGGAATGGAAATCTTCTACTATTATCATGATCCCCAAACCTGGAAAACCCCCCTCACTTAATAACCTCCGTCCCATTTCGTTAACCTCTTGCGTGGGCAAGACGATGGAGCGGATGGTCCTCGATCGTTTTCAAGAACATCTTGAAGCCACTGCATTCCTGCCACACACCCAAATCGGCTTTCGTTCCCATGTTTCCACTCAAGACCTATTCCTTTTACTCCAGCACACATTCCTCTCCCCATCTTCCTGTCAGGCGCATGCGCTCGTCACAGTAGACGTTCGCAAAGCATTTGACAACATAAGTCATGATCACATACTCGCTTCAGTTCGAGAAACAGAATGCGGACAAAATTTGTATACCTACATCCAAAACTTCCTTAAGGACCGCATTGCAAGCTTTCGTATAGGGGGCGAGTTGTCCCAACCACTCTCACTCACACGAGGTACACCTCAAGGGGCTGTCCTCTCCCCTACTCTTTTCAATCTGGGTATGGCCCAGCTAGCTCGCTGCCTGCAGCAGATACCCCACCTTTCCCACATATTTTATGCTGATGACCTCACCCTCTGGTGCACTCACGGATCACCAGGGGAAGTTGAATCTACTCTTCAGAAAGGTCTAGACACCATAACTGCGTTCCTAACCCAAGCAGGGCTGAAACCGGCCCCAGAAAAATCGGAATTACTCCTGCTGTCTCAAACCCAGTATCAGCGCTCTGTAAACCATCTCATTTCTCTCTATTTAGACCATCAGACCATCCCGCGAGTATCCTTATGCAAGGTCCTCGGCATCCATCTCCACGATCGATCAAATCAGGCTAACATCACTCCGGCGATAAACACGTGCGACTCGGTAACACATCTTGTCCGCAGAGTCGTGCAAAGACGTGCGGGCCTCAATGAAAAACAAGCGAGTCAATTGGTTCATGCATTGGCTCTTAGTAAAATTCTTTATTCGGTTCCATATTTCACGCTCACACGACAGCAACTTAATAAACTCAGCTCTGCATTAAGCACTCTGTACAAGGCCTCCCTTAACCTTCCAATCCATACCTCAACGCAAAGACTCTACGAGACCGGCCTATTCCTTCCCCTCTCCTCACTCCTACACCTCCATCGTGACCGACAGCTAGCCCGCCTCTCGGGGTCACATCAAGGGCGCTGGATCCTAGAACAAGCTGGACTCTCACCAATTGATTTTTACTTGCACTTACCCGCTTCGCCATTGCCCTCTAATCTGCGTTTCGCTCTTCTGCCCCGCCGCATGGCTCCGGGCCTGGACGACGGTCGCAGAGATGCTCAGGCCTTGCATCATAATCCACCATTTCAGACACAGACGGTAGCCTATACCGACGCTTCCATCTTGGACACCGGCACGGCTGCGTACGCAATCTACATACCTAAACATTCCTTACCTATTTTTTCACACGTGCGGTCCATACAGCGACCCCCCGTCAATCACCACGTTAGAACTTGTCCCCATTATCCATGCCATCATATCATTCTCCCAATTGCCGCGCACGTCCGCTTACACTGTCTACTCTGATTCTATGGCTGCTATACGCTCCTTGCAACAGAGGCAAATTCCTGCCGATCTTCGAGAGGACCTTGAAATGGCCCTACACTCTCTCTCCTCATCCTCGGTCACGATTCGATGGGTCCCTGGTCATGCAGGGATAGCAGGTAATGAGCTGGTACATCAGCTCGCCCGCGAATTTCACAGCCGGGCACCTGCAATCCCCTGGCTAAGCCCCCCGACCAATGACGAGGCAGCAGAGTACAAAAAAACACTCAAGTTACATTACAAACAGATCCGTATATCTCATGAACTTCTACCTCGACCACATCCACAGCTTAGTGTCGCGCAGACCCACATTCTCCGTAAAATCCAGACAAACACCCTCGTCACACCTGCTCGCCTTTACCTCTTCCGCTATCGATCAGACCCTTCCTGTCCCAACTGCCCAGCTCCCTATGCCAATCAAGAACATTGTCTCCTTCATTGCCCGGTCGCCTACACCACCTCATTTCTTCCTAACCCCCCACCACCCTCCTGGAGTGCATGGTTGGCGTCGCCGTAACTGGAAGATCAGCTCGCCCTGGTACTTCAGGCGGAGGATATCTTGGGTACTTAATCTGTGCTCTAATTAAAGTGATTTTATCTCTCTCTCTTGTCATGCAACATTCCCAGAACAATTATAGCTGAACTGTTTGCCGAGTGTTTTTCACAATTTGGAGTTGAGATAAAAAACAAAAATATTTTTTCTAGTTGTTCGTTCTAGTCGGCCTTGAACATGCCCGTGGGACACGGGCGTCCCACTTCTTGTTGTTGGTTCGGCAGGCGGTGGGACACATATGTTCCACTTTTTTTTAATAAAACCTATATGTAGTTGCACATTAATTTTTTAGGAGGCACTTCTCGAGGTCATCACAAATCAGATAGTACACTAATAACACACTTGACTTAAGTATATTTTTCGGGCTTCATAAAGGGTTAAAGTGCAGTATTTAACTTTTTGTATAAACACAATGTATTAGCTGCAACTACGGAATGTTTCATAGTATGTTAATTTTTATAATGTTACGTCTGTAACAAGTAGACATTACGTTACGTCTGTAACAACTAGACATTACGTTACGTCTGTAACAAGTAGACATTCTTTCGGTTTTCTTCCATTCGCTTATAGTGCAGTATTTAATTTTTTTTTATCCCGACATGTGTTTGCACATCCCTTTAAAATTAAACGATAATTGCATCATTAAATGAGCTAATCTTTGATAAGGCTTTAACGGTTCATCTTTGACATCGAAGAATATTGCTTATTACATTTTGTAATTATAAGGTCTATAAATAATCATAAAAAGTACAAAATGGCACACAATTGTTTCTTTAGAAAAAGGGCTCGGTGTCAAAGTAGGTTCCGTTTACAACGAAGATTAGGGGGAAAAAAAAAAGAATGATTAAACAATGAATCATAGCAAGGTACTTCAGTTACGATTAGGTATATTTCCAACCCCCTATTTTACGCTCATAAGTAATGTAACTGGTCAATATCATTTATGTAAAATTCCTGAAAAAACTAGCATATTCGCTAAAACGTCGATTAGAGAAAATAAATTCCACGGAGTTCGGAGACCATTCGATTGACTGCTGCACGAGAACTACCCTGTCCACTTACTCAAATATAGACGATTGCAAACTGGGCGACTGGCCGCCGCCATGTCTCTGCTCGAGCAGGCACGCCCGTGCGATTACGAGCTTGCCAAAGCTACGTTCACCCGCGCGTTGCACGCGCTTGCACGCATGGGGCACCACTTGTGGCGCCATGCTTGCAATTGTCTATAGGTCCGCGTTTCTTGTTTGGTTTTCTCTTCGCGGCACCGCTCTTTAAAATTAGAAATTTACCTACAATCAAGACCGAAAAAGGTTGACCTGTAACAGTGCTGAGCATAATTTCCGAGCCCACCGTGGTTACCCATGCTTATTCCCCCGCGCAAGCCACTTCTCCTAACGCACCGATGCGAAGTGGTGAAGCTCGGTGCACATGCGCCTGTGGCGAGGGTGTGAAGCTTCACGTGAGCGGCGATTGTGCCACGACGTGGAGGCGTGTGGCTGAAATGAAAATCAAATGACCCTTACAAGAGTATGAGACCCCGGTTTCGTCCTTATCACAGCAGCTCCTACCACCATTTTATTAATTTTTCTTGCGACTTCTAGCTCCGTGACATTGCCGACATTATCGACATTATCGTCTGGAAGTTAATCTAAAGTTCCAGGCGCTGGCCACGTCATCATCTGATGGCGTGGCCAGCGCGGTAGACGAGCAAATTTTAGTAACAGCGAGTACAGACACCGTGACATATATAAACGTTTTTACCACTTTTCTTCTCTTCCACTTCTTTCAATATTTGATATCGACGGATATTAAATTCGCAGGTGTAGTGTAATTTTGAGCAAAAATGGTATTTTGGCGCGACATGTGGCAGACGCAATTTGGCGCAAATGGCGCAGCACTTCCATCACTGCTTAGTACTAGTGAGGTTCGTGTTGTGATGGGGAAAGGCGTCAGTCGTCGAAGATTTTCTCCCTGATCGCGGCTAGTGTCTTAAGCGCCGTTCACACTCTTGCGACCGAGTCAGACCAGACAGGTTTTTAAGCCTCTTGCGATGTCTTAGGACCGGACGCGATACAGCGGAGCTGGTCCTAAGATATTGCAAGAGGCTTAAAAACTGGTCTGGTCTCTCTCGGTCGTACTCGGTTGCAAGAGTGTGAACGGGCCCTTAGATGGCGAGGCAGTGGCAGCGACGACGATTTGATGCTTTAACTATACATTTATTAACAAAGGGCCGGCAGACGTACGACACACGTCCGCGACCAGTTTCGGTACTTCTCCCGCCCAAACTCCCCCGACCCCGTACGTCCGGGTGTCCGTTTCCGTCCCCCAAGAGGACACATTCCTTCCGTCCGGTGGCGCCGCGCGCGCTCGCGGAGTACCGCGTAGTCGTCACTTACCCTTTCCCGTGCTTACACCAGCAGCGCTCTTCTCCTCGAAGGAGGGGCCCTCTCGGCGCCGGCAATGCCGACGAGTGGCTAACGATAAACGAAACAGCTATTTAGGGGAAAAATACCACTCTGATCTTACAGTACTGATTTCACAACTACTATGAATGTTCCCACGGAAACGGGACATGAGGCTTCGTTAGACCAAAAGATGAAGCATTGATGAACTTCTAAAACGGGACTGTCCCGGTCAAAACGGGACGTCTGGTCACCTAGGATACATGTTAGTTTTTGTCTTGCTCCCTCTTTACGTAGGTTGTGAGTAGAGACCATGGGCGTACCAACCGGGGGGGCAAAGGGGGCGCTTGCTCCCCCAGTTTTCAGGGTGAGGGGGCAGAGCATGTTTTGCCCCCCTCCCCGCCCCCGAAACAGCCGCCACTGGGCAGGGCAAACACTGGCCGGCGGCGCCCAAGGGATACCAAGGGCTCCGTTCCTCAGTCCTGGGGGGGGGGGGGGGGGATTCTGCGTCTGGTTTGCCCCCCCACTCAAAAACAAGTTGGTACACCGCTAGTGGAGACATTCGTTTGTATGGTATGTGTTCAGTCCTTACATTTTCGCCTCCTCTCCAGTCTCACCCTGAGGCCGACACCTGGGCGAAGTGTCAAGTTAGGCACCACTAGTGGGACAGGATACTGGGATTCCTCGCACGGTACGAGCTTGAAGTCGCGTAGAATCTTACAGATCGACATCTTAAGTTCGATCAATGCGAGCCGCCTGCCGATGCATGTCCTGGGCCCTATCCCGAAGGGAAAGTACGCCATAGGATGGCGCTCCGGATGGCCTTCGGCGAACCTCTCTGGAAGGAACCGAGAGGGTTCGGGCCAGTATTCCGGATTTCGGTGGATGTGCCAAGCTGGTGCGATGAGCGTGGTTCCTGCTGGAATGAATTGACCCATGACTGTTTTGTCCGGAAGACAGGTCCTAGCTACCAGCAGTGGAACTGGTGGGTACAAACGAAGAGTTTCGCGGATCACCATGTCTAAACGCTTCAGCTGATGGACGTCGTCAAATGTCAGTTCGTTCGCGTGCGAAAACAGGTCCTCCATTTCGGTGTGAACCCTCTCTTGTTCTTCTGGATGCATGGCGAGAAGATATAGGGCAAAGCCCAGTGTCACTGCCGTGGTCTCGAAGCCTGCGAGAAGAAGGATGATAGAGTTGGAGACGAGATGACGGTCCTCGATGAGCGGACCGCTTTTGTGAACATCGTAAGCAGCGTCTTCAGTGCCGGCCTGGGCGTCGAGCATCATCTGTAGCATGTCCTTCTCCCGGAGACTCTGATCTTGACGTCGAGACTTTACTGTGTCCAGCACGTTTTCAGATATACGATTCAAGAGATTGCTGAAGCTTGTGAGTGGGTAGAGAAGTTTGAGGACCGCCCTTATCCCGGGCAGTGCTAGTGAGCTTTCGACAACTGCCTTGTCTAGGTCCTCCAACAGCCTCTTGACTCCGATAAGTAGGGGATCGTCTGTCTTCTGTTGGCAGTTGACCTGATGGAAGAAACAGCGCTTCAGTATTTCATACGCAATTGTTTTACCTAAGCGTCTTTGTTGGCGTTGAATTTGTTCCCGAAAAGAAATTAATAAATTATAATTTATCAAAATAATTTAATTTTCACGTTACGTATTTCTTTCACTTTCTAAATGTCTTCTTTCGGATCATAACCTGACTAGACTCCGTGTCACTAGTTGCGTGCAGTACAGGCGAAGGCGACGCCAGGCGAGGGAAGAAAGAGCAAGCACTAGGAAGGCTGGGGAGGAGGAGGGAAACGTCCTCTCCCCTCTAACTATCCTAGTGCTCTCCTTTTCTCCCCTAGCCCCCCATTGCCATCCTCTCCCGTCCCGCCTTCCTAGTGCTCGCCATTTCTCTCTTCGCCTGCCGTTGCCTTCGCCAGCGTTGCAGGCAACTAGTGACACGCCGTATAATCAAGGTCCTTTTTGTCTTCATCCTCTAGTTTACTCTTTGCTCAACCTCTACCATAGGCTGTCTCTACATGTGTTCATTGTGTACCCTTTTTCTTTTTCTCGCAATTAACATTGTCTTTATTTTGCTATCCGATTCTTGCATAAATTTGTTTTATTCCAATTTTTCATCTTTCGTGTACTTGTCAATTTTACTCTTCGAATAATGCATTGATACTTCGACTTCGTTAAACGACATAACTACTGTAGAGTCACTCCTTTGATGAGCTTGCGATTTTGTAAAAAACCACCTTCACGTTTTACTCAACGAATTCCCAAGTAAGTTGTCCTTGCACTGCTTTTTTTTTTTTTGTAAATGATGTTTACGTACGACCTTTGTCAGACCGAAAATGGTATCTTTGAAGCATAAAACTATACATACAAGCATGTTTATATATCGTTTCTTATTGTTTAATATCTGAGAGTAGTGTATTCTATTTTTGCATATCTTACACGAGGTAATATTGCGGGGCTCACCTTCCAGGCCATGGCAATCTTAGTGATGGCGTCCAAGGAGTAACCCTGCGCCACTTGCAGCAAATCGACAGGCTCACTTTGCTCGTGATGCGTCTTCAGCACCCTGACAAGTTCCTCGGTGCATCTGCTTACAATCTCAGAGCAGAGTTTCACCTTGCCCGTGGTGAAGCTGGGATTCAGCACGTTGCGCACCTTTTTCCACTCTTCACCTGTAAAGGAGTTGTTTTTCTCTTGTATACGATTGATTGTACGAACGCTCACGTGCGTACATTTCTGGTTGTCTTAAAATCTGTGCCGAGAGATTTTACGCATTGCTAATCGGCACCAACCGTCGGTGCGTTGTAACTAGCTACATGCAATCAGTTTCTGTCTTACCCGTGACTCGACGCAGTCTTTCGTGATAGAATCATATATCTCGTTGCGGATATTCGCCATGAGGCTGTCTTGGACAATAGGGAATTGTAGTAGACCGTTTTTCTCCTCCGGTACGGTATCCTTGAGCAAAACGCCGCAGCTGCGCATGCGTGCCGTCAGCCTTATCTGCATAGTTCAAGGTCTTGTGGCGGATTACGGAGCGCTATCCGGGTGCTTAGCGGGCTGCGGAAACGGTCTACTACGATTCCCCAACAAAGAGTTTTAGGGAACCGTTTCTGCCCATCCGTTACAGTACGATGGGCCCTACGTCACGAACTGCGCATGCGCAGTTCCTACCGGACGGCTCATCGTACCGTACCGGATGGGCAAAAGGGCTCCCTAAAATTCCCTAATGTCCGCCGCATTCACTGTGCGTGCTAAGTTTAGCTGGTGACGGCAAATGCACAAAGACGAAGTGCGCTACGACGATGCTCTTTTGGTGACGTTCGATTGGCACCACATCGATTCGTAGCGTTGGCTGCGGTCGGATCGACTTCAAGTGCAACGGAACGTAGACAACATTACGATACACCTTTGCAAGCGGGATCCCGTTGTGAGGTTATTATAATGTAAGCTAGAGTTTCAACTGGTCTATGCGACTTCCGGGAGGCAAATTGAAGCGGACAGCAGCCAGTCTAATTTTGCGGTGCTGCTGTGCATTCCTGTGGGAAAACGCGCTTGAATTTTGCCTCTTTGCCGGAAAATAACATGAATAAGTTCTGTTATTTTGTTGTACCGGATAGTATGTACTTTTATTAATATTGTGAAAGTGTAATTGCTTTAGTTACAGCATTTTTCTTTACCACTGAGCGATGTTAAACTTCGCTATTTTTCAGACACTAACCTGTGTTCCATGGCAGGTATGTAAAAACGAGCGACGATTCTAAGCAAAATAACGAGTGATCTGGATGGAGAGTGCGTTCATGGTTCGCTAGCGTTCCGGTGGCGCTTATATATTATTAATATGCCCGCCCTATCACCAAATTAAAATGACTCCGTTCTGCATCTTTACGATCGGTTAAACAAACATTCGAACGTAAAAAACTAAAGAACGTGGGCTAGGAAAGTTGAGTATTTTTATTATTTCGTATTTCGGGCAGTTTTTATCAGGCACCTGTTCTCCGGCTTCTCCCTATCTGCAAAGATTTGGAGCGTGCAGGTGATGATTTTAACCCAGAACAAGCATCTTCGCGCGTAATCATGAGCAGAAAGAATAAAGCAGTACTTATTTATTACAAATCGAACTATATTACGTGACTTTCAATTTATTTTGATCGTCTGCATGCACAAGGAGTTACTTATCTAGTGTTACTGCGTAGTTCTTGACGTCTCTCTTGATTTTCCACATGTCCTTCGTTCGTTTGGCACGTATATCCCCCATGCTGGAAAGCTCCGACGCCGTGTTCGCGCTAACAGTGTCCGACAGTGCACATAAATACATGTACGAAGCCGTCTTAGCAGTTTTTTTATGAAACGAATTTCAAATAAAAATGCTATAACTGGCCAATTATTTCGTCTACGTGACTGAGAAATGTTCCAAGCTACCTAGCACGTACGCATTATTCGTGATATCTGGCCTTAAAATCGAGCTCAGAGAGAAAATGCACTCGCTTTTTCCTATAGATATGCATTAGCGGAAGTCAATTTCCGACTGGGTACTGCCTGCTTCAATTTGCAGCAGCACACTATAACGCCAGTTGAACCTTTAGCGTACATTATAATAACTCTATGGTCTATACTAGGGGTGTCGCGAACCGGCCGAGGTTCGAGTTCGACCAGGTTCGACTTTTTCGAATTTTTTGTGGAAAGTTCGACGAACCTTGTATTGACGTTCGACTCGTATGCGCATGTGCGACAGGCTGGCAAATTGGCTTCGGATTGGATGGTGATGGCTAAGAGATGAATTAAGGGCAGCGCTGATTGGTTATTTCAGTGAATGCAGTACAAAAAAAATTAAGTTATTAACTTTTTCATCAGGGATTAGAATTAGTTTTGTTTTAATTACAGCGGTTCACAAAATTAAAATAACCCTTTGCATAAAAAAACTCTCCAAACCTAGACATGCTTGTATCAAGGTTTAGCCACACTGTCCACAAAGTTGAACCGGTCGAATCTGGTGAAAAGTTTGATGGTTAGTCGAACCGGTTCGACTCAGTCGAACCCTGAAAGTACGACCTTGAAATCCGGTTTGACAAAATTTCGCGAAGACCCTTGTCTATACTGTCCAACCAGGACGTTCGCTGCTTGTTGCAGAATGTTGCTAAACGTCTCTTCCTGAAGCATACACCACTGAGCGCAGAGGCTAAAATGATTTTTAAAACATACATCTGTTGTTTTCGACTGCGAAAGAGCACAGGCCATAAATTGAAATACCTAATCCAAATAATAAAAAAAAGCAAAAAAAAAAAAAAGCCTAAAGTCTCAAGGCGTTTATCAGAAAGCACCAGAAGCCGCATGGCCATCGCGTCAATGATGACTGCGCTTGCGGCAGCACTGGCTTCCACACTAATCTCAGTGGGTTTCCACTGAGGTGTCGCGAACTTTTGTTGAACCGAATATAAGTCAAAGGTGAGTCGTGCGGGAGTGACTAATTCGAAGTTTATTACGACGTTTCGAGCGGGGACCGGCGCGGACCGCTCGAAACGTCGTAATAAACTTCGAATTAGTAGCTCCGAGAGCACGCATCTTTGACATGAACTTTTCCCGGTCCATTGTTTTTAACGCCGTAGAAGAAAAAGAAAAGGATACTGCTCCTCAACGGCCATAGCCGTAGTCGCCCCTGAAGAAGAGGCCGAATTGGCCTTGAAACGTTGGGTCCCTACAGAAGGGCTTGGTTGGTGTCCGAATTTTTTAATATTAATTACTCCCAACCAGACAGATCTCTGTCAAATGTTTACTTTTAAATTGTTTTTATATTTACCTTACTTCATATATATATATATATATATATATATATATACACATATATATCAGTGTGTCGAACCGAAAAAAATACGGGGTCGGTTACGGTTCAGGTTCAGGTAAATTTATTTTGTTCCGGTTCAGTTCCGGTTCGATTAATTCGATCCGCGGGGCGCTGAACCGGTTCGCGAACCGGTTCGGAAATTATAAATGACAAATTGCAACATCAAAATAAGTTACAAATAAAACATCTGAAATCAGCACATACGAAACGGGATACATCGTAGTGTGAGGCTCAGGGATTTCTACCAGGAATGGTTTCTTTATGTGCACTCAAAGGTTACCTCACCGACGTTTACGCATTCGGACTTATTCTAATTGGGTCCGACGCAGTAGCTGTAAAATCCGCGACCTCCTTACAAACCCACTTACAAGTAGAACTCGCTAACTATCCCGCCACCTCGGCGTGTAAGCAATTGAAGGAACAGTGGGGAGAAAATACAGCTTTCTTTATTTGAACTAGCCTTCGGTAACTCAAATTAGACCCTTAAAGAAGTTTTCATTAAACAAGATACGGAATATGAAAAACACTTCACCGAACGCAACGCCAGAAGGACGTAATAGGATAAATATTAAAATAGAAGAGTTTGCTGTCTCACAAATATGTTAGCTTCTAAGTGCCTATTCACCACATTCGGTGGGAGTTGATACCACGAGGGCGCCACAGTATTGGGTGCCCCGGTAGACTTCCGGTAGTGTATTTATTCATTCCTCAGCAACGCACAGCGGTCGGATAAGAAGAGTTTCCTTCAAAGAAGTTTCTGTAGTATGTTTGTAAGAACATTAGTGCACTGTACAAAATAGTGAAAATAACTAAAGGTGGAGAGACAAATGGAAAAGAAGAGGAAAACCGGAAGCGCGCAGGGGTCCGCCGATAGGGGGTGGTAGTGAGCTTGTTTGCAAACAAACATCGGTGAATACAAAACCGGATGCATTATTATCAAACTCCACAGCCTTTTCTTTTCTCATTCCGATGGAAGCAAGCTTCAAGAACTCGCGCGTTCTAGAAACGTGTTATGAAATGAGCACACAGCAGCATTTAGGATTTACGAGATTATAGGAAAATGAAATCCCGTGACGCGATTTTTTTTTTTTTTTTGCACAGCCTTCCAATTTTTTTTCTTCCGCGCAAGCCGCGACCAGCGCAATACTGGTTCCTATGTCAAGATTCATGGATGCAGCGTTTATATTCCTAAGACTGGGTGGAGAAGAAAAATATGTAAGCGAGGTGTGTGTCAGTTGAAGGCACTTAAAAAACAAATGGCATTGATAGCACATTCATTGTCAACAGCGCGTGGCTGAACCGTTTTGTCGTGAGCCGGAAACCGTTATTTTTTTTCCGGTTCAGTTCCGGTTCGGGTTCATCGCGATAACAATATAACGGTTCGGGTTCGGGTTCAGTTCCGGAAAAATACCGGTTCGGTTCCGGTTCGACACCCTGATATATATATATATATATATATATTTATACAACGGGCATGGTGGCGGGAGGCCGAAGGCGTGGGTATATAACTGAGAAGAAAAAACCCTTAGTGAAAACAGCAACGGACGATTTGTCGTCCGTAGTCCGTTGTTGCTGTTTTCCCTAAGGGTTTTTTCTTCTCAGTTATATATATGTATATATATATATATATATATCTTCTGGCACGCCGGTTACAGAAAAATAATGGGGCTGCACTCACCCCGTTATACCGACAAAGTAATGACACATTTGCTTACGTATTCGTTTTCTTTGCGACTTACGCCCTCCACGTTTATTATGAGCCGGTACGTTCTCGGAACTGTACACATTTGTTTGGAGGGTCGGTGGTACACACGAACAGGAACGTAAAGACGGAAGCAGAACACGGGGAATCGCAAAAGCTGACCTTGGTGATCCCGAGGAAATAGGACAAATAAAGAGTAACAAAAAAGAAAAAAGACGATCGGTTGGGTCTGCTTGTTTTTTGCTGCGACTAGTTAAAGTTGCAAAAGTGCGCGTCAATTTCTTTTTATGCAATGCGCGAGGTCGATCTTTCTTCTACAAAATAGGGCATTAAAAACACAACACAAAAACAATAAAGGAAGAGACTTTGCAAAATATACTTTTCTGCTTCGTGCATTTTGAAGCGTCACCAGCAATATATGGGGCCCAACGGGGCCACCGAGTTCCTCGTCTTGCCCAGCCGTTCCGAAGCAGCCGAAATCAATAAGAGGACCGTTGGGGCCTTTTCCTCTCGGTTTAATGTATAATCACATGGCCAGCTTTCTGAGACACGCTGTTTTTGTTCCCGATTCTCACGACACGTGGTGTATCAACCTTGAGCAAGATAGAGTGCCTTCCTACACACGCGCGCATTTGCTTGAGGGGTGACATCTCAGCCATTGTCGCAAAAGCGTCAAGTAAATTGTGGTCGCTACGTAGGAAAATGTGTCACTGTACTCCTGCGACAAAGCTGACGGCCTATAAATCGCTGATTCGTCCTTTGCTGGAATATGCTGACGTTGTATGGGACCCGCACTCGCAATCGCTTATTGACCAATTGGCAGGCCTTAAAAAAAATCGCTTGGGTTTATTTACAACTCGTACGGCAAAGATTCACACGTGTCACCATTGTATACCGCCTCCGGGGTGTGTATATTATCATGTCGAAGGAAAGTAATGCGTTTGACATTTTTGCATAACATAATTCATAATAACGCTGGTTTAAATTTTGATGATTATTTACAGAATAACGCAAGTCGCGCTACAAGGCAGGAGCACGAGAATTTGCTCCTTGAGTTCTGCTGCAGAAAATATGTTTTTAAAAACTCATTTTTTCCTCGTTCTGTTAGTGAGTGGAATGAGTTGCCACCAAGTGTGACGGCGATTGCTTCTACCACTTTATTTGCGAGTGCAGTTGATGAATTGTTTTTTGTCACCAATGACTAAGCTACTTGTTTATTGTTGTTTGTTCATTCGACTCATTGATGGTTTCTGATGTTTGTCTATCATGCCTTGGCCCTCAAAAGTTGGCCGGCAGTATTCTCAAATAAATAAGATAAAATTGTTCCGCCCAATCGTTTTTTTTATGCATTTTGAAGCGCGCGCAATTTGTTGTCACTCGGCTCGAGCGCGTAGCTTTGGCTAATGCATAGGCGCCATTTTACCGCCCAAGTCACGCACCGAGTGCGCGAGAGCGTCACGCGCTGGCACATTCAGGGCAACAATGGATGTCTTCACCCTCAGACAGACAGACATGTAGGCACCCTAGAGCAAGATAAATTGAGAATTCCGAAGCGCGCGACCGCTATCCAAACCTCCTCTCCTGTGCATCTCTCAAGCCTTCCATCCTTTTCACCGTTTGCGTCTGGCCAAACACTTTACTAGGGGGAACGCATTCCACTCCGCTCATTTGCATTAGACAGAACGCCTATATATACAGCGCCGAATCTAGCCCTGACGGAGGGGAGGCCCGCGCCGAGTCTTCTTTTTTTTTATTTTTATTTTTTTTGGCAAACAAGCTATCAGCATCATCAGTCGCAGACATTTCACGACTACGAGCTATGCTACGCCGGCGGTCAGTGCGCCAGTGCAAGCCATTGTCTCGAGGTGTGAAACAACGTCAAATGTGTTGCGTGGTGTTTTCATTTGATACTTTTTCGAAACGATGCACACGATATACCCCGAGTTTTAGCAAACATTAGTTTAGTCTAGGTTTCTGAATTTGGCTTTTAGGAACAAAAAATCTCTCCAATTATGTGTATTTTGTCATTTTACGTTCAAGGGGCAATCTGTTTGTTTCTGCATTGCGTATGTTATTTCAGTGTTGTGCGCCACTAGTATGGTGAGTTCTGGAATCTGTATCCTCTAAACGAGGAAACACTATTGTTTTTTTTTAAGGCGCTACCGGCTGTTGGTCAGCAAAGCATTTTGTCTTTAGTCCTTAGTTTTTAGCCTATTCTTATTTGGCTCTGGAGAGCCGCGGCACCGCGGAAAGGCAGCAGCCCGTACCATGGAGGCCCGCGGTGCCGCGACTAGTGAACATGATGATGTGATGAGTATATACATGTATGATGACGACAACATGGATTGTTGGTATTGGGGAGGATGGCAGTCCGATTCGCAGTAGTCCACTGGCACGCCGTTCGATCGGTGCATGAAGGAGCCCTAGGAACATGATGGCGCTGTTGCTCACTGGGTCCCCTGGGGTCGAATCATCAGGCTCCAAGGAGGTAGCCCAGTCAAAATAGAAGCTGCCGCTTCCGAGGAACCAGGGCTCAGATTGAGGCACCGCCGTTGCCCGATGTGTTATCCTCTCAACGTCGTCGCCTTTTTTTCTTTAAATTTATACGCGTATATATGTATAAATAAAATAAGATAGATAAAAAGACACACAATCGAACGGCCAGCGGCACGCCATTCTAGTTATATTTTTAGTTATTTCTAGTTCTTTCTAGTTATACACGCCCGAAATAATTTTGTTCAGTTTGTGTATGTAACCGAGCTAAAACTTTACGTACACAGGCAAATTCAAAGCAAAATATATACAATGCAAGTGTTTCTGACCCTACATAACAATTGCTTATTTTTAAAATCCAGGGCACAAATTTTGATTGTAAACATCTAATTATTATATCGTCATGTTATAACCGCCACATGCTTAGGCAATATGCTGTCACAAACGCATCGTACAAATCTTTTTTTTCTTTTTTTTCGATAAACCTATGTAAAGGTAGCTTGGTTGCAAGCTTCTTGGTGCACGGCGGGGTGCTAACTTTACGGGGGTAAAAAGCGGGCCGAATATGAAAGTGTCGACGAATAAAAAGTATTATTAAAATGCCGAAACTTTAACTGCGTGTGTGCTATGAGTCGGCAGCTATTATATTCCTCGGGAACTTTACGGTTCTTAATTTCAGTGAGAATAAATTAAAAATTTTGTCAAAGCGGCCCATAGACCCAATGCAACAATATTATATCGGGCCCAGGAATAAAAAGTATACAATCCTGAAGTTCAAGTAGGTATTAAATAAGAGTGTATTAGTGCCCTATATAGATATCCCGGGAGCGTAAGAATTTTTGCAGTAGTTTGGCTGAAATTATCATTTTACTGCGTTTTGCTGAGAATAGCCAAAGAGGGCGCAAGGAGACCGTGTCCAGGAATGCTGGGGTTGTTATGATAGCTTGAACCAGCCAATGATACGTATGTTTGATCATGAAGACTACAGGGAGCGCTGATTCTGGCGTACTGATCTATACTCTATTCTCTATCAGCTCCAGTATGGCGTACATATCGTTTGCGGCGTGCTGAACGCTTTCTCTTTTTATGCCGAGACAAACGCGTATAGGGTAGGGTGTGTTCACATAACGACGGTCATAAGGCGCCGTGCCTATTTTTTGCATTCTATTACATTTTTATGTGAGGTTGGGAAACATGTCCACACAACAAAATATATACCTTAATTACGCAAAAAAAAAAAAAGAGCGTCATTGTTTTGTAAAAAAAGAAAACGAAAAGAATCGCGCCTGAGAGGGGGTGGTACAGCTATTTCCCCAATGGCGCGTAGACGCAAATTTAAATGCAGCATAAATGAAAAGAAATTAAACTTTCACCTAGGTAAATACGTTTGTGTATAAAGCACGCCAAACGGTCTGCATGAAGTAGTCAGATTCATTTTATTTAGATTTATATTTCAAGTAAATAAATATACAAACGTGGCCTCTTGCACAACTCTTATTTTTGGGCATTTTTCGGAGATTTTTCAACACACTTAGAATTTAGTTTTTAAGCCTAAACATTTTCTACGGAGTATTTTCTTTTAATTCTTTTTTTTTTTATTCCTTAAGGGCCGAATGCGCCGCAAATATTCCTTTTTATGGGCAATATCAACGAAATCACAAAATTTTTGGTATGTTGTATGATGTCTAAGAGATAATGCGACCAAGTAAGGTGTGTATAGAGTGCTCCAGCACCACTAGTCGTCGAGACAGAAACCCTCTAACGGTAATTGACTGCAACATATGGGCCTTGAAATATGCTCATTTTATATTTGTTTCTTAATTTAGAACAATAAAATGCAACATGTTTCTACGGATTTGGAATTAACTGTTTTCAATGGTTCATTTGGGAAAGTTTAGAAATTATCAAAGATGATTGCTTCTTTTTTTTTTTTTAATTGCCGCAAAAAAAAAAAAAAAAGAAGTAACACTTTTGACTTTTTCGATATTTAGAAAATTTCCGGGAACAATGGAAAAGACACTTTGTATAGCTGAGCGCTGACGTTTTTTTTTGTTTTTTTTTGTTGTTAAAAGTGAACAAGGCATGAAATACGCTGTACAAAAAGTTTCAGCTTAAAATCTTCATTCTAAGATGTGTTGAAAAAATCTCCGAAAAATGCCTAAACATAAAAGAGTTGCGCAAGAGGCCAAGTTGTAATCTTATTTTAAATTAAGATTACAAACTTGGCCTCTTGCGCAACTCTTTTATGTTTAAATAAAAATTCTTACTTCTTCGTGTATACCAGTTGGCTTACTTTATATATAAGCATATTTAAGTTGTAGGAAGTTTTATTTTTTATTTTTGCGGCCTTCAAAGTTGCGCCTACCCGCAATTGGGAAACGTTGTTCCACCTGCTTTCAGACGCGAATTCTTTTTTTTTTTTTTGTTACAAACACAATAATTGTTTTTGTTGAAATAGGGTCCGTTCCGTTGCGTGGACATGTTTTGCTACATCGTACAAAAATATAATTGAAAATGCAAAAAAAAAAAATGAGAAAGGCTTGACACCCCTATGGCCGTACTTATCTGACCACTCTTGTAACTAAATGTCTGCACACAGGCTACGACACATCTTTATCACTTGGGCGGAATGTTCTTGTACGCAAAATACGACAGCGCGGCCCTTGGTCGTGAGACACTGGAAGGGCATTCACCTCGAAGGAAAAGCAGGCAGCTCGTAAAGGGTTCGACGTCGATGACGTACTGCGGTCGATCCTGGAACGTGGCCGATTCTTTCACGAAACACCGGTGAATCAGGTCGAGGTCCGCGACAACCATGTAAGGGTGCTCGGCCATGAAGAACCCAAAGACTTTACCGTACTTTTGGACCCACTGGTCGAGCACCTACGAGGGAAATAAACACGATTGCAGCGAAGTTTTAGATTCTCAACCGTTTGAAATCCGCATGCATGTGCATGGCCTCCTCTATACGGACAAAACCTGGCAGATCGCCATGAGACGCGGCCGCCGAAAGGGAAAAGGTAGCGCGGCAGACAACGCATGAGAGGAGAGGCAGGCATGTAACGGGCGCCCCGCTGCGGCGAGACGCGGAAACACATTTCTCCCGAGCGATGCAATGTCCGCTGGTGCTCCTCGCGTTCTTCCCGCTACCGCTTCTTTTCTCGTCAGGTTTGAAAACCATGTTTCGGGTCCTTGCCGCTGCAGAAGCTGCGTGAAAGGCCAGAAATGTTCTCTGCTACCAGATCCTCGCGCTCCGAATCTGCGACCGGGCACTCTACGGCTCCGTCGTCGAACTGCCAGGCTTTGCGAGTATAGAGCAGGTTATGGCATGTGTCTCCAAAGGGCGAAGGCTGCGGCAGAGAGCACTGGAGCCCTGGACCAAGAGCCCCACCTAGACCAAACGTCTCCTGCAATCAATAAAAGTTTTCTCCGCCTCCGCCCCTTCACGGTAGCAACGCGTTTGTGATGCAGCCCCATCTGAGGCCCGCTATTCTAACCCTCGTTGTCAGAATGTTGCAAATATGATCGGTTACCTGGCGGTATGTGGTTGTGAGAACATTACACACGTACGCTAACAAAGCGTCGTGAACCTGGCATTTGGTGCACTTTATCAGTAATACTTCTTACTTTTATTCATTCTGATTTTTTTTTCATCATGGGCATTTTACCCTTATTAATTTTAATACAGGTATTTCTATCAGAAATGAGGTTACGAAGCAAATCAAGGTCCCAGGACCCAGGGATTGAAATGGTATTACTTGGATTTATTAGACTCTTACAATGCGAGGAAAAAAAAAAAAAGCAATGAACTACGCATTAACTTTTTATGTGATATTTTCTTGAAACTTCTTCGAAACAACTGATGTTACTCCTAGACGTTTTCGTTATCTCTTTTTTATGGTATCTTTATGTAGTACACACAGTCCCTCGTGTCGATGCGGCAAACAGTCAAGAATATTGAAAACAGACGAATACTAAACGAATCATTAAACATGCAAAACGAAATATTTGTACCACGAGGATCTTAATAGGTCATGCGCGTACCAAACTCCAACGTAATTAAGCGGACGCTACTCTGCTTGCCCAGCTCAAAAGCGCCGTATCCCTGTTTCAATAAACACTTTATTTCACCGGAGCGCAAGTTCTTCTGCTTCTTTCGCAGGGGTTGTGGTGACGTCAGAACGCCGAGCTCTGATTGGCTCTGATTGAAGGATAGTGGGTAGACCTCAAAGGCAGCTTCCTTTGAGGTCTACCCACTATCCTTCAATCAGAGCCAATCAGAGCTCGGCGTTCTGACGTCACCACAACCCCTGCGAAAGAAGCAGACGAACTTGCGCTCCGTATAGGTATCGGAAACGCCGGGCGTCGTTTATTATTATGTTCACGTTTTTCGCTGCGTGATTTGTTCTTCGCCGTTCGAATCTGCTAATGTCGCCATTTAATTGGCTGCGGAGCCTAAAGAGGCGCTAAGAACCTGGCACGCACTGTGTTTTACTTAGAAAAAACTAACAGTAAAAAAAGTAGGTTGGCAGCGATTTTTATTTTTTAAGTTCTATCATTTCTTGAATTATAGGCAGGGGGATGGCATGACGTCACGAGCCTCCTCCGCAAGGCAACGTCTTCTGAAGCCGCCTCTCCCCCTACCCTCCTCACATTTTTTCCGGAAACGGTATGCATTTCGGGACGAGTCGGCCTTGCCACGTGACCTTTCCTGGTAGGTTCTAGTAGAGGGGCTATTATGGTAAACTGTAGTCTGTTCAATCTACGGTGTAGGCAGTGAGCGCGGAGCCGGAGGGTGTCGAATTTGTAGCGTCTGCGTGTCCTTCTTTCGCCTTGTATTCACGGAGTAGGCAGTGAGCGCGGAGGCGGTGGGTGTCAATTTTGCAGCGTCTGCTCGCTGTTCTTTTGCCTTGTAATTCTCGACCGCTACGGATAGAGCATGCACTGTGGAATTTCAGGACTAAAGCACTTTTTCGCGGTGCACCTACGTCGTTGGTAAATCCCTAGGAGGCCTCGTAATGTAAGTCGAGCGGCTCGCTCGAAGCAACGTCCCAGCTGAGACGTGTCTCAAAAAGGCGCTGTCAAAGGTAGCACTCAATCTTAAATCGCATCTCACCTCTGCTGCGCTGTCATCGCGCGACGCAGCAGAGGCTGGTTGCACTATCTTTCAACGGGGCGCGGTGCCGCCGGGGCCCAGATGCGCTCCGATAGCAAATCGAAACTTAAAAACCCGTCGAATTTGTGTGGTTTTTCAGAAAGCCGTAAAATGCTTCGCGTGCCTTCTATCGTTCTGCAATTTGTTGATTTAGTGTTTTTCGACGATGCTGAGCAATTTTCTAATTGAAACCATGCCCTTAAACACAATATTAAACAAGTTAATTACGCGAAAATAATTATTAACTTAATTAACTCGGACTTTAATCATTTTTCTAATTGGGCCCCTGGCCCCAGACCAAAACGACACAAGCCTTTTTTCGTTGCGATGAGTAGTTTTTGCAGGAGCGATTTGGCCTGAGTTCTCTGAAACACCCTATATATATATATTATTGATGGCTTCTTATGTAATGTTTTTCTTCTCGTGTTAATTATGTTAAATAGTATAGACACAATTTTAATATTTGTTCTTGTATATTATTTTTATTGCGTACTTTTCTCTTCAACTTGGTTCCAATACTGGCATCCAATGTGTTTTTAATTGAATTTGTAAACTTTAAAATGGCTAGCGTTTCATATATTAAGTAATCAGGAAAACATTTATTTCTCTGTGTCTAATTTTCAGCAAGTGCAAACAATCTACCAACCCCCGAAGAAAAGGCAAGCTATGTCTCAAAACTTCCTTGGGGCCATTTTATCCGGGGACCATTCTGTCCGAGGTCATTTTTTCCGGAATCATTTCGCCCGGACCCTGTTCAAACCAACAGTTGGATGAGTTGAAAAGCCTATCAAGAGTTCATTTCCGGGATAAGCCGCTTACTTCCTGTGGCTTCATACTTATTTGCTCATTTGCTCCATGCGCCATTCAGCCGCTATAGTGGAGATGAGTTGTTACATCATCCTGTAATTCTAGAATCGATTCCCAATTCGGCTCCAGCTTGCGTAACACGCACACAGTGCACAATAATCAGCGATTCGGTGTGTGCGTATGCAAGTTCCCTAACTGGCCAAACTCGCTAGCACGTCGCGAAAGCAGTGTTTTCCGTTTGCTTTAATGGCGCTAGCACATCATCTGTGTAGTCACGTAAAAGCAAAATTTGATTGTGTAGCAATTTTCATGGGACTGTTTCTAAGTTCTGCCCCAAATTATAACATTTGCACGTAAAAATTAAGTACATACCTTAATGCTTGTTGCGAGTAATTGATTTTCCTTTATTGTTCCATAATTCATATACTTACAGTAAAAAAAAAAATGCTCGCGCTGTATTGAACATAATTGCTTTGCTAAAATGACCAATCTTTAGAAAACAATTGATAGACGTATTAATTACAAAACCATTAGGAAACATCACCTCGAGGTGTGTTTACAAGTCTGACGCTGTAATGAATTGGCTGTTTAACTCTGCCAGACGAGCACTTGAGGCCGTAGTTTTACCTATTTTCCTCTTCTGCGAAAGCAACTTATTACACGAATAAAGTCGTACTCAAATAACACAGCGGCACACTTGATATGAATAACAATAAAAACTCTATCTGTATAGTTTATCGCATCACTTGTACATCTTCGCGTCCAACGGTCCTCGCGACGTCGAACGGGGAGTCGCCACCCGATCGTTGCTCACTTTTAGTTCGAATATAATGGCAGAACAAGACAAATACAATTTCTTCCTTAACTTTGGACTACCAAAACACTCTCCCTGTGACTTCAGACAACAAAACGCAAAAGTATTGTGATCAGTATTGCAACATTGAACCATGCACAGACTGCATCATCGAGCGAGAAGTATCCTTCAAGAAGGCGTTAAAGGCTATGTTACCTGTCCGTGAGACAGATGGCACTCTTTTATCTGAAGGAACCTCGACAATGTATTGTCGTGACTCTGCTAAGTGCTACGAGTCGTACACTGACCGCGGGTAAAAAAATGAATGAGCCCAGGAAAGAATAGACCGGCTTACGATCGTAGGGTTCACTTCGGTTCAACTTTGGGTGAAACTAAGTATATTAGCAAGCGCAAATAGACTGTACTACCTGCAGGCGGTCTCTCTTGAGCTGCTTCCAGTTTCCCCAAAAGAGATCGGGATCAGGACCCGGGATGCCGTGCTTTCGGAAGAGGCCATGCAGCCGACGCCGGTTCAGCGCCCACACCAGGACCATGGGCACTGTCAACAGCAGCGCGTAACCCAGGACGCTGAAGATCGCAGCACTGCTCATCGCGGACGGCTGAAACACACGCGTGTTTCGTCTCACTATCCGGCAGCAGCGCGCAGAGTTTCCTACGAACGCCGCTGACCTCGTCCCCGTTTAATGCGGTCTGGGTCACGCCCTTCGATTTCTTTCTAACTTTCAAGGAACTGATTCGTGCGTCAAGGCTGCAGAGTGTCTGAGTAGTTGCAAAAACAACTGTCTCAATGTTTTATTTATTCGTAATGACGTGCTTTTGCAGAGTCGTACGGCATCAATCGGAGGCGTTGAGTGTCCGAGAGGAGCGACGGAGAACATATTTTACGACCGAAGACACGTTACGAAACAAGAAATGGTGAAGATGCTTCTGAGGGCAAGGACTCACATATTAATTATCGCGACGTGGGTGAGCTAATTACCGAGTACGACTTAAGATTCGTTCAGCGTTCAGTCAACTTTCTCCGCCGAGTGAAAAGAAAAGAAAAATAATCAAGGTATTTTTTATACGTCCTCTAAACTGCTCCCACTCCGTGAGGAGAAGGACGCGGCGTTCAGGTAACTTTTCAGAGCTGCTCATATTGTGACTTTCGCGTTTCGCCGCTCTATTCTTGTCCAATTGTAGACAGACGAGATGGACCTTGTGTGAGCCACGGATGTTGTTAGCCGTATACTCTTGGCAGACAATGGATAATATTGGTCCGGAGCAGAAATGGGCATTCTTTCGAAAAGCTATAGTATTTGAAATAAGAATTGATAATACTTAGAGTATTTTGTTCTCAATTCCTTACTAGGAAATATGTTTGACGACTGTATTTAAGCTCCAAAAAAGTAGTATTTCAACTGCAATTGTCATAAAATACAATTTTGGGCTCTCTTCGCGATGCGAGTAAGGTCAAGAGCACAAGAGCGAGAGAGAGAGAGAGAGAGAGGTGTGATTTTATAAATAAAATATAATAGCCCGACCTTGGCCGTGGCGTTATTTGAGCACCCTTTACTTTAAAGGGTGTACAAAACTCAAGCAGGGTTTGTCTTGTGTACACCCTTCTACATCGCCTTTGCTTTTTGTGCTGTGTGTTAATTTTACTAAGTATTAACCAACCATATAACACGCATCGCCACCCTAATTGCCAACAAACATCGAAGAAAAAAAAAGCAGAGACGAACAAAGAATGCAAGGGCGGGGTAGAATTATTGACGGCTTTATACTGTGTCCTAAAAAGCGTTGCAATAACGACATGCTATTTGAAAATACTTTACTACTATTAAACTTCAGTTAAACGTTTATACAAAAACAAACAAACATTGTTTTGTTCTTACAATCGTAGCACAGTCAGCGTAAACGGCACTTTTTGTATTTTACGTAGACGTGGCATTGACAAGCATCAAGCTTACCCCTTCAGTGTTAGCTCCAAAGTGACTAATTTTCACCACTGTAGTAAATTTGATGATAATCCAAAAATATAAAAAAAAATAAAATCACAATAACTTGAAGGTCGATTGTTTGTACTCACTGTGTCTCGTAATTTACGTGCCTACATTAGGACGGACGATTTTTATTTCTAAAGCCTTTATACCTTTTAAGCACCTTTTTGTCCTAACTTGTGAACTGCCCTCTTTTGTTTTTTTTTGTTGTTTTTTTTCTTGAGAACGGGGCCCTTTTTTTTACTTGGTTCAAGTTTGGGTCTAGATATCAAACGACATGATGTCCTTGAGAATTTCTAAGATGGCAAATACTCTTTGTTGTATATGTATTTCTAATTTAAATACTTTTGATTATTTGTAATTGCATTAGTAGTGAATTAACGTATTTCGTATATGTATTTGGATACATTTTTGCACGTATGTTGCCCATCTCTGGTTCACAGTAAAGGTGTGTGTTCAAACGACGGACCTGTCCCCAGAGAAGTTTTTACAAAATCCGTGACGCCACTTTTGCTGGGCTTGCAAATCCGCCTGAGGAATCTTTTGTGTCATGTTTATACAGACGTCATGACGCTTCGGCGCGTCGGTTTGGCCCTAGCTTCTACTCGCTTTGCTCTTTAAATATGCGTATTTATAACGTGATTGCTAGTACAAAAAACAAGACTAAAATATACATAAAAATGCATAGATAAAAAAAATGTAAGAGATAAAGTGCGTGCAAGACCGCTGCCAAAATTAGAATGCGGCAAGGATGTGGCAACAGAAATTTAGAGGGTACATATTCTGCTCTTGCATGCATATATATTTCCCAGTATACAATTGTATCTTGAAAAATAAAAGGAACATATATAAAAAGTTCGACGACAAAAAATACAAAAAAAAAAACAAGAACAAAAAAAAAAAAAAAAAAAGAAACAAGAATCCTATGGCGCCCATACAAGCGATGGCGAAATTTTCGGTTTACCCCGAACATTTTACAAGCGATACCTAAAATTTTACAGGCGCTTGGAAAATGAACTAACATAGAAAATGTATCACTATAGTATAGTGATACATTTTACAGGCTGTGTGGTGAAGTTAGCGGTGTGTCCATAATAACTTACCGGATAGTATGAAGTATAGCAATTGAGACTTATTTTGGGGTTTTCTTTATCTAAAATTGATTTCTTACAATTGCCTCCGCTTTTGAACAATTTATTAAGGGTTAAATTGTTTTCTTAAGAACAATGACAAATCGCGTGCGATTTCTTTTTGTTTTTCTTTAACTTTCTTTTTATTTTATTTCATTTATTTTTATTTGCTTTAAGCAACCAGTATGCGAAACTTTAAAGTAATATGCAGTCTACTAAGTAATATCCAGTCTGCTTTGCGAAAACAAAACAACAAGAAGGACACGGCAGTTTAGTCATGTTCTGTAGAATGGTATGCACCCGCGGGCTAGATTGTAATTCATAGTTTGAAGGGTGAAAGCGCTAAACACTACGGACGAGTGAAAGAGACCAACACCACAGAGCGCTACCTTCTTTCAAGGTACGGTTTCATCTCGTAAACTCGTAGAAAAATAAATAACCCCAATGACAGCCGCCTTCCCAATAATAGTTGTCTGTTCTCGAAAAAGCGTTTTTGCAGAAATCATGGTCAAAGTTAGAACTGTGTGCAGTGGACTCACCTTATTTGAAGAACCAATGTCCGATCGATGTCCCTGGTGCGTCTGACAAGACAGATTAAAACGACGCAACACGGGTGCGCGCGAGGACGAAAATAGAAACGATGTAAGAAGGAAGACGTCTTGCGAAAAAACACCGGCCTGCCAATAGCCAGACGATCAAACCGGTCAGATGTGGAAAACATTCCTTATTCATAAGTCGAAAAGAGAGGGGGAAAAGTCAAGACTGCTGAGCAGAAATCTAAGCATGCGACTGATATCGCGCTGCGTCAATAACCTTCCTCGCCTTCGCATTACAAGGACTGGTATGTTTACAATGAACAATTTATGTCAAATTCCTTCGGTGGATTTGGAGTGATCCAAATGCGTTTCATGCTCGTTCCTTCGTTGCGGTAGATGCGAGCGCGCGTCAAAGAGTGTCTGCTGGCACGAGCTTTAAGCATTGTCCGTGCCACTAGCGCTAAGGCAAAATTTTTTAGCGGCTTTTGTATTTTTAATGTGAGTGCGTACAGTCGGCATCGGGTACTGGAAAGAGTGGCATCACCATAGTGAGAAGAACATTGAGGCACCCTAGGTAACGAAACTCATAATTAGTTGTGAGTTGTTTATACAGAGTCTGCCTGAACATGGCGAAATTGTCAGCCACTGTAGATAAGAAGTTACGTGCACCACTCAGTAGTGATACACGACCGCACGCCGGTACGATGCTCATTCAGATCGAAACGGGCAGGGGTGAGGATTGAACCCAGGATCTTTGGGTTCTGCAACGCAAGCTTTCGCTCCACTTTGCTGAGAGCTGGTGTGTGCTAGCCCACTCGGCTACCGATCCCTATAACGTAACTTGTATCATTGATTGATTGAAATCGTGTCTTTATTGATGAGAAAGGTTCGCCTGCCCATGGTCTGGTGAACCTGAGGCAGGAGGGAGGGGGTTGTGAGGGTTGTAGGGAGAGGGGATTATGATGATGATTAGGTAGGATCAGACATGCACAAATTACTCAAAAAAGGTAGTTAAGTTACTGAGTAGTGACGCCAAAAGTAATTGGAGTAGAGTAGAAATTACGCATTTGTAATAGTAATTGAGTAAACTACTAACTACTGCAAAAAGTAGCGAGTTACTTTGAAGTTACTTTCGAAGTTACTTTTTGTATTTTTGTGGTAGCCTGACACATCTGACAAGAAACTCGTTTTCAACAAAGAGGAGGTTTTCCCTGGCGTAGAAGGTTGGAAGGACGCGAAGGATTAAGTGAACAAGCATCGTCGCTCGTACAGTTGTAGCTTGAAACGGGAAGGTGCTCCCATGAACGGATTATCCGTGTCTGCGTTTATGGGCGGGGGAGTCCGGCTTTGCAAGGGAGTATGCGCTGACGACGAGGCGGCCATGGTAACAGGCGCCCAGCTGCGAGTTCATTCCAGTAGTGCCTACCCGTAGAACCCCAAACCACTTGAGTCAGTACTCACTAAAGGCAGACAACATGAAAACAACAACAACCCTCGGAGTGTCCCCGACTTCACGGTTGCAGTTGGAGGCGTGACGCCTACGTGCATTACCGGATTAGGTCAATACCCGACCAAGGCTTGCTAAGCATCTGTTCCAGCGTTCGTGCGCGCCAGTGTTATGTTTGGGCTGCTCGTCGCCACCTTGGCCCTAGGACGCCTGTGGGAACGGAATATGAGGTGGCCCTTTGCTCGTCACTTCATCTGCCGGCGTCTTATTTATTTCTGCGCTCAAACTTTTTGGGGTGAGCAAAATTAGCACTAGATTTTGAAAGTAGTTAGTAATTTGAGTAGAAGTTACCTAAAAGATGTGGTTAAGTTAAACTACTAATTACCCAAATAAAGTTGTAATTGAAAGTTACCAAGTTACTCGGAAAAGTAGTTATACTACAATAGCTTGAGTAGAGTAGTTGAACTACGTCCAAGTCTGGGTAGGATGAATTGATGGACCGTGGATGTCCTGATAAAACGTATCAGTGAATCCAGGATTTGCTTTCTGCGTTGTGCCTGTCCTTTTGGGGTGGGTCCAGGCTTCTAAATTCTTTGGTTTCGCCTCACTCGTTAGAGAGGCCCATGCGTCTTGTTTGAATTTCTCCAGACTCTTGTGTTTTGTTGTCAGCAACGCTCCTGCGATGCACTTGTTGCACACAGGGTTGATGTCTTCATTTCCTTCTTCCTTTTTTGTAAATGCTGCTTTTCTTGCCGGTGTTAAGGCTGTACCGGGCCTGATTCTTCGTAATCGTACATTCTCCTACCTCGTGTACCCTTGCGTCATTGGGTCTTCCACTGTCAGTAGAAGGCCTTTCAGGTAGAGTTCGCGTTCTTCTTTTGCCGATTCGGCTTTTTCTTCTGGGTCAATGAAAGTTTCTTCGGTTACTTCTTCCCGAGAGGATCGGCCAGTTGCAGAGCTGGTGCTGCTACCTGCCTCCGCGGCGGCCTGGTGTACCCTCTCGTTGCCTGGGATGTCAGCCGGCCCGGGTAGCCATTCAATTGTCAGTGTAGAGCCTTGTTTTTTTCAGCTTCTTTGCGATTATATTGATGTTTTTGACTGTCCTGTTTCTTGTTTTGCTGTTTCTGCACGCTTTAAGCGCCGTCTGCGAGTCTGTGAATATTCGGGCCGTGTAGCCCGGCTGGAGAGTTTCTTTAATGTCTTCAGCAGCTGCCAGTATAGCTTTCAGTTCGGCCTTTCTGACGGACGTCTGTTCTGAGAGTTTTGCTGTTTCAAGTTTGTTCCCAGTTTTATCTGTCCAAGCTATAGACACGGCCGCGGTGTTCTTCGCGGCATCCGTGTATCTTATTTCTCCCTTTCTTTCTTCTTATGTAGGTGCGTGTCTGGGCCTGGGGTCCCCCTTTTCAACTAAAACTTGAGTCTTGGCATTCTTCATAGCTTCGCGGATGACATTTTCTATGTCCTCATTCAGCTTGAAGCTCTCTTCGAGTATCTCACGAAATTTGTCCCATTTTATGAATGTTCTTGATTCCTTGGCATTATTTCCTCCTGTATGCTTGATTTTTATCTCAATAGGGTAGTGGTCGCTGCCGTGTGTGTCTTTCCATGGAGTCCACTGAAGATCGAGGTTTGCCGTGGCCAAAGTAAGGTCTGGTGCGGTGTCTTTGTGATTTCTTTGTTTAGCCAGCCTTGTTTTAACGCCCGGTTCTTCGCAGAGCTCGAAGTTGTTGGTTTGCATGGCTTCTAAGACGTCTCTGCCTCTCTTGGCGTTAATCTCGTATCCCCATTCGCGGTGTTGCGCATTGAAGTCTCCTCTGATGATCGTTGGGTCTCCTTCCGCTAGCTCTGATATCTTACGGATCCACTCCGCCGTTTCCCCGTCGTTACGGGTACCTCTTGGTCGGATTTAGACCGAGACTACAACAAGCCTGATATTACCCCTCTTCAGCCTGACTGCAGTCACCTCCCGTTCGTCCGAACATAGTTGGGAGGTGTTGACGTAAGCATGTGGTATGTGCCTTCGTACGCCAATGGCCGCCCATCCTTTTTTCTCCATGGGGTTTTTCTCTCTGTAACTGGGATTTGACTTTATTGTATGTGTCACATAGAATTCAAACCCGGGTAGTGTCATATTGGGCGTTTTTGTTTCCTGTAGGAGCAGGATGTTAGGTGGTTCCTCTCTATCTAAACGAAGCCTCATCTCCGCCATTCTCTCCGAGAACGTGTTGCAGTTCCATTGAACGATTCGGGTCGTTGCCTTGTTTGTCGGTCCGGGTCTTTTACCTTTATTTACCATGCTTGAGGGTGGCAGTGTCTTTCTTAATATCTGCCATAACTCTGAAGACTACCTCAAAGCCCATTGTCATCTCCGTGCTCATCTTGGCTACCTTTGTTTTCAGCTTAGTTGCTCTGGATTCCAGGTCTTCCTTCTTTTTGGGCTGTTTTGTCATTCCTTTCGTTGTGCTTCGAATCCAATCAGGTGAAATCCATTTAGGGATTGTTTCTTCATGGTTGCCTTTTATTGCCGAATCTTTCATATGATTCGCGTTGAACCAAAAGACTTCCTGAAGATTTCCTTTAATGTCTTTTTGGTTTATTGGAGGGGTTGGTACTAGCTTGGCCGCCGCCGCGTAGTTTGCCCTTCCTTGTTGCGATCGCTGCCGCTGACTGGTCTTGTTCTTGGGTATCTGTCTCTTGGGGCATTCACTTCTGAATGCCACACGGCGTCCGCCGCAGTTTCTACACTGCGGTTCTCGTTCGCATTCCTCCATGTCTTCATGTGCGTGTCCATACTTCCCGCAGCGGCGCTCCTTGTTAGGACAGACATCGGTCATGTGGCCGAGACCGTGGCAGCGGAAGCACAGTATTGGTCTCGGGAGGTATGGTTTCATATCGTAAACCTCCCTGTAGAATATAACTTTTCTTGGGAGCGTTGTTCCTTCAAATGTTATGACCACTGTGTTGCTATTTTTTTCCCATGAGGCGAGCGCAGACGATCTTGTTTGTTCTACAATCCATGTCTTGCTTGAAGGTTTCAGGGGTCTCATCATTGTTGTCACCATGCAAGTATGTAACTCCACGTACGTGATTGTTCCCCATGGCCTTGTATGGGCGCAAGGCATATGAATTATCGCCTTTCTTCACCTCAGTATTTTGGAGGAGTGTCTGTTATTAGTCCATTCCGAGTCGTTAGTGCGATAGTGTTGGTTTTTGGTAGTATTTGGACCTTGTAGTCGTTCGGGCTGGCGATTCCCGCCTCTTTTACTGCCTTCTGTTTATTTCAAGTTGTGAAGCCTTTGACATGTTCTCTGCTGATCGGCTTCAGGACAATTGTCTGTGTTGGCAGTCGATCTTCGTGTTTTTCTTCCGCAATTGTCTCCTCTGCTGTAGTGAACGCCAGCAGGCTCACACACCGGCGCTTGCCCGCGGCTATTTGTCAATTTTCTGCCCTGGAATGTTTTTTTAATAAGGAGAGCTTCATGCTATCGGGCTCGTCCCTCCCCATGGCAACGATTAACGCCGTTCCCATTCATTGCACAAATACGTACAAACGAGCCTCTCATTGCAAGAAAAAGCGGAAACCGCTTCTTAGCACACTTGCGGTAACCTCGGTGCCTTGTTGCTTTTTTTTTTTTTTGTGTCGATGTCGTTCACGAGTTGTTACTGCAGTCAGGAGACGTCTAATAAAACCCGGGTCCACATACTCGCAGCGTAGGCAACCAAACCGACTACCATTAATGCAATCTTTGCATAACTAGACGCTGGCCAAGCTTTAGTTATGTCTGAGCCGCCTGAGCTAAAAGCGATGAACAATAGACTGGCAGCAAGCGAAGAAACACTACACGAATTAACCACCCATATCACTAAAACTGAAACAGAGTGTTCTTCTATCCATGAAATCCTTTCCAACGTTGACAGGTTGTTGCCGTCAGCCGCCGAAACATCAATTGCACTGGCTAACCTCGATGATAGACTTAACAATGCTGAGATCAAGTCGTCCCAACCTTATTTGTATTACATTGCCGAAGGTGCCTCTGAACTGTGGAATGACAATGAAAATGTAATCAGTAATCTTTGTAAGGACCATCTTGGCGTGTCGATTGAATCCAAAAAAATTGAAATAGCACACCGGGTTGGAAAGGTTCAACCAAACAAACATCGCCCAATTGTCGTGAAATTTACTTTTTTTTTTTTTTTTTTTTTTTTAAACAAGAGAAATGGTGTTGTCAAGCTGTATCAAGTTTAAGGGCAAAACCTTCAGCGTTGGAAAAGACTATTCTGCAGCGACTCGTATAACGCGCAGGGAATTATTACGCTTGCCCGCAACCAAAACGCTCCTTTTAAACTTCGGTACAAAAAGCTGGTCATCGGAAATAAAACGTACAACTACGATACGACTGAAATGAGGGTGCAAGAAGGATTCCCAATACAGCCCCAAGCCGCATGCATCTCACCGCCCCGAGTTGGATCCCGTCCTCCTCACGCCCATAAATAAAACGTCCTGCAACCCAAATGACGGCTCATTTTCAGTCGTTTTTACTAATATTCGGTGTGTCACGTCAAAACAAGAAATATATAATCTAATCCGATTGTCTGAATGTGGCATTGGTATGTTCACAGAAACGCGGCTTATGTCTGCTACCACAGACTTGGAACTTTTCCGCGCGTACCTGAGTTTCTTGTATATTGACGAGACCGCACACGAACGAGAAGGTGGGGAAGGGGGGGGGGGGAGAGGAAGACCCATGCAAGATGGAAGATTTCGGGGGGGGGGGGGGGCGGGTTCCATGGGCCTCCCCTCTGGCTACGTGCCTGCCAAGAGTGCAGGGGCAAAGTAACAAAACAAGGAACATTTAATATATACATTGCTCGCATTTGACCTTTGCTGTATTCAGATAGTATATCAATGGACTACACGGGTGGTATGTGTGAACTTGTTTATATCAACCCTCATGTAATGTATAACAAACGTAAGCGAAGGTATCTAGCTCGTTATTAGTCCCTTAAGCCCTAAAATTCAGATTTTACCTAAATCAAATTGTCCTGAAGCTAAAATACCAGAAGCTTTTCTCACGCAGACTGTCGCCCTTCATAGGTTCCTCATTTTCTGCTACTAGTGATCCATCTACATAGATGCTTCACTAGTAGCAGAACATGTGGAACCTATGAAGGGCGACAGTCCGCGTGAGAAAAGCTTCTGGTATTTTAGCTTCAGGACAATTTGATTTAAGTAAAATCTCAATTTATGGCTTAAGGGACTAATAACGAGCTAGACACATTCGCTTACGTTTGTTATCTACAACTGGACAGACGTTCGAATGCTTGATTCTACTCCTGTTTTCCTCTGTTGTCAGAAAGTCCAGCTGTAGGGAGTTTGGAGGCTGAGGAAGCTTTTGGGGACCTGCAGCAGTGTCACTTTTAATTGGAAATGGCAATTCAGACTAAACGGTGTATTTCCCGAATACCCAAGGCTGGAATAAAGAATGTCAGGAAAAAGTATAAACAATCCAAATTACGGCACTATTGCTGTGCATATTTTGGGCAGCTCAATACATATATCACACAGTCAAATGGGGGCAATTCGGCTGTTTTCGATGCTACCATACGAACTAATTTCCAGTAATTGCGCATCTTCTAAGAAATATGCCTGCATACGTGTATAAACTATATAATTAATTCACGAAGAAGCTACATTTATGTAAAACAACCCTGTTCCACAAGCACTTCCAAGATCATCAGACGCAGGGCCTTTAATACATCTGCGAACCAGCGCATGCAGAGTGGCAGCGCAGGGTCGGGGTCGCGAGCTAATTTGCCGACCGATTAAAGGCCCATGATATAAATGCCACTTCGAATGCCTTGAAAACGAGGTGTAATATCGTCCTAAATCATGAACATGCAAGGAATAGAATTTCAGCGTCTGAAACATTTGCGCCACCGCTTCACCGACCCCTCGCAAGATTGCCTTGTGTCATGTGGACGGACGGAGAGGTTCATCGGCGGTATTGGCTCCGCCGATAGCTTTCGGGTTTTGTAACCCAATTTTCAATGTAAAAGGGACAAGCAGGCTTATAAAATGTACGGAAGCACGTCAATATCGGCCCAACTCAACGTCTTGTACACCGGGTAAACGAAGTCCAGCTGCTCGAACAGCTTGCGGCACACAACGAGCCGATGCGAGATCGCGGAGCGGAGTCCTCCCCCTGACGTCACAGTACACCTCACCCAATCAGGGTACGGCGACCGCAGCGACGCTTGTGTTCGCTCTCGTGGCTAATACAGCTCCGCGTCTAGCGCCGGGCACGCATCACTTGTGTTCATCATTTTAAGACCGACTATACCTCTTTTGTAACAAACTGAACGAGCTAATAGAAAAATTTGTACAAAACATTACCATTAAAAGGAAACCATCTGCCCATAGTTTAAGACTGCAATTAAAAAAATGAGCAACAAAAAATACGTTTATTTAGATTAGTCAAAACAAAACACATACCCTTAACATTGCTACTGCATTATGAAGCAGAGAAACATTTTAGGAATGCAGTTCACAAAGCTAAGCAGAGCTTTTTTGGAACCACTCTACCAGATATGCTTAAAAATAACCCCAAAAAGTTTTGGAAAACTGTAAATCCTTCAGCCGTGACTTCAGTTACTTTACGTGGCAATTTCAATGACCTATTAGGTAACAGTGAATGTGCTAATACGTTGAACTGCGCTTTCGGCTCCGTTTTTACGCAAGAGCGCAGCCTGACCTCACCAACTACTACCGAAATAATCTCATTCCTAGAACTATGTCGCAAATAATAGTTATCTACTACGACATAGTTAATGTGATTAACAATACGAAGCTTTCATCAGCTGCTGGACCAGACAACAAGCGCAGCCTGACCTCACCAACTACTACCGACATAGTGATTCCTGAAAGTTTGTCGCAAATAATATAGTTATCTACTACGGCATAGTCAATGTGATTAACAATATGAAGCTTTCATCAGCTGCTGGACCAGACAACATCAACTGCAAAATACTGAAAAGCACAAAGGCGATATGCAGCGCCATTCTCGCATTATGTTCTCGCAATCACTCCAAACAGGTCACTCCCCCGTTCGGTGGAAGTAAGGTAAGATCATTGCAATACCGAAATCCGATGCCAGGTCTTCACCATATAACTACCGGCCAGTATCTCTGACAAGCGTGTCATCAAAAAGTTTGGAAAACATAATTTTCGAAAACATTATAAATCACCAACAGCGTAACAATTTCATACACCCTTCACAATACGGTTTCCGTAGGGGTCTATTTTGTGAAACAACCAGCCGGATTCATTCACGACCTACATGTTAATGTCGACAATAACACACAAACAAACACCATTTTTTTCAAATTGAAAAAAAAAGAAACATACAACGAAGTCTCGCATCGCCGACTTATTTCTATAGATTATGCAAGGCAAGTTATTAATCCAGGATAACACGAACGGGTCTATATACCCGTTCGTGTTATCCTGGATTAACAACTTCCTTTCCAACAAAAATCAGTTCGTTATTGTATGATAGCACTCCTTCTAACACCAGCCTCGTTTTTGCTGGAGTCTCCCAAGGCACAGCGCTTGGCCCTCTTTTTTTTTTCATATACATTAATGATTTTCCGCTCTGTGCGTCTAATAACATCCGTCTCTTCGCCGATAAAAATTGACAGTTACGACGACCAAGTAAAATTGCAGGCAGGCCTTCCAGTTAAAGAAAACTGGTGTTAATGTCAAATAAATGTTTCAAGATGTAAACTTGTCTCCTTTCACAAACGCACCAATCCATTTACCTATAATCACTCTATAGTAGTTCTGTCTTGCAAGCAACTAGTACTTACAAATACCTTGGCGTACACTTCAGTAAAGACCTTTCATGGTCCATCCACATAAACAGTATAATTTCCACTGCAAGTAATCCCTTGGTTATCTGCTACGTCGTGTCGGGTTTAAATGAAATGCGAGCAGCGGAGCGCGTGGCCGTCGGTACATGCTGAGCCTCCAGGAGTCCTCTTGAATCTGATAAAACTGCGGGTTGGAGAGTATGGCGCTGCGCGGGTGTGTATCCTACTCCTATGTGTCTGACCGTCGCTCAGCACAACCTAAGCTTCGATGCTGCGACGGTGGTGCGCTGGGAGTTCCTTCGGAGACACTTTCCTTGGCTCGGAATGAGCCATGTGAGGGAGCACACCGCTCGCAGCAGGAGCAGCCTGCTGAAAGCAGGAGCAGAGGCAAGCGCGTCCGTGTAACATTATTGCAGTGTCATGCTCTCTCCTTACTTGCGCAGTTTTTATTTTAATTTTATATATATACGTTGTCATTTTGTTGTGAATTGTATAGCAGAAACTGTGCGAAATTCAAGACAGAATAACAAGAGGGGACCCAGGTCGACTGCTGACACCTAAGTGAAGTCAACTACTTCGTAAACATTTATGTATCAGCTCCCAGTCCTCGCCTTGTGTCTCCTCTCGTTATTTTGTTTTGAATTTCGCACAGTTGATGCTATTTCTGCGGCCTCAGCGTTAATTATATCGTTCTCGACAGCTTATTTTCTCTTCAATATCATGTTTCCATGTCGGTTTATGTCGATTGATTTGAGGTTTGACATCTCTGGAAATGAATAACATAGAACTCTGATATCTATGTTTTTGTATTTAATTCTTAAAATCACAGTTAACCATCAGTGAGAGTCTCGAAGTACTCAGCTGTCTAATGGAGATCGTTTTTGGCTTGATCATTTCAGTTTTTAAGTGCTATTTGTGGCGGAAGTAGCTTTTTTTGAGTATCTAGAAATATCCAAAGGGAACTAGCGAGTGCTGGGCTTGAAAGGAGTGTCTCTTTTTTTCTTTCCAGTGCGCTCCCGGCGGTTTGTTTGGACGCAGAAAAAGAATGACCAAGGCTGACGCGCATGAAATGATACGTGCTGTCAATTATTTATTCAATTACTTATTTTATTTACCTATTATTACTGCAATGCTTGCAAATAATTTCAGCGGTGGATACATGGGTGAATTATGAAAAAGCGTGCAAAAAATAGGAACAATTAAATGTGGGAAAACAACTAAACAAATATTTATAAAATAAAAATTATTAGGAGAAATGCAAATAATGACATTAATGGCTGCGTAACGAGATTTTGAGCAAGGTTATTCCAGTCCGTTGCTGTTCGTGGGGAAAAAAGAAAACTTGAAGCATTTATTATCCGAGCGGAAATGAGTTATTCTTAGGGTAAAACTGTCGTGGGGTGTAGCGTAGCATGGTGAGAAAGTGATGAAGCGAGACATAAGGCCGTTCAATTAATTTGTAAAACAATATAATAGTCTTTAAATGATTCGTACGAAAATTCAATATTTCGAGGATTCAAGTACGTATTTGCTTTATTTATGGCCATACACTTTTCAGTGCACCAATTACTAATGTATTCGCCATTTATTGATCAAAAAGATCCATAGTCATTTAAATGCGATCGCTCTCATCCGATTTCCTGAATAATCAATGCTTTTCTTTTTTTTTGCGTTGTCACGTAACTTTGGATTAACCCTACTCTTACCCGACGTCAACGGTCCCGAAATCGATGACCGTAAATTCAAACACATTTTTGTTTTATAGCTCCACGCCTACGACAGCGCACAAATCACCTTGGCGCAACGTTGGCGAGTTCACAGACAAAAGAAGCCGGCTGATTGGCACTGGAGTTTCTTTGAGGAACACGCCGAGCAGTTAAATGGCACATACATAATCTGGAACCAACCACCCTTGCAGCACACCAGCTATGCCTGACACGGGGCCTGAAGCGGAAAAGGCTACCCTCCTCCTGCGGCTTCGCTGTAGGAGTGCTTTCATGCGTGCTTTCCTCTCACAGATATCCGCCGTCGACAACCCTGCGTGCCTTAAATGGCCCGAAAATAAGATGTTTCGCCGTACCCTTTTGCATTGCCCCGATTACTCGGAGGCTCGTCAAGATCTGCTAGCAAATCTCACGAAGGTTGGAGTAAGGGACCCTTCGGAAAGGACACTCGTTTTCCAACTGGCTCCAACCGACGTCGAACAACGATTCAGAACCACCTACTAGACTTTCTCGAGTCAACCGGACTCGACAGTATACACTATAGCTGTTTCCTCTCATCATACCCCAATCTATCCTACAGGTCCTAGCTAACCCTCTCTCATTTACCTCTTCCTGAAATCTTTTGATCTCTACCTTTCTCTCTCCAGTGTTAGGACCTATACGCGTTATACGCCCTCTCTTTCACTCTCTCACCACTTAGTTTTCTAAGCAAAACTAGCTCAACACATTCGCCAGAAGAACCTTTGCTTCTAATCTCACGAACCCCCCCCCCCCCCCCCCCCCCCGGGTGACCGGGGCACCATAATTATTAAAGTTATAACAGGGGTGTCAATATTATCGAATTAATAGCGATATACACCACATGTACAGCGGCCAGCACTGTGAGCGGGAACAGCCCGAACGGGACAAAATGCCGCATAATATTCCCCTACGTCTTAACCCACGGAACATAATGTCGTAAAGCGAAATTATGGAACCTGCCAGTCTACCACAATGTTACCTTTTTACACCTAACGCGCCTGGCGCGTCTCACATTACATTTTTCTCAAGAACCACTGTTTCCGCTTATATCGCCGGCTACGTACTCTACAGCGTGCAGTGTAAGCAACACATCAACAACCTGATGACTCATAGCCCATGTAAGCGCTTATTTTAAAGTTGCATACTCTCCCTACCTTATACGAATATTTCTAAATCACCGTTAACGTACAGGCGAGCTGGTGAACATTAACCATGATGAATAAAACCCGAGACTGGGGTCTGAATGAGAAGCACCATAGGTCCAGAGAACAGAAATAGAAAAAGGACTGTACGACGTCTCAAAACGAGGCGTCGTTGATTTTGTTTTATATATTTTTTTTATTTTTTATGCTTCTCTTTTATCCCCCGGCCTCAAATTTATTTCATCACGATCATGAACCACATTCATAGCACATTTATATCACGCTACAATTACCTTAATCAGACGAACTAACTTGGACATGGGTAATCCTATTTCAATTCTTGTGGCTGCTACGAAATGTTTCGCCTAAGAACCTATTCACCGTTCTAACGCTTATCGCCCAGACTCATTGGATTCTGGGCACGGGCGCAGCTCACGGAATTCCGTGGCAGAAAGCTACAGGTCATGATCAGAACACGTTAAGGCGGCGGTACCACTTTCGCCATCATTATTGTTGGTGATTAACGTTTTATTTTTTACGACACTTAGAAAGCCGCTACGGAGCTGTCGTTTTGCACGAATTTTTGTGATTACAACAAAATTTTATTGACATAACTAATTTACGTGATCAGAAAATTAGAAATTTAGAAATCGTGTACCGGATCCCAGATTTCTCCTTTTTTCATAAAGTTAGGACCACCATCTTTTCATTCATACTGTCATGGCTGTTGTGGTTGTTTTGTATACAGCCTTTTTTGCGGCTTCAATTTTAAAACAAGATAAAAATATTAAAACATTATTTTAACGATGCAGGTTGATTTTCTAAGGCTATTTTAAAATTGAAATCGCATAAAGGGCTTTATACAGAACAAGCCCACAGCCGTGACAATACGAATGAATAAAAAAAAAAGGTAATCCTAACTTTATTAGTAAACGAGAAATTTGCGATCCGGTATGCGATTTCTAAATTTCCAATTTTCTGATCACGTAAATTAATTATGTCAATAATGTTTGGTTGTAATTTACCCACCAATATTAGAAAGATGCGTGCAAAACGCCAGCTCTGTAACTGCCTTTTAAGTAACGTAAAAAACTAAAACGCACCAGCAATCAAGATGGCGGCCGTGGGACCGACGCCTTAATTAGGCCTGGCTTACGCTTACACCGAATCCACTGCCACCAATACATAATCGGCCGCGGCGATGTACACATGGCCGCGGCCGTGTGTACATCGTTATGGCAGCAGCCTGATTACCGCAGTAGACATAAAGATAAAGTGGACCAAGCGTCGTTGCAAATAAAAATTCTCTCTCTCCTTTCTCTCGCTGAACGCGATTGTTCGAAAGATCTATACTCTGCGTTACTCTGCCAATGTGTAGGTTCCTTTGAACCTACACTGCCAATGTGTAGGTTCCGATGAACAAATCACAAAGCGCTTCTCGCTTTGTGATTTGTTCATCGGAGTTCTTAGCTCCGAAAACCACAATTAGTCAACTGCGGAGCGATAGTACGAGGCCCTGCCACGCCGTCCGTTTCTTAGGCTGTGAGTGACCATAGCTGTGTAACACTTCAGCTAAACTCCTTCAAGACGAACTTTTGCAACCATGTTTACTCGCTCATGTGCGTTATTTCACTTTGTTCCGTTAAGTGTTCATTCACCGCTCTGCTTTGTTCTCGAATTTCAGTTTGATGCCATCTACTGGACGAAGTACCAGGTTGGGTACCGTCACTGGGATAGGATCGACCGTCTCTTCACTTGGGATCACCCTGTACTTGCGCAGAATCTCACAAAGCGCCATTTTGACTTCGAGCAAAGCTAATCTTTTCCCAAAGCAGTACCTGGGCCCTAGGCCGAACGGAATAAACGCGAGCGAATGGCGCTCCGGGTGCTCTTCGGCGAACCTGTCCGGGAGGAACCTGGAGGGCTCGGGCCAGGACTCGGGATCTCGGTGGATGTGCCAAGCGGGAGCGAAAACAGAGGCTCCAGCCGGAATGAACTGATCCATCACGGTCATGTCCCGGGGACATATTCTTGCAATCAGAATTGGGAGGGCAGGGTACAGCCTCAAGCTTTCGTTGATCACCATGTCCAGGCGTTTGAGATTCTGGATGCTGTCCAGGGAGATCTCATCGTCGTAGTGTAACACGGCGTCAATCTCGGAATGTACTTTTTCTTGTTCTTCGGGATTCGTGGCCAAAAGGTAGAGCGTGAATCCAATCGCCGTAGCTGTTGTCTCGAAGCCAGCGGCAAGAAGAACGAGGGAGTTGCCAATGACGTGACGGTCCTCAATGAGAAGACCGCTCTTCTGCACGTTGTATGTCTTGTCCTCAACACCGGCTTGAGCGTCAAGCAGCATCTGAAGCATGTCGTCTTCACGGGGGCTTTGTCCTAGGCGCCGCTTCTCCACAGTGTCGCGCACGTTTTCGGCGATGCGATGGAGCATTTTAGAAAGACTGGTCAGCGGGTAGATACGCTTAAGGATGCCCCTTATTCCAGGCAGGGCGAGAGTGCTCTCGATGGCGGTTGAGTCTAAATCTTCAAATATTCGCCTGAGCCCGAGCAGCAACGGGTCGTCCGACTTCAGTTGGCAGTTTACCTGTGGATTAGACATGAGACACTCTTTTTAACCACAATTATTGCGTTGCCGTACTATACGTATTTGTTTTCTAACGAAGGGGAGAACGTTTTACAGCATCAAGATAACAGGAAACATACAGGAAAAGTTAAGCGACGGGAATAATATTGGTATTCAAGATATCCTCGTCAGACAAGAGCGACGACCAACAACAAGCGACTGCGAAAAACGAAAATGAGCCACAAACACCGCCTCACCTGCATGGTGGACGCGAAGCAGAACACACGGACAAGGAAACTTTTCCAAGGGAACTGAAGTTGTCAACAAAACACTTCAAAAGACACAGAAAACAGGGTCGGGCGACGCAGTTTGCGTGTTCTGCACTTTGGGCGGGAAGCGCGCCGAAAAACACTAAGAAAGTAGAGAAATCGTTATTAGAGACCAGCTCTTAGGCGCCCGTTAAAGGGTGTAGCGGCGTCAACGTAGGCGTAACCGCGCGCGTTGCATTATGGATCGTCACAGTTTCCCCTGTAAATTTAGCGGGAAAACTGAATTGGTGTTGAGGTCACGTGACGTCGATTTCCCCGCTAAGTTTAGCAGGAAAGTTTAGCGAAAGTTTCTCGCTAAATAGAAGGAGAGGAGGGAAAGGAGGGGCATACCCTGCCCTCCTCCTCATCAAGAACTGCGCTCTAATTTCGCATTACTGAGAATTGTAAACGTCCTTCATTTTTTTTAAAATCTGAATTAAAGCTTTCGCTTGGTTTTTATTTGCCGTTGGCAACTTTTTGCAAACCGGCATGATCTTCCTAACCCCTAATCTCTAGCCCGTCCAAGAAAGTATGGGTTTTATTCTAAGTATCTGTTATTAAAGCAGCTGTGTTAATAGGACAGATCTGTCGGTACTATACTGAATTTGTTTTAATGACCTGTAGTAAAAAAGGACAAACGCCTTCAGTGTGCACCATAACGCCCGAATGCCATTGCGTTCCACTGAGGGTTCCACAAGTCAACATAATTTCTCATCTACACCCTTAGAGATAGGAAGTGTATAGGGGTCCATCCCTTGTCCCATGTGTAACACCCCATAACTACATTTGGACGTTCAGTCCACTGACGTCGAGCTGGCAATACCAACTTTTACGAGCGGCTTAATAGCTGTTGGATATAACGTACTAAACAGCTAATCTGTGTATCAAAGACTAGAAAAAGAACTTTTTGCAGCAGTGCCAAAAAACCTTCATTGTCCTCCTGCAGTCATCAATGCGTACATTAGTTATTTTAATAAGTTGTATTGGTCGACTATCAAGCCGCTCTCGAAAGTTAATATTATCAAATCGACGTCTGTGGACTGAACGTAGAATTGTTGTTTTCGGGTGTTACATATGGGACAAGGGGTGTACCCCAATACACCCAGTGCATAGGCTAATATAGTCGCCAACAACTTGAGAAACGTAGGTCATGGTTTATTTACTTCACGATTCTGCTTTGTGGTTTCTTTTTCTGCATTTTCATTGGCTTATGCCGCAAACCTGACTGGTTGCGAAGTAACAATAAGATGCTCGAGATGTGCTCGCGTCCTGTTTATAACCAAACGATGGATTCTACAGTGTTCATGTGTCGCGTGTACCGTTGTCCGGTATAACCACACGTGCACCCACCTTCCATGCCAGTGCACACTTGGTGATAACGTCTAGGGAGTATCCCTCGGCCACGTCCATGATATCGACAAGCTCGTCACGTTCGTGATGCCCTTCGAGGACTCGCACAAGTTCCTTCGCACATCCGCTCACGATTCCAGAGCAACGGTTCACCCTGCTGGCGGTGACGGTGGCATTGAGCACGGTGCGCACCTTCTTCCATTCCTCGCCTGGAAAACAGCGTTTGTACCATATTAGGCATCAAGTGAAATAGCTATATTCCTTATTGATGTTGCCGTGGTTTCATACACACCTTAGTGAGCAACCACATTTCAAAACCTAGTCTGGCCACCGTGGTACATCCCCGATTGTGGATCTAACCACGGTGGCACGTTCCAGGCAACCTAGTGGTTTTTTTTTTGGTTTTTTTTCTGCTTTCGAGAGTAATTGATATGGCCCGCCGAGAGCGAGAGGTTTGTTGGTGTTGCCACTGAACGACCTAATACAACGAACACCTCCTTGAATGATCAAAACCTGCTAACATCTTCTTCTTCTTCCATAAAACGCCGTCATTGCCTGATGGCGCCAACGGACTACTTTGAAAAATCCCAGCAGGGAACACTGCAAGCGTTGTATTATGTGACTTTTTTTGACTACGGATAGCAGTTGCGTGGTTTATGCTTCAATTGCCCAGTTGGCGAATTATTGAAACTCTAAAATACAACCCTCCCTTCCTCAAAAAAAAAAAAAAAAAAAAAAAAAAAGTTTTTCAGAGTTTTTTGCGTATTGGTAGGGAACACCAACATTATGATAAATTCAAAGAAAGTCACATATTCAACCAGAGTTTTTACAATACACTCTAGAGGCTCAGCTGGCGCTAGCGTCTACGGGACTTCCGATTGCAAATTGAAGCAGATAGCATGCAGTCTACATTTCCAGCCTCCCTGTGTATTCCTATGGGAAAACGCGTGTGAATTTTTTCTCTTCGCCGGAAAATAACATGAATAACTTTTGTCATTTCAATTGTACCGGATAGCATGTACCTTTATTGGTGTTGTGAAAGTGTAATTGCTTTAGTTACAAAATTTTTTTTACCACTGAACGATGTTAAAATTCGCTGTAGCTCAGGCCAAAACCTCCGTTTCAAGGAATGTATGTGAAAACGGGCGACGATTCTAAGCAAACTAACAATCGAAAGGAATGTAGAGTGTGTTCAAGGTTTGCTAGCATTTCGATGGTGCTTATACAGGGTGTTTTTTTTTTTTTTTTGCTTAACAGATTTGTTTAAAAAAAGACGTGAAAGTTAGACTTATGCCGCTTGTGGAAATGAGTTATACGGCCAGGGGGACATATTATAGAGGGCTAATTGTAACGATCAGTCGTCTAATTATTTAAATTTCGTTAATTAACTTTTTTATTAATGAAAATAGACATATGGTTTCGATTAGAAACTTGCTCAGCGTCATCAAAAACCACTAAATCAGATATTTTCAGAAAGACTTTGGGCGCATGAGAAGCGTAGTAGTGCACTAAAGTTACCGCTCCTGGAGCAGGTACAAGGCTAGGGCTAGATAAGAGACGGAAAAATCGCGCGGGCGCCATATCGCAACCGCTAGCTTTGTACCTGCTCCACGAGTGGTAACTTTAGTGCATTACTACGCTTCTCACGCGCTCAAAGTCTTTCTGAAAATGATTGATTTAGTGGTTTTTAATGACGCTGAACAAGTTTCTAATTCGAACCATATGTATAATTTCATTAACTAAAAAGTTAATTAACGAATTTTATTAATTAGTCGACTGATTGTTACAAGTAGCCCTCTATAGTATGTCCCCCTGGCCGCATAACCCACCTCCACAAGCGGCATAAGTGTAACCTTCACGGCTTTTTTTAAACAAACCTGTTCAGCTTAAAAAAAAAAAAAAAAAAAACACCCCGTATATTGCTAATATGCCCGTCCTGTCATTGGATGGAAATGACTCCGTCGTGCATCTTTACGATTGGTTAAAGAAACATTCGAACGCAAAAAATAAAGCATGTGAGCTACAAAAGGTGTATCTTTTTAATATTTCTTATATCGAGCAGTTTCTATCGGGCACCTGCTCTCTGGCTCCCCCTATTTGCAAAGATTTGGAGCGTGCGGGTGATGATTTGAACCCAGAAGAAGCGTCTTCGCACAATTCATGAACAGAAAGAAGAAGGCAGTACTTATTTATTGCAAACCTGACTATATTACGTGGCTTTCAATCTATTCTGATCGTCTGCGTGCACAAGGAGTTACTTATATAGTATTACTGCGTAGCTCTTGCCGCCTCTCTTGGTTTTCCACATGTCCTCCATTCGTTTGGCAGTGGCACGTATATCCCCCATGCTGGAAACCGTCGACGCCGTGTTCGCGCTAACAGTGTCCGACAGTGCACATAAATGCACGTACGAAGCGGTTTTAACACAGTTTTTTATGTCACGAATTCCAATTAAGAATGCTGTAACTGACCAATTATTTCGTCTGCGTGACTGAGAAATGTTCCAATGTGCCTAGTACGTACAAATTATTTGTGATATTTGCTCTTATAAGCGAGCACAGAGAGAAAATGCACTCTCGTTTTCCCATAGAAATGAATTACCGGAAGTCAATCTCTGACTGCTTGCTGTCTGCTTCAAAATGGAACAGCACACTGCGCCACCTGAGTCTCTAGCGTTTATTGTAATAACTCTATGTATTCAACACTCAGCACGTTGCATCATGGGACATGGTTGTCCATGGAGAGGATGGCACGGTTTCGGTTGCGATCGTGCCGTTGACGAAGTAGTGCACCTCAGCACTGCACAAAAATAAAGTTGGCACTCGCCCGTATTGCACCCACTCATCTTAGTGACAGCACCCCGTTGAGACACATACCTCCAGTGAAAGGAGCCGCGTTTACATGAATGCGACTTCAACGCATCGACTCCAATCATCCTTCGAATGAAGCCGACGCGGCGACGTTTACACAAAGGCTGTGTCTACACTACAGTGCCGCCCGACGGCACTCCACTCGCGCCCTACAAGTGCCGTCCGAAAGAAAGTCGGACGGCGCGTGTATCACTGGGGAGCTCGTTAACACCCCGCGGCGACAGTATGCGGCTGCCAATTACAAAACTATTCCATCATTTGGCCCCGTCGTACACGCCGCTTTGCGGCGTCCAGCCGGCAAACCAAGCCCTGTTGTCCCTCATGCACCTCCGGAAACGAAGTCCCATACCATTAGGGAGTTTTCGTAGACCGCGCTGCCCCCTCCGCTAAGCGTTCCGCAACGAAGAAGTTGCTACTGTACCTGCGCGCCGATAGCCTTGACTGTGGAGTTCCCGCTATCGTAGCGGGTTGCGGAGGGCCTCGCGGGACGGCGAAAACGATCTACGAAAACTCCCTATTATGTTCAGTAAAATTTCGTCGACAACATTCGTTTTTTTTTTTTTCAGTGTTACTCGTAAAAAAGAAATGTATATATCGCCAAATGCGTCGACAAAACAAACCGTTCGAGAAAAAAAAAAAAGAAAACAAAGAAAGCCTCCACTGGGGATCCAACCCGGGACCGCTGGCTTATGGGGCACACATCTTACCACTAAGAGAGAGAGAGGGAGAGAGAGAAACTTTATTTTAACCGAAGAGTGGAAGCTCTTCGATCTTTGCCCAGGTCCGGGCCTATGTAGCGGTGCCGGTCTCCGTCACCCATCATAGTTTGTGATGAACGAGCGATGGCCACCACAACTTCTGGAGTTCTGGAGGGTGGATACCCCTCGAACCAGCATAGATTCTGGGGCTGCGCAGCAGCCCACCAGAGTCGACATGAATCCCTCTCCCAGTTACCCCAGGACCTCACTCCAAACGGCTGGAAGGATTGGTCCTCCCCCCTTTTAGAACTCTTACCCCTAAGCTACACTACAGCTTCGAAAAATTTGTTTTGAGAACTCATTTTATACGAGACTTTCGGACGGCACTTGAGCGCGTAAGTGGAGTACCTTCGGACAGCACTTAAACTCTCCAAAAGTGCCTTTGGACGGTGCTCTAGAGACTACGTTACATAAACGCGCAGCAAGTCCAACACGAAGGTGGCGCCACGCCGTGTCGGAGATCAAAGTTAAAGGTGCGTTTCCGGCACCAGCCGCACCACGTGACCATGTTTTCCGGTGCATCGCATGTCGAGGCCTTTCGACACCACAGTGAAATCATACCCAGTTGTCCCACTCAAGGCCACTTTCGGTAATCGCGCATACACAGCGCTCCTCAAGCCTGATGGCGATAACTGAAGGTGTAAAACAAAAACAGACAAAAAAAGAAAATAGGGTAAAAAAGAATCGCAGTAGAATAAATTGAATGCGTTAGTGTTAATATTTTTATAAAACATTATAAGCTAGGTTATAATGGTAAACCATTATGAAAAGGAAAAATCGAGTAGTGACCGTTAGATTTCGAAGTTCGTTGCCCTAACCGAAGCCATGTCTTTAAACGTCGCGGGTCGCGTTGTGGGCGTTGTTGGTGTAGCTGTTCTGCGAATGTCCCTTTCCAAGTATACTTCTTTTTCGGCTGGATCCTCGCTTGGCGTTTTAATGTCATGTGAGTTACTGAATCACGCTATGAATGTGTTCTAAATGGGCCTGCTCAGGCAAGAAGCCAAAAAGCCGGGGACTCACTTCGCCGTTCGAGATGCCGGGATTCCGCTTCAAGTTCGTTGCTGGTGGGTGCAAACATTTTTTACATGTGCTCATGCTGTCCTTCGCGTCAGACATGGCACGATCGTCTTTTTTCCAACGCAGTGCATGTGATTCGGTTAATTTCTTAGTATGTACCTCGGACGTGACTTGTAAAACGGTCGAACTTAATTAATTGCTCGTTCACGCTTAATGATTTCGTAACCTGCACGCATCGAAGGTTTCACACCACTTTACTGGAAAAATTTAAAATATCGTTGCAAATGACGCTAGTCAGAGCCGAACCTGGGGTTTGATAATGTATAAAATTATAAAAGAGAAGTTTGCGTCAAAGTATAAGCATAAAAAAAACGCAACATTCTAAAAAGTGAATTTACCAGTTGTTATATATTTACAAACAGGCTGAGCAAGTTGACTGGGTACATTGAACATACTTCTGAATTGACTAGTCAGATGGATGTGCCTCGAAGGGAATTAACGGGAAGGCACCTCTTAAAAGGCCAGTTTCCTGGACTCACACCTGTCTTCTCTTTCTTCTTAGGATACCCTGTGGGTATGACAGCATTTGGCACCTGTCGTTCAGCATGCGTCGAGCTCCCCCCCCCCCCCCTTCCCCCCCCCCCCCCCCCCCCCCCCCCCCCCCCGTCAAGCTCGAGACATAATTTATCTGCGCTTGGCACGTCAAGCTGGGCATGCAGCAAGGCAACCCAACCACAAGCTCCAGACGTAATTTATCTGCGCTTAGACCCACAGTACTTCTCTAACTTAGGAATATAAATAAGGTATGTCTCACTTTGTCCATTCACCCCCCCCCCCCCCCCCCCGTATGCTGTTACTTCCCTTGATCCAGTACGATGGCTCCTCGGAGAATTAAAGAGAATACATCGAGGGCGACAGACGTGTGGAGGCAAGCTGCAAGGGCCGGACACCCGAGAAAAGGACCATCAGTAACCAGGGGGATAAAGTGAGAAAACTCAGGAGGGAGCTCATCATCTGGGCCACAAGAAGGAAATCGGAGACCGTATGCTGGGAAACTCGTCCACCCTCATCCTTTGGTGGTATGAGCATTCTCTGGTCATATTCGTACATGCGGTGAACTGTTACTGAAACTAGGTCGACTCATCCTTCTGCTATAGCTTTGGTAATGCTATGGACTCATGCCATAGCATTACCAAAGCTATGGCACGCGCGAGCCAACCGGAACATTTGGCTGAGGGACGTGACAACATATTGTGGGAGTATACTCCTCCTACGGAGAGCTCTCACAAGCCTTGCATCGTTGCTCTGATTAGCTCCAAAGTGCAGCTGCCTTTTTTTCTTTGTAAACTTAGGTTGAAACAGAGTGAAGCTGTAGGTGTGGCCACAGAAATCGACAGTTCGGCATAACGTTCCTCATGAAGGTTCTGGCATCTATCCTATGATCTTTTATGCAATTATGAATGTTGCAGGCCACAAGTGATCACTCTATAATAACCTGCAACTCGTCATATCTGTTGCATATCTGAAAAAAAAGCAGTGGCTGGGAGGGTTCTCTCCCTCATCACCATCTGTCTCAGTCAGGGCTGTCTTGAAAACCCCTTTCAAGTCATTAGTTAGAAAGGGAATTTCTGGGATACCGCTGACGCATAATAATTTCTGGCTTCTATGAGACTCTTGACAGGAAAAACCTTATGCAGTTGGAACCTGCGAGCCAGGTTTCAAACTGTGAGGACTACATAGATCAAGTCCTGCTTTGTACGAGTCGTCTCTCAGCATTCGGCATGCAAACTGTGGAGCAGTTATGGCAATTGGAGCTTCAGGCTCCTGAATACTGCAACTGTTGCCATCAGCACGACAACCACAGCCGGTTGTCGTGCCAGTAGACCTTGTTCTGAAGTCACCGAAGAAAAAACAATAACCAGTTGCTGCCATCATGTTGTGTTAGCCAGTGGTCAAGAACAAGACTTTTTCTCTCTGGATCTTGAACAAAGTGTTCTTTAATTAGTTTTCTCAAAGCTCTTTGACACACAATGGCACACATAACCTAGCTCAATGAACACCCTACCTGTTAGTAGTGTTTCCAGTTTGTGCTAAATCACGAAAGGAGCCCTTGCAGAATAAGGTAATTTTGTGAAAAAGTAAATTTTTAATTCCTCACACCGGAGATTCCTATCTGTTGGAATTTGGATAGGAGCAAGCTGTTGTCTGCGCTGTTAAAAGCCTTTCTGAAGTCTAACTGGACGATCTCGCACGGAGTTCGATTGTCGAGGCTGGTGCTGAGTGCATGGGTGACAGCTGCAAGGGCCGATTCGCAGCTCCTGCTGGGGCGGAAACCGTATGGGGGGGGAGGGGGGGGGGGGGGGGGGCTAAGGAAGTTTGATAACTCAAGGTGGGCTAAGAGTCGATTTTTAATGACTCTCCATTGTTTGGCAAACGATGGAGGTTATGAAGATTGGTCGGTATGAGTGGATGTCAGACTTGAAGGGGCACCGTGTCCATTCCGAGAGGCTTTACTGACGAAACTTTCCAGAATTTAGGAACAGAGCTGTGGGTGAGAAAATCGTTGACGAGGCGAGTGAGGATGGGAAAGATACGGCCAGCACAGGATTTAAGCAATGCAGGGTGGAGCCGTCTGGTCCAGGGCGTTGAGAGGAGTTGACAGGGGCAAGGGCTTCGTATGTTTCACTTTTAAGAATGATTATGGAAGAGTGTGGTTGCTGGTGTGCCCGCGACTGGCAGAGTTGTGGGTTGGGAGGGTCAAAGGTTAGGTGCGGTAGAGTCGACTTATGCTGCAGCCTGAGAAGAGTGGTAAGGGAAGAGCTCTGCTATGTCTTTAAGATTGGAATAGCGCCTGCCGGGATGTGTGAAACGGCGCATGGAACATTTTTTTTTTCATAGTGAAAACATGCCCAAGAGTTTGGTTTGGCAGGTTGCGTTTGCTGCTAGTTGCTGTAGGGAATCGTTATGGGAGATATGAACGAGATGCTTGACTTCGGTACTTGCTTGGTTAAGATGAGTGGTATTTCGAGTTTTTTGCGCTTTTTTGAACAGCCAGTGTTTACTGTCTGATTAAGACTGAAATGTCCTTTGTCATCCATGGAAGGCTGCCGCACCTCCAGTTGATCCTTAAGGTGAACACGATTGTACTGAATTGTTGATATGTTGAGCGAGAGGTCGTAGGCTCCGTCAGCCGATGATTGATCATACACGGTCGACCAGGGAGCGAGGTGGATAAGCTGATTGAGGTGAGGGGAATTGTTTTTTTAGAACTGATGGGAACTTCCTGGCTTGATGGCTCTCGCACATTGTCCTTTTTTTCTTGGCTCAAAACACTTTAGTCAACGTCATAATAAAGCCGTTATTATAGGTATTTCGCACATTTGACCTCGTAAATCCCGCAAAACCTTCGCTGTTTTGAAATGCTGTTCCAGGGTTACCGCATAGATGGCGCCAGTGTGCCAGTATGTTCTCTCGTCCTAAGAAATTTTAAGAGATTTCAACAAGTCCTGTCTCTCTTGGTCGTACTCGTTTGCAAGAGTGTGAACGGGCCTTAAGTCTTACTTCCCAAGGCTTGGACGGGGTTAGAAACAAGTACTGGGTCAGTTGCCAGTTGGTAATGCATTAGAGAGGACAAGAGCGCAAAAGGCACGGACAAGTAGAAGAGCGCTTTGTCCTGTCCTGCCCTGTTCTACTTGTCCGTGTCCTCTGCGCTTTTGTTCTCTATAACTTGGACGGGGGCCGCCCTCACCGAGCAGTTAGGCTATATTCTGCTCACTGTGATGGCAATAAAACCTCGCGTTTCTCTCCGGAAGATAACTGCGGGCGACCACACGAGACCGCTCTCCGCGCCGCCTACGAGGTTGGCCGCCGCCATGTTCTCAGCTGTTCACTTGCTCCCGCAGCGAGCGCCCTTCCCCTAATTCTCCCCGTTCCTAAATGCGATGCGGCCTCCGTTTACGTGGGCTGAATGAATGCGCATTCGCCACCTCGGTCCAGATCTGTCTAGCGACTTGAATGCGATGCGCTTCCTTAGCGCTTTATGCCGTTTACATGACCGCATTGAATGTGACAACTAGATTCGATGCGACAAAGTCGCATTTATGCGAACTATGCTAGGGCCTGCCTAAGATTAGCGAGGAGTAGAAGTACGACCTGCAACGTCCCATACTTATCTGGCGGCCTGGCCTTGAAATGCAGCATGAGCCTACCGGCTCACGGATTAATTAAGAGGAGCCGACAAAACAGGGCGACTGGCCCAGTATACTTCCTTCACGTGCCATCGTCGTCCTGCGTTTACCTGCGCACAAACTCCGACATGTTGGGAGCCCGAAAAAAACGTACTCCTGCAGCATTCCATCCATATCGGTAGGCAACACCAACAGTATAATAAATTTAAGGAAAGTAGCATATTTGAAACCACGAGCACTGTATTTCACTTGACGCGACGTCGTGAAGTGAGGTTGGCCTATCGAAACCGAAACCTAGAAGACAACCGGTACCAAAGATGCTTTGTGCGGCATTGCGCCGCCAGGATCGCTTCGATTGGGAAAGAATCGAAGTCAATGCCCGATACAGAGCCCAATGGCGGGCGTCTTTCGACGCGTTGATTGGACACGAGGCTATGCCGAACGCCGACCGCAGCACTCGTCTACAATCTTTGTCTTCGCTCCATCTCACTATGATGTGATGACATGAAAATTCTAATGCACAGGCTTTGAGCATTGAACGTGGAGTTGGCCAAGACTACGACTAATTTCCATCGCGTTCCTTGAACACGTCACCAAACTTGATTATCTCAAGGGATTAGTCACCGCGATCAGAATTGACACGCAACATCGCCGTTACATCTACGTCAGAGGGCGCCTTTGAAACGTCAATGGCACGTACTCATTTGCCGCCATACCTGTACTACGTTGAGGGTGTTGCTGCGTGGCAGCGAGCTTCCACCGTGCTTCATTTGTTACCACCGAAATTCTCCCGTCTTAGCCCTCCTATATTGAAGATGATTCTTACCCCGGAGAAAAGCCAGAGAACTAATGTAGGGCTCCACCTCAAGGACGACCTGCGGCCTGTCTGTGAAGGTGTGCGCCTCTTTGACAAAGATCTGCCGCACCAGGTCCAGATCCGTGACGACCATGCAGGGTTTTTCGGCCATGAAGAACCCGAACACCTTCCCGTACCGGTCGACCCATTGTTGCATCACCTGCGTAGAGGCCGAAGCGTTCAATCTCTTCAGAAAATCAGAAAAATCCTCCTGTATATTCTAGGAAATAGGACACCGCCGTAAGTTTATCATAATCCCGCCAGCTCAAAAAACGCAGGGCGTGGCCTAATATGATAATCACGCCTCTTGCCATCATCATTGGTTCTCCGGCGTTCTTATCCACCAATGCCGCAATCTGATTGGCTGCCGAGCGATGTAGATGGGCTCGGGACTCGCCACGCTCTGCGTTTTTTTCAGCTGGAAGTGACCATAGTCGGCGGGCGATACGGTATCTAACGTAAGTAACGAGGTATTCGAGAGCTTCAGTAGATTGTTCCGATGCCTCCGGTAACGATACCCGATACTCCGTCACCGCCTTTGCTCACGCATCGTATTGTTATCGGGTATCGTTATTGGGGTTATCGGGTGTTTTGAAACGATCTACTAAATCTCTTTGTTACCACTCAAATTATGCATTTGGGTTTCGGAAGGGCTCAGTCGTGGCCCTTATCAAGGTTCAAGTTTGACCGGGTTTGTATTTTTCTAACTTTCAACGGAAAGTATACAGGGTGTTTCAGAGAACGCAGGTCAAATCGCTCCGGCGTAAACTAAGCATCGCACAGAAAAAAGGCTAATGCCGTGTTGGTGTCTGCCCAAGAATCTATTTTGAAAAAAAAAAAAAAAAAAATAAATAACGTTTGGAACAATTAGTTTTTGTTCTGTTTTTTAGAAAGTAACTTTTTGTTCTGTTTTTTAGAAAGTAACTTTTTATTTGTTCATTTTAAGGCCACAGTTTCAATTGGAAACTTACTGGGCATCATCGATAACCCATATATCAAAACGTTTTAGACAAGTATAAAGCATGCCGAGCATTTTACCATGTTTTGAAAAACCCTTTAATTCTGACGGGAAATGATTGGGTCGAAAAGAGGCGTAGGCCTAAAATGAGGTGTGCTCCGCAACACGGAGCATGACTGAAACACGAGAAACGTCGGTGTCACATTTTAGACTTGATTTTTAAGTTTAGACTTATTTTCAGCCTGTTCATTTGTCTGCGTATATCGCAATTATTGGCTCTTTGACTGTTTAACGAGAAAGTGCACCCATGGGCATTTTTAAGTACACAGAAAACGTTTGCCATAGTATCAGACAGCACGCATCATGCCTATACAGCAAAGCTTTTGCAGACTCGCGAAATAATGCGCGCCTGACTTGTCTTTTCTTAGCCATACATCGCGACAGAGCGGGTCGGGGGCCCGCTCAATTGTGGTACTTCCCTACGGACTATGACCAGACTTCGAATATCGCGTTATGCTCCTGGGCTTATTTTTAACGAAGAAATAGGAAACGTGACTTGCAAATCTCACGCAGCCTTTTGCGTTAAATTCTAAAATCTGAAAGCTTTCGCGTTTTGCGGGTTCCCAGCGGAGAACACGGGAACCTACAAAGAGGGAAAGGTCGAGTCTATCCAAACGCGCAGCGACAGTCCACTCTTTTTCCCGTATCGCCACCTACCGGCAAAGGTTGAAAGGTTGTTGTGGCCGTGTTTGAGGGTTTCTAGTTTTCCAGGGCGTCGGATTTTTGTCTAGTTCATGTGTCTCCGCTACTTTTCGGTGACAGCTGAAGATTGCCGACGACGAGGACATCCCATTCCCGTTTCAACCTGACAGCTGGGTTGAGAAGCCACCGTAGTTCACGGGCCTATCCTCAAGACGAAGTGTGACGCGATACCTTTCGTAAAAGCGCAATTTTTGTTCATCGCTCGTGTGACTGAGATCTGACAGCTCTTTCGTGTAAGCGAACACAGCCGGCAAAATGTCTGGGTGATGGTTGTCTTTGGATGGTTTCCCTGCTTATTAGCGGCAATGTAACGATCACGCAACCTTCTAAGTTGCTTTTCTGAGGAATTAATGCGAAAGAACTGTGATGAAGTGAGCTGCGCATAGTCGGGAATGCTTATTCACCTCCCCAAGTCTTTGTAGGGTCTGAAGGATCAACCATCATCACTGCTCAAACCGACGCCGCCCTTCAAGCAAAATCACATTTTGTAAAAAAAAAAGTTTTTTTTTTGGCCGATGCCGATTTTGACATTAGAACGCAACACAGCGCCTTGTGATCGCCCAAGCACACCGAAGATCACACGCCGCGGATTACGTCAAGCAAAATGGCAGCCTTGTTTTCCACCCAGCCTGATCCGACTTGGGAACACGTGCGTTGTGTAACTCTCAAACTGGTAAGCCGGAAAAGGTTCGATTGGCGCGTTCTTCCGGTCAAGACGTGAAACAGCGGAACGAGGAGAAAAAACACGGGTTGGGGGTTGAGGGTATAGCACTGGCGATACGAGCCTGGCTATAGAAGAAGCCAGGGGTGGGCAACATACTTCGAAAAGTGTATCGTAACACAAATACAAAATACTTCGGCAAAGAGGTATTTAATTAAAAGCACAATTAGTTATGTAAACAGGTATTATTCGACATACTACAAAAATGATTTTATCTTAATTAAATATGTTTCAAATACATTTGATTCCCATAGCTTGATGGAGAAATAATAAAAATAGACTAAATGCTCCGATAACCAAGTGCATGAAGCGGCAATATCAGATCTGACAATAAATCTATTTGACGCCACTGAACTATAAGATAAGGCGGGATAAATATTATGCAGTCCGTGATAGGCAATGGACTTGTAAAACAAAAGAAAAAACGAAATTTGTTCCAGGAGGCGAGGGCGTTATATCATTTGACCTCTTTATCACTCATTCGTGTTTCACAGAACAAAAGCTACAGAGAAGAGCAAAACAAGTGAACCACTGAGGTCGAATGCTTCAACTTGAAAAAAAGCTTGCTGTCCGATAACCGTCTGCAAGCATTTTGCAGGGGAAAATGAGTGCAACCCAAAAAACAAAGCCAATTTTTAAATTCCTCCCGTCCGTTCCTTGTTTCACCATTCTATATTTTTTGTAAGGTTATTGTGATCGACACTGCTAAGAATCATATTTTGACATACGAATCCCATTGCCAAGATAAGGCCGAATGTATTATATAGCTGAGGGTCCTTGAATGGTTGGTGCCAACAGTTTGTTCCTTATCTCGTGTCTCTCATCGCTAGTTGATTTCAGATACCAGACATCCTGTTACAGTTGATGTGAATGACCATCGTATCAGCGTGCGACGGGTACGTTGTCAGACGTTTATATATATACCGGGTGTTCATTTTTAATTCGAACAGATTCATTAAAAAAGATCCGTGAAAGATGCACTGATACTGTTTGTGGAGGTGAGTTAGACAACCAGGGGGACATATTATAGGGGGCTAATCGTAACGATCACTTGGCTAATTAATTGAAATTCGTTAATTAACTTTTTAATTAATTAAAATAGACATATGGTTCCAATTAGAAACTTGCACAGCGTCACCGAAAACCACTAAATCAGTCATTTTCAGAAAGACTTTGAGCTCGTGAGAAGCGTAGTAGTGCACTAAAGTTACGACTCGTGGAGCAGGTACAAGGCTGGGGCTAAATAAGAAACGGAAAAATCGCGCGGGCGCCTTACCGCAACCGCTAGCTTTGTACCTGCTCCACGAGTGGTAACTTTAGTGCACTACTACGCTTCTCACGCCTGAAAATGATTGATTTAGTGCTTTTCGATGACGCTGAGCAAGTTTCTAATTGGAACCATATGTCTATTTTCATTAATTAAAAAGTTAAATATTGAATTTTAGTTAATTAGCCAACTGATCGTTACGATTAGCCCCCTATAATATGTCCCCCATGGCCGTATAACTCACCTCCACAAACAGCATAAGTGTAACTTTCACGGATTTTTTAAAATAAATGTGATGGAATTAAAAATGAACACCCGGTATATTCTTTCTCTGCGAATTAGCAGTCGCATTGCACCGACAATTTGCTTATATCAAAACCAACAATGTCATTTCTCAACAACAGATCGACCTTCGGCTGACTGAACACCGAGACGTGTTATTTGCTCTCGCAATGGCGGTCGTATTTGAAAATTTATTTAACTACCAGTGTATTTCAAGGACCTATAGGTCTTTGTTTAACTAAATACAACCTACGAATACATTATGCAAATATGTAGTTAAGTAACAAATACAAAATAGTAAAATTATTTTATATACACGTATTTCAAAAACTGCCGATCCCCGGAAGAAAAAAAAAATTTATGACTTTTAGCAAACCGTTACCGTGTTCCTCGTACCTCAATACCTGAGCCTTTGAAGCGTGCTTTTAAGCGCGCACCTCGCGGTCATGATATCACCCGGTTGCGCGCTTAAAAGCACGCTTCAAAGGCTTCGCTGTTGCGGTACTGGTAACGGTTTGTCTAATACCCCTGTCAGACGGGCTAGTTTAGTGTCACTACAAGCGAGTGCACTTCGCGCTTAGTGTCATTTCTGTAGTGTGCCACACGGCTCCTTCCTGAGGAACGCACTTCGCTTGGAGTGAGTTTGACGAACTCACTTCGCTCGATCGAGCGCGTGGAATCAGTAGGAGTGTTTCAACAGTAAAACATATCAACACAGAAACCAAAAGCGTTGCGTAAGTTTTATTTTATAAAGAAAAATAAATTGGTGAAAGAGACGACATGTAAAAGAGTGGCATTGCAAAAAAAAAAAAAAAAAATAGTGGGGTGGATTTGGAGTTTAGGCTGATCTGAATCAAGATTAGCGGAGCGCTGAATTGATAAAAGACGACGACAAAGTCAGTCATTCATGGCTATCTTGGTTAGCAGAGAATGATAAAACCTACTTTTGTTTCAGCATGTAACTATTCGAGACAACACGATAATTATGATTTGATTAGGCAGTGTCAGGGGCCTCCTCTTAGACTTCCGTGGAACAAGCCGAACGCCAAAGTTGGATATGCTTCGTTCTTTATTTTGGCTTGCAATGATCGATCAGAATCAACCAATTGGCATAAAAATCGTTCATTAATGTAACGTTGTTTTAGAGCACAGCTCCTAGGCACCCGTTTTTGTGTTGAGCGGCGTCGGCGTAACCGCGCGTTGCATTAAGGGCTGTTCCCAAAATTACGTCACATGTGACGTCACGTGTGTCGTCACATGTGACGTCACGAGGGTAAAATTTTCCTGCTAAATTTCGCGGTAAAAGTTTTTGCTAAGTTTGGCGGAAAATTTTTTTGTTAAATTTAGAGGAAAATCTTTGCCCGTGTGACGTCACGTGACGTCACACTTAAAATTTCAGATGACGTGTCATGTGACGTCACACGTCAATTCAGCGGGAAATTTTTCCGGCTAAATTTAGCAGGAAATTTAGCGAAATTTTTAGGCTAAGTGGGATGGGAACAGGAGAGGAGGATGGGAGGGTACGGAGGGGGAGCAGCTGGTATACCCTCCACTTCGTACTCTTCCTCCCTCCTCCTGAAGAGCTGCGCTCCGATTCGGCATTACAGAGAATTGTAAACGTCACATTTTTTTAACGTGTCTTTATTAAGGGGTATCGGTGGCCGAGTTGGCAAGCGCCCACCAGATCGAAGTACGTGGAGAGAAAGCTCGCGCTGGAGAGGAACCCAGTGATCCTGAGCTCAATCCCCCAGCCCTGCCCGAAGAACACACTTCCAATGAAGTGAGTTCGGGGAGCACACTACGCTCGCTCCGGTAGACCAAGTGTGTAATCTCGATAGCAGTGTTCAAGGAGTTAAAATAATAGAAGAAATGAACGCTGCGTAAAATTAGCATTATTTTGATAGGAGTAATATTAGTTGCGCACTTGTTTCCTGTTGGCAGGAAAGTAGTGCATTATAGAAAAAAAAGCGGCTGATCTAGTTTTCAACCTTGGCCCCTGCGCGACGGCCAGCGACGCCCAGGAGGCACCTGCAAGACTCCACCAGGAATCTGAAGGTGGCAGGAGAGACGCGAAAGGCTTGCTTGAAATAGAACTCGCCCAAATGGGGCAATGTGTCTTCGAACCACCGTTCGTTCCTCTGGAAAGTCCACCGTTCTCGAATAATCACGGGTAGGTTGTCGGTCATTAGAGCGGCTATGGTGAAGGCATCGGCCGGCAGCTGCTGATCGATGTCACTTGAAATTCTTGCCTGTGAGTCGGCATCCAGGTCCAGCTGCCTCTTATCTGAAAGGCGCTGGGCTCTCACGGAGAAAAGTGCCCCAACCACGCGCTTCCACTGTCCAACATAGCGGATATCGCCCTCCAGCTCGTCCTCCACAGACTCCATGATGTTTCATTGTGACGAGTGGCGAGTGGCCGAGTGGGTTCGCGCACACCAGCTCGGAGCACGCGAAGCGAAAGCTCGCGCTGCAGAACACAGGAATCCTGGGTTCAATCCCTACTTCTGCTCGTTTCAATCTATACTCCGTTTCACCTCATGTTGTGCCGCAGCGAAGGCTAGATGCGCGAGCTCATAGCGTTGGGAGCTACTCTTAACGCACGAGAGCTTGTGCCGCCGAGATGTGCCCTAGAGCAAGGAGCTCGCGCTTGTAGCCTTTCCTGCGGTACATCATAAGGTAAAACAGAGTATCGTACCGTCGTGCGGACATGTATCACTGGCTTGAAATGGCTGATCGTAATGATCACATTGGATTTAAATTAAGATTCAAACTCGTGACTTAGCGCAACAATGTGCGGTAACGTGTTTCTGATAAGACGACGAAGTTATTTATGAAAAAATGCGTATGCACTGTAATATGTTGCGTGCCCATTACTTACCCATCGTTATTGCCATCATTTTGGAGTGACACTAAGTTTTCCCGTGTAGCACCAACACACTTGGAGTGTGTTTCGACGGGTTGAAGTGCACTCGCTTGTAGTGACACTAAACTAGCCCGTCTGACAGGGGTATAAAACTCCCTAATGTCGGTCGCGTGTTACAGTCAACAAATTTGGGTACTACCTGGAGGCGATCCTTCTTGAGTTGGTTCCAGTTGCCCCAGAAAAGCTCCGGACTGGGCCCCGGTATACCGTGTCGTCGAAACAGCCCGTGAGCGTGACGACGCTTGAACACCCAGAACAGGACGCCCGGTACCAGCACCAGGAGCAGGAAATTCGTCGCGGTCCAAATTAAGTCTGGCATAGCGAACGACCTGGGCCGGCGAGCGTCTTACGGGAGGATGTTGCCGCCAGCCGACAGGATATCCGACCCCTTCACAAAGAAGGATATCTCGCCAAATCGACGAGCAAGAACTTATCGTCAAGATATGAGGGCACGCCATTCCGTGTGACAGACATGTACACGTCTCTCAAATAAACTAACCAAATATTGCTCGTTACTCAATTAAAAAGCAACTAAATATACGATATTCTTTACTGAGATTTAAAAGGATCGCGTTACATCACATAGAAAGTAACGCGTTATTTTCTCGTTACTCTGTATGTTTCGTGTTTACGATCCAGTAACCGCTTCCAATATTTGTGGACGTTAATAATTCATCGTTTTTTTAATGCCTTTATTCGGGGATGACTCTGGCTATGCTGGCATACGTTGCGAACAACTTTTTATGGTCTATCTAAAGTTTTCTCGTCATGCAAAGTACAGGCACGAGCTGGGGTGTGAGCTATGAGTTGGGCCCTTGCGTTTACACGTTCCCCTCAACAACTAAACTTTTTGGCAGGTCATTACTCATCTCCTTTTAAATACTGTTTTGTGGGATTGATGTCATTCGAGAGGCAATGCAATCTTCTTTCATTTGATATTATGTATGTCGGTGTTTTTACTGTTCATGCGCATTTGTAGCGTTCAATGCGAACATGATGGCGCGGACCCTGACTTGCTCCGCTAGTTCATGTTTTATGAACGATTCATTAAAGATAACACCAAATACCGTGGAAGCCAATACTGGCAACCCCCGCGGAAAACGGGCGAAAAGTGACTGCAGCGCCCCTGGCGAGCTCGGAGTCTCCGCTAGCAGACAAATTCTCCAAAAGGGAGGCACTCACTTGATCGAATGACGTTTTAGCGAACGCCCACGTTTCATCGAACGACACTTTAGCGAATAGTCGGACGCCGCGAAGCGGCGTTTTCGGGTGGGCCAAGTGAGTTCATATTTTTGTAATGAGTTGCCGCAGACTGTCGCCGCGAAGCGGCGTAAAGCGCAGCGCGACGGATGGGTTAACGCGCGCCCCCGTTATTCGCTAAAACGAGCATTCGCTCAAATGTCGCCGTTCGCTAAAATGTCATTCGCTCTTGTGATATGGACCCCTCCAAAATGCATTGGTTTTGCCTATCTCCGTGCGAGGTGACCAACGAAAAAAACTTGTCACGGGCATTCGCTGCTTTGAAAGTTAAGAAAATGGGTGCCAGCTCATGAGTGAAGGACATTCTCTTCGCGTGGGAAAGATGTTACAGCTTTCTGGGCGCAATTTCGGAGTTCTCCCGAAGAAAACATTCTGTCACAACTTATGTAAGCCAAGCAAAACACGGATGTATGCCTTCACGCTGTTTCGTGAAAAAGGGAAATGTACAAACATTTCAGAACGTAGCATCGTTTCAACGTTATTGTTCTTATCAGTCAATTCGTTTTGTCGTTGCAATTCCCATTTTTCATGAATGTCTTGCTTTTAACCGTTTCGTCGAACAGGCGAGCTGGCTAATCCCGTTAAGATCGTCTCGGATGAAGAAGCAGAAGTCAATTTTGAACCACGTACGTTACGGCGATGTCAGTACGCTCCGAAAGAAGTCGTTGTGCATATGCAAATCTGACGCGATTGTAGATTAACAAAAGCGGAGTTACGAAAAAAGCAGACTTCTCGCGCTTGCAAAGAAAGAAGGGGAGAGCGTCGTAGCCCCGCGAAAAAAGGCGATTTCAGCCACGTTATTTTCAGTGCACAAATTCCGATTGTTAGCGCGGGGACGACCAACATCTTCTGCTTCGCTGCTTCTTCTACGACAAAGGCCGACACCCGTTGAACTGTCTCCACTTTTTCCATTTTTGAGTCTTCTTTCTTTTATATTTTTGAGGCGACGCCACTCTGCCGCGTTATTTCTTCCTCCTGCTTATATGTTGCTGTGTGTAATTTTTGTTTTCTTTTTGCTTTTTTTTTTTTTTTTTTGCCCGACGTGTAAAACATTGTGTATCCTTGCTTTCTTTGGCTTAGCTTTTACTCCCTTTCCTTCGCTTCGGCGCTACTACCCCTGGTTCGTCTGTGCTAGGCCCGGGCATTTTGAGGGCTGTCTGCAACTTTGCTGTTGTTGTTGTTTTCTTCCACTGTCGTCTGCGATGACCTCCTATTTTCGCCTTAGATTGAGTTTCTAATCCAAAATCGTCATACGTGCTTTTTGATTTTATTAAATATATTAGGAAATGTAAGCTCGTTATACATTTTTATTCGAATTTTATTTGTGTACTCCGGCCGGCACGTCTGCTACGGGTCATCGTTTGGTGATCAACCGGCCGCATTCGAGCATACACCAGAGCATACTTAGAGATGGCAGGCATGCTATGTGCTGCCTACCATTGCAAGAACAAGCTTGTGCGATGTGGTGGAAAATCTTTCTTCTGCTTCCTACGTCAACCTACGGACACCTACGTCAACAAGTACTTGAATGCACTTTTAAACTGCTTCATCAAGCGAGCGAACGAACAACCCGCCAAAGTCACTGCAAAAAGAAATTCGAAAGCAAAAAAAAGGTTGCTCACTGCTAGCACATATAGAAGATTGCTGCCTGCGACCAAAACATTTCTGCGACTCTTTTTTAGCGGGCAGTGTGAGCTGCACTACGTTATTTATTTCCCCTGTTTTGTTTTTAGTTCGTACCTACGCCGCGAAAGCAAATAAAGAAGTGTATAGCAAGCAGCTGAAAAAAAAAAAAAAAGGACGCATTCTTCTTTTTTCATCAGTTTCGTCTGTTGCTTCCGCTTTGTTTGTCGTGAACTCAACACCGGTGGCGACCACCAGCTACTCATTTGCTGCTTTCCATTTTTCTTTTTTTTTTTTTCTTTTTTCTATAAGCGCCGCAACGATCGTCGTCGTTGAAATAGTTTTCTGCTAGCTTCTTTGTTTTATTCGCCGTTATTCGTTTCTCTTTCCCGTTTCTTTTTATTTTCGTCGGGAATGGCGACACCATTTTTTCTGCAAAGTTCGGTAAGTGTTCGCACGGTCATTTTTATCCATACTTTTTGTTTTGTTTTTATGCTCCAGCAGCTCGTGCGCTTGCTCTGGTAATATTAACATGTCGTTTTTGCATGTTTAATGATTACGACGTAGTTCGAGTAGCTAAACGTCTTTTTTCCGCTTCCCAGACGCGTTTCAAACGCGTGTAACCTCCTGAGAGGCGTTCGATATCGCTAAATAAACTGCTCTATCTTTGTTTATGCGCGCGTTGTTATTCGATTGTCGTTGCAGTTGCGATCAGTGGATTCCCCTTGGCAAGTGGACTGACCGTAATAAATTGTTTCTTCTGTTAGGGTGACGAAACGGGGCTTGTAATGCTCGAGGACGTCGCGGAGCCTATACTTTTCCATTGCGTCGACTGCTTCCGTAGACTCCGAGTCCGCTAGAGGCGCCACTGTCACGTTCGCCGCCGCTTCTATGTGTTTTCGGAGGAGTTTCCAGTATTGGCGAAGCTATATCGTATTTGATAACAGTTTTGTTAAGATGATGTCGGAGCAGAATGTAACGATACACTTTTTTGGTATTTCCACTACTTTTGTTTTTTATCCCACCAAATATTGCCCTAAAATTGGCATTTTTCAGCAAAAATATGTTTTAATGACACATGCTAGGGCAATGAAATTAGCTACAGATGTAGTGCTTATAATTGATAATGTGCAGAAAAAAATTTAATGTTGTGTAAATTTTTTTTTGTTTACACAACATTTTTTTTTTGTAAATTTTATATCAAACGCAGCACTTTTTTGTGCTTCGAGTCATGGCACTTCAAATGCCGCTGAGGAAATAATTAAACTATGATAAAATCTTTTATAACATTTAGAGCTACAATGGTTGCCCAAAAGGTGGACGATGGCTTTTTTTTTTTTTTTTCAAAGTCATAACGCTCCAGGAGCGTTTCAAACTTACCTGTTTTGACGCATATATTTTTTGGACATCAAACAGATTTATTGACATCTGATAATATTTATTCTTTGGAATAGATATACATTGCGATGTATCAAATTTTAACAATGATCTTGCTTTGGTTTCTTAACAAATGTAGAGCTTAGCTAATTTTAAGAACAATTAAAACTGTCTGGGTGTTTTGTTGCGCTACCTGGCGGATGGCAGACAAACGGCTGATTTCTAATGTTCAAAAAATTTCCGAGGGCGGCGTTGGCGTCTGTATCATCATCAATCTCCATGTCTTTTTACCCTCACATTTAAAAAATATATTGGAGGATTTACTATCAATAACTGAATGGTTTAAGTATTGGGTGAGGTTAATAAATCTAACACAAATGATTACACAAGCGTAGCGTGATATAATGTGTTCATTATTCGATATGATTGAAATCAATAAGCAATGAAGACGAAGAGGAAAAGAATACACCCGAGTTCACTTTATGCCTAGAGTCACTATATGAGCTTTAGAGGACCGGTGCAACGATATTCAATTGGAATGTTTTTCACTCTACACGAGCTTACTGGCACACCTGGGACTCAAGGATACCCACACGCAACGCCACTGGCCAAGAAACTCCTTTGTTGCGGTGTAATTTCAAGGACAAAAGCGATCATTTTCATTCAATCTCTCCTTTGCAAAATTTGATGACGTAACGTGGGGATCGCACTACACCCAAGTGACGATATTTGAATGCGGTTCATAGATTGGACCCGAGCATTGCGTGGGCACTCGACTTGGGCTCGTGATAATTGCTAGTTCGAGAAGTATTCGGGTAGTGACCCGTGTCAAATCGCTGCAACGACGACAACAGCCGAGCCATAACAATGTCTGGAGCTCAGCGCGTGTCCTGCGCTTTGCCAACCCCAGCGCGTGGGTATGATCAACATTGGCGGCATATAATCGGCTCCAGATCACGTGGCCGCTTGTTCTGGCTGTGGGTTGAGGGGGTGAACGCTGCTCGTTTTTCTTAAATTTTTTTCTGGAACTTCTATCGCTTGGGGTGAAGAACGAACGCGTGTTTCATAGGTCATTAACGTTAGGGATCCGTTTTAAGCGGTATTTGCGCAAAGTACAAAAATTGTTGCATCGCTCCTTTAAAGTATCGGCACTCCATTCCCCAAAATTGTTTTGGACGCCATTTTGGGTCTTGTTCAGAGCAAACGCAACTGCCGATCATCATGATCCAAAAGTACGACTTCCTCAGCATTAGATGCGGTGCTAGGAAGCTGATGCACTATTGCAATGCTCTGTCACGGGTTGTTCAAACATTTGTGAGGGACGGAAAAGTGTTTTCTGTAATTTTAGATAAAGCTACATATAACTGGCAATCATGATTTTAAGCCACACTATGGCCAAGTGTCGTTACTCTGAACCGTAGCTAATTTACTGGCACAAGCGGGAACAATGAAGAAGAGGCGGGGGTCAAAAGTTAGTTGCTTGTGGAATCCACGGGGCTTACGTCATGGCCCCTCCATGTATTACAAGCCTCTTGAACAAGAGCATGAATAGTGTCATTAAATAAGCTACGCTTCAGAGTAGCGACACTTGGCCTTACTGTGGCTTAAAATCATGGTTGCCAGTTATTTGAAGCTTTATCTGAAATCACAAGAAACGCTTTTCCGTCCTCCACTTTAAACAGTTTGCGACAAAGCAAAGCAACATTACATGAGCTTCCTAACACCAAATTTAATGCTGAGGATGTCGCACTTTTGAATCATAACGATCGGCAGTTGCGCCTGCTCTGCACAAGCACCAAAATGGCGGCGTTTACAACACTGTCGGTGAAGAGAGTGCCGATACTCTAAGCGCAGCTCATTTATTGGCTCTAGTTCCCGCGAAACTCCTTTTCCGTGACTGAAACTGAAAGTAAATATGAATAATACATTATTATTATAGCTTATTTAGTTATAACCAAATACACATAATGAGAGGAGGAAGTGGGCGCGTAGGACACACGCGGGTTTTTGTGTGCGACCGTTCTAACCGTCTCGAAAGAGAGTACGCACGAGCTTGCGCTGGTTTAAAAAAAAAAAAAAAAAAAAAAAAAAAAACTTAAAGAAGGCTTTTAAAGAAAAGAGGCGGCACGCTGTGTTCTTTGTTATTATGCGTCTAATTGCAAATTGTTGTGTGTATGTTTATACAGCCGGAAGTTAGTCTGCCTTAGTGGGCGTCTGGTGTCTCAGCTGTACATGAGCAATTTAGCCATTGCGGTGCAACCACAAACCTGGGGTCTTTAACGTGCCCCACGCAGTAGTGACGACCGCACGCCGGTACGATGCTCTTCCAGATCGAAACGGGCAGGGGCGGGGTGGGTTCTGCAGCGCGAGCTTTCGCTCCAGGTGCTCCCAGCTGGTGTGCGCTAGACCACGCACTTGGCCACCGACCCCCCCCCCCCCCCCCCCCACCCCCCCTTGTGCGTCTAATTTATATACAGGTATAAGTATATGAAGATCGACGATGAACGTCGATCGTCTCGAGGTAATGTAACGTAATAACATTATATAAATAATAAACTTGTTCAAGGACTGACCGACTAAATTTTTCAATTCTTGGATTGTAATATGGCGGTAGCCTGTTATACTTACTGTTGATGAAGAGCAATATGAGGTGACGAGGTAATGATTAAATGATGAGGCTCTATAAGGACGACGACATCAGTGGGTGTCGAACCACAACGTATAGTGCCAGAGTTGTTTCAAGTATCGTGTACCCAAAGACTTTCTTCACCCTCAACTGTATATGGTATAGAATCAATGAGGATGTTGCTTTACAACTGTACGTGGAACAGGAAAACTGCGCTGTGCAGAAGTGCGGCTTGTGAGGGACGGATTTCTAGCAACATTCCCTGATTGACTACTTGGAACAAATGGCCTCGTTGACGTAAAGTGTCCCCGTTCCAAAAGATTCCTGTAGCATACTTAAACCGCAAAGGAGTATGAGGCGAAAAATAAGAAAAAGGAGCCTGGTGTGAAAGGTCCAAATCACCACCATAGCTTCTACTATCAAATACAAGGGCAGTTACACAATACACAAAGAAAGTTTGGTGATTTAGTTATATTCACACTTAAGGGCATTGATATCCAACGTATTCAGAGAGATGACACCTCCTGGTCAACCAACATAGAGCCTTTTCTACTCAAGTTTTACATGGAAGGCCCGACTTCCGCTGAAATTCCTCACGTAGACGAGTTGTCCGACCGAATAAACTGCCATTACTCCCTATCTGGGAATCTCTCGATCTTTGTTCGTAGGCCATAGTATCATGAGATCGAGGGGTGTGGCTCTTCGTCCGCCGAATATTGCTTCGGCGGGTTTTTTTCCGTGTAAGATGAAACCGTTGCGTGCTGCCGGAACAAGAACCTGGCGATTCTGCACTGAACTGCTTCTTCCGTAAGCTTCAAAAGGGCTTTTTTGTTTTGTTTCGCACACCATTTGTTCTGCTTGCCCGTTAGTTGCAGGATGATATGGTGCACTAATGTGATGCCTGATGCCAGTTTTTTTTATTCAAAAGCTTGTTTATTTTATTTGAAGCAAGATTTGACGCGTTATCAGAAAAAAGTATTTTCGGTAGGGCAGAAGTAGGTAAAAGAAACCGTAGAACGTCAATGACGTGTTTGGACGTCGTGGCAAGCATCGTGTAAACTTCCAGCCACTTAGAGTACGCATCACCCATGACTCCGCAGATGTGGATACGTTTCGCCACCCACCGACTGAATAGTGGATCGTTTTCAGTTACTGTTCATGATGGCATTGGACTCAAGGAAGACTTCGAGTCTTTCCACAAAGTTAGCCCAGGTGCCAGGACTTTTGTCGAAAGCGGTAAGTGTTCGAAACGTCGACAACGTCGCTAGCCACGTGTTGTGCTTGACACTGGACACTTACCATTCGCTGAGAAGAAACTTGCTTGTTCGTCTGCTTTGAGTCGTCCGATATCAGGTCATCACCGCAACACCATCTCCCGACAAAACTGGTCTTCATTGTCCGCATGTCCATAGTTAGCAATCACGTCAACTTATAAATTCCCGAACGCTCATAACTTGCCGTCGCTAAATGCCGCTCATTCATAGCGTCTTGATTGCAAATAAACGTCTTCCTATTTCTTCTGATGGTTTTCATCATATTCCTCCTAAGCTGTACTAACAACATTATGTGTGTCGGTACTTCCGAAAATATTGCAACGGCGTTTGTTTTCTGGGAACCCCCCCTTCCCTTCCCCCCCCCCCCCCCCCCTTTAAAATGTAACAACCTTTACAACATCTTCCGGACCATGTGAAACATAATATTTCGTGACCTTTTTTTAGTCGTCATTAAAATGGTGAGGTAAGTACCGTGAATCGCGAAGCAGTTTACTTGACGTCCGCTTCCACTGGTGTCTTGGAAGATTGAGTCTACTGAGCGTACATTCCTGCAGAGGAAATTTTCATTGACAGAATATTGACACGTCAATCAACATTTGATTCCTTCTTGGTAAGATTTATTGCGAAAGCCCGTTACAACCGCCGAACCGCATGTCCCTATATCAGAGAACAATTTATACTTAGCCTGACATTCTCGCATATATAGGGAGTATTCACTGGCGGCCATAGCTGTGTGCGCGAATGCTGAGCGCGTGCTGATGGCGAGCTTCCAGAGTTCTTTTGCAACGTTCATTCCGCACCATCAAGAGTGCCGGTCTTAGCAGCCTATTAATGTGGGCTCGTTCTGAGCATGCGCTCTAAACAGCACCCACAAATATGGCGTCTAGTGAATACTCCCTATACATCCGTTTAATGGGCCAGGCTACTTGGGCTATAAAAAAAAAAAAGCTTAGCACAGCTGGCAGCGTTATTAGCGGCGAGATGTTTTGGCGGCGCCCTCCTATGGTTCCCCCTTGGGACGTCATTACCTTGCAAACAACAACTTCGATGGTGTTTGTAAATAGCACGGTGGAAGCTTGAAATCGTTGAGCTCTTAAAGCAACACTGCCAACACTGTCAAAATTAAAGTTCTTTCATTCCTCTTATTTCCGTCGATGATAAATCCCCTTTCCTACGTCATAGCCAGCGTTCGGCCAATCGTGGAAGGCCGACCACAGCGACGCTTTCGGTCGCGCACGGGGCTAATAGCTGAGCACAGCTGGCAGCGTTGCGAGCAAGGCCACGAGGGGAACGTGATGGTGCTCGAGCCATCCCACTGTGAACCAATGTTTCGGCCACCCCACGGGTGCGTGTCGCCATCTATTGGTTGAACTAATGCCTTGTTCAAGATGGCTGCCGTGGGACCCCACAAAAAATATTGTTAGGCGATTTTCTATGGTGTCAGAAGGCTGCCCAATTAATATTTTGCTACAGTGTCAGGTATATCTTTAATAAAGCCAAAAAAAAACGCAACTGCTTGAAACCGAAACCGAAACCAGCGCAAAAGGGGAGAGCGTGCTCGAAGACACAACACCCGACTGTGCGCTTTTTTTTTTTGCTCCGTTTTTTTTTTTCTTTTTTGCCGCGCGCAGCAGACGACATGCGTTGCGGGAACCATTTGCCGTGCGATTGCTTTGCAGTTAACGAAAAAATAGTCAGAGTGCAGGCGAGCTGGTGTAAGTTGAACATGATTGTAAACCTGAGACTGGGGCAGAAAGAGAACACAAGAGAAGGTAGTAAAAGAGGAGGAGTGGAATGTTTTGCAGTTAAGTTTGCTCCGCTCGTTGTTCTGTGCTTTAAGATAAGTTTTTTTGTACATTGAAGGGTTGGAAATGAGTAATGAGTGCCCGTGGTGGGTGCCCTTGATCGGCTCCGAAAAGAATGCCCCCAAGATGTTGCGTGAAGAGCTGCCTCACAGGTCCTGCATCCGAAAGTGGTGTTCTGCGGCAGCGAGAGGAATTGTGCGGCAGGAGTCTGCACAAGTTTCCGAAAGATCAAAGGGATCGGGACCAATGGCTGCCTGCAATCCCTGCAGAACACTTACGGGCGTATCGTCCTTTTTTTTTCAGTAATAAATGTAAAAAATAGAATGTGTACCGTATAAACCGGAATATAGGTCGAATTTATTTCTAAAAAGGGACCTGGAAGAGTCGATTCTCGTCTTATATATATAATGGTCATTAGCGAAAAACAAAAATAATTGTGCAACACTGGGTGACTAAAGCCGCCATCTTGTTTTTCTTTGCAGTCGCCTAAAGCTCGCCCACTTGTCAAGATGGTTGTCACTAGTGGTCACGGTTTACTTTCACTTGTGCTCTATGGTTTCTTACATCTACCGTTGCCGCTCCCGGAGTGATAATGAGCGGAAGTAGAAGACAGTTCGTAGAGTGCGCCTCAAACTTAACGCCGCCACGGCATTCGCCGTTTTTGACAGTCCCCGCGGCGGCCGATTGAACGATAGACCGACACGCGGAGCGGCTCTGTTTACCAACACGGCCGGAAGGCCGCGCATCCGCGGTAGCTATGTGGGCAAAAGCGGACTGGCTCTCCGTGTTTTCGCTAGGAGTGTCGCGAACTTTTGTCGAACCGGGATGTTAGGTCGCTCTTTCGAGGTTCGACAGGGGTCGAACCAGTTCGACGAACCGTCGACCTTTTAACCAGATTCGACCGGTTCGACTTTGTGGACCGTGTGGCCAGACCTTGATACAAGCATGTCTAGGTTTGGAGAAATTTTTTTTAATATAAAGGGTTATTTTAATTTGATGAACAGTTGCAATTGAAAGAAACTAAATCTAATCACTGAAGAAGTTAATAACTTATGGTTTTGTACTGTATTAACTGAATATCCAATCAGTGCCGCCCTTAATTCATCCTTTAGCCATCACCATCCAATCCGAAGCCAACTGGCCAGCCTGTCGCGCATCCGCACACGAGTTGAACCTCAATACAAGGTTCTTCGAACCTTCTACTAAAAGTTCGAAAATGTCGAACCTGGTCGACCTCGAACCTCGACCGGTTCGCGACACCCCTAGTTTTCGCCATTACGTTTTGTGGCGTGCGTTCGTTGTTGACGTTTTAGGGGCGCTTCTAGCTTAATTTGTGGGTCGTATTTTCTGACAACGTGTGCCATATGCTATGTCCGACTATTTGAGCTCGCTACCCGAGCCTCAACGGCTGCGGTATCGAAACAAACTGTGCGTGGACGGCGTTGCCTTCGAGGATCGGTACGCCGTAAACAAGGCCTGCTGGACTTCCGACGTGAAGTCGCTGCCACCGAAGTTGACGGCTCACGTCGTCGTTCATTTAGTTCTTTCGCCAAGCCGGTTGACGGCCGACACGGTGCAGGCGTACAAGTCTCTCGAGGCCTAGCTACGATTACTTCGAGTCGGTTTCCGCACTGCAGGCGGGACCAGCAGACTGTGGGTCTACGGAAGTGTATTTATTAATTAAGTCAATACACACAGCGTCTTTAAGTCAAGGTATGATATTTTTCCTACCCTCATTACCACAAAGTATGACAATCAATAACGCTTTGTTCGTTCTGCAGTCTTGGCGGTAAGACGTTACAAGTAACAGCGCTACCAGGAACGCGTTACTTTTTTCAGTAACTTAGTAACCTATTCGTTACTTTTCGGCCAAGTAACAGGTAACTTACTTACGTTACTATTTCAAGTAACGAAGTTACGTTACTCGTTACTATTTCCCAAGTCTTAAAGAAATTACGCTTCAATTTTTTTCCGTGTTTTAAGGCGTCAAGTTATGTTTTTCTTTGCGTTTTTCTCGTGAGTATTTGAGGAAACCGTAAAAAGAGATGAAGTAATTACGTCCAGTTTCTGCATGAACCTAATGTTTCTTGATATATGAGCTTATAGATACCTGTATCGTCAAAACAGTAAAACGTGTTAAATCATAATTTAAAAAAGTAACGCAGATATCACGTGCGTTCCTTTTTATCGGTAGCAGTAACGCGTTCCTTTTATTTTTAGGTAACGTAGCTCGGTAACGCGTACCTTTTATTTGTAAGTGATGAGTAACGTATTTTGTTACTTTTTTTCGGCAACGCCTACAAGACTGCCGTTCTGTCGCCTATCCCCTTCTGCTGTGTAGCACGGGCGTAGCGAGTCTCCGACGAGCGCCTGGCCGGTGATTTATGCGCGAACACCCTGGGAACAAAATCCGGGTGGTCTCGATCAGACGACGGCTACCCTGCACATAAGCCAGCCTTGAAACGGAGATTAAAATGGAAGCCGCACTTGCCTTCAAAAAATTGCTTGCCGCACAAACGGTCGTTCCCGCGAGGCGACCATTCTTTTTGATCAACGGATATTATCTACCTTCTATGCCTTTCAGAGTCAGCCGGGAACTTGTGGAAACTCACTCCGCTACTTTTCTTCTATATTGCGGTGCAATTAACGGCAACACAGCTTTGCGGCATGCTGAAATGCTATGACGCCCATGCGAAACGTGCGGCTGTTTGCCCACACCACCCGGCTCCGGCGCGATCGCTGCGCCGCCGCAGCTCCGTGACATTAAAGGGGCCTTGCAATCATATTTAAGCGTCTACCTTGTTTGCGGTTTCCACGTCTCTTGGGGTTCGGGCAAGCCAGCGGGCACGGAGAGAGTAACTAATTATCAGTGCGTCATATTTTAACCGGACGACGCGGAAACCTCCTTCACCGACGAGGGCGACCCGCGGTACCGAAAGCGCGCAAAATGTGACGTCCTTGGTCCTTGGCTTACTACTGGTCAGAGTCGCTAATAGCTTCTTTTTAGTCGAAATACAAAATATAAGTGGCGCGAACCGTTTCAATTACTTATAAAAGTAGTTTTTGTTCACTATTTTAGAACAGAAAAGAAACAAATGCAGTTTATAAAGTACAAAAACAAAAAATGACCCGTCGACATACCCGCCACCAAGCGGTGGAAAAGGCGGCGCATACTAGAAAGAAGTAGTGGGATCAGGCGCCGACACGGCAAAATCCCGGATGTACGCGGCAGCGCTGTGGTCGTATGGGCAGGAGGATCCGACCGGCTCCGAGCCTTCCGAAGGCCTTCGGCGAGATGCTTGTCTTGCGGTTTGGCCGTTTCGCGGTATGGCAGCGCGAAGTGGCTCCCACTCTGAACTGATCTTTACCCCATGTTTGCTGTCGTTTGCGGCCAATGAAGTGTCATGCCGAATTAGTGTTTAATCACGCAGCAAATGCAATGAGAGCCGCTCTGGCTGCCCGCTGCATACAGCCTGTCCAGAACACGCTTTAGAGGCGCCCTCTCGCGCGGTCGACACGGAGTGCGGTATCCGTGAGCGCTCGCGATGAGCTCACTACCCCTCCTCTAGTTCACGGCCGCTCAAGCAACCAAGGACGTCATGAGGGAGGTTATTTTTTTCCTTGTTTTTGTAATTTTGTTTTGCCTATAACTTTTAAAATAAAGCGAATTTCAAGAAAATAAAAGTTACACTAAGTTACTACGTTCAGTGCGCTCAGGTTTGGTACAAATTAAAAATTAGTAAAAACGTGCTTGCAGGGCCCCTTTAAGCCCGCGCGTCGGTGTATATGAAGAATGTTTGGGTTCCCGATTTCTTTCCCATCCTGAGAAGGCATCCCGAACGTTTCGGTGACAAATTTAACAGTAACTAGCCGACGCGAGCTCAATGTTTGGGAACCCAGTAGCGGCGTTAAGTTTGGGGAGCACTGTAGAAGTCTCTCTTTAGAGCGCAGCAAAAATTTAAATATTCAGATTTCGTTCGGAAATGAGTCAAGCATGACGTATAATAACCGTAAATAATAATCGCGCGTTTGTATTTTGAACGATTGGCCATATTTTTCGTTCCAAACGGTGCATTCGAGCAAGCGCTCGAAGAGAAGCGAACGGACAGCGCGATGCGTCATGGGATATCCGACGCAAACAAAAACAGAAAGAAAAGATTTCCCGCGTTCGTGGAGTAGCAAGGCTGGCGTGGTTATGAGCTTTGCCCTTGGTGGCGTTGTCAGCGTTGTGATGGTGTCAATAGCGTCAGCGCGTTACAACCGAGCCGCTCGAAGTGCCCGTGGGGTGACGAGCGTGTGGCTGGCCCAAGGAGCACGTAGCTTCCACAACACTGTCAGCTTAGGGCTGAACGGGGTGGGGAAAGCAACTTTTGTTCGAGTTTTGAGCGACGGGCTAATCTTCTAGGGGGAGAATGGCTATGTCCGGTTGCACGAACGAGGGTCCGAGAAAGAGGAGAGTCCTTCCTCTCCGTCTTCTTGTACCGTTTGGCACAATGCGCGACTTGTGAGTTGAGGAGGAAAGCTAAGAAGGAAAATGTTGAAATACCAAAGAGCGGCGCTGCTCCGAAGGAAACTGCTACGTCACGACTACGTAGCAGTTTCCACAACGTTGCTAGACTACCTCCCAAATAGGCTCCTCATGCATCCACCAGGTGCACATTGAAGATCGTTTATTTAGCTCTAAAATTAGTTTTCTTGTGCTTTTCAGCGGAAGAGTGGTGTTTTTGAGGTTAGGGTGCAACATGCAACACATTAAAGCCAGAAAATGAGCGCTGAAATTTCGTTTCGCTACCCCTTTAAAGGGCAACTCCGCTCAATTCCGAAAAATTTAGGCTTCCATGTGATTCACATTCACAAAGCACTACTAAACAGCTCTACGTCTTCGGATTCGCGAAATGTGGAATATTATTTGTGTAATCCTAATTTAAACGTCAGCAGATACCGAAACCGAAACTTCGGTTGCGTCAGGCAACATCGGTCTCGGGTCGTCAAAGGCATGCGCGTCACGTCGAACCACGTGGTCTTGTGACGTTCGGGAGGGAGCGAGAAACAAGACACGCGACGCGGGCAGGTTTTTTTTTTTTTTTTTTTTTTTTTTTATTGGACGCGGGAAGGTCGTTTCGCGTGGCGTGGACGGTGATGGCCTGGGTGAGAGGGGGAAGGGAAAAGACGAAAGAGAAGTGGAGCGGAGAAACAGACCGATAAGCGCGCAGGGCAGCGCAAAGTAGCGCATCCGTCTTACGGTGATCACGTGAACGCCCGGTCAGCCAACACCGGGAGGAGAAACTCATGACGTCATCGTTGCATTTCGCTCTGAGAAATAAAAACAAGCAAAACGTGAGAATGACGTACATGCCTCTGACGTAGTGGCTCAACGTTGGCCGCTCCAACTCCGTGGCATTGACTGCGCTGATGATTGCGCCTCGCGCCGCACGCTAGAGTTGGCAGATTTCGGCGACTTGGCTCGCTTGAAGGTTTGCCGGCCAGTTTATTAAATAAATAAACGGAATTAGATCGTAATATTTGACGTGGGGTCTTCCTATATGATACTGAAGAGGGCTACATAGTTTTCTAAATATCAAAAATGAAGCGGAGTTGCCCTTTAAGCGCCCGTTTCCGGCTTGAGCGGCGTCGCCGTCGTCGTCGGCGTAACCGCGCGTTGCATTATGGGACGTTTCCCATAATGACGCCACATGTGACGTCACGTGTGACGTCACGTGTGACGTCATGAGGGTCACTAAGGTCACAAGTGACTCACGAAGGTCACTTGTGAAGGTCACGATGAAGGTCACGACCTTCACAGTGACCTTACCGACTGACGTCACGGGGGAGGAGGGAGGGGAGGAGAAAAAGAAAAGGAGGAGAGGGTACAGAGGCGGAGGAGGGGCATACCCTCCTCTCCGTATCCTCCCCTCTTCCTCCTCAAGAGCTGCGATCCAATTCGGCATTAGAGGGAATCGTAAACGTCTCTAATTTTTCACGGTGGCCTCAGACGGGTCTGCGACTGCTGGTGCGCCTTCTGACACACTTCCGCAACGCTTCCGTTGGAGACACTAAACGAGATACGCTTCAGAGCAACTATAGAACGACTAAATGAACTACGCGCATCCGTACTACACCATTTTACACTCTTGCGGCTGCCGCCATCTTTGTGCTCACTGCAGACCGTAAACAAACGGTAATCGCTACGTTAAAAAAAAATACGATTGACTTTTTTGGTTTATGCATACATATCCAGGAAGCTCAGGCTACGATGTCGTGTTGCTCTGTCGCAGGTCATTCGAATACTTCTGGAGGACGGAAAGCGATTCCTAGCTGTCATGTCAGATACAGCGCCAGATAACGGGCGACAATGATTTTAAGGACGAAGATGGCTGAAAGGTCGTTCTCCTGAGGCCCAACGTTGCTAAAACACTCAGTTCAGAAACTCAACCTTAAACCCGTACCGCTCGTGATCATCGAGGCCAAAATGGATACGACTACGTCGTCTCTCTTTGGCGGCGGGTCATGACATGAAAATTGCTTTATATAGCAACCACGAGGTGGCACTGAGAGATGGCGCCACCGGCCCTTGCGCGACTCGACTGAACCGATACGTTCAGCCGTGCAGTTCCCGGAGCGGCCGCTGCGGGAGAAAGGGCGCGCGGCGTTGCGATGGCGTCCTGATTGGTTTTCGAGTACGGATCGGAGTCACTTCTTGAAAGCAGGCTCTTAGGGCACTTTTCCAACTGAGGTGAAGCGTATACACTTACGTTGGTATACACCAGTGGTCTCAAACTCATTTGAGTGTGGGGGCCAGATAGCTCACACCGGAAAGGCCGAGGGCCAACGTCAGACGAAGGGGGGGGGGGGGGGGGGTCGGGGGGGGGGGGGGGTAAGATATTTTAAAAGAAGAGACCTCGTGCTCTATGCTTTTTGTAAATTTACAGTTTCGCCAGTGACATATTTAGGTTTGGTTTGTTTATATGATTACATACTGGGCACTGACCTGATGTGATAATAAGAATTAAAATTACACCACCCCAACAACGTGCTGGCCTTTTTAATAGAACAAGAGAGGAAGTTCATTGTCGTTCTCGTAAATGAAGCTGAGCATGTCCCTAAGAAACAGTCAGTTAATTTGACAGTCATTACTTTCCTGACGATTGTTTATGATAACACCCTGAACAAATACTTATATTTTTATGGGGATCTTTTTTTGAGGGGAGAGTGCCTAGCTCGTAGCTTTATGTTTGCCAGTTGCCCCTGCTGATCGAGAGACAACATTTTCCTGGGACTTTTAAGGTAAATTCAATCCCCGGCGGACCTTCGTATAGCTTTGGCAGTCTTCGACATTCGACACCAAGGCAAGCGAGCTCGGAAGAGGGGCTGCGTCTATGGTGGTGTCCGGCACATGGGCCGTTGTGTTTTTGGTGGTTTTCGGATTGGAAAAAGTTCGAGAAGACACTTAAGGCTGCTTACGTGTAGGAATACGAAAGCATGTCTACACGCAGCGCATTCCCACCTGCAGAGCGCCACGTCTTCTTTTTGCACACGGTGCTTCGGCTGTGACATCACGTTCCCCGAATGCGCAGGCGCGGCGAACCCGGCCGGCTTCACGACGGCTTCCGTGGCGAAGCATTGCGTTGCTGTGCTTTTCTTTGGGTTTCATTTCTGAAGCGCGTCCACTTTGACCTTGAGCGCACCCACCAGCTTCCGTGACAAAGCATCAGCGTTGCTGTGCTTTTCTTTGGGTTTTATTGGGAATGGGAATTTAGGTGCCGTTTTGCCGAGTCAATGGGAATTTAGGTGCCGTTTTTCGCCGGTTTCACCCCATGAGACATTTAATGCTTTCGCGTTAATAGCGTGAACTTCCCTCTTCTGGTGGTCTGGGTTTGTGTCAGAAGCTCAAGCATAAACTGCAGCATATATATTCCAAAGCCGCATTAGGCAAAAACAAAAGCACCGAAGACTGCTTACGTGTGCGAATGCGAAAGCATGACGCATGCATTAAGCGCGAGACACATGCGCGAAAAATCCATCCGATCCGACGTCCTATCCGGCAGTACGACTGCCTGTTCCGAAAAATTTGGTCGCTTCAGATGTCGGATCGGCGATTCGACATGCGTGCAACGGGCCAGATAGTTTCGCACGGCGGACGAATTGTCGGATGCGTCCAGCCAATGACAGCACAGCTAGCGCGAACGTCATGATGACGCACTGGGTCTGGTGGGACGAAGCGAACGCGATAACGGGACGGGCGAGGGGAAGCCGGACGCGTGGATCCCGCTGACACCTCCGGAGTCCGCTGGAACGCTTCGATCTCCTGGGTCCTGGGCGGAGCCGAACGGATCGTCGTGTCGCATGCAAGGTCTGAAGCGTGTGTCTCAAACTGTTGCGTGCGGCAATTCGGAGCGGCGTTCGGACTGTCGGTTCGGACGTCGGATCGGACGATTCTGCCGTCCATGTGTCTCGCGCTTTAGGCACAGCCTAATGCGTGCCACCGTGTCCACCGGAGCCGTGGAGCCTCCACTTCCGGCCACCGCAGTGAACGGACGTGGGATGTCTGGCTCCCGCGGAGCAGTTTCGGCGTCCCTGCTGGGCCGCGGTATCAGGTCGGAGTATGACGCACAGGATTACGCTGTTGTTTTGCCGGCATTGCCAACTGGGTTAGTTCTTTCAAACACTGTTTTTTTGCACGCCGACGTTAAAGGGCGGCCCTACCGCGTAGAAGATTTTCGAGATACGCTGGTTAAACTGTTGCTATTCGCCGAGGTCACCGCCATAGGCGCGTATCAAATGAACCACGTATGGGCAGTGGCCTTCAAGCCGACGGATGGCGTAAGACGGATGCTGGCTACTCCTGAGTTGACCGTCAAGGGCCGACGGTGCATCACCATCGACCCTAACAACCAGGATATACGCATCAAGCTCCACTGGTTGCTCTTTAACGTCTCGGACGACGACGTGCGGGCGGCCCTGGCTCCGTACGGGAAGGCACTAGAAGTCTTCAGGGAAATGTGGCGCGTTGACGACTGTCAAAGCGTCGGTACCATGACGCGAACGGCAATGCTGCGTCTCAAGCGGGGCGTGACTCCTACTGACATTCCGCACCAGCTGCTTGTCGTCGGCGAGTTGGCTCTCGTCTTGGTGCCGGTCAGGGCTGCCCTGTGCCTACGATGTCAGCAGACCGGCCACATCCGTAAGGAGTGTCGCGTTCCCAAGTTTGTAGTCTGCCGGCGGTCCGGGCACGTCTGCGCCGACTGCGTCAGGACCTACGCGGTGGCCGCAGCACCTGTAAGAGACGACGTTATACAGTGAGGGCTCTGGTCTTGACAACCTGAAGAGGGTTAAGAGAAAGCCAGTTAAACCCTCCACTAAATCCTTTTTTTATTCAAGCTGCATTCAGGTACTTTGCTTGTGAAACGATGGTTGGCGGCAAAAGGGATATACGTACCATGGTCGGTAAATTGTTTACTGTGTAAAAAACCAGAAACAATAGAACATGTGTTTATTGAGTGCTGGAACGCGGTTTTCCACTGCGACATACTCCAGCGCACTATAAAGAAAGCCTTCTTTATAAACCAGCGTGGCATTTGCTTCCTGTCAGTCGAAAATGAAGGTCGTGTGCCATGTGACATGTTTATGGTGCTAAGCTTACATAGCATCTGGAAGACGAGAACGGGTGTCCGCCATGCGGAAGCGAATGTTCGTCCTGTCCGAAAAAAACTTTTATTGAAGGTGTCGCGTACATTCGCGTAGTGTACCGCCAACGGCCTGAGCCTCCCGACTGGATGTCGCTTCTGGATGAGTGTGTTTCCTTGAAGGAATTTTAATGTACTCGCGTCAGCCAAAGTGTGGCTGATGTGTTTTAGTCTCCTTTTTGTAAATATGTTGAAAACGCCCAACAAGCAATAGAGAGAAAAAAAAAAATAACCCGGAGTTGTGGAGCTGCCATGGCGTCGGGGAAGCGTGCTCATCTCGCACCCGGAGGATCAAGTTCAATTCCCACCCACACCGAAGTCTACTGTTTCTTTTCTTTGTATTTTATTGGGAATAGAAATTTAGGTGCCGTTTTTCAATTACAGATGGCTACAGACAACGCCGACTAGCAACGCCGACTTCGCTCCATGGAACAGGAAACGCTTTCCCATTAATGCCGATTTGAAGACTTCTTCGTCATTAGAAGGAAGCGGGCTGATTTGGTAGCTGTATTCGGCTACGTCGGAACCAACTACTAGAACATCTGAGGTGGGGAAAACGGCTCCCTTTTGTGCGGTCTTTAGGTGTGTGACAACCTTGGTCCTTTGCATCTGCGTGCCATTTGAAAGACGTGTGACCAAGGGTTAAGAATTTCAAGATATCACTTTCGATCAGCTGGTCAGCGCTGATTTGTGTCTGCATAATTTGGAGAATTACGTGTGAACTATGCGGTACATATTAAGCCGTAATTTTTCAGTACCTGCTACAGCTTCGCGGCAACAGTACACGAATTATGAGACTCTCGTTGTCTATGCCAAACGATTTAATATGTTTAAGCATATTAGCATGCTTCAGTGCCTGATACAGCAACATGCGTGTTGATGTGTTTATGAGCGCGTTAATTTAAATTCGCTCAATGTGAACTACCCTTAACGTTGCAGTTGTACTTAATTAAAATAAATTTATGGCAATTTTGTTTTATTGATCCCATGACGCTTCAGCGATCTATTTCAAGCCAAAATAAATTCATTTGTAGCTGCTTCACTGGTAGCCCCAGCTGATTTTATTATTTTGCCACTACAGGTATTTTCAGCGTTGGTATTTCGCATTCTACTCTTTTTTTTAATGGAAAAATAACTAAACTTTGCACAGCATTTATCTACAATGTAAGCCTTGCCAAAGATTGGTTGGGGAAACATTTAAAACGTAGAAAACGTATCTTGTTAGTCTTCCTGCGATAAATATGAGACACATAAAGTATGAGATAAATCCCCGTTTTAGGGCCGAAGCTCCCTAAGGGTCTAGCCTTGTCCGTCCGCCAGCTCCATGGCTTCCGTGACGATGCATTTGCGTTGCTGTGCTTTTCCTTGTGTTTTTCTTTCTTAGGCGCGTCCACTTTGACCTTGAGCACCCAGCCGGCTTCCGTGACGAAGCATTTGCTATGACGCGTTCAGCCAATGGCAAGTTCGTTTCTGGGTGCCGTTTTTCTGCTACAGACGGCTACAGACAAAGCCTGCTTAGCTTAATGGAAGAGTTAATGCTTTCGCATTAAAACGAGTGCGCAAGGGCCTCCGTTGACCGCCAACCGCCTGATCTTACTACTAATACTACTACTAAGCGTTATGTATGAAGAAAATAAAAAGGAGGAGGAGAGGGCCAATTGTGGATGCGCACCAGGCGCGTTTGTCACTGGTTCTCGGGGGGAGGGGGGTGAGGGGAGAAAAGTTGGGGGGGTAGGGGGGAGAAAGAGATAGTTCATGGAAGGGAAGGGAGTGGGCTAAGCCGGAGGAGCGCAAGGGTATTAATCTAGATGTATCGGGTATCGAATCGAGTATGGAATACCGAGAAGCCGGAGGAGCGCGAGGGTAATAATTTAGCTCTATCGGGTATGGAATCGAGTGTCGAATATCGGATATCGAATATCGGGCGGCCGGGAGGCAATGAAAAGCCAGCGCCCCGAGCTTGCCCATAGATTGGCCGGCCTCGCGTACCGGGCAGGCTTAGGCGGAATGTGATGACAGCGCCACCACGCTGGCACGAACGGAGGGAGCCGGCTTTCCCAAGCGCAGCTAATGCGGAGCTTGTTAACTGAACCGATCCGGTAACGTTGCTATACAGTGCCTCTATGAGCACACGCACTTCAACCATCTTGATGTTTGAAATCATTGTTGCCAGTCATGAAAGGCTTTATCCGAAATCACACACACAGACACACACACACACACACAAACGGTTTTTCATTTTTTGGAAAGAGTCCGCGAGAGAGCATGGCGATACCGCCTAATCTTTCTGACAGTGTATATACCGATTGGCGACGAGATCGACGAGATATTTCGGTGGTGCCCTCTTATGGTCCCTATGGGTGACACAACGATTTTCAGATTATCCATTTCCAGCCACAATTTCGACAGTGCATGTAAAAAACACGGTAGATAGCTTGTAGGCGTCAAGTCCTTAACCCAACGCCGTCAAAGTCGACAGTCTAACATTCCCGCTATTCCCATCAATTGACCCCGTAAGTGGGACGTCACAGCTCCAAACAAACTGTTGTTACGGACTTATACATAAGACTCGACTTCGATCCGACTGAACGATCGGTCAAAAATCGGTCGTGGAAATTAAACGTATAAAAATAACAGATAAAGGAAGCCTAGGTGTCACATTTACCACGATACAAGTTTGCCGAGAATCGGCTGTTTCTGAAATATGTGATAATTTTGGGGTTTAACGGCGCAAGAGCTACGAGGCCATCTGTGCCGAACGACATTAACAGTCAGCATACGTTGGTAAGCTTAAAAAAATGTAACCTAGAACTTCGTAAAGGTATAGTTGCTGTTAAAGGCCAATGCTAGTAAGAAAGTCTAATACTTTGCTAAAATGGACTGTGGGGTCCTGCCCCAGCAGGAGGGCCGGATGAAATGTGTTCTGTTGTCGAAAAAACTCAGGAAAATTAACGCGACGCTTTGACTCTAGTCCGGGTCAGGACCACAAGAAAATGTAAAATAGTAAGAGTAACACGAGACTGATCACAAATAGGTGGATCATCCCCCAAAGATAGGTACATATGAGTGATAAAAGAATGCCCAATTCTCAGGCGGCATAGCAGGATTTTATAAAGACGACTCTTGAATGAAGAGCTTTCCCAGGCTCCAAGAGCAGGCTTAGTAATGTGGAGCTTGTTTTCGCACTCCCTGTCCCATTCCAACTGCTAACAACTAACGAGAGACGACTTTTCTAAAGGCTTCATATCCTGATATGGTAAACAGGAAGGCGATTGGACAAGGTTCCCCACAGACCCTGCCAGCTTGTCGGCCTTCTCGTTGCCTTCTATAGCAGCGTGACTATGTACCCAACAAAATCTTATGCTTTGACCGTCGTGTAGAGCAATGTTGAGCTTACGCTGAGTTTGTTGTACAAGCATGTTTTTTGTATCTTTAAGTGAGCCAGCTGCAACAATCACACTCTGAGAATCAACAAACAGAACAGCTCTTTATATTGTTTTTATAAAAAATGTAGTCAATCGCCATTGATACTGCATAGAGTTGTGCAGTAAAAATGCTGGCAAACGAATTAAGTCGCTTAACTTTAGAGAAGCGCTGTGAATACACAGTGAAGCCAACAAGACATGAAGTCTTGGCGCTATTTGTGTAAACATGAAGATAACCATTATAGTTGATTTGTAGTTCACAAAACTCTTCCTGAATTACAGCATGGGAAACGCCATGCTTGTTAAATCTTGTGAGCTACCAGTCGCAGGCAAATGGTAGTGCCTTGAAAAGTAGGAAAGCGCACAATAAAGACGAATACGAAGTCCGAGAGGCAAACAGGACGAGCGTATTCGTCTTTATTGTGCGCTTTCACTACTTTTCAACATCGTATTCGTCTTTATTGTGCGCTTTTACTACTTTTCAACATGCATAACCAACTCGCCTGCATCGCTACGTTAGTTTGGTGGTGTCTTCCAGGGAACAAAACGGTCGTCAGCATTTCGAACGAGGCCAACCCGATCCAGTGAAAGATGCATTGAAGTACAAAGGTCGTCAATGCGGGAGCTTATAATGATGTCACGAAGCTTGACTTGTTAAAGAGACGAGAAAACATCGATCTTGTAAGTGAAGAGTAAGTGGGGTGTTGAGGGTCAGCCAAGAACTTGTAAGCATATGTTAGGCCAGTGGTTCTCAAATGGGGGTCCGCGGACCCTTTGGGGTCCGCGAAGGCATTCTAGGGGTCCGCGAAGGCCTGCCTCATTACTTATGCCCGGCAATGAAAGTTTTATTTTTCCGGCTTGAGAAGAAATGTTTCAGTTTTCGGGCGAGTTTTCTCGTGTGTATGTCAAGAAGAGAGGTCTACTTCAATCTAGCTGCTAGTGATATGCATTTATTAAATCATCAGCATAATTAACCTGTACCACGAACGAGATCCTCCTTTATCTCCGCCGATCCTCAAGGGGTCCGCGAAACATCGATAGTTGAGAACCACTGTGTTAGGCTAATACGCATTCGCACGGGTGGTATAAAGGTACATTTAGCATAGGTCCCTTTCCTAAAGGATATGGATAATGGAGTTCGTATTTACTCGGCGCACAAAGGTCCCTTTCCCTAAAAGAGGGTTTGAGTTCACTGGTTCGAGGAGAAAACATGCCGCTACCTTATGTTCATAAGGTGAGCCACAATATAAAGAAAGTGGGGCAAAAATATAGGGTTCCCGTATTACTCTCCGCTCTTCAAAAAATGAGCAGATTGTGTGGAAAAGTGGGACGAAGGGAGACACGCGTCGGTGTCTGTCAGAAGAAACATAAGACCAGGTATGTGGAGTGTATAGGGCGTGGTTTACAAGATTCGTTTATCATGTAGCAAAGTATACATATAATTGGGACGTTGTATAAATGATAGGCTCAGGGAGCATGCGCTATCAGTTCGATCGTAACCCTCGGGAAATCTGGATGTACACTGTGACAGATGTGGATGTGTCCCGAAGTTTGACACCATTATCTTGGCCCGAAACCGAAATAAAATGACAAGGAGATATCCGAAGCTTTTTTTTTTTTTTTATAACCGAGTGCGTTGAAGGAACGTGTGTCAGCGCTCCATCGATAGCCCTGCTTGGCTCTGAGGTGGCATTTTTAAAATCTTTCGTAAAGTAGGACAGATGAACACTGATTGGGTGATGTCGCATTTCTGTAGTACATGTCGGGATTTCACGGAGTATATATATGTGTGCTTTCCGAGAATAAACTGCAGTTGCAAGTAGCGCTCTGTGTTGTTCGTTTCTTTTACTTGTCCGCTGTTTTTAGCGATTTTACCCTCAAAAACATCGGGGAAACACGGAGAGTTACGACGAAAATGACGAAAATAATCCCTGGAGAAGTAGAACAAGAGGGACAGAGGACAAACACAAATCTCCAAACAGATCTAAGTGACTGGTGCGCGATCGGAAAAATCCGCCTGCTCCGGGTATCGAACCAGGGATCTCTCTATTTCCAGTGGAGCGCTCTACCAACTGAGCTATAATTATAGTAGGCGATAAATGGGAACTTGTCTTGAGGAAGCACTTATCCGGCCAGGCAAGCGTGACATCGATACCCGCTCTTTCTAAAAGGCGACGACGTGGAATCTCCTTGCTTTGTTTCATGGCTTTGACCTTTATCTGGATTGACTTTGTCTCGGCATCGTTTGTGACTAATCATAGGAACCTGGCGACATCATCCGATAGGGCGGCAGGAGTGGGATTTATACTCGAGAAAAGAAGTAACGGTGAGGGTCAAACCTAGCGTCGTTAGATTAGATAATACTTGTACGATAAAGTGTGGATGCCAGTTATCTTGCAGGCTTCTGCTGCTGCTGTCTTGCGGTGTCAATATTGCGTAAACAGCAAGTCGCGCCGACATCTTTTACAAACAAAGAAGAAATGTTTAAGCCGTACTCTCGATTATATAAACTTTCCGGTGTTTATTTGCAGAAAAAATTGGCGGATGTTTTTTGGTATTTTATGTTTTTTTGTTTTTTTTAATATCCGTGAATTTCGGGTATTTGTTTGCAACTGAAGCTGAATATGGTGATTACCGGTGAAAAGAGTTTCGTAAAAACCTATGAGTTAAGAGGGGATAATTTAGGTGGCAATCCTTCCGTATAATCAATTAATGCTTGAATCGCGATGAAGTTTTTTCTACTGGTTAATCGCTTGAACTAACAGCCTTGTAAACCATGACAAAAAAGCTATCGTTTTAGGTTTTTGTTTTCCCCGTGCTTTGTATCTTCTAAAGGCCCGTTCACACTCTTGCGACCGAGTAAGACCGAGAGAGACCAGACCGGTTTTTAAGCCTCTTACCACGTCTTAGGAGCAGCTCCGCTGCAGCGCATTCGGTCCTAAGACGTCGTAAGAGGCTTAAAAACTGGTCTGGTCTCTCTCGGTCGCAAGAGTGTGAACGGGCCTCAAACGAAAACACTATCCTCTTCGTCGGGACGAAACTCACAAAGAGGAAGGTTTCAGCAAGAAGGGCGTGTTATTCATTTTACGAAAATCTGATCCGACTTTCTTGGCGTCCACGACACGCAATAGCGCGGCGTGCAGCGCAGAGCCTGCGCTCCTCAAGGACAGCAGGTTACCGGCAGGGGGAGATTCCCCAACGGGGTCAAAGTCACCCAGCTTCACTCTACCTAATATGCATGCGCGCCCACTCAATGGCACATCTGTCGGGGTTTCGTGCTTTTTCCCTTGCTCCTTTGTCGACGGCCGCCACTCGGAGGTGCTCAAGGCGAAGCTTTGGAACACATTTTTCATAATCTGTCGTTGAAATCGGTCTACCGGCGTTGTCAATCCTCTCAAAGCAGCCTATGTTCACAATGGGCTTGCCGCAAGAATGGCCGACGGAAATTTCTGGGCGTGTATCTCCATCGTTCAATACAGTTCACTGTCAGTCTGTCACTACGTCGGGTAATCGCATCACGACTAAAGGCCCGTTCACACTCTTGCGACCGAGTTAGACCGAGAGAGACCAGACCGGTTTTTAAGCCTCTTGCAACTTCTTAGGACCAGCTCCGCTTCATCGCATCCGGTCCTAAGAAGTCGCAAAAGGCTTAAAAGCCGGTCTGGTCTCTCTCGGTCGAAGTCAGTCGCAAGAGTGTGAACGGGCTTTAAGAGGGTGATATGACGGGTAATCCCATAACAACTAAGCGGCTAATACTACCAATAATCGCATTACGACCGAATGACTCGGCACGACGAAGTATACCATTGACAGACCATTGCGTCACTGTGGTCTTTTGTGGAACGACTAAACGTGCATTACGACTATGCCGGACCTCCTAATACGCTCTGTCTCAAACGCACGAAACATCCTACTAGCTCACGGGGTACAAAGACAGGCACACAATCTGGTACTCTGCTTTCTGACCTCTCCACCAGCAGTGGGAGATTATCCACAACACAGAGGGTGGGTCCAGCTCTGCGCGGAAAGGTCACGAGACGCGTTGAAGAGCCGACAGGGTTTGCTAAAAGAATTTTCTTGTGAAACCCAGCTTGCTCTTTTTACTAACGATGTAAGTTCAAATGCTGATTATAACAAACCTGTGGAGGCCATCTTTCTAGATTTTGAAAAAGCTTTCGATAAAGTTCCACACCAACGTCTCTTATTAAACCTATCGCGTTTAAACCTCGACCCTCAAGTTTGTAACTGGATTCGTAACTTCTTGTCAAACCGACAACAATTCGTTCATGCTAATGACCACTCTTGGCCCCGACACCCGGTTGCTTCTGGAATGCCCCAGGGCACTGTTCTAGGTCCCTTACTTTTAGAGCGCAGCTCTTAGGGGCCCGTTTCCGGCTGAGCGGCGTCGTCGGCGTCGCCGTCGGCGCAACCAAGGTCATCTCAAGGTTACGGGACCCGCAAGGTCACATGGCCCCTCCAGGTCACGTGACCCCCCAAGGTCACCTCAAGGTCACGTGACCCCCAAGGTGACCCCCACGTGACCCCCTGAAGGTCACGTGACCGCAAGGTCACCACAAGGTCACGTGACCCCGAGGTCACGTGGCCCCCTCCCCAAGGTCACGTGGCCCCTCCAAGGTTACGTGACCCCTCCAAGTCACGTGGCCCCTCCAGGCCACGGGACTCCCCGAGGTCACGTGACCACTCCCAAGGTCACCTCAAGGTCACGTGACCCCCAAGGTGACCCCCACATGACCCCCAAGGCCACCCCAGGTCACGTGACCCCTCCCAAGGCAACGTGACCCCTCCCAAGGCAACGTGATCCCCAAGGTCACGTGACCCCCGGAGGTCACGTGACCCCCAGATCATGCCTCCCCGAGGTCGCGTAACCCCCCCCTCCCCGAAGTCACGTGACTCCCCCTTCCCGAGGTCACGTGACCCCCCGGAGCATATTAAAGAATGAGGAAAGGAGGAGGAGAAGGAGGAGGGGTCTGCCCTCCCTCAGTACCCTTCACTCCTCCTCAAGAGCTGCGCTCCAATTCGGCGTTACAGGGAGTTGTAAACGGCTTTCTTTTTTTCTTAATTTTTCATAAATGGCCTACCTGCTAATATCTCATCTAACACGCTTATTTGCAGACGACTGCGTTGTTTATCGTCCTATAAGCAAGAACACTGACGTTCACGCCCTGCAGTCTGATCTTTACCATATCGAGGACTGGTTGTCTAAATACCTAATGTCTTTGAATGCTAAGAAAACATCCCTCGTTTCTTTTCATCGTAGGCAATATTTTTTACGCATCTTCTAACTACGTCATTTGTGGTTCACTCATATCTCCTTTACCTTCATACAAATACTTAGGCATTACCTTTTCAAACGATTTAACTTGACCATCTCACATAACGAACATGGCTAATGACGCGAATCGCGTCCTTGGCTTTCTGCGTCGCAACCAGAGCTCTGGTCGCAACTTACTCTTAGCCCCTCCATCGGAAAAGCTACTATCTTTAACCTCACTAGTCCGACCCAAACTATACTTCGTTTCGCCTTCGGTCCGAGCGCAGCCGATGTTATGAGCCTCAGGGTCAATCAAAGAGCGCAAAAAGCGCAGCGTCATGGCGTGTTCTCTGCGCTTGATAGCACTAGCCGGAGGCGGAGTGCGTACAGAGAGACGGCGAATACCGGCTGGTCCTATAAACTGCAGAGAGCACGCTATAACGCCCTGCCTCTTTCGCTGTTTGATTGGCCCTTCGGCTCATAACGATGCCTTAACGATAGGCTCCGGGAACACAACAACAACAGCTCCAGAGCCAACTCAGGGCATCTAGGCATACACTGCCGGGATTGTGGGTGCGACGTTCACTTGCCATCCTGTACAATTTTAGGCAGGAACAGAAACCAATTAACTCGAGAAATTATCGAAGCAGAACATATCGCCAGGAACTATAACAACTGTATAAGTACACCATCTTTACACCTGACAGAAAAAGAGAAAACATTTTTAGGCATCTAGGAGATCGGTGCGCGTGAATTTGGGAAATTCGGTGGTGCTAGAGGTTGAAGAAGACAAAGTTATATAAAAAGAGTTGTCAGTCAGCGCGGTTTGTTTGAATTTTGCTTTATTTTTCGTGTGTAAGGTGTGAGTGTTATTTGCTATAGTGCGCTGTGGTGTGTGTTATCATAACATCGGCCGCGCTCGGACCAAAGATGAAACGAAGTTTTTTTACAAAATGCGCATCTGTTGTATGGGGCCATCCATACAACAGATCCGTCTGACCTTACTAAAACACTCGAAGCCGTGCAGAATCGCGCAGCAAGATTCATCTATTCAGACTACTCTTGTCATAGCAGTGTCACCGCATTTAAATCTCAAGCTAATCTTCTTAACCTGGAATCACGGCTCAAAATTTCCAGGCTCCGCCTTTTTCACAAGTTTTATCACTCATCACTTGGCAGCTCTGTTATCGCACCAGCTCACCGCGTTTCATGCCACGTCAGTCAGCAGGAAGCTGTCTACCCCCCCCCCCCCCCCAATGCCCACGACACTGCGCATCTTTTTTAATTTTTTTTTTGCTAAACAGCAAAGGTTTGGAAGGATCTGCCTAGCGACGCCGTGCTCCACTCCAAACCCGCCCATGTCAAGGCATTAATCGAAGAAATTTGTTCTAAATTTTGTTTTGATGTTTGGTACTACCCTTATGTAACACCCCTTATTTGGGGCACTTGAGATTTAATAATAGAAAACAAAATCAAATTTACTTCTGATCATGGGCTCCAGCTGCCTTAGAAAAAATATAACTTATTTTTTGTCTTAATACAGTTACGGTTCTAGTAAAAGCGCGCTGAAGGAAATAAAAAAAAAAAACATTAGTATAAATAAACACATAAGCACAAACAACGCACTTCGAATAATCACACATAAACTTGTTATTCATAGTGAAAACTTGGATGTTACCAGGCATGTTTACAAACGTCGACGCAATTTGCGCACGGATAACGACGAAGAATGTGATTCCATTTTGTCACGAGATTAAAGTAGCCGATTGAAGACTCTATACTCATGTCCTATATGACAAAGCTCATGATTAAGTTGTTGCTCACCTTTCGATCGTATCCACACGTCCCGCATTATCTGTCACGAAAGACTTTGAACACGAACTCCAAGAAGTCTCTCTCTTTGACGAGGGAGAGGTCTATCGATAATCCACCAGTGTCTTCGTTGACTAGTGGCCACGCATGGCACTTACATCGAAGCAGGACGTGTTCCGCGAATCTACGTAAATGCCGTAGTATCAAGAGAACACAAAAGAACAACACACAAGAGCAGCGGCAGCAGTGTGAGACGACATGCATCTCTTGCTCGTGTGCGCTCCGTGCGGTGATGACTGCATTGTTTTCGGTTCCCTTTTTTTCTGGAATGTTTCCGCGCTCCTATTCAAACAGTCTGCAGCTCACACACAGCCTAAATCTGCCAGAGATGGGAGCCCATGAGAGAAGAAAATATTGCACCAGAGCCGGTTCATTCGAAAAGTGTGGGGAACTGCGGGATTGCACGTAGTCCCGCGGTTACAGAGATAATCATATATATACATTTGGTACTTTCAACGTTGGTAATACGTTGCATATTACGTTTATATTATGTATATAATCAATGTACAAGACTGCGCTTTTAAAACGTCTATTAATGTCGGATAAACGCGCTCGAACACCACCGCGGAACTCGACAAGAAAACATTTTGTTTTCGCCTCGGTACCAAACATTTCTTCACGTAGTTGCGCCATGGCTTTCCTTCTCTGATATTGTGACGTAACCACTCAGAGCGCAACAGCCTTCTTTTCTAGGAGGTGTTGCTTCGAGCATGCATTTTTTCTTTTAGTCTTCTCCACAGCAGAAATCGATTCTTATTACTGGTATTGCAATCGATACAGAAAAGCGTGGCTCTTTCGCACATTTTCAGTTGACTGTGACCGATTCCGTTACGACTGCTTGTTACTGCCTATGATGACAATAACAAATTGGCGCCATCTATTGAGAAGTCTTGGTACACTTCCGATCTACATATTTTTACTAATTACACCGTAGGCATAAAATAAATAAGAAAATGTTACAATTGACCTTTGTAGATTTGACCTTGCAAATTCTACAAAACTTTCAGTCTGGTTATACGCGGGTCGGAAGTGTTCTGAGGATTTTGAGCTGATGGCGCCAGTGCTTCTATCACAAGCAGTCACGAACTGTCCTAACACAGTATTTCACAGTGAAACGTAAATCTGTGAACCTGAACATCCTTACACCCTTTTGTTGGGTGTAATGCTGGCTTAAACACCCATTCCATAGGTGTTATGGCGTCCAAAACGCCCTTTTCTAGGTTGTGAGGGGTGTAAGTTATAGACACTGCAAAATGGCCCTTAAGTGTGTAAATTAATTTACAGTGCAGTCTGTGTCTGTGTTAAGCAAGTAGACGAGCTACATTCTTTCCGTGTCGCGCATATGCCGTCTGTGTCGCGCATGCCAATCTGTGTCTGTGTTGCGCACGTGGGAAGTGCATTCTTTCCGTATCTTACATGCGCAGTCTTCGTCTGGAGGTCGGACGTTGAAGCGAGCGAGCGCTAAAAAAGCTAGCACACGGGCAACAAGATCTTCAAACATTCTCTCCCGTTTTTCGACAAGTTGTCCCAGTGTCGAATGGCCCTATGACGAATTGCTCTATGTGACGAATTGCCCTGCTACGAACTGCTATATTACGAATTGCCTTTTAACGAACGGTCTGTATCCCAAATCGCTTGAAGCCCCCAAAATCGCTGGAGAACATCCGTGTATAGGTTCTGTCGTGATAGCGAGCATTCCCTTTCAAAAATGTCATATATGGCCCATATATATATTTTATATACGGCCATCTATACTCGTATGAGAAGGCAGTATACTTCCAGATAAGGGAACAAATAAGGGCATATATGGCAAGAGGACACCATATATGGTTAGGTATTGTGATGGATATATCCATGTATAGTGAAAGTTGCCACATATCACTATATATAGCCACTTATATGGCGCGTATTTCCCATATTGTGCCTTATATGGCAGGATGCAGTTGTGATGGAAAAAATAATAATTAAAAGGACTCGGAATTCCAGTGCGGTGAATATAAGAAGAGAGATATTATTTACAGTTGTAGAAACAAAAAGTTAGAAAAACAATGGTGTGGATATATATACAAAGTTCAGTTCGCCGCATCCGCTTACGGCACGGTGGTGCACGTCGACGTAGGCATGGCGTTCGTCTTGTCCAGGAAATGCTGCTTGCTAGGCACAGGCGGAGGCTTTCCAGCGAGCTTGGGTGAAAGCCCCACGGGCCTGGACTTGTCCGTCCGGGCTCCTCCTTGGCTGCCGAGACAACCGCTGTCGAGCCGGGTTCCGTGTCGTGCCCGCACTTCTTTTTTCCAGGCACGAGCTTGTGGCCCCTCTTCCCTTCTCGTCGTCGTCTTCGTTTTTTCCGTTTATCCCACTCTTGCCTTGAACCTCTTTGTCTTTTATTCAGTCCACAGTGTTGCCCAGTCCAACTCAGTTTTCGAGCGCGTCGTTTTCCTCATCTTTGGTTCTCCCACATCATCACAGCAGTCCGTTTATGGAACGCGCTTGTCTCTGTATGTATATGAAAAAAAAAAAAAAAAAAAATGCCCCTCTTCTTTGACACGGACACATTTTTTTATGAAAAGCTTGCCAATTCTAGATTCTGAATTTGAATATGTGAACACTTTGTTTTATTTATTTTCCTTTTTCAATAAGATACTTCATCAATACTTTCTGAAGAAAAACGCTGTTTACAAAGTTATTTAACAGTGATTCACATATTTTTTTGTTTGGCACATAAAAAAAAAATTTCAGCAAAGATTTTCTGTCAAGCGTGTACTATATATTAATTTGTGCATGCGCAAGTTCTGTGAAGATTGCAAAAACAACTTATACATTGTGGGACTCTAGTTTACCCCAAAGTCTTCAGTGAGGCGAATACCCACTCCGTAACTCGTCGGTTGCAATAAAGTGGGTTTCGACTTACCTTGCTGATCACTGTGGGGCACGGTGTAGGAAGGCTCTTTAGGTGCGGAGACTCCTCTCCTCGTTCCGTCGGAACGGCGAACACATCGCGTCCCCTCCTTTCCTATGTTTTCTCCGTTTGCCCCTAGAGGGCGCCAAAACGTTCCGGCCGTCTAAGGCCGTCTGGTCGCCGGCCCTCCGCCGGGACGTGAGCTAGTCACCCATTGCTTACGCCGCCTCTAAATGTTATCGACTTTTTTTTTTTTTTTTTTTTTTTTTTTTTTTTTCAATGGTGAACCGAGCATAAAAGAAATGTAAAAACCAAGGATCCGAATTCGGAAATAGCAAAACATTTGAATGAATGCGCCGACTGCTCTCCAGCCTGAGGAAACGTAAACATTTTAGAAAGGGAAAACAACAAGAGACGATCAGGATAAAGACGTCTGCCGAATGCATCAGTCACACAGAAGCCGAAAACAATTTGCGGCTGACTGGTTTGAGAGAACCGGGATGACCTCGGAGTGTCGCGGTGTGTGTTTGTTGACAGGGGATCTGTCGGCAGCTTTCTGTTGCCGCCGCTTGAGCTTACTGTTGACTGGATGTACGGAGGGCCAGGGAAAAAGGAAGAGGGAAGGGGGTAGAGGTTTTGGGAAAAGGAAGAAAAAAAGAGGGGGACCACAAATAAAGTTTGTAGCTCCGTTTGAGACTTCGTCCGTGTCGTTCTGTGTTTTGTCCTGTTATGAGTCGACGCCCAGCCTGGTCTCTCGGGTAGCATGGCTATCTTGCTGGCGTCCAACCTTTCTCGCGAACAACGTCCTAGCCAGATAGTCGGGGAAACAGATCGGGAAAACTTAACAGGACGGAAGACTGGTTTATTTACATGGTTATATCGTGTAACATATTGGCAAAAGGAGCGCACCGAACGGGCAGCGGACAGGTTCTTATATAATACAACTCGGGGTTCTGGAGCTGCCGAGCCATTGGTCGGTTAGTGCCGCACTCGAAAGCTGGCCTCGACGTCAGCAACCTCCTGTCGGCCCCGACGCTCGGTCGTTGTTCTCTCCGAATTGAAGGAGCCTCGTAAGGGATTGTCTTGCATGCGGTAGACGCAGACACAACAGACTGCCCATCTGTTCAGAGTCGAATTCTGTCTGGCGTTCTCGTGGAATACAGACGCCTCTGTGGAAGGCAGATGCCTCTCCGTTTTCGGTCGAACGTGCAAAAGGGTTCGGATCGCATGAAAATGCAACAGTACTGCAAAGGAAAAACCGAGATGCAAAGAAGCAGTCTCGAGAAAAGAAGAAAGAGTCCCGACTGTGCGACTCGTAATGTGGAAAAGAACTCCAAAAGCAGCTATAGAGTGTGTCATACATTAAACAATGTTTTAACAGCGTTTTTTTTTTTTTTTTTTTACAGCGATTTTTTTCAGCGATTTTGTACTAACCAAGAAGGCAAGTAAGTGTACTAACAAAGTGAGCCTTTCAAAGAATGCTGCTTTTATTAACCTCTGCGTGCAAAATATGTAACTTCGTTCCAATTCGGCCAGCAGTTCAATTTAGCAGGACTCAAAGGCTGCCTTAAAATATAAAAGAATAATCACGTTAGCTGCCCGACATGTTGAAAAAAAAATATTTTTTTTTAATAGTCCAGTCGAGTCAACGGGAATTTGCGAACCCAAAATATATTTTATTTTTTTATTTTTTGAGAAAAGTCACGCGAACGGTGCTTAAAACAATTCAGTTCCATGTTATCCGTTAAAAAGGGTTGTGTTAATCATTCTTTATTTTTGTGAATTATTTTTTTTTTCTTTCGTTCGCACTCAGATTATCGATCACCTGCGGTACAATAAGAGTTTATTAATTTTACAAACGCTTACCGACGTTAGTATTGCGCTACTGAGGAAACAAACGACGGAATGTAAGCCAGGCTGGAAATTATCTACAGGAGAGGGATTTTTTTTTTTTTTCACTCGTAGACCGCCGCGTCGGGTGGTATTAGGGAGTTACTCTTGTTTGTGCGTCTGTCATTTTTCGGGTTATGAAAACTTCAGTGTGCTGAGAGAGATGATGGTAGCCCCACCTCCATACCCCATTGTACGCGAACCGGTGGCCACCGGAAAGCAAGCTGCACGCCGAGAAGGCAGCTATCACAGGCGGCCCGATGCGCTGCCGGATGGCCTGAAACCTACGGCGCCATCTAGGGGTGGCTCCGTGAAGCGAAGCGCGCGTGGTGTCACTATCTGGCCGCGGCGGAGAGCGGAGTCTTTACACCTCAAGAGCCTTCCTACACCGTGCTGCGAGGCAACACCCACTCCGTAGTTCGCTGCTATGGCGGCTACGGCCGGGTCCGTCCGTTGCCTGCCGTTAGGCTCCGTTGGACGGGAGACCACACCAAACACAGGGATATCGTAGAAACGTGTTTATTGGGCTTACGCCACACGCTTTGCGCCCGTAGGCGGAACAAAAGAGAAATGGGGTTGGCGCTTCCTTAATTGACAGGATCACCAGGAGAAAGGTCCGCGCTGCCGTAACTGGCAGGATCACGGAAAGGGGGGAGCAGTAAAATAACGATGAAAGCTCCGTCAAGCGTAGCCCGCCCTAACAAGAGCCCCGGCCACAGGTGGGTGGCCGGCTTATGTAGCCTGCGGGAAACAGACGCGCCCGGGGAGGCCGGTAGAAGGTCACTCGAAAACGGGACGCGTCCATAATCACTCCCAAGGGTGTGCCGATGGCGCGTTCACCCAAAATGGGCAAGGGAGAGCCGGCCCCTTCGGGGAATTCGGCCTCGTGGTCCCTTGTATCCGGGAGGCCGACGCCATTGGCGACGACGACTCCCACGGCCTGCTTGAAGCTAGGCCTAGATAGGGATAGAGGGAACCCCATGGTTCCCACAACATGCTTGGTATTATTTAAAACTTATACTGTGACTTATCACCAAAGGATACTAAAGATGCAGTTGGATGTGAATCAACTATTCTAATAAGCTAGAGTGTGAATTCAAGGTGATGGACCATATTTAACCGAACATAAATGAATTCCTCAAAACTTCAAAACACCTTAGCAAATGCTATTTTAAAAGGCTTAGGTTGCATCAACTCTATGTTTTATATTAACGTAATCCAGAATTTATCTCAACAGAAAACAATCACAAGAAATTAAAAGTATTTTGTGAAGTGAAAGCTAATTTATCCGCTGAAAACATCACTTTAGACTTGCATGCAACATTCTTATTAAAGGGACACTGACAGGGTATTTATGCTCGCCGAGGTTTTGATTTGTACGTGACATATGAGAGCTCAACTACCCAGAACAGAATTTGCGGCTCGAAATTCGGTTTCTTTCCGCCCGAAAACCGCCGATCAAGAACTGGCCGGTTCGAGTCTCGCTCACTCTCTTTTTCGCGGTCACGGGCCGTTTTCTAAGGTATCGATGCGACCACCAAATTTAATCAAAGTCGTAGGTCACTGAAGGCACACACTCAATATTAAAAATAGAAAACAATATGAAACCAATTTTTTGTGGCTTCTAAAAAGCTGCAAATACGTTCATTGAAAAAAAAGTTCCACAGACAACCGGAAGCATTCTGTGCGTCCGTCTCTTCGCGTATCGTGGGACTCGCGGGGACGGCGATGGCAGCGGACGACGGGCGTGGGACCTCTATTTCAGAACTGTCGTTCGCGGTACCGGCGAATTCTGTCTACCTTTAAAAGAGAAATTTGGGACTGATCAAAAGAATTGGTATTCATCCCGTACGACACGCCCGACCACCAAGCCGATTTGCACGAAGACGTCGCCGAGCCGTCGCTCCCTTCTCGTGGCTGAAGACATCGCTCGCGCAAACGTCAAGCACGACGTGTCTACTTCGAGACTCGAGTTGAATATGCACGCGTACGATTTCTTTACAAGGTGCGAATGTCGCCAATGCGTGGTGCTTCCCGACTTCGACCCGGGAGTGCTTTTGCTAGAGGAAAATCGGCAGCCAACTTTCCAACTTACAGTTTACCGGCTGAATTATTACTAAGAAAAGAGATCCCACAGTGAAGAGTTGCCCCAGTAGCTCAGTGGGAAAGACGTCCGCTTCACATGCGGTGAAACCGGGTTCGATCTCCCGTGAAACCTTTTTTTTTTTTTTTTTTTTTGATGTTTGCATATCTTTTTTTTACAATTATCACTGAAGAAACAAACAAAAAAAAAATAACAAACAAATGTTGTGGACGACACTTCGCTGAATTAAATGGTATGGGATTTCCTTTTTGACACCTGCGAACTCAGTGTAATCACTTTCCACACAATGCAAGGAGCATATAAATCAGGTAGCGCCCGCTTTCCGAGGTGTCCGTATATATATGTTCTACAGGAATTACAGCCAGCCATTGGTCCCGATCCCGTTGATCTTTCGGAAACTCTGTCGCACAATGCCCCTTTTTTTTCGGACGCAGGACATGTGAGCCAGCTCTTCACGCAACATCTTGGGTGTATTCTTTTCGGAGCCGATCATGGAAATTCACCACGGGCACTCACTAATCATCTCCAACTTCTCAATGTACAAAACAACTCATTTTGGAGTACAGAACAACGAGCGGAACAAACATAACTCACGGCGAACAGTTCCCGCACGCCGCATCGCACGCCGCATGTCCTGTCGTCTGCTACCGGAGAGGAGAAAAAAAAAAAAAAAACGCACGGTCGGGTGTAGCCACGTGACTTCCGCCACTCCACTCTCTTCTCTCCACTTCTCCGACCTCCGTCGGGTTTCGGTTTCGGTTTCGAGCAGATGCGTCTTTTGGCTTTATTAAAAAAATACGCTACGCTGTTGCAAAATATTAATTGGGTAGTCCTCCGACACCATAATAAAGCGCCTGGCAAAATATGAAAAAAAAAAATTTGGGGGGTGTCAGTGTCCCTTTAAGCAATTCTTACCTGAAGAAATAAACATGAACATTCTGTGTTGCTGTGCAGGCCCGCAGCAACATAATGCATGTCTATTGTTACAGCAAAACGAGCAGGTACGAGTCGTTACATAGAAAAGATTGCACAAATATGATTACACCTCAAATGCATATTTTGTCGAGACGCATCTGCAAACAGAGTGAGTGTTAAGGTATGTACCAATAGTAAATCTAATATGAAAGGACAACAAGGCCAGAGGTAGTGGTAATCACGTAAACTACTGGCTCTGGCTTTTATAATAAAATATTAATATACACCACCGAAAATTGTGATTCAAGGTGCATTTACAGAACAAAATTTTATTTGCATTCTTTATTTGTGTAATAAATGGGCAAACATATACGGTCAACAGTGAGCTAGATTGCAAGGAAAGAAAATGTTATTCCAGCTACAGCTTGGGCAATCAACAGTTATATTAAAAGCAAACCATGTAAAAAAAAAAAAAAACTAGTGTGCCCGGTTACTGGCGCCGTTGAGTTACCGGCCCCGGCCGGCGTCGGGGTTTCGTCTTGCTCACCGGCCAGTTCAGCCGTAGAAGTTACAATGACTGGCCGGCATCGGGGTTTGCTGTCTTTGCTGGCCAGCCTTTCCATGGAGGTTTCAGTAACTGGCCGGCATCGGTATTTTGCTGTCTTTGATGGCCAGTATTTACATAGAACACTCTCAAGAAAAAAGGGTGTCAAAAGGTGTATTCTTACACTCTTTGTCCCATATAATACACCCCCAAACTTCAATTCGACGTACAGCGCCCTACAGTCAAACAGACGGCCCGTAATTTTACGAGGAGCTTGATAGCCGTGTGGTACAACTTATTAAAATAGCTATGCACGTTTTACTGGCAACAAGAAAAATAATTGGGGTTTTCTTGGCCCTTCTGTAAAAAACTCGGTGTCTTCTTTATGTGGTCTTCGATGCGTACTTTAGTTATTTAAAATGTTGTACCACACGGCTATCAAACCCCTCGTAAAATTTTGGGCCGTCTGTTCGACTGTAAGGCGCTGTACGTCGAATTGAAATTTTGGGGTGTATTATATGGAACAAAGGGTGTAACGATACATCTTTTGACACCCTTTCTTCTTGAGAGTGAAGTTCAGTAACTGGCCGGCATCGGTATGCTGTCTTCGATGGCCAGTATTTACACAGCAGTTCAGTGACTGGCCGGCATCGGCGCTTTGCTGTTCAGGCTGGAGAACCCCGTCATGGAAGTTCCGTTTACTGACCGACATCGTTTTATTTTTTTTTGCCTTTTTCACTATGCAGTCAAGTCATGGAGATTCTGACGAACTGCGGCAATTCATGAATAGAAAGTGGAAATGTGTGCGTTGATCAATCCTTCCTAAATGACTGCCGACGCTGGCGTATTTGATCCCAGCATGGCAAGGCTGACGTGTTTTATCGCGAAAACGCGAGAAAAAACAATGCGGTGAGGAAACTTTGGAGTTTAGGATATGAGAATCTGACCGCCTTCAATTGCCAGTTCGGCTGTCGTGCTAGCATTTGGGACATGCCGAGTTCATTGAAAGTAGGTGCATTTTGCGTAATTTCTGGAATTCTTAGTCTACAAATGTTTACAAACCCAGCTGGACTATGGTTTCCCGCATTGCACCACTAGGTCTCTTGCAATTATTTCGAAGCACGCGTAGATAAAGAACAGAAAGCGCCATTTACAGGATACAATCTACCCTCCTCTCCTGTGAATATTATGACATTTCTTGAATACGGATTTTCCAAGACTGCTAAAATGCAAGCTTTACTCCTTGCCGAAAGTTTTATTTCTGCATTTTTGTATTTCCGCTTTTCTCGATTCATGATATGATCTTTCATTTTCAAGAATCTAAATAATAAATGTCAGGTTTTATGTTTTAAATGGAAACAAAAAAAACATTGTATAACGCAATGTCTACACTGTTTAATGGAGTAATAAAAAAATAATAAAAAATAGTTAGCGCGAACGTAGAACTTAATTTAGTTGCTTTCCTCCAAGATATGTAGCAGTTTATCATACGTACATTTCCTACATCTGCGTGTTTTTAGATACAGCATTTCCTAATATATTCATGCAAAACTTTCCTTTCGTCTTAGCAGGTGCGACGTTGTGGAGGACTTTGGGGACCCCGAAATTTTGGCGTTAAGTTTATCGATGTTGCGCCATCACGTGGATAAAGAACGTTAAGTGCGTGTTGCTTTAGGCAGCAAATATTACGTTGCGGCGCCAGACACAGCTATCTAAGTTCTGCGAAATATTACGTTTTCTTCCCAGGAGCTGTCACCGCCAAAAACCCGCCAGTGATTCGGAAAGACTTTCAAGTGGCTCCGCTATGGGTTGGCTTTACCTCGCACGTCAACAAATTGATTTCAAACAAACGAATGTAGGCGCACCGTTTTCCTAGCCTCGCCCTCAGTTATTTCTTCAATCGGCTTTTAGCGTTATTCTTAAGTGTTATGAATATTAATAACTTCTGCGCTCAAGCGTTTCTGTTCCAGGATGGATAAGTGACAGACGACCCATGGTTGCACTATTGCAACCATGTTTACTCGCTCCCGTGCGTTACGTCACTTTGTCCCCGGAAAGTGGTCATTCACCGCTCTGCTTTGTTTTCAAATTTCAGTTTGATATCGCCTACTGGACGAAGTGTCACATTGGGCACCGTCACTGAAATAGGATTGACCGTCTCTTCACTTGGGATCACCCTGTACTTGCGCAGAATCGCACAAAGCGCCATTTTGATTTCGAGCAATGCTAATCTCTTCCCAAAGCAGTACCTGGGCCCTAGGCCGAAGGGAATAAACGCGAGCGAATGGCGCTCCGGATGCTCTTCGGCGAACCTGTCCGGGAGGAACCTGGAAGGCTCGGGCCAGGACTCGGGATCTCGGTGAATGTGCCAAGCGGGAGCGAAAACAGAGGTTCCAGCCGGAATGAACTGATCCCTCACGGTCATGTCCCGGGGACACAGTCTTGCAATCATAATTGGGAGGGCGGGGTACAGTCTCAAGGTTTCGTTGATCACCATATCTAGGCGTTTGAGATTTTGGATACTGTCCAGGGATATCTCATCGTCGTAGGGCAACACGGTGTCAATCTCGGAATGCACCTTGTCTTGTTCTTCGGGATACGTGGCTAAAACGTAGAGCGCGAATCCAATCCCCATAGCTGTTGTCTCGAAGCCAGCGACAAGAAGAACGATGGAATTGGCAATGACGTGACGGTCCTCAATGAGAAGATCGCTCTTCTGGACGTTGTATGTCTTGTCCTCAACACCGGCTTGAGCGTCAAGCAGCATCTGAAGCATGTCGTCTTCACGGGGGCTTTGTCCTTTACGCCGCTTGTTGATATTTTCGCGCACGTTTTCGGCGATGCGACGGAGCATTTTAGAAACACTGGTAAACGGGTAGATAAGCTTAAGGATGCTCCTTATTCCAGGCAGGGCGAGAGTGCTCTCGATGACGGTTGAGTCTAAATCTTCAAATATTCGCCTGAGCCCGAGCAGCAACGTGTCGTCCGACTTCTGTTGGCAGTTTACCTGTGAAGTAGGTGTGAGACGCTCTTTAGAGCCACAATAATTGCGTTGCTGTACTATTCGTAACTATTTTTTAATAAAGGAAGAATGTTTTTTTTTTTTTTGCAGCATCAAGATAACAAAACATACAGCAAAAACTAAGCGACAGGGATTAAATTTGTATTCGAGATTTCCTCGTCCCACTAAAGGGACAAATAGCTACAAACGACTTCGAAACACGGAAGCTAGCGACAAACACCGAATCACCTGGTGGACACGACGCTGAACACACGGTCAAGGAAACGTTTTCAAGGGAACTGAAGTTATGAATAAAATACTTTAAAACACGTGACGCAGTTTTTGTGCCGACAAACACTGTGAAAGCAGGGAAATAGTTTTCCTTTTTTTAAATATCTGAATAAGCTTCCGCTTAGTTTTTATTTGTCGCTGGCAATTTTCCGCAAACTTGTATGATCTTCCTAACCCCTAATCTTTAACCCTTTAAAAAAAAATTGTTTTACCCTATTCTTCTGCCGTTAAAGCAACTGTGTTAATAGGACAGATTCGTCGGTACTATAGAAAATTTGTTTTGGATAACCTATAGTAAAAAAGAACAAACGCCATCAGTGTGCACCATAAGGCCCGACTGGTTCTGGGTTCCACTGAGGGTTACACAAATGCACACAGTTTCTCATCTATAGGCGAATATAGTCGCCTACAGCTTGAGAAACACTGGGCATGGTTTATTTTGTTCACAATTTTGCTTTGTGATTATTTCTTCTTTTTTTTTCATTTTCATTTGCCGATGCCACAACCTGACTGGCTGCGGTGTAATAATACGATGCTGCGGACTTGCTTGCGTCCTGTCTAACACCAAACCATAGATTCTAAAGTGTTCACGTGACGCGTGTCCGGTATAACCACACGAGCACCCACCTTCCATGCTAGTGCGCACTTTGTGATGACGTCTAGGGAGTATCCCTCGGCCATGTCCATGATATCAACCAGCTCGTCACGTTCGTGATGCCTTTTGAGGACTCGCAGAAGCTCCTCCGCAGATCTGCTCACGATTCGAGAGCAACGGTTCACCTTGCTGGCGGTGATGGTGGCATTGAGCACCGTGCGCACCTTCTTCCATTCCTCGCCTGAAAAACACCGTTTGTACCATATAAGCATCAACTGAAACAGCTATATATTCCTAATTGACGTTGCCGTAATTTTATATACGCGTCAATAAGCAACCACGTTTCAAAACCTAATCGGGCCACCGTGGGTAGATCCCCAAAGGTTATTCCTGCATATCCCACACCGCCTGATGATGGTTACAAAATTGCAGAGGGGAAGCAAGTTGGCATAGAAGGGCAAAGGGAGGAATCATTCTCTTGGTTTTTAGTTTTTAGACCAGGTGGCGCAAGTTTCTGACCGTTATAAAGAGTACAGTCGCTGGCGTCCATCCAGATATCCCTTCATTCATATTACGGCAGAACTCTTGCAAGTTTGCGCACTTTGGCAAGGCTCTACTATCAAAGACGCACACGCAAACACACACACACGCACACACACACGCGCGCGCGCTTATACACACACCAGCAACAGTCCTTGAGGGTTTTCAAGGTATTTCCAGAATTTCACACACATTCACTACTCGTTACTATATTTGCGCGTGTGTACATGTTTTCTTTTTTTTCTGCGGTACACTTTTTTGTTCGGACAAACAGCAAGGTAGGATGATAGAATGGAACGCATTGCAGGGCTCAAGCAAAACGGGTCTCCAAGCGGCGTGTTTGCCGTGGCTTCAAATGCGGTCTCTCGACCTCCGACCGATGACGTCATAAAAATGACGTCATCGCTACTGTGGCAGCGCCAAGATCCTGGCGCTGCCGCAGCAGCGACGCGGTAGATTCCTGTTCTCCTGCGTGTCCAGCTTGACACACCACAGACTCTTCAGCAGCCAGGAGTTGCGACGCCACGACGACAGTGATTGCGTTCAGTTGTACTTTTTGCCATAACTTTTTCGATCTTTTTCGATCAGCTACCATGATCGCGACACCAAATAACAGGACACGCCGGCACCTCTACCGCCGCGTCGGGGCTTCTTGGAATGCATGGCCGGTACAAGATACCACAAACCCCAGTTTGAGACACGTGTCAGCCTAGTCTCGGAGGTTTGTTTGCTTTCGAGAGTAATTAACATTACCCACCGAGAGCGAGAGGTTTAATGGTGTTGCTAATGAATGAGCCACCTAGAATGGTGAAGATCTGCGAACATGCTCCTCCTCTTCCATGAAACGTCATCAGTGTCGAGTGGCGCCAACGGACTACTTCCAAAAATCCCGGTGCGGAACACTGGGCGTTGCATTATGGGACCTCTTTGGACATGAAGAAAGTTGCGGGGTTTTGGTTTCAATTGCCCCATTGACAAAGTAGTGAATGTGAGCACTGCATGGAAATAAAGTCAGCGCTCGCTTGCATTCCACTCATTCACCTTTGTGAGAGCCCCGTTTAAAGGCCGACGTACACTTCGCGCTTTCCACTTTTCTCCCGATTCCTCCTCTCCCCTTTCTACCCTGCCCAGCACTGCCTGCTTCCTCCTCCCCCATGGGGAGGAGGATCTTCAGTCTTGCAGAATCTCCAGTCTGGTAGTCGGCCTTTAAGCATGGGCCTCCAGTGGCCGCAGGACCTGCCTAGTTAAACATATAAAATAGCGCAAAAGAAGACAAGGCCAAGAAGTATACAGGACAATCGCCTGTCCTGTATACTTATGGTCCTTGTCTTTTTTTTGCGCTATTTTATACGTTTAACTAAGATGAACCAACTAGCCCAACAACATAGTACCGTTCTAGACCTGCCTAGACTTAACGAGGAGTAGGAGTGCGGCCGGTCGCTGTGTTGACCTGCGTTTACCTGTGTTTGCTAGTGCACAAACTCTGATGTCGGGAGTACAACGCCCCCCCCCCCCCCCCCCCCTCCCAAACAAGAAAAAGTCCCCCAGCATTCTATGCGTATTGGTTGGGAACACCAATAGTATGATAAATTTAAGGAAAGCCACATATTGGAAAAAGAAAGCACATGTATTTGGACGCGTGGCGGGATGTCGTGAAGCGAGATTGGAAAATCAAAGGTCTATTCAGGCAATACACTATTTACGAAGGTACGGAACACTCAGCGCGTTGTATCATGGAACATGGTTGGCCATGGAGAGGTGTGGCACGGTTTCGGTTTTTTTCGTGCCGTTGACGAAGCAGTGCACCTCAGCACTGCACGAAGATAAAGTCGACACTCGCTCGTATCACACCGACTCATCGTTGTGAGAGCCTCCGGCTGCGACACAGACCTCCAGTGCCGTAAGCGCCTGCCTAGAATTAGCAAGAAGCTGGAGTACGACTTGCCGCGTCCCACTGCTATCTGGCGGCCTGGCTACCACTCCGGAGTGCAACATGACCCTCCCGGCTCACGGATTATTTAGGAAGCCTATAGGACATTGAGCAGCCAACATAACAAAGTGACCGGCCCATGTATACTTCTCCCATGTTCCAACGTCGTCCTGTGTTCACCTGCGTACAAACTCCGGCAAGTCGGAGCCCGATAAAAACAACGTACCTCTGCATTCCATCCGTATCGGGAGGCAACAGCAACAGTACACTCTAAAAAAAGCCCGTGCGTCTACTTTCCCGCACAACACTCGGACAGCCAATCACTGCAACTTACAGAGGCAGCTCAGCAAATGACGATGCCGAAGCATATGTTTAGACAAAAAAAAAAAAAACAGTCTTAGTTGTGACATAAAGCAGATCAAAACGTCACGCTTGCATTGCTTAATGTCACAACTCAAACTGCGGTTTTTGGTCTAAACATATGTTTCGGCGTCGTCATTTGCTGAGCTGCCTCCGTAAGTTCTGGTCATCGGCTCTCAGAGTGTTGTGCGGGATAGTAGACGCACGGGATATTTTTTAGAATGGTACTATAAATTTAAGGAAAGTAGCATATTTGAAAATACGAGCACTGTATTTGTTCTTGACGTGACGTCGTGAAGTGATGGTGGTCAATGCATGGAAACCGAAACCTAGTGGCCAAACGGTACCCAAGATGCTTTGTACGGCATTGCGCTGCCAGGCTCGCCTCGATTCGGAAAGAATCAGGGTGCCTCGATGTCAGTTCGCGCAGGCTTGCAAGGTGAGGACATCCTTTGAACCGCGCCACACCACCACCTTTTAGCCACGACACCATCTTGCCCCAAATGTAGTTAAGACGGAGTATGCGTGCAGTACATGAGGTTGGACGTGCGGCGCGACTATCTTCCACTTTGGGCAGATCTGTGCGCGAAAAAGTCTTTCTGGTCTTACCGCTGTTCTCATAGAGATCAGTGGGTCTTATAGTGATCTCAACAGCAGTCGTCCGAGCACTAGCATGAGCGACTGTTCTGTGCGGCTGTGTGCCGCTTCGACTGCAAAGGGAGTCCGATGCTTCCGCTTTCTCCATGAAATGGCGCGAAAAAGAAAATGGGAGTCCTGATGAAGCGCAATCGGTGGAAGGCAAGTCACACCTCGAAGATATGCGATGTATGCTACAAAAGCATCCCCACTTTATTACGATATTAGGCACTATTCAGAAATTGTCTTATGACGAATTCCACTGGGCGTTTTGAAGCGCGCCGGGATCAGTTGACGAGATCCGGAATGAAGCACAAGTTCCGAACATGGTAGCGCCTACGGACCCCCAGCGGAACATGACCACTGCTCCGGGATCGGCGGATGCCTTCCCGTCATTCAAATGCCCGGGAATCCCCTTTCCGCGGCCGCCGAGGTCGTTTCGAAGACGTTTTCGCCATCGCGGCGCTAGCACGTGTTCGACGCACGAGCGGCAGGAATGGCTCAGGTACTTGTAGCAAAGATGGCCGGAATGCCCGTCGCGCGGCAAAACCTTCTCCTTCATGAAAAACGAACCGGCTGTCGAGCCAAGGGGTAAGCAAGCGGCCATTACGAATTCTTCTGAGCGAGATGGGCGAGGTCAGGCGAGATGCCCCGCGGGAAAGGAAGTCACGCGTGTGCGCCGAGGGCTGGCCCCGCTGGTTTCCGGTTGAATACGCCGTAATCGTCGGAGCGACTTCTCTCGGATCCAGATCGAGATATGGAGCGGGAGCTAATCCTAAACGACCAATGGAACACGTCCGTCTTGAATCTTGATCCCGATCGCCCAGTAAAATAGGCTCGCTCTAGAAGAGTCGATCCCGGCGCGCTCCAAAACCACCGGTGGAATTTGCCATTAGCAGCTCCAATCGATTGCTCCATGGTCGGAGTTGCTCCACTCACAATCAACCCTCGCTTTATGTCTCGCCGGTCGGATCGAGCGATTAGCCGGAGTTGTGACGTAAGAAATTGACTCTTTAAATATAAAGCACCTCATCCCCAGTTTTAATGGGGATGAGGTGCTTTATACACCTTTTCTGCCGTTAGGGCATATTCACTAATTCGCCTTCCCCGATCAAAATAAGTTCAGGGGGTAGCTCTTCAGCGTGAGGGTTTCTCGCTCGTGAACAAATTTGTGATAACTTTTTGAGCTTCTTTTACTATTCAAAGAGCCTGAAACAATCTGATAAGCGCGGAATATTGCCACGTGCGCGTACACCAAGTTTCTGTAGTTCAGTGGCTGCATGATATCTTCGCCTTTCTGTCTATAGCCTTGATTCGCGACTGGCCGCCGACCTTTTCATTTTTATTTGGATTCTTTGTGTGTGTGTGTGTGTGTGAGTGTGTGTGTGTGTGTGTGTGTGTGTGTGTGTGTGCGCGCGCGCGCGCGCGCGTGCGTGCGTGCGTGCGTGCGTGCGTGCGTGCGTGCGTGCGTGCGTGCGTGCGTGCGTGCGTGCGTGCGTGCGTGCGTGCGTGCGTGCGTGCGTGCGTGCGTGCGTGCGTGCGTGCGTGTGTGTGTGTGTGTGTGTGTGTGTGTGTGTGTGTGTGTGTGTGTGTGTGTGTGTGTGTGTGTGTGTGTGTGTGTGCGTGCGTGCGTGTGTGTGTGTGTGTGTGTGTGTGTGTGTGTGTGTGTGTGTGTGTGTGTGTGTGTGTGTGTGTGTGTGTGTGTGTGTGTGTGTGTGTGTGTGTGTGTGTGTGTGTGTGTGTGTGTGTGTGTGTGTGTGTGTGTGTGTGTGTGTGTGTGTGTGTGTGTGTGTGTGTGTGTGTGTGTGTGTGTGTGTGTGTGTGTGAAAATAATCGTTGACGGCGAGAGACTAAACTCGCGAATGCAACATCGCGACATGTCTCGTAATCCGCGTGTGATATATTTCATAGTCATGTTGCACAGCTCAACGTGTTTAACGAAATGACGTGACTTTGTCCCTGTGTGATTAGTACTTAAATCGCTCCCTTCGTGCAAGGTCGAAAAATAAATTAAATAAAGCGCTTTTTAAGGTAACATTTTAAAAAATATATTCAGGATTGTTTTGACGTAATATATTATTCAAATATTTTCTTCAATTTCTGTGTACACTCACGTCTGTGCCTTCCAATCTACACTTAAATTTCATTCTCGTTTCTTGTTTATTTCAGCGCTACATCGAAGAAGACCAGTACGAGATGAACCGACAAGATGGGTGGCGACTTCTCAAGCGGGCAGCTGTACTTACGTTGTTTGATTTCAGACTTAAGTATTAAGTACTACGTCCCTTTCTGTGTCTGTTCCTTCTACTGAAAAGTTTCCAATTTCTTCCATCACAGTCTCAGGTGTGTAGCTATTACCAGCTCGCCTGCGCACTCACTGTCTTTTTGCAACATCTGTATCTCACTATTTTGCGTACAATTTTATTTTGTGTTTAGGTCTGTGTTGAGGTTATCTCCCTTCCCCGCGCAACCGAAACGAAGAAAGCCCCCCCCCCCCCCCACCGCGAGCTTCTCCGGCTGATCGTGGAGGTGTCGCCACTGCAGGCCCTTCGTCAACTTCTGTGGCAGGAACCTCAGACCAAGAAGACTCTGGCACAAAGGACACTCAGGCAAACCCCTTTTCAAAAGAAAATGTGCACGACTGCCTGGGCGACACATTTGATATCATGCAGGACACTGCATGCAAGTGAACTGCGGAAAACTTTGCAAGAGACAAAAAGAAAAAAAAATAACTGCGAGTTGGAAGAAACCTGTCAGCTGCAGAGAAGTTAAAGAGAGCTTTAAGAAAAACAAGGCAGCTAGAAACAAAACTTTCCCCGTTGACCAGAAATTCGACGTTTCTAAACGAGGACCAAAAACGTGTCTTGGGAAGACTGAACAGAAGACGAGTGTTGATGCCATACGGAAAGGACTACAGCTCAAGTTCGCCTGTGGCTCCACAGGGCCACAGGCGACCTTCTACTTGAGCCGGGAAACCCCCTTCCGACGAAAAGGATGCTTTACAAGAGACTGCAACACCTGTCGTTTCAGCCGGGTGTGCTAACTGAAATATTGCTTGGGATGGAAACGAAAGTCGCTGCGATGTCAGGCATTAAAAAGGGTTGCGTCATTTTACTTGATGCAATGGGAATTCGGATATGCTTTGTGTTGGACCGTGGCAGTGACACTTTGCTGGGCAAAACGACGCTGCCCAAGAGTGACTGTCGTGCAAAACACGCTCATGTTTTTATGATGGGAGGGATCAACTCGCGCTGGAAGCAAGTCATAGCGTGCAACTACTCGGACGCACATAGAAATGAAGACGAGCTGAAGAAGTTTGTTTTTGACTTAATCAAGTTCAGTGCGGGCATTTCACTGCGTGTGCTCTGATTGACGTGTGGTGTGGGCAGTTCTGACCGTGCCATGTGGAGATCCATGAGCCTCTCCAGTTCCCGCAGTTCTCTGACAGTATGCAGTGTGCCGCATCCCTGTGAGGATGCCATTCTTCTTTGTGCCAAACCTCGCACATGTGAAAAATCTAAGAGGGCACCTTGTAAGAAAACATATAAGGCATCTAATTGACGATGTAGTCTCCAAGTTCAATTTACTAAGCAGTGAAGTCTCAACAGAGCATCTGGAGTTGGTGCTAAAGTTGGACAGTGAGCAGCTGGGTATGGCACTCAACTTGAACAGTGCTCATGTGTCAAATGAATATTTCACGAAAATGCACGCCATAATAGCGGTGCAGCTATTTAGGGAAGCTTCCTCGGCCATTCGGTATTTTATCCAACAGAACAAACTGCCGGTTGAGGCCGAAGCAACTGCCTGGTTTTTCGAACAGGTGTTTAAACGGTACACCCTAATGACTTCTCTTCATCCTGTCGTTGCTTGGAGTTTTGCGAATGAAAGCATGTATGAAGAGGCCATTTCAACTCTCACGCTCAGTATTTCAGTCGTTAAGAACTTGGGGATCGGAGTGAAGACAATATGGAAGCCATGCCAGGAAAGGGTACTAATATTGACAACTGTAGTGTTGCAATTGCACGGTGTTCTTTTGAAAGAGTGTGGCTACAATTTTCTGCTAACAAGACGGTTAACTCAAGACTGTCTCGAGAACCTGTTTTCAGTTGTCAAGATGATTTCTTTAGTGCCCAACGCATATGACGTGAAAAATGCACTCAAAATTGTGACATTGAGCCAGTTCATCAAAGTCGCAAAATATTTAGGCTACGACATTGACGACAGCACTTATTTCCTCCCCGCAGAAATCAAAGAAGTGCAGCGGGAAGTTAAAGAGCCTCCAGGAGATGATAAGATTATAGAAATGGAAGCACTCTCTAGAGCCGAGCCCGACATCCTTGCTCATTTGGCAGGGTTTTTGGTTAAACCTCTGCTCTCCGCTGTACAGTCTTGAAGTGTCTGCAAAGGAATGCTCACTCCAGACAAGGCTTCCGAGGAGCGTGACACTTGTGCTTATGAAAGACCATGTTCAAGGTGGAAAACACATCACTTCAGCCTGGAAGTCTTCAACTTTGTTTCCTGTTGTGAGGGAGTATTTAAAGCGCTCTCAAAAGAAAGAGGACATTTGTCTCTTGAAGAGCCCAATGAAGACCGTGGGACGAATTATTGAGGAAACTGTTCCTGTTCCTCCTGTTGAGCGCAGCGACCATCCAGATCTAATTGGAAGATTGTTGGAGCGTTTTTTCGTAATGCGCCTGCGCATTTACTCGCATTGGCTAAGTCAGCCGAATAAGTCGGATGATGGTTATATGGTAGCAAAACGGTCGTCGGTACCAACCTGCAGTGAGATGGAGCTTTTCGCTTTTGCAGAAATAAATCTTGTTGTATACTGACTTGAGCTATTTGTGTATTTTTCTTGTGACATGACATGTGCCGGTAAACGTAGTATTTAGTATAATAAATTTCTGAACAAGCGCATATATACCGAGCTCTGCAATAAATGTCTCCTAATGGTAGAACAGCTGCTCCATTTAACAACCCGTCGCAACGTCGCTAGAATGTATAGTATTTTTTTTTATTATGCGCTACTTCATATCTCAAATAGTACGCATAGGGGTTGCCACTTTAAAGGGATACTCCAACGAAATCTGAAATGTACCCGTCGTGTTCAGAAATCGGTTGAATATGATCCTCAATATCCGTAAATGACAATAGCACATTTGTATATTGAGCCTGATAGTTGTTTTTATCATTATGAACGGCCCACTCTGGCAAGCGCTCGGAGAGCAGCCAGCGGAGGGCACGTCACATCCGACGCAATCGTGACGTAGTCTGTCTTGCGATGAGCAAAGCTGCGGCGAGGCTGACGTCACCGAAGCGATCGAAGCACGCCAGCGATCGGGCCACCGCAACTAACCGCAAATCTGCTTTTGTGTGAATTTTGAGTGACGAGTTAATCTTCTATGACGTTGTAGGAGGAGAATAATGACGTCTGAGACAAAAAAAAAAAAAAAAGTCCCGTTGAAAGTGGAGTTTACCTCCCTCCCCTTTTATCTTGTGCTGGCCGCAGAGCTGTCGGGATGACGCTAGGTTCAAGGCATGTATAGTTCTAGGCGCGACAGTCATCGTCACTACCTGCCAAGGTTTATAGACGGGCATTACAAACCAGGTGCCATTTGCTAATCGTTTAATATGTTTTAAAATTCCTTTTCGTGTCTTTTTTTTAACAAGACATTGGCGTCCGATGTGATACTGCTCCTTTGAACACGTACAGAGCAAAAAATAAGCGCCGAAATTTGGTTGTAGTATCCGTTTAATGCACTCGCTTAGCAGAAAAAAAATGGGGCAATAAAAAAAAAAAAAAAAAAAAAAGATATGAGAAGCTAAAGCCCGTGCGCTCGCCTATCATAATGTTTGCCTCGCATCCGCTCAGTTATATATTTATTTATATGAGTAAAAAAACTCCCTGAGATGCGCGTCTGAGTTGGAAAATACAACGCGTAATGGAAGTTGCACGACGAAAGCGTACGTAAGCGCATCTTAGGCCAGAAGTAGCCCACCCGAAATAGAGCACCTGCACGCGATGGAAACAAGATGGAGTCGCCGATGGACATGTCTCCACCCTGCACGGAGCCGCGTTTGTCGAGGCACCCCAGAAAGAATCGAAGCCCAATGCCCGATACAGAATCCGATGTCGAGCGTCTTTCGACGCGTTGATTGGACACGAGGCAATGCTGAACGCCGACCGCAGCACTTGTCTCCAATCTGTGTCTTAGTTCCATCTCTGTGATGTGATGACGCGCGAAAATTTGAATGCACAGGCTTTGAATATTCTAGGTGGTGTTGGCCAAGACAACTATAAAACAAAACAAAAAAAAAAGTTGGTTGCAAGCTAAGAAAAAACCGGAAATGCCTCTCAGAGGAAAATGTAATCCTACGCCGAGAAACGCCAGCCAATCGTTTTCATGACGTCACGATTCCGTGGACCAATCGCGATCCTTTTGAAAAAAAAAAAAGAAGCTCAACATGGCTGCTGGCCTTAGCAACGCGACGCTAGTTTCTCGTGACAATTATTCTGCTTTTTTGCACCGTGTTTTACGTGCCCGAGGTTACGCCACGAAATCTTAATGGTATCGGCTTGCGTTTGCAGCAGTTTTTGCGCAAAAACGTGAGAATCCAGCGACGCTATCGCAAACGAAAATTTCGAAGCGGGCGCGAGGCTTAGCACTGCTGAGAGGTATGTTAGACGGTATGTCAGACAGTATCTTGGACAGAAAATGAATTGGGAAGACGGTACATTGGACATGACTTTCTTTCTTTACTAAACAGCTATTTCGTTGACAAAAACGTATTTTAACTTATTTAAATGTCCTGAATGAATTAAATAAATATTGTAGTAGTTTAAGACACGTTTCCTGGAGGAAGAAAAAGCAACGTTGCTAGCGAACTACTTTCTCGACGGCGGAGGCACTTCAGATGGGCGCAATGCGCTTGTGGGTGGAGCTAACAGATTGTTCTTAGGTTGCATCCGACTATACAAATTTCCAGCGTGTCCTTTGAACACGTCACCGAACTTGAATTTTTCAATTGAGATTAAGTTACCGCGATCAGAAGAATTGAGAAGCGACATCGCCGATAAATCTGCATAAGAGGGCTTCACTGAAACGTCACTAATGAAACGTGCTCATTTGCCGACGTATGTATTACGCTGATGGTGTTGCCGCGCGGCAGTGAGCTTCCACCGTGCTTCATTTCACTCCACCGAAACTCTGTAGTCTTAGCCTGCACTCTAAGAAAAGAGGGAGCGTGACTTTCTCCCTCAAGGGAGCAAATACGCTGCCGCAACCATTGCTCCCCGAGGGGAGCAACGGTAACGGGAGAAACGTTTGCTCCCCTACCGTTAGTCCTTCATGGTTGAACCCCCTGACTAACTTTTGCACCCTTGCATTTAGGCCGCTGGGACTAAATGTTGCGCCCTTACCTTATTTATTACTAAGCTGCGCCAGTGCGGCGACTCCGGCAGCAACAATACTCCAATTTCTTTCCTTTTTTTTTTTTTGGGGGGGGGGGGGGGGGGGGGCGTTTGTTTTGCAGACGCTCGTTGCAAAGAGCAAGCGCCGCATAAATACATACACATACATACATTCAAAATTGGTAGAAATGTTATCGCTGGGGTAGATAATTTCCATTCTCATTACATTCACATATGAACAACGCTTATTTCACATTTGCACTCGTATTTTAAATTTTAACATAGACAATTAATTAGAACACAGATAAACACGTACAACACACAAGCGCCGACACACACGCGGCGACACGCTAATTCAATCATTTTTTTTTTTTTTTTTTTTTTTTACAGCGGAGTTGCTAAAGGGGTTCTGCAATCATATTTAAGCGTCTACCTTTTTTTGTGGTTTCCACGTCTCTTGGGGTTCGGGCAAGCCAGCGGGCACGGAGAGAATAACTTAATAGTGCATCATATTTTAACCGGACGATGCGGAAACCTCCTCCACCGACGAAGGCGACCCGCGGTACCGAAAGCGCGCAAAATGTGACGTATTTGGTCCTGGGCTTACTACTGGTCAAAGCCGCTTAAAGCTTCTTTTTAGTCGAAGCACAAAACTATAAGTGGCGCGAACCGTTTAAATTATTTATAAAAGTAGCTTTTGTTCAGTATTTTAGATCAAATAAGAAACAAATGCAGTTTATAAAGTACGGAAACAAGAAATGCCCCGTCGACATACCCGCCACCAAGCGGCGGAAAAGGCGGCGCATACTAGAGAGGAGTAGTGGGATCAGGCGCCGACACGGAAAGGTCCGGGATGTACAGTCGGGGACAAAAGTCTCCAGGACACGCGAGCTGCGACTGAAACGCATTGCTCTGCCATCTGCCGGCAGGTCGCCTGGTTTCGAGATCACCGAAAAAGCGCATGCGCGCCCTACTGTGCCTGCCAACGTGTGCGCTTTCCCGCTCTTCTGCGGCGCGGCGCCTAAAGCCTGATTCACATGGTGCGATTTTCTCCTGCGAAATCGGTGAAGCGATGAACCGCACATGCGAAATTTCGCGTCTCCTTTCACATTGATTGAGAACATATGCGATTTTTCGCACTTGCGAAGCACATGGTTGGAACCCTTGAATTCGTTTGACGATACTAATTTCGATATTTAACAAAATTATAAAATTTTCAGATTTATTTATTAGCTTCTGGTAAAAAGTACGCCGTATACTTATATTTAGGGCCGATTCAGACGTTTGCATCGACTGCATTCGCATCAACGAAAACGACGAAAACAACGAGTACGACGAACGCGACAAGGACACCGGGAGTCACAGCTCATAACTGCTTGAGCAAGCTAGTTGTTGCGTTGCTTGGCATGTCGCGCAAGGCGAACAGTTGTCCCGGTGGCTTCGTCACGTGGACGATGTTTCATATTGAAAGATGGCAAGTAGCAGCGCGTCTTGACTTTCATAGAGCATGATGGCCGCTGATGACGACGAGTTCAGACTGCTCTGTAAAAAGGAATACCTACTTCTGCGGAAAAAAAAACTCCTGCTCCTAGACGGCAGCCCGCGGTGATGGCGGGTCAGGCCGTGCTGGCAAAACAGAGCCAAAGAATCGGAGTTTTACTCATTGGTAAGTCGACTTGTGCTTTTCTGCGAGCAGGTTTCTGGAATACTTTTTCTCTGCAGATCCTTTTTATGCTGCACAGCGACCCGGAGCAGTTTCGAAGATATTACCGGATAATGCGGATCGCCTTTGAAAGACTCCACACTCGCCTGGAAACAAAGCTTACGAAGCAATATGTCGTCAGAGAGCCCATTTCGTCGCGGGTGCGGCTTGCTATCACTTTGAGGTAAAATGGTATTCTCTTTAAACTTCACTATTTGGAGTGAATACGAGGTGCAATTAAACTGGTTTATATGGCGAACTCATTACTAGTTTCTCGGCTTCCAGACATTGATGTACACAGCAATGTTTTGTTTTTATTCAGGTACCTGTCATCGGCAACGTCAATGCAGGATCTTGCACTGCAATTCAAGGTTGGAGTGTCAACAGGGGCATCCATCGTGCATGAGAGATGTCCGCATATATGAAAGGTGCTTCGCCCAAAACACATGAAGGTAAGCAAAGAAATCCGATTTCGTTTTTGGTAACTTGTGGAAAAGAGGACGGTTTCACATGGAGCGATTTTAGTTGCGATTTCGCAGTTGCGACGGCGCTGTTGCGGCAAACAGGCAGGTTCAATGCGATTATGAAATAATCGGAGCTGCGTCAATTGTCAAACATCTTTCGAGACGTCACCAGCGCCGATGCGACGGTACGAAAAGACAGCCAATAAAAACGCGCCTCATCCAGAACCAACCGTATCATTAGTGTCGCATGCATGCTGTGAAAGAGTCGCTGGCGTCTCGTAATAAAAAAAACACTTGAAAATAGAGGTGGTATTCCGGTCGTGTGGTATTCACTGGGGGCCATAGCTTGCACCGGTTGCTGTTGAGAGCACGTGCTGTTAGTGAATTTGCACAACGCTTCTGCAACGTATATTTCACACCGTCAAGATTGTTTATCTTTGCCAGCAGTACGTAGCAGTTCTTTTTGAGCTGTAGCTGCGAACAATGCGCGCCAATACGGCGTCCACTAAATACCGCCTTTAAAGATGTAGATCATGACGAACAACAAGACTCACAGTGGTGGTCTTGGGAAATTGATGAATTTAAGTACCCCCATCCCCCTGCCCCGGTGTACTCTTTCTACACACTACCAAACCACGGAATCATCCAGAATTCTAAATCAGGGGGTGTTGCAATTATTCGGGGGGGGGGGGGGGCTGTTGTGAGGGGGTGGCCTTAGGTCTAGATACATTGGTGAAGAAATTCTGAGGGGTGTCGCCCCCAACCTTGATATAAATAAGGGGGTGTTAGAAGGGGCTGGCTTTAGGTTTATATACATTGCTCCTGGGGGGGGGGGGGGGGGGGGGGTGTCACACCCCACCTGGAGATAATTATGGGAGTCGGGTGTACAAATCACTCCAGCAAACTCGTCCTTTGCAGCTGCTCCTAACTATTCGCAGCCGAAATATCTAAATGAATCATGTTGAAAGCTGTACTGTCAAAAATGGTTTCTCAAAAAGTTTACACAACAGAGAGCCATTGATTTATGATTCTAGGGACAAACTTGGCAAGAGAGGGCTGCAGACCTGAGGATGTTGAGGGCCCCAATGCTATTACTGCGCCACCTTCGAAAGACAGGGTCACACATTACGCATCCTACGAATACAGTTTGCAGACAAATAGTAATTTGAGGCACCGCAGCATCCCTGCTTTCTTATGTCGCACGGCAACCAATGAAAGGAGCAGCCTGGCACGCGGCTTATGAAACACAGATGCGTCAGTGAGTCGCGTTTGATCGATGTCTGCACACTGTTTTTTTGTCTTTTGTATAAGCAGTCTGACACCGGCCTGACTTGGGCATAATATGATAGCTTACAAAAGTAAGTGGTGTGTACCTGGAGCTGGGCTAGTTGGCTAAACATGCTTCTGAAAGTTTCCAGCTGAACGTAGAAAAAAAGGAGCGAGGGAGAAAAAAAAACAGACACACAGCTTTTCAGATCCAGTTACAAAAGTATTCGCAATTGTTAAGCGTCAACAAGTATTTCTCATATTTGAGGATGCATTTATTACCAGTATTACTATAGGTAAAGATTACATGAACGGCTTTTAAATAACAACGTAAAACCATGTGTGAACTTTGTGCTGTACTTCTAGCTCCCATCAAGAATCACAGACCAAGGGAAATTGCCAAGGGCTTTGAGACAGGGCGGAATTTTCCTCATTGTGTGGGGAACGTTGACGGAAAACACGGACATATCGAAGCCCTTGCCGATTCTTGAAGCCTGTACTATAACTACAAGGTGCTGTTTATGGGTCTACAAATTTACTTTAACACATATCATGGTTTGGAAGAGCGCATGAAGTGACGTAACATTCGGCTTTTCAGAGTAACCTACTCTGTAGTGCTGATGGCCGTCGTGGACAGCAAGTCGAGGTTTATGGCCACAGACGCTGGAGCGTATGGCCACCAAAGTGATGGTGGCGTCTTCAAGGCATCAAGGATAGGACAGTGCCTCAGCCAAGCTGCCTTGAATTGTCCACCACCAAATCTGCTGCCATCTTCCCATGTTATCGCCGCGTCCATCTTCGTTGGAGACGAGGCATTTCAACTGAGGTCGGACTTTCTGAGGCCCTGTCCTGGTTGATACCTCAGCGATTATCTAAAAATATTCAACTATCGACTGTGTAGAGCGAGGTAACCTTTAGAATTGTTGCACTTGCATTATAATAACAAAAATCACAGTGTTGTCTTTGTCCCATTTCCAGAAGGTGCGTCCAGAACGCATTCGAAATTTTGGCTACTAGATTTTGCATCTTCCGCAGGCCAATCGACCTCCTCTCAGACCACGCCACTGGAGTCGTCCGCGCAGCTTGTGTACTGCACAACTACCTACAAGACGACAAGTTGCACATGCTAAATGCCAATGCTGATTGAGGTCGACCACTTCGGCAACATCGTTGATGGCCAGTGGCGCAAGGAGGTCTCTCAACAGACAAACGCGTTGCTCCACCTACCGAGGCTGAGATCGCGGCACGTCGACCAATCTGTCCGAAAATGCAACATAGTGGCCACCGCAGTGAGAGACCTGTACCGCAGGTACTTGGTAAAGGAAGCTGCAGTGTCATGGCAAAGGAACCGCGCTGGACTGAAATCCTAAGTAGTGTCAGCGGTATGGTGACAAATCACCAAGTTTTCAAGTTTTTGTGTGCGAGGATCGAGTGACCTATTTCCGGTGGAACAGGGAGCTGAGGCCACCATTACAACAATATTCTGCCGCTGCGAGTTCATTACTTTTGAACGGGCGCTCTGGAGAGAGACGGCGTCCGTGTGAGGCCCACTAGGACTTTGAACAGAGAAAGTGAAACATTTGTATTGTACCAAGACCGGTGCTACTGGAGGGGGATGAAATTAGGGACTCTCCTTGTCCATGTACGCTATTAATGTGCTTAACTATGGGTGGACGTAATTTATACTCTGCCGCCCGTGGAGGAGTGACACAGTCCTCTGAGATCCTTGGTTGGATAAGTTGGACGAGTGTTTTCAGTGCACGTTCTGCGAGATCCTGAGCTGAGGCGCAGTCCTTAAAGGGAAGCCGGAACACTTAAAAAAAAATGAGATAGAGCTTGATTCTAGCGTAGTTTTATCCCGTGGATATGAATATCGCGTTCGTTTTCCCCGAAGATGTAACTTAACGCGAGAAAACACGAAAAACACCCGACCCGTCGTGGCGTCATAAGAGGGCCTTTCGGCCGCAAGGCTCGTGTCACTCGAGGGCCGCGCATGCAATCCCTAGCTTGCCAGGTGTATTCCCCCGTACCGGCACAAGTGTTGACACCTTTTTCTGCCCTTCTTAAAAAAAAAAAAATAGCAAGAGTACGCGTGCATAGCTTTGGTGGACGCTGCTGGAAGGAAGATTTCGAGAACTCCTTTTATGGCGACACGCTCCTGGAAGGAGGGCCTTCGGTGGTACTCTGAAAATGATTTTCTGCAACCTCCATGCCCCAAATTATAAAAAAAATAATTTCGATATTCGAGATCCTGGAGGTGAAATGAAGACGACTTAAGTGTGTTTCCTCAAATACAAGACCGCTTCAGCTTCCTTTTAACTTGGTGTGTGAGAGTTATTTTAGTAGTCTCCGGAAGTATGTGCATTTAGGTGGTTCAGGTAGATCTGCAACGTGCTGGAGGTAGTGTAGTGTTGAGAGGGAGTGTGTTTGTACACGCCGAAGAAGCGTAGCATCTGCCCTATCTGCAGTGTGGAGTGGGCTGTAGGGGGTTATGTGGTTACGATGAAACTATAACAGAAGGCACGTCGAGTTTCCTTCTCGTCGTGCCTTGCGTTGTAGCTTCCGGGTCACGTAGGGGTCGATTTCGTCTGGCCATTGACAAGGGGTACTCGGATCGTCGGTGGCGTGCGTAGATGAGTGGGCGGCCTTGCAACACCGGCGCACAATGCAAATATTTGCCTTTTGGCGCCGGTGCACCCCATGACTCCAGCAACGTGTTATGTTCCACTTTATTCATATTTGATGTCTCCCAAAAAGGTGAGCCTGTACTTGATTTTTTTTTTCTTTTGTAATTGCATCTTTTTTGTCTTTTGTTAGTTGTTATCTTTAAACATTTAAAGCCAGCAATAAAAAATTGATTTCTAAATCACCCCTGCATCATGTCATCTCTCTAGTTCATTTCCACCCCGGACCTGTTGCCTGCAAATCAGTCAATTTTTTGTAGAAAATGGGTTGTGGTCTTTGCCCCTTTTACGGACAAACTGGCGGACACTTTTTGTGGCAGGTATAGCCCAAAGTAGATCGACAGAGTACCGGCTGATTCCCCACAGGGTAAGGTGATATTTTACTGTTTTCGTTGGACCTACGCTGCCCAATCGGGTTTTACTTAACACAGAATTCGTTTTATCGGCCTACTTTCATGAAATGAACGAAACGTTGGACGTGCAAAACACATTCTGTACTTCCTCAGTGTAGGTCAGCAATCAGCATGAACAAGCTAACGTAAATGTTATGCTTTTTTTTAAAATTCAAAACAATATTAGCGATTGCGAACATGACAAAAACACTGAAGATAAAGGAAACGACATAAATAAAAAAACCACAGGTTTTCAGATGAAAAAAAAAAGCCAAAACAATCATGTTGGTGAAATAATCGCAAACTATGCACAAAACCAAATTGTCACAGGATTTGTATGACAAATGTCACGCGTGGCACGTGTGACATTTGCGTAGGGGACTCATTGAATAGTAGAAAGACCCTTTCTCGAAATCTGTTTGGGGATCTGACACGAAGGTCTGTCCAGAAACCGAGAATCGCTGATCGGCACTTTGTAATTAAAGCCATTTTACACGCGTGTCGCTCGCGTAGCACGCGTCCAGCGCGTTTGCATATCAGTTAGTTATTCTCACTATACGTAAAAATGTGAAGCTCGATTTTTATCAAATGGCTTTAATAACAAGGTTCTGTTCAGCGTTTCTCAGTTTCTAGACAGACCTTCGCGTCATCTGCAGACAGATTTGAAGAAAGGATTTTTCTACTATGCAACGAGTCCCTTACGCAAAGTGATCGAACAGAAGCGTCAATTGTTATCGCCTGCAAGTTTACAAAGGAAGCAACCACAACCCTCGCGTGGTACGCAAACGCCAGTTCGTTTTAATGCCGAACTGAAGCTTACATCCCCCGGCGAAAGATATTCACTTAAAAGAAGCACATCCGCCGCCCCACCCCAGCAGCGAATTTCGAAGACGACGACGTAGGTGACGCATTTTTCGTATTTTTGATTCCCACGTTGCTATGACCACCGTGACGTCTTTCACGAGCCGCGTTTGATTGGCTGTCCGTCCCCTTCGCAAGAGCGGCCGTTCGCAAGGAAAGTTTGGCAAAATACGGAGTTGCGAATTAGTCGAATTCGCACCGCAACTGCGTTGTGCCGCAAGAACGGCGTCGCAATTGCGAAATCGCAGGAAAATTCGCACCATGTGAATCAGGCATAACTCGGAATCGGGTGCGTGGTACCGCCTCGGAGATAGCGCTTACTGACATGGCACCTATAAAGCAAGAAGTCACGGCCGCTTAACTGAGCGATAAGCTGAACTGGTTATCAAGCAAGGTGCGTTGAAACGGCAAAATGCGGTGCACTGCCCCAGGCGGTATCTAGAGTTTCAGAATGTGTAACAGACGCTCGTAAGCTGCAAGCACTATCTCCGAGGCGGTACCACGCGCCCGATTCCGAATTAGGCGCTGTGCCGCAGAAGAGCGGGAAAAAAGACATGTTTGCAGGCAGAGTAGGACGCGCATGCGCTTTTGTGTGATCTCGAAACCAGGCGACCCGCCGGCAGATGGCAGAGCAATGCGTTTCAGCCGCAGCTCGCACGTCCTGGGGACTTTTGTCCCCGACTGTACGCGGTGGTGCTGCGGTTGTATGGACAGGAGGATCCGACCGGCTCCGAGAGTTCCGAAGGCCTTCGGCGCGAGAAGCTTTGTCTTGCGGTTTGGCCGTTTTGCGGTATGGCAGCGCTAAGTGGCTCCCATTGTGAACTGATCTTTACCCCGTGTTTGCTGACGTTGGTGGCCAATGAAGCGTCATGCCGCATTAGTGTTTAATCGCGCAGCAAATTCAATGAGAGCCGCTCTGGCTACCCACTGCATACAGCCTATCCTGAACACTCTTTAGTGGCGCCCTCTTGCGCCGTCGACACGGAGTGCGGCAGCCGTGAGTGCTCGCTGAGCTCACTACTCCTCCTCTAGTTCAAGGCCACTCCAGCAACCAAGGACGTCATGAGGGAGGTTATTTTTTGCTTGTTTTGTAATTTTAATTTCCTTATAACTTTTAAAGTAATGTGAATTTCGAGAAAAGAAAAGTTTCATTATGTTAGTACGTTCAGTGCGCTCAGGTTCGGTACAAATTAAAACCAGTAAAAAAGTCCTTACAGGGCTCCTTTAAGGGCTAGGCTCCCCAGGATCGTGTCAAGTATGTCGACACAAACCTACCTGGGCAGCTGCCGCCATCTATAAGCGACGGCGGCAAGCACACAACTAGTATGTTTTCTGCCGTCGCTTGTAGATGGCGCCAACCTTTCCAGCTATAATAGAAGAATGGGAATTCATCGTAGGAAACAAGGAGGTTGGAAGCACTAGGAGGGGGCACGTTGCAATATTGGTGAAGCCTAGTCATTAAACGTTTAAACGATATTGTGCCCAGCGTGACTGCAGATCTCTCTGGCGATTGGTGCGCGTGACATGTCACGTGCGAGATCGATGATTGATTATAGGAGGATTCTTTGCAGGCTTGCGCGCGCTCCGTCCGGTAGGTTTTATCAGATCGAAGGCTAGACGAAGGCTAGCTACGGTCACGTGATGTGGTCATGTTGGGCTGATAAGTGAGGAGAGTAAGGAGGAAAACAAGAAAGAGGCGAGGCGTCAAGGGAGCATGGCTTGTAGAGGCTACCCGGCTGACGTCATGCCCTCTCCTCCCCTTCTATTCTCCATCGTAGGAGACAGCGCGAAAAACAGACGACGAAGAAGAAGAAGCACACAGTGCATCGAGTACTGCTCCGCTGGTCTTCCTTCATCGCGAGAGTGGAGAAGTTGAACGTTTTTCTTTATTGCCGGAAATGAACATTGTGAAGACAACCTATCCTAAAATATTAAGGTGGGCTAGTTGGATATGCATATTTCGAAATAAATAGCGCGAAGGTCAAGAACAAACTGACGGTACAAGCGCTAACTCACAACTGTCGTTTTAATAATCACACAGAAGACGAGAAAGAGGTAGCGTTTCTCCCTCGTCTTTCTTTTCGGTATGAAAAAATTCCCAAAATGAAATTGTCTCGATGGAAGAGGAAGTTACGTTGAGGGAACTGAGAAATAACAATAAAGGAAGAGGGCGTTACGTAAAAAAGAAAACAACTGAAAATTAGCACAAAGAAAGGAGGAAGTTGTCCACAGTGAACCAAACAAACCACCTTAAGTGGGAAATTTAAGGTAGTTAAGTTCTTTTTCAGTTAATGCCACTGATGGTGCACTGACACACGAGTTCTCCTTTTCTTTTATGGCCATTGCCTCGTATATTTCCCTTGATGTCTTCTCACGGTACCTTCGAAGGATCCTTGTCTCTGTAAGTTTCGGCTTGCAGTGACAGTTTCTTACGTGCACTGCGAGATGCCCCGATGGTGTTGATTTGAGTGACGCAGCGTGTTCACGTAACCTGGTGTTCACACACCGGCCAGACTGACCAACATATATTCTGCCACAGGTGAAAGGTATTTCATATATAACCTGGCTTTGGCAAGGTATATATGTTTGCTTGTGCCTCTGGCCGCATTCTTTGCGGCGGTCTTGTGGGGAATTTATCATAGGACAAAGCTTCTTTAGTTTGTCTGGTGCTGAAAAGACGACAGGGATGTCATACCTGGCAGCCACCTTTTTCATGTTGTGTGATACCCGGTGAATGTAGGGTATTACAGCCGGGCGTTGTCCTTTGTTCTTGGCTTTTTCTTTCTGTCTGTGGATGTTGATCATTTTTTCTACTATATCGTACAAGGTGGTACTTGGATAACCAGAGGTCTTGAGTCGGTTTATCTGTGTCTCAAAGCTAAGTCTTGCCGTGTGGTCACATGACTTTTTTAGGGCTGCGCTAAGAGAATTTTTGATTATAGCCATTTTAATGAGTTTTGAATGGGAGGACTCATATTGGAGTAATTGTTTTCTTGAACGTGGCATGTACATCCAGCAAGTGTGGTTTTGTTGGAATATAATCTGTAGATCAAGAAATTGAAGGCTGTCGCCTGTCGGTAGCTCGTGTGTAAAGTTGAGTCCTTGTGCGTTTTCAGTGAAGATTGAACATATATTGTTGATTTGTTGCTCGTTATTTACATCAGGTTTGTTTTTTAGTAGCACGAGATAATCGTCCACATATCTGTATATTCTTGATACCTGGTTGTTGGATACCCGCTGGGCGATGGCCCGATCGCATTTGGATAAGAAGATGTTGCATAACACTGGTGCCACACATGATCCAATACAAATTCCTTTCTTTTGCAGGTAAGTATTCCCGTTGAATGAGACGACTGTGGATGCTAGGTAGAATGTCAGTAACTCCAAGAATGACTCAAGATGTACGCCGGATTTGTTTTGGAAGGGCACTGTACCATTTTCTTCGATACATTCTTTTACAGCTACGAACAGTTGGTCATGAGGTATTGAATAAAACAAATCTTCTACGTCAAGGGAAAAACCATATTGTACTAGTACGTTGTCATTTTTTAGATCTTGTATAACTTGTTCTGAGTTTGAAATCAGGAACGGATCTTCCAGGCGAAGGTTTGATAACTGACTAAATAGGAACCTTGACATAGCTCCTTGCCAAGACCCTTTTTCAGTTACGACTACACGGAAGGGACATTCCACTTTGTGTGTTTTAGCCGTAAAGAACATATCCAAAACATCTTTCTTGGATGCGGTAATTTGCTTTTTCAGATTTGTTAACTCAAGCTTGAAGCACAGTTGAAGTGCTTTAGCTTTCACTTTTTTGGTCTTTATATCTTGCAAATAGTTGAAGTTCTTTTGTATAGCTAAAGTCGCCTTTTGAAAATACATATTGGTGGGGCATACTACAAATCCCCCTTCCTTATCTGAAACTAGGAGATTTAAATTATGTGTTTTGAAATAATCGACCACTCTAGGTCTCATTATCTTGTTCTTAACATGTCCGGATTTCGACAAAACCTCAACACATTCATCAATACATCTGGTCCTGTCATTTTCCGGAGCTTTCGCAGCAATGTCGCGTACAGTCGACAGCATCTGTACTTTCTGTATGTGCGGAGCCGTACAAAATTTGGGGCCTTTCTCCAGGACCTTTTCAATGTCTGCGGGAAGAGAGGACTCGCCCAAAAATCTGACCGGCTCGCCTTGGTGTTCCTTCTGTTTGGCTCGTAGATATCGTAGGTGTGGTATGTAGGTCCTCCAGAGAGATTCTGTCATCCTGGTTGAAGTGTGGAGAAAGGACTTGTATCTTGATTCATGGTTGAAACCGGAGGCATCCGTGTTTGCTAGCAGCCACAGGCACTCACGGTAAAACCTAACATGTCTCCACAGTTCGGATCGGAGGATCCTGCAAATCCTTTTGCTGTGGCGCATTGATGGTTGTGCCAGACCGAACATACCTCCGATGTCATGGGGTATGACATTGCTTCTGATGGCGAAAGCATAAAATCTTGCTCGGCAGGTGGAAATGGCAATTAAATCAATATAATAAGAAACTGGGTTTGGATAAGATACACACGGAAAGGGGCCCATTGCAGAAGAAAGATACTGTACTAAAATATTAAGGTGGGCTAGTTGGATATGCATATTTCGAAATAAATAGCGCGAAGGTCAAGAACAAACTGACGGTACAAGCGCTAACTCACAACTGTCGTTTTAATAATCACACAGAAGACGAGAAAGAGGTAGCGTTTCTCCCTCGTCTTTCTTTTCGGTATGAAAAAATTCCCAAAATGAAATTGTCTCGATGGAAGAGGAAGTTACGTTGAGGGAACTGAGAAATAACAATAAAGGAAGAGGGCGTTACGTAAAAAAGAAAACAACTGAAAATTAGCACAAAGAAAGGAGGAAGTTGTCCACAGTGAACCAAACAAACCACCTTAAGTAGGAAAGTTAAGTTAAGGTAGGAAAGTTAAGGTAGTAACCTATCACAAAATTCCAAAGGTCACGCTTATCGACCGACGTTTAACCCGGCATGGCTAAAATGGTTTCAAGTAAGTCACATCGTCGAGTACTGATAAAAAACCAGGCACGGAAGGTCACACTTCTAAAACATATTTCATAGATTGACCGAAGTAGTCTCTGACCCCTCTGGCATCAGTATCTGTATTGCGGACGGCCATGCGGGATTTCCATATACTGTGAAGGCATACAAGCATCACAAGATCGTATGGAACGTTGTTCACTTTCTGTACAACTAAAAATCTAATACCATACGAAATTAACGGAAGCATTTTCTTCAATGTGCGTTGCAGGGCGTCTCAAAAGAAAATCCCATCAAAACAGTCTAGAAAGGCGTGTTCTACTGTGTCCGGCTTTTGGCACAGAAAACAGGTTACACTCCACGGTACAAACAGACCCTTGTCTTTTAACCAAGTCTTTACCGGCAAGACTCCAGAATGCAATTTAAAGAAAAAAGGTGGTAACCGCTGGCGGAACAGGCATTTTCTTAACTCACTTGAGAACATTCTGACCAGGACCCATACGATACAAAGATCTATACAGCGGTCCAGGCAGGGTAACGTCAACAAGATCTCTGTACAATCGCTTTCGAGATACCCCGCTCAAGTATTCTAGAAAGAAACGCGTGCACAAAAACTGCATAGCTTGTACCACGTCACGCATATAGCCATTAATGCCTCCACCACAAACCCACGTAGACGAGACAACAAAACCCGGGAGCACCTTGCGCAAGCGCACTTGACAAAAGGTACGCAGAAAAGAATCGTTCGCATGTCGTAGGAAAAGAAAACGGTTGACAACCTGTCGCAGGAAGAGATCTGCTAACGAAAGCCCTCCAGGGCAGACGCGCCGAAACAGGTTCGCTCGACTCGTCTGATCCCATGTGGATCCCCATATCAGCACAGCAAACACCCGATGCAATCTCTGTACACGCTAATTCGATCGCCACCCCAAAGAGATACTCATACTGAAAGGAGTCGTTTGGTCAGTGGCCATCTTAACTGTGAACGATTTTACAAATATGGTGCTGCTTTCGCACCAATATTGTTTTCCAATAGTGTTTCGAAACTTTCCAAGGAGTGTATCTTTTACTAAGAACTAACGGTACACACAGTAATTATTTGTGACAGTCTATAAAACAGCGTCTCCATAGGCTCCCAGCAGCCATGTTCTCGCTTCCCCGCATAGACTGCCCCACTTTGCGCATGCGCGTCTCCGTGACAACCGCATCGTCTCTTGCGAAAAGAAATAAAAAAATAAAAATAAACAAGTTGCGAATAATACAGAAAAAAAAGACAGACTGAACTTTTTTTGTTTTTGTTTTTGAAGACGTTTTTTTACATGCCACGTGGCTATTTTCAACCGAGTTAAACTAAAACAGAAAATATAAGCACTTTCAAAGCACGTTCCAAAGAATGCAAAGGGGAAGGACGCGACGCCAGGACAACGGTCAAAAGCTGCATGGCCAGTGCATCAACAATGGGAGCGCTCAAGTTAGCGCTGGCTTCACGAAGGGCTGGAACAGAGGCTGCCATCGTTATAAAGTGAGCTCTGAGCCGTAAACATGGCCCCTCCTGCAATTTTTGATGCTACGATTGTCTGTGGATACCTCCCCCTGCGTTCCGAAACAGTAAGTACGTCGCTAACGCTGGCGATCGGCGATGCAGCAGACGCCGCCATCTTGTCCGCGCGTCTTTTGCTCCCGCGCTCTTTCTCCCGCGCGCCTCTCACTGCTCTTGCATCCGCGCTTTTGCACCTGCGGCTGCTTTTTCTCCCACGCCCCTCTTGGTCAGTCCCGGTAAAGTGCAGTTACCGCCGAATTCAGAAACCTCACTCAAACTACACTCAAACTTAAGGGCCCCTCCACTTCCTCGAGGAAGGCGCGAGGACCGGCGCTGGCCAATCGCGAGGACGGATCCGCCGTCGCGATTGGCCAGCGCCGGCCCTCGCGCCTTCTTCGAGGAAGTGGAGGGGCCCTTCAGTTTGAGTGTAGTTTGAGTGAGGTTTCTGAATTCGGCGGTTAGTCCTCATCATTTGCGCGCGGTACCTAGCTCGAACCGGAATGTCTCTTCGGGGAGCAAAGGGCAGTTAAGAGGACCAAATGCTCCCGTTAGTCCTTTGAGACCATCCTTTTCCTCAGAGTGTGCTTATATTGAAGGTGATGCTTACCACGGAGAAAAGCCAGGGAACTAATGTAGGGCTCCACCTCAAGGGCTACCTGCGGCCTGTCTATGAATGTGTGCCCCTTTTTGACAAAGATCTGTCGCACCAGGTCCAGATCCGTGACGACCATGCAGGGTTTCTCGGCCATGAAGAACCCGAATACCTTGCCGTACCGGTCGATCCATTGTTGCATCACCTGCGTTAAAGCGAAGCGTTCAGTCTCTTCGCAAAAAAAAACAACAACAACAACAACAAAACAACCTCTTCCTGTATATTCTAGGACTAATTGGACACCGCCGTAACGTTATCATAATCACCGGCGGCTCAAGAGACGCAGGGCGTGGCCTAATATGATGATCACGCTTCTTGCCATCGGGATTGGCTGCTGAGCGATAATGAGATGCTCGAGACTCGCCACGCCCCGCGTTTCTTCAGCTCTCAGTGACCATAGTCGGCGGGCGATGCGATATCTAACGCAAGTAACGAGGTATTATAGAGCTTTAATATATCGTTCCGATGCATCCGATAACGATACTCGACACTCCGTCACCGCCTTTGCGCATGCATCGCATCGTTATCGGCTATCGTTATCGGGGATATCGGAGGTATCGAAATGATCTACTTAAACTCTGTGCTACCACTTAAATCATAGACCTTTTCGGCCTCCGTCGCATCGGAGATGACATCTTGGAATCACGTGACGCGGCCGCCGCGAGGTGGTCGCTCCAGTGTCCCCTCCGCGTCTTGGCGAAGGCGTTGCATTTGCGTTCTTCGTCGTGTTTCACCGCGTTTCTCGCCTTATTGTAAATCGCCGCCCGATGTTTACATTTACAACTTAATTGCATGCCGTCATTATGTGCGCGACGACATATGCAGTCAATTTTTTGACAGAGCTTGACTAATTTCACCGTCTGCGTACGGGATACCTGTCAGGATGGAGGAGGTACAGGAATCAGCATCAGATTTGGCTCATATTGAGCCCAATCATTTATGACAACTGATGTTTGCACTGATGGCAGCGGAACATTTGAAATAAGTATAGCGCAATGTATATGTATAATCGCGCATTTAGAATCTTAAGGAATGGGACCAAAATACTACTTAGCAAATGAAGCTATGTTTGTTTGCTTCATTACAAATTTGAAATAGTTGTTTTTGATTATGTAGGTTTATAGGACATACAAAATATACAGGTGACGCACGTTTAACTCACATTTTATCTGATGCTTGGGATAATGGTAACGTTCACATCGGGCGATTTGTTGGCTCGTGACATTACACCTAAATATGTTAGACGGTCTTAATCATTTTTGCAATAGAAAGGTTTGCTTGATTTGTTCATGAACTTAGAGAAACTGTACACTATGGTCGGTGACATAAGAACAGTCATTAAAGGGTGTTAACGTTTGTTTATAACAAAATTTATTTAAATCATTTGATTTCTTTTAATCACAAACACCCCTGTGAAATAATCTGTCACAGGAAGCTTGAGAGTGCCTAGGGCTCGCATTATATGATGACGAAAAGAAGCCATCTATATTGAAATCACCCAAGTTTAGCGTTGTGGATTTTAAATCGCATCATTTTCGCATGGAGGTTTGCCATTAAAGTTCATGAAGTCGTGCGTAGCATTCGACTTCAACCAAACCTGCGAGAGATCACTTCCCTCCTACCTTTAAGTTTCCTTGGCAAAGTTTATACAAAGACTAAATTTCAGATTTCAATTGATTGATTTCACTTATCTCATGTGCCAAGCACGTCGCAATAAAATATCAGCAAAACAAATAGTTCATTTTATAACACCAACGTTGTGAAATGCTGTTAACAAGTACTTTAGCATGGTCAATATATAGCTAAAGGAATTTCCCACCCAAGCTAGGATGGACTACCGAAATACCACTTATTTGTTAGAATATCTGAGTACTATAGGAGACATTTCGAGTTCCGAGTTCCTAAAGTTCCCAGAAAGTTGGTGTCCGCGAAAATTAGTCAGTGAACATGCGACTTCGGGTGTTTTTCTCGATTTAGGAGGTTTTTAATCAGGTTGTGCACCTGCATTTTTACTATGTATCTAATCATTAGTCTCTTAATTAGTTTATTTTTCTGGAAACTGTGGTGAGTGCGTACTGTCGCAGACGATGGGAACCCTCCTTGTGCATCCTGGTTGTTTCGCCGCCGAGGCTGACCGAAATTAACGACGAACATGACCAGATGCAGCGTAAAGCGTTCGTAAAAAAAGTCCGCGAATATGACTCGAAACCACTTCGTGGTTCTCGAATTGGCTTAGTACCACAGTTCTTTTAGCTGTGCGCTGAAACTGGCACATTTGCATGACGAAATCAGACGAGAATGACATAACACACCAACACAGACGAGAGCGCACTGAAACCGAAACCAGCCAAATTGAAGCCACCCAATGGCGCCGAGTGCGTCAGCGCCATCTGTCCGCCGGTCGGGTAACTACTAAGATGAAAAGGTCTATACATTTGGGTGTCGGAGGAGCCCAGTTCTCGCTAAACGGTTGTCCTAAAGGCATGAAAGGATGATCACAGTCCGGGACTTGTGCACGCTGTTCGCTCTTTGTTGGGGATGACGAAAATAATCCCTGGAGAAGGGGAAAAAGGGGGACAAAGGACAAACACAAATCTCCGAACACAGCTAGGTTGCCAGGATGCCGCGAACCCTATCAAGGATCAAGTTTCGCCGGGTTAGAGTTTTTCAAACTTGTAACACAAAGTTATACTTTCATCTCTCGTAGCGACTGATATATGACCGCTCTTTCGTGTGAGGGAACACAGCTGGTAAAAAAGTCTGGGTGATGGTTGTCTTTCGATGGCATTCCTGTTTATTAGCGGCGATGTAGCGATCACGCAACTTTCTAGATTGATTTTTTGAGGAATTAAAGCACAGACCTGTGACAAAGTGAGTTCTGCATATTCGGGAAAGCTCATTGGCATCCAAAGCCTTTGTAGGGTCTGATGGGTCAACCATCAGCACCGCACGAACCCACGCCGGTCTTCGATCAGGTTCGAATTTCGTTGAAGTACTCAAGCGAAACAATGCCTATTCCGACATCAGAACGCACAGCGCTTTGTCATCGCCCAAGAACACCGAGGATCACACGACGCGGATTACGTCAAGCAAAATGGCAGCCTTGTTTTCCACCCAGCCTCATCCGACTTGGGAAAAGGCGTGTTGTGTACTCTGAAACTGGCAAGCCGGAAAAGGGGGGATTGGTACGCTCTACCGGTCAAGACGTGAAACAGAGGAACGAGGATAAGAAACACAGGTTGGGGTTGCGAATATGGCACTGCCAATAGACCATTCCATTTAGCGCTCTCTGGGCGGCACCATTTTGTTCGACAGCAGCGCCCTCTCCATATATCCGGGAAATTCAGCGGGTTCGGCGGGGTAAAACGAGAGAGAGGCACGCGCCCGACTCCGCTAGCAGACGACAAAACGGGAGGTTGCCATTCTCCATCTTTGGGCTGTAGCGGCGGGCTGTACGGAACATCGAACTCTCACTCGTGGCTGCCGTTGTGAAGTGGTTCGCGTTCTTAGAATAGTTGTGGCTACTCCAAAATCAGCCTACAGCTCCCTGTTGTTCTATTTCGGTAAATGATCAACTAGCATATCTATTTTCTGTTACTGAAATAGCAGTTGAGTCAGCCGGCAGTACTCAACTACTGCGTGTATTACGGCAGGAGAGCACGTTTTTATTTATTATTTCAGACTTCCACTCATGGTCGCTAAAGGCCTACACCAGCACGAGCTTTGTATAGTAAAAAAGGTGCAGCAACTGGATTTACTTTTCGCCGGAGACCAGCCAATCTGACACAGTTTTCCCTATTTCTTTTTTATTTGCCCAAGATGTAGCAACATCTTGGGAAATTCATGACGACCGGAAGTCCAAAGCCGAAAGCCAGATATCACGTGACGACAGGCTCCTTGCACAGGACGTCACTTCCGTTGCCCTCCAAAGAAGAGGGGAAGAACGAGCTCCCCTCTTATCAGGATCCTCCTTTGTGCCTCCCGGATTTGAACAGGCGTCGCGATTCTCCTCCCAGAAGATTATAGAAGATTAACGTGTCACTCAAAATTCTTACAAAAGCAGCATCCCTCTCTTCCTTTTACTTGGTGTTCAAAAGTTAGCCATGTGACGTCAGTGCAAGGAGCCTACACGAACTCAACTCTTTATGTCACGCCGCAGTGGTGGCGCATCGGGCGCACTTCCGGTCTGGGGCGGTGGGCAGAAGTCGCCGTGCGAGACATGTATTCCTGTGTTCTTTGGGAGAAACCAGACAAAAAACCTACGTTCTCGTCAAAATGCTGCGACGGGGGCTGTTCCAAGAGAGTCTGGAAAGGTTTGAAGATCAGTTTTCATGTGTTTCTGCCCCTTCTATTCGTCCGAGAACGTGGATAGTAGCCGTGAAAAGAGCAAACCAGACGTTGTCGAACTACGATTGCTTGTGCGGGCCACACTTTGTAGTCGCCAGATGTATTAATTTTATTCCAACATGAACGAGAGAAGACCACCAAGCTGTCGGGACTACCCGCGGGTTCAGTACGTCTTCAAATTCACACGGCCGCCTGATCGTTCGAACTTTCGTCTGATCTTTCAAACTTGTCTGGTTTCCGTCGTCTGCTCGTTCAAACAAAAGCGACCTGTAGACCAAACTTTGACCCGGTGATTGCAAAAAGAAGTAATTGCAGGCCTCAAAAGTCTTAAGTAGGCTCGGTGTAAACAGTAGATACAAGATGTTGATCATTGGTAGCAATGGCCATCACCGACATGTCACGCTTGGTCTGTCCCCGCTTCCGATTTTCAGTATCGACGTCGATCATCGCCGCTGCCTTCTGCACTTTTGCAGCACGAGCGACGTCGCGACCGAAAATAGCTAGAAGAATCTCATAATTGTTTTGGCGTCTCTTTTGCGCCGTTCATGCGAATGAATCGGCGCACGTCAAATTATTTACGCAAAGTTTAGCGGCGTAACGAGCCTTGGTCATTTCGCTCAGGCAATTAAAGTGGTAAGACATGGCAATGAGGACGTAGAATCGACAATTCTAACGCGAAAAAGAGTATGCAGACTCACGCAGACGCCGACAACATGACATTGCAATGGTTTGTTGACGCCGAAAGCGGTGCTTCTTGCCCGCACTCCAATGCGCATGCGTTCGAACTGTCGTCTGCTCTTTCAAACTTGTCTGCTTTTTGTCGTCAGCTGATTCAAACGACAGCGGCCCGTAAACCAAACGTTGACCCGGTATTTGCGATAAGAAGTAAGTACAGGCGTCGAAACATTTTTGAAGGTTGGTTGGGGTAAGTAGGCTAAGTGTAAGCAGCAGATAAAAGATGTTGATCATTGTTACCAGTGGCCATCACCGACTTGTAATGCCCCATTATACTTCCGGTTTTCAATATCGGCGTCCACCATATCAGCTACGGTCCACGCTTTTGCAGCCCGAGCGATGTCGCGACTGAAAATAGCGAGCAGTATCTCATCGTGGGACTCAAGCTTTAGCGCCTAATTTGCGGCGTCAACGTGAAATGAATTGCCGCACATCACATTATTCATGCAAAGTATTGCGGTGTAACGAACCTGATTGATTTTATTGAAGCCGCCAAGTGGTCAGACACTGTTAGGAGGACGTAGAATCAACAATTCCAACGCGAAAAAGAGCACGAGGGCTCACACCGACGCCGACAACAACGCAATTCAATGGTTTGTTTATGGGCGACGGCGAGCTTCTTGCCCACCGTCCACGGCGCATGCACGGTGCCGGTGGCGTCCGCTAGGAGCGCTCCGGTTTGCTCGTAAACATGAGTTGGTTTATAAAATAAGCCAGGTGTGGGCAACATACTTCGAAAAGTGTATCCTAACACAAATACAAAGTACTTCGGCAAAAAGGTAATTAATTACAAGCGCAATTAGTTTTGTAAGCATGTATTTAAATACAAATACTACAAAAAGCATTTGATCCTCATTAAATGTCTTCCAGAGGAAATGAGTGCATGGGTTTTATTTAAACATATAACACTCAGTTTAACAAAAAAATTCGTTCCTAGCACAGGATCATCAAAGCTAAAAAAGAGAGAGAAACCATGGGTCACCGGGAGACTGCTCAGGCTCCATCTGATAAAGAAGCGGGAACGTGTGTACGCGCGATCAAGACAGTAACATTATTTTTCAATGCCTCCAAGCACAGACGTTCCGTGTGATGGCGGTACGAAGATGTAAGACATCACACTCGGCATCGGTGCTCGGGGGCATTAAAGAATAATTTTACTGTCTTGAAACACGCAAGAAGAGCAACATAACTGTAAGAGATCTGTGTACATAAGCACGAGTGATAAGTTTATTGAATACACAGTGGGCATAGAGGCTCCAATTGGCCGAAGAACGCTTTCAGTACGATGGTGCTCCATAGCGGTCTTGGTGCGACTGGCTGTAATGACCCCTTCGAAGCTATGAAACGCTCCAAAATGGCGTTCACCATGGCAACCGACAGTGATCAGTCAATCAACTTGAGAGATTTTGTCGTCTGCATGTTAATATTTGTTGCTGTCCGGCTAGCATGGTGGGAAGGCAATGGCGCTACTTTCCCAGATCCAGCGACTTTAAGTATTGCAGATGTCGTGGTTAATAACGAAACTATTACCGATGATCAGCGAAAAGCAGAAGCCTTCAATAAATATTTTCAGTAAGTTTTTTTACCTACTGATAATGTAACCTATGTTGTGCAGACGCAATCGCCCCATACCTTTTTATAATATATAATGATTAGTTGAATAATGCTTCTTTACCAGACAACTGGAAAGAGGCACAGGTGGTGCCTGTGCAGGAGAAAGTGCCGAAAAGAGAAATTACAAATTACAGGACGATTTCACTAACGTTTACATGTTGCAAATCACTGGGGCATGTTTTATATTCTAACATCATAAATCAACTTAACTTTCATAATTTTCATATTACACTCGCTGTTATTAGAAAAATTAGAGCTCATAAACCCAGACACTGCCACACTTAAGTGAACGAAAGCATATCTATCATCACGTCGTCAATATGTTATTTTGAATGATGAAACTTCTATTTTTATTGAGGTTACATCGGGCGTTCCGCAAGGCTTTGTTTTGGGACCGTTGCTGTTTTCGATATTTGTTAATGATACTATGATGGTCTGAATTTGAAAGTACGATTGTTTGCAAATGATTGTGTTGTTTGCACATGTATATCGGTCGATGAGAGTTTCACACGTATGCAGGCTGACCCGTATCAAATAGAGCAATGGTGCAAGATGTGTCAATGTGAAAAATGTGTTCATGTTAGTTTTACCCGCAATGCCAAGACGAAATTTGAAACTTGTTATAAGTTGAATAAGGAAGTTGTACCCAAGAACCAAGCAGTTATATATATAGATCTCACACTATCAGACGACTGCACTTTTGACGATGTTGTAATGAGGGCCAGCCGAGTATTCGGAATCTTGAACCGAAATCTAAAGAAATCCACTAAAACCATTAAGGAGCTCGCCTACCCTAACTGTGTACGACCAGTTTTGGAGCACGCCTCCACCGTCTGGGACCCTTCGCAGCAAAACCATGTTGTTGCACAAGAGCGGGTTAAGAATCGTGCAGCTCAATTTGACCTTATAACGCGGTTTTTGGGAGTGTCACCAGCATGGTTAAAAAGTTAGGATGGCACTTATTGGCACAACGACAAAAAAATTTGCGCCTGGAGTAACAGGCATTAATAGCTCATCCTATCTATTATTTTCAAATTGCATAATCAAACGAAAAGATCACACACACAAAAAACGATAACTTCGCACCAGGATGAAATTAAGCAAAAATTCGTTTTTTTTTTGTAAAATCAATTAAGGAGTGGAATGCCTTGTATTGTAAAATAGACCTTATGCTAAGTTAGCTGCGCCATCTGGTGAACTCAGGAAGAAGCTCCTCCGCCATTTTAACGTTGGCTAGAAGCGGAGTTGGTCGGGTCTGCATGCGTATGCGACCGTTCCGTTCGTTGCCGGTAAAATTCTTGTACACTGCTGCGGGCCGTTGTGCAAACAACGCGGAATCACGGGCAGCAAGTGATAGGTATCTGGCGCGAAATTTGCTTTCTTAGCTGTTAACGAAGCAGACGGAAAGTGTTGAAGAAGCCGTTCGTGAAGTCGCGTCATGCTGGTCGTCCACCGGTCCGAGTGTACGCAGGCACGCTGATGCAGGGTCTTTAACGGTTCGCGGGGCATTGTGCTTGCAAGGTTACATGGAGTCTACCTAACCGGATGAATTTACAGGCGGACTAGCGGTTCTTACTGCAATGTAAGGCCACAAAAATAGTTGACGTTTTCTCCGTGCTGGACGACCTCGCAGCTGAGTTAGATGCTATCGAGAGGCTATTCCCCACTCTTTTCAAAGCAGGTGCACTCACAAGGTCTAGTGGGGAATGGTACGATTCTTCACAAGTTTGTGTTCCACGTTGCACACATGAAAACTACAACTACATCGTATGTTTGGTGGCAGGAGCGATTGGGATGGGATCACACAGGCCGACGGTCGTGAGACCGATGCGGGAGGCTTAAACTGGGCGTGGAGAGCGTGTTATTGTTTCCTCGGTGTTTTCTTCCCCGGGCTTGGAGAAATAGATGGGTGCCGTGGGCCCTCGCCTACCGTGGGAAGATAGGTCGACCAACGCCCGCGCGATTGAGTTCAAACCGCACCCGGCTGTACTATCGCGGAAAACATGAGCTGAAACGTCCCTTCGTGTTTCTTTTGACTACCTGCCAGTTCTTGAGACAGGAGGCTTGTGTCTGCACGTAATAATAACTTGCAAACCGGCCGACAAAAAAAAAAAAAAAAAAACACAATCAAAGGAGAAAGGAAATGAATGCTAATTAGAATGTGGCATCTGTCACTAGTGAGCCAGCAGTGCGCCCCCGAACCCCTACGAGCCAGCAACTCGTCTGAGCGCGCCACGAAATTCCTGCAGAGCGCCCGCAATGTGGACACACAGTTGTTTTATCAGATCGTCCCCATTTCAGGGTCGGAAGGCGGAAAAAACAGGTGCCGCGCCATCGCACACTGCCCGCTCGGTATTCTCGGATGCCTCAACAGTGCTTCGGCACCGAGGACGCTTGCCAAAATTAAAATGGTAACGCTCTCAGTGTTATCAGACCACCAAGCGAGTTCGCGTAAGGTCCAATGTGTGTGCTGCAAATGCTGAAATGTTTTTCTCGTGTTTATTCACACCCTGCGATAATGCCTCATGGAGCTGCAGGACCACCATGAATAAACAATGAAGAAATACTTTGCAAATACGTTTGGCTCCAATAGCTTGATGTGTTGTAAGATGATACGAAATGCCGGCTAAATTCATTACAAGGTGGTTCGGAATCAGGCAGCCACTATTCCATAGAGAGAGACACGAAGCGACCCTTTTCAACTCTCAATAAGAACTGTTCATTTCAGAACGCAACGTAACGGAGAAGAAAGACGCGCGAAAAGGGGAAAGACGGTACAGGGTGTCGAGTGACCAGAAGCCGCCCCTCCAAGGCACAGCTGTCGCTGTTTACACAGGGGTCCGTGGTCGCCTGCCCGTTCGCGTGCGCGGGTGGCTTGGTGGAATGTTCTCTCTGGGTCATAAATTTCCGGAGCACTCGAAGGGAGAACGTTGGTTCCGAGAAGCACAAGTGCAAGACGGAACGAGTGGGCATGCAGACTCTGGAAGCAACACACACGCACAAAATACAACATGATGCAGAAATAATAAATGAAGTCTTAATGCCACGATAAAAAAGTGCATGAAGGGGGAATGTCAAATCTGACAATAAATCTATTTTATGACAACTATGAGATAAGGCGAGATGAACCTTGTGCAGTCCGTGTTAGGCAATAAACTTTCTTCTAAAAAACAAAAGACACAAAGAAGAAACTACTTTTAGGAGGCGAGGGCGTTATGTCCTTTGACCTTTTTTTATCACTCATTTGTGTTTCACAGAACAAAAACTGCAGGGAAGAACAAAACAAGTGAGCCACTGAGGTCGAAAGCTCCGAGCAAAAAAGCTCGGAAAAAGCCCAAAAACAAAGCCAGTATTTCAATTCTACCCGTGCGTTCCTTGTTTCACCATTCTATATTTTTGTAAGTTTATTGTGATTGAGACTGCCAAGAGTCATGTTTCTGACATGCGAATCCCACCGCCAAGATACGACCGAATGAATTATATAGCTGAGAGACCTGGATCAAGTGGTGCCGACAGTTCGTTACCCCATCTCGTGTGTCTATCTTATCTCTAGCTTGTTTCAGATACTTGACATCCTGCTAAAGATTATGTGGGCGACCATCGTATCAGGGTGCAACGGGTACGTTGTCTGACGTTTATATATATCTATATATATATATATATATATATATAGTCAAAGCTGGCGTACTGTCGGAGTTACTAATTCGAAGTTTATTACGACGTTTCGAGCGGGGGCCGCTCTTTATATATACTGAGTGTATCAAGAAGCGGCCAGGCTCTTTAAATCGACCGCAAAATTCGGTTTCTTAATCTACCGCGTTCCGATTGGGTATTGCGTTGGCCACAGGTGGTGCATTTTTTTTTCTATAAAATTTCTCGGGTAAGCACCCGAGAAAAAAGTAAAAAAGAAAATGGCGTAACTCCTATGGAAACGCAGGGAAGCCACCGCTCTTCAAACCATAGGGCGCCCTAACCTCTGCTGCGCTGTCCTCGGGCAACGCAGCAGAGGCTGTTTACTCTATTTCTCCACGGGGAACGGTGCCGTCGGTCGCGAGAAGTGCTCCGATTGCAAGCCAAGGAGGAAGGAAAAGGAATAAACTTTATTATGGCGAGCCTTAGGTGCTGATGTCTGGGCACCCGCCTGGTGGGGGGTTTCCTCTAGTCCGGGATACCCTGGCCTCTGCCGGCCACTCCGGCCCTCTCCACCAGGCTACGCTGGGAGGAGAGGTCGGGGCTGGTCAGCCGTTCCGCCCACTGCTCGTATGTGGGTTGGGGATTAGGAGTAAGGGATGGGGTTAGCTGACACTCCCATACTAGATGGTATAGAGTGCCAGGGTGGGGGCAGTATTTACAAGAAGCGGGGTCGAGGGTAGGGTACATGGCATGGAGTATTGTGGGGGTAAGAGTTAGTTTGTAGTCGGAAGGTGGTAGCTTCGGCCCTGGATAGTTGCAGGTGGGGTGCTGGATATTGTTGGCGCTCGTGCCTGTAGTGGGCGAGCATATCGGCGTATTTTTGAAGAGGCGTGGGCTTGAGGTTGTCGTGAGCTTGGAAGTCTGCTCCATCTTGGGAAACGGCCCGGTGTGTGTGGACGCGGGCAGCGGCGTGTGCCGCCTCGTTTCCTTGGAGAGATTCGTGTCCAGGAGACCAGACAATGTGCATTTCTGGAAGCTGCTTCACTTGCTGTGGGATAGCCAATGCTGGTTTGAATATCCGTCCGATGAGGAAGTTGCGGCATGCACCTTCGGAGTCGGTGAGCATAGTTTGATATTCTTCGCCAGTGGTGGCGGCTATGGCGATAGCAACTTCTTCGGCTGTTTCTATGGACGCCGTAAGGGCCGTGACTGCTGTTCGTTCTTTTCCGTTGACGAGTGAAGGGGAAATGGTCGTACTGTGCATGGATGGCTCGGGCTCTTGCTGCTCCTCGTGCATTGTTGTATGTCGGGTGCATGTTGCGTGGGATTGGTGCCACTTTGATGGATTGTTGTATGGCTAGGGGAATGCGTGTCTTCTGATCTTGCTCTTGTGGGGTCGAATATCCTAGCCGGTGGAGCGTGGCTCTACCCGTGGAGGTGAGCTGGAGGCGTGTATGTTGTGAGATTCGATGCGCTTCGTGAATAGGCTTCCCACGTGTTGTGGACGCCTAGTTGTAGCAATTTCTCTGTTGACGTTTTGGGGGGCAATCCCAGTGCGGTTTTGTAAGCTTGCCGTATCGCAGTGTTTAGTTTAACTTGTTCGGAGGGTTTTAGGGCTAAATACGGAGTACCATATGCTATCCGGCTGATGAGGATGGCTTGTATGAGGCGAAGAGTATCTGTTTCTTGGAGGCCAAATCTTCAGTGAGAGATGCGATGGATGAGGTGCACGAGTTGTGTGAGAGTACGTTGCAGGGGGAGGATTGTTTGGGCACCCGATCCGTCTTGGGGTATGGTGAGCCCCAGAATTCGGAGGTGGGGTACGTTGGCGAGGGGTTGACTATTGATGCTGAGTTCCGGATGTGGTATGGAGTTGGCGCGTTGCTTAGGTGTTCGTTTGCATAGTGAAAGTAAGGCGGATTTTTCGGGGGCATATTCCAGCCCCCGTGCTTGCAGGTATTGCTGTGCTACTTGGATGGCAGTTTGGAGGGCGTCTTGTTGGTCACCTATGGAGCCCGTAGGTGTCCAGAGTGTGAGGTCAGCTGAAAGCAAGAATTGCTGGTTTCTTTTTTTCTTTAATTTGAGCGCTGTCCGTTAGGTGGCGCGTGTCGCCGCCCAATTCAAGGAGTCGCGCGTTTATGTGTCTACTTATTTGAGTGAAAAACATGGAGGCCTTCCGCTTCTCGCGGCGTTCCATGGCTCCACGTAGCAGCCACAAAGGGTTCGGTCTGGTTCGGTTCTCGGCCTCTCGTCCAAATGGGATCAGTCCCATAGCCAGTTGAATGGGTGTTCCGTGCGGTGAATAGCGCCAAGTGCGTGCACAGACGCGGTGAGGATTACCAGGGACTTGAAAGTGGATAACGAATGCTAACAGGTGAGCACGAGCGTTGAACGATCGGAACCGACGTCGCTTAAATCGGTGATGCTTCGCCTCGCCGCTGTCAACCGAAAACGCCGGATCACTTGCGGCGAGCACAGCAAGCAGATGCTCTGTTCAATAAAGACATAATTCCATTTGTCGCTATTTTGTTTCCTTCTTTGAATGTTTTCTGGCCGCGAAGTAAATGCAGCCGGCCTCGCGAAAGCAATCGCGGACAAACCCCCAGGAATGCGCCCCCCCCCCCCCCCCTCCCCTTCCCTCACATCGTCGCCCCTACTGTATTAGGTGCGGTGCCGGTGCTTCGAGGCGCGTTTCGGAGTGCTTTGCGCGCACGGAAGGCAGCGAACGGGCGTACGCACTTGAGAATCGTATTTTAGCAAAAAGCAGTCCAGCTCGCTAGGCCTTACTCGTATTGCTCCACTGTCGCTTGCCAGCCGCCATGTTGCTTTTGGGGGTGCTCACTGTGAGCACCTGCTGATTGCGTGCCGTGTGACTGCCCATGGGGTTGTTAGTATAACGAAGGGGGGGTAGCGATATCTGTGACGGCTTCTGACTACCCCAAGTGTAGTACCCTAGGACAACCCTTTTGTTGAGAGTGTACGCCCGTGCCTCGCCCGCGGTTGAGCGTGCCGACGCCGACCTATTCGGGCTACTCCGACGCAGCATCGGTTCACGATTTCTTGCAGGACCCAGACGCTTACATTGCCGCGTTGGGCGCGTCGGATGAAACGGCCCTGATACAGATCGTCCCAATCGCGTTGACGGATGATGCAGCGCGTTGGAGACGAATGCAGAGGCCGTTCCTTTCGATGGCAGATTTCCGGACACGATTTAGAGAGGAATTTCTGCCTCCCGACTATGAGATGCGGATCAGAGATGAGCTAGCCAGCCGTACTCAGCATCCGGACGAGAGCCTCGTAGAATACATCCGCGCTCTCCAGGAGCTCTACTCCAGAGCCGACCCTACAGCGTCAGACGCGGAGAAGGTAGCTACGGTGATCCGCCAGTGTCACCCTAGATTTAAACCCTACTTGCGCGGACGTGATTTCGCTGACCTGGAAGCACTTGCCAGAGAGGCGCGCATCGTTCAGGCGAGCTTGCTCGCCGAGTTGACGTATCGCCCCCCTCCACGTGCAGAGGAATCTCTGGAGCCGGGTTGCGCCTGGACAGGACGAGGCGCGGGAGCTTGCGACGACTCACGTACGCCGTACGTGGCCGTTACAGGACATAGGAGTGGCGCAACTGCTGTGCCCCGCGCCTTAGATACCTTCGCTTTTGAACAGAGGCGCAGAGCAGCTAACGCGTGCTCTTCCAGGGCGCATCACCGTAGGGGAGGCGGCGCAGCCGACCACCGCGGAGTCGCGAATCATTACGAGGGTCGCAGGAACTACAATGACCCCCTGCGCGACACTGCTTCGCGTGATGGTAGCGGCGGACGCTCAGCACACAATGGCAGGAGACAGGTCAGGTGCTATAAATGCAATCAGCTTGGGCATATCAAGCGTCAGTGCACATGGACGGCAGCTCCCCCCCCCCCCCCCCCCCCCCCCCCCCCCATGGGTCTCAGGGAAACGGGAGAGGCCGGCGCCACTAATTGGACTTCCCGACTCGCGGTTGCCGGCCGCTGCCGAGGCCCCTGATCAGTCTGCCAACGGGGCTGGAGTTGCGGTCAGCGACAGGTCGGTGTTTGCCCCGTCGGCATGTCGAACTCAGGGCTTGACATCTGAGAAGGGGCCGTACGTGCGCGTCGAGTTCGGTGGTAACATTTACTACGCACTAATTGACACCGGTTCAGCTCTTTCCCTAATCGGCGACAGAGTCTACGAAGACTGTCGCCGACGAGCACTTCACGTGCGGGAAGTTTCCACCGCGCTGCGTTTAGCAGCAGGATCGGCTAGGGCACAAAGCGCTATACGCCTTCACCTTAGCCTCGACGGCAGTCGAAGGAGGCAGCGTTTTCTCTATCCGCCAGGCATGCAAATCCCTGTGATCTTAGGACAGGACTTCGTCTGCCGGGAGGGGATTATCATAGACTTGAAGAGTAACGGGTACCACTATAATCCGTTGACTCCCCTTATCCCCTTTGCCGTCCCACCGAGTTTTGGTCAGGACACAGAAAGCTCACTCGTCGGATCACGAGAGAAGCAAACATTAGCTGCGCGAGCCGTATCGGGAAACGTTGAAGCGATTGTCGCTTCTTACAACGGGCCGGTAGAACAACGGCGTAGGTTAGCAGACGCCTTGCATCGACACGCAGCTATGTTTACCGAGAGGCCGGGACTTACAAACATTTTACAACACAGAATCGACACAGGAGATGCTAGACCATGGGGTTGTAATCCCAGACCGCTGAGTGCGCACAAGCGAGCTCTCCTAGATAAGGCTCTCGATGAGATGATAGACACAGGGGCCGTGAGGCCGTCACAGAGCCCCTGGGCTTTTCCGGTAGTCTTAGCGCCAAAAAAAGACGGTACCGCTCGCCTCTGCGTTGACTACCGCCGACTTAACGAGATGACACGAAGGGATTCATATCCCTTCCCATCTATTGAGTCCATCATGTACTCGTTGGGTAGCGCGAGGGTTTTCACTACCTTGGATTTTAGCAGAGGTTTTTTTGCAGATCCAGGTGGCACCACACGATGTCCAGAAGACGGCGTTCACCTGTCACAGGAGTCTGTTTGAGTTTATCCGCCTTCCGTTCGGATTGTCTAACTCGCCATCGAGTTTCCAACGGCTTATGGACATCGTGCTGGGGGAAGCGAAGCTCAACATGGCATACATGGATGATGTCGTCGTATTTTCAAAGTTATTCGAGGAGCACCTAGCACACCTTGAGATTATCTTAAGCAGAATGAGCAAAGCGGTGTTAACGATTAATCCGAAGAAGGTCCAGCTCACAGCCTCAAGGGTCAACCTCTTGGGTTTCGTCGTAGATGATGGTACCATGAGACCGAACGAGGATAAGTTGAGGGCCATTCTTGATTACCCACCACCGCGCGACGCGAAGAGCCTTCAAAGGTTCCTTGGAATGGTCGGTTTTTATCGGCAGTTCATTCCAGAGTGCGCTGGACCCACACGGCCACTGAACCTGCTGCTCCATAAAGGCTCGAGATGGGCCTGGCGCCGAGAACAAGAGGTAGCTTTCTCTTCCCTCACGAAGGCGATAGCAGCCACGGCCAGCCTGTGCCTGCCAGACCTTAACCGTCCGTTCGTGGTACAGACAGACGCGAGCGACTACGGCGTCGGTGGGGTGTTATTGCAAGAACATGACGGACAGCTGCGCCCGGTGGCATTCTCCAGCCCAACCCTTACACCGCCAGAACGCAATTACAGCGTGACGGAAAAGGAGGGACTGGCCGTCATGTTTGCTCTAAAGAAATTCGACCTGTATTTAGACGGGACCACCTTCGTCATTCAGACAGACCACGCCGCTCTAACCTGGATTCAAAGGTTGAAAGAGCCGGCGGGGAGGTTAGCTCGGTGGACACTCACTTTGCAGCGATACTCCTATACTGTCGAGTACCGAAAGGGCTACAACAACAAGGTTGCAGACGCACTTTCTCGGGCGCCCCATGATAGTGGCTGGAAGGAGGAGACGCAACCAGGGGATTGCGAGAGACAAGCTTCCCGCGCGGCCGCTCATAAGCGAGACAGCAGGAAGGGATCGATGCAACAGGAGCTCGTCGCAGTGTTAGGAGGCCGCACGAGGGAACAGAGGATCGTGGCTTGGGGTGAAGTGGTGAGCAAGGAAGAGCTTGTCGAGGCCCAAAAAGCAGATGGTTTTTGTCAGCGGGTGTTGGGGAAAATTGCGGAAATGGCAAGCAACACCGGGAACGCTGGCGGTCAATTTAACGAACATATTGATTCATACCTGCTGGGTCAAGACGGCTTATTGCTCCGCTACATTCCAACAATCGACGACGAGGAGGGGAACGACTCTCCGTTCAGGGTGGTGATTCCTAGGAGGCTACGGAGGCGGTTTATCGGATACTTCCACGACTCGGCTTTGGCTGGTCATGGCAGCGGCAGCAAGACTTTTCAAAAGTTATGTCGCGTCGCGACCTGGCCGGGGATGAGACAGGACACTCTCCGATACGCCCGTAGCTGCCCAGCCTGCCAGAAAGCGAAGCCGCGAGGGTTAAAGCCCCCAGGCCTTATGCAGCCTGTAGTGAGTCAATACCCGTGGGAGATGGTTGCTTCCGACATCATCGGCCCACTTCCAAAAAGTCCCCGTGGGAACCAGTATTTATTGGTAATAACCGATCATTTCTCAAAATGGGTGGAGTTACACCCGCTGAGGAAGCTGGTCTCGGAGCGGATCTGGGAGAAGTTGTTGGAGACTTTCATGCGCTTCGGTACACCCACGTATCTCATAGCGATAATGCTAGCTATTTTACCAGGAAAGTGTTCACTGACTCCTGCTTGGCGCTAAACATAAAGCACAAAAGGACGACACCATACCATCCTCAGGCTAATATCACTGAGAGAGTGAACCGAAACTTGAAGAGCATGCTGATCACACTAACGGAGAGACACAGGGACTGGGACGAACACATTGTCGAGATGGATTTTGCAATCCGGACGACCGTGAACAGATCGACTGGGTTAACGCCTGCGCTTCTAAACTTGGGTAAGAAGCTATCGTCTACGCTAGAGAACGGGTTACGATATAACCAAGGTTCGACAGAACGCCCACTCTCTAAATACGCGGCGGAGTTGAAAGTTCGCCTTTCGAATGCGTTGCACGACGCCAGAGAGAACCTCGTTGCAGCAAGGATCGAACAGGCGGCCCAGTACGATAAGACTCATCGTCACCTGGAGTACAAGGTGGGGGACTTGGTCCTCAGGAGAACCCATCCTTTGAGCAATGCAGCGAGCGGATTCGCAGCTTCACTTGCTCCGAAGTGGGGCCCTACGTGGTAAAGGCACGACTGTCACGTCTTACCTACAGGCTCGCTCAGGAAAATGCGAGCGAGGAGTCTGGCCCGGTCCACATCACAGACCTGAAAAAGTACCATCTTCGTGATTGGAATGACGATGAACGAGAACAAAACGAGGAATCCTCCGTTCCGCGTGACTCGCGAGCGCGACCGGCAACGCGGCCTAAGCGCGGTAGCCGAACAATGCGCGAACCCGTCGGTGAGAGATCCGATAGGTGCTCTGCGCGGCGCTATTAGCCCCGAGAGCGAACACAAGCGTCGCTGCGGTCGCCGCGCCCTGATTGGGTGAGGTGTACCGTGACGTCAGCGCGAGTACCCCGCTCCGCGATCTCGCATCGGGTCGCTTCCCAGCACCGGTTTCCTGGTTTGGCGTTGTGTGCCGCAAGCTCTTCGAGGAGCCGGACTTCGTTTACCCGGTGTACAAGACGTTGAGTTAGGCCGATATTAACGTGCTTCCGTACATTTTATAAGCCTGCTTGTCCCTTTTACCTTTAAAATTGGGTTACAAATCCCGAAAACTATCGGCGGAGGCAATTACGCCGATGAACCTCCCCGTCCGTCCTTACGATGCAAGGCAATCTTGAGAGGGGTCGGTGAAGCGGTTACGCAAGTGTTTCAGACGCTGGAATTCTGTTCCTTGCATGTTCATGATTTAGGACGATATTACATCCCGCTTTCAAGGCATCTAAAGCGGCCTTTATATCGTGGGCCTTTCGGTGGTCGGCAAATTAGCTCGCGACCCCGACTCTGCGCTGCCACTCTGCATGCGCTGGTTTGCAGATGTTTTAAAGGCCCTGCGTCTGATGATCTTTGAAGTGCTCATGGAACAGGGTTGTTTTACATAAATGTAGCTTCTTCCTGAATCAATTATATAGTTTATACGCGTATGCAGGCATATTTCTTAGAGGATTCGCAATTACTGGAAATTAGTTTGTATGGTAGCAGCAAAAACGGCCGAATTTCCCCCACACTCTCAACAAAAGGGTTGTCGTGGGGTACTAGCTTCGGGGTAGTCAGAAGCCGTCACAGATATCGCTACCCCACCTTCGTTATACTGACAACCCCACGGGTAATCACACGGCACGCAATCAACAGGTTGCCAAAGTGAGCACCCCCAAAAGCAACATGGCGGCTGGCAAGCGACAGTGGAGCAGTACGAGTAAGGCCTAGCGAGCTGGACTGCTTTTTGCTAAAATACGATTCTCAAGTGCGTGCGCCCGTTCGCGGCTTTCCGTGCGCACTGAAGCACTCCATAACGCGCCTCGAACCACGGACACCGCACGTATTACGAGTAGAGGCGACGATGTGAAAGGAAAGGGGGGGGGGGGGGGGGGGGTGCATTTGAGGGGGTTGTCCGCGACTGCTTTTTCGTTCGGCCGGCTGCATTTACTTCGCGACCAGAAAACATTCAAGAAAGGAATCGTATAGCGACAAATGGAATGATATCTTTATTGAACAGAGCGTCTCCTTGCTGTGCTTGCCGCAAGTGATCCGGCGGTTTCGGTTGACAGCGGCGAGGCGAAGCATCACCGATTTAAGCGGCGTCGGTTCCGATCGTTCAATGCTCCTGCTCACCTGTTAGCATTCGTTATCCACTTCCAAGTCCCTGGTAATCCTCAACGCGTTTGTGCACGCACTTCGCGCTATTCACCGCACGGAACACCCATTCAGCTGGCTATGAGACTGATCCCACTGGGACGAGAGGCTGAGAACCGAACCCTTTGGGGCTGCCCCGTCAGCTCCGTAGAGCCATGGAACGCCTCCATGTTTTTCACTCAAATAAATAGACATAAACGCGCGACTCCTTGAATTGGGCGGCGCCACGCGCCACCTAACGGACAGGGCTCAAACTAGAAAAAAACGAAACCAACAGTCTTTGTGTTTAGCGCTTCGCCAGACATTCACGTATGTACATATTCTACTACACACTTCACACATACTCGACATACAGACACCATAGCATTCTACACAGGAACGCGTTCAGACACAGCACAAGGTACTACATGAGACATTGACACTCTACATTCCTATACACACGTCTAGTCGACACCGCCACCTTATATACTGCTGTATTTTCTGTGACCGATTAGGATGGTGACCACTGTCATATTTTGCATAAATACGAAAAGACTGTGCAAGGTTTACGCGTATATATTATTTTCCTCTACTGCCCTTAGGAAAGCGCTCGTATCTCTAATGTAATCCATTGCAAAAGTGAACTGGAGGTTATGAATAAATTTGAATAGTTGCTACACGTCACGTTTTGATCAGTTTCGTTTTCTCGCTAGCCTACACTTTAAGTATACAGAAGCCTGTTTAATTAATTGTATTAATTATTAAAAACAATTTCTGCAGTCACAACTTTCTGAACACGCTGATGCATTTTCTTTTCTCTTTTTACATATCCGAATGACTTCAGCGGCGGTTGCGTAAATGTTGAGTACACTGAGCGCGCGCAGATGATTCTAGCGAAGCCCGTCCGCCGGTCCTCCCCGAAGCGTTGTTTCAGTTTTCTTCTTTTCGCTACAATTGTTTCTGCTCAAGCGTGTGTCTTTCAAATATGCGTTCTATGCGCTCGCGCTCGCGCCAAGAGGACAGTGCAGAATTGCCGCTTTCGGGCCCGTGCCTTCACCTGCAACGAACGCGAAATACGTATGCTAAATTATGTAAAGCCTGGTTCAGACAGTGGTGTTTGACTGCGTCTGACTGCGTTGCGGCAGCGAGAAACCAGGGCATCCCTGCTGCTTACATCGCGTGCGAAGATGATTCCTTGAATTGTATTCCACGCTTCATACGAAGCACAGTCGTGCCGGTGAGTCGCTTTCGGTTCTCGACGCAAAGCTGTCAAACTCATTCAAACGCAAGTGTCTGAACCGGCCTTACCGCTCATTCACACTGGAAGCGGATCCGGGTTTGCAAAGCGGTTGCGAACGCGGTTGTATAAATATCCAGTACGATTGCACGCGCACTCCATGACATCAAGTGCGCGTGCAATTGGACTGGGTCTTTATACAACCGCGCTCACAACCGCTTTGCGAATGCGGATCCGCTTCCAGTGTGAATGAGCTGTTGAGCATCAAAGAACGCCGAGAACATAGTTCTCTGCGCTGCACCTGCTGTCGTCTCCAGCAATACCTTTTCTAAAAAAAAAAAAAAAAAAAAAAAATCTAAAAACAAATAGCACGTATATGTTTGTCAATGCCTTATTTTTGGAAATTTACTTGGAATCTTTTATATAGATAAAAGGAACGCGTGCTGGAAGGCCTGAAATCCTAGTCCCTTTCGAAGTACTCCGCCTTGGATGACACATACTTGTTTGAGCATTTTTTTTTTTATCGAGAATGCTCGATGAAATTATGTATCCCGAGACATGCGAATCATGTATCCCGAGACAGAGAAATAGTGAAATACACGAACATGATCGCAGATATCTGTTTAGGTTCGTCCCGTCCGGCTTGAGTCGTGGTGTGCAATGCTTCATACTTCACTGCACTTGCAAGCAAAAAAATTGGGTACGACAGGAGCGCAAGTTCGGCGGAACGGGCGGAACCGAGGAGGCCACTTGCAACTGAACTGCACGCAGAACTGACCGATCACACCTTTATTGAGAGCACGCTCTTTACTGAACCGCACAATAAAAGACGACAAGAGTATCTCGTCCGACGAACATTCAAGTCAACTCACGCCTGTGCGTAGCTTTCTGTGCTTTTCTAGAGATTTGGTTAAATTCCTCGAGCACGACGCCAGCTGCCAGCTGTTGTTTACTGTTGTACATCGTAAAACCCGCGACGGAACCAAAAAGGACAACCGCGATACTTTTTATCTGCCTCGGGTTTTAGTAGGTGCGTACCAATGTTGCCTGTACTTGTTTGTTTTCTGCCAGTTTAGGCGAAATGAGCCACACGCTTGTTTCGAGCGGTTTAAATTTAAATAAATAATAACCAACGCACAAAGAAAACAAGTTTTAAGTACTTTTTGAGCTTTTTGAAGTGACTTTTACTATTAAACGACTGCATGCACTTGAATGTTCAATTCAAGAGTTTATAAAACGTGACTACCCCATGCTTGTCACCTTCCAACAGGGTGCTAACTCTCAATGGCTCGAGCCCAGTGGGTCGTTAGGTAAGCCTGTGGGGTAGTTACAGCCGTCAAAACGCACGATGACTAGGGGGGGTGCTCACTTTTTCTTAGAGTGCAGTTGTCTCTATGATATGTAGTAAACTGCCCAAAATATGCACAGCAATAGTGCCGTAATTTGGAATGTTTATACTTTTTCCTGACATTCTTTATTTGGTATTCGGAAAATACACCGTTTAGTCTGAATTGTCCTTTCCATTTAAGAGTCACTGCCGCAGGTCCCCAAAAGCTTCCTCAGCCTCCAAACTCCCTGCAACTGGACTCTCTGACAACAGAGGAAAACAGGAGTAAAAGCAAGCATTCGAACGTCTGTCTAGTGGTAGATGCAGCACTGGTAGCAGAAAATGTGGAACCTGTTAAGGGCGACAGTCTGCGTGAGAAAAGCTTCTGGTACTTTAGCTTCAGGACAATTCGATTTAAGTAAAATCTCAATTTTAGGGCTTAATGGACTTATAATGAGCTAGACACCATAACTTACATTTGTTATATATTACTTGAGGATTGATATAAACAAGTCCACAGATACCACCCCTGTAGTCCATTGAAATACTATCCGAATCCAGCAAAGGTAAAGTGCGAGCAATGTATATAATAAATGTTCCTTGTTTGTTTTTTTACTTTGCCCCTGCACTTGGGCTGTCTTACTTGTGATTCTCTCCCCATGGTCGAGACTGTATTTAGCACGTAGTTCGAGCAGCATGCAGCTTTTCTGCTTCGGCGATCTTGTTTAAACACGGAGATACAAAAAAAAAAAAAAAATAGTATACATAATTTGCCAATTCATTCGGACCATCAGCAGCGTTTATTGTGCGAGATGTAAATCTGTAGTGATGCCCCTGCAATTGTGGCCATATCTCTTTATTTTCACATACCAGCTGTGGTTCATGCGTTGCCTGGCCTGTCAGCCATGCTTAAAATGTTGCTTGAAGTTTCGCCTGTAGCGACAGGCCATACCTCAATAAAGGCACATATAAAAATTTACACTTCCTACGAAAAACACGCCAAAAAAAAAATTAAATAGAAACGAGCGCGCCGACAGCTAGCGTCGTCACAGCCTCCACAGGGCGAGCGGGGCGAGTCCGGGAAAAATTCTCTCCTCGCCGTGACGTCACCCCGGTTCGCCGTAAGGGGGCGCCAGGCGAACTTCTCGGGGCTAATAATCTGCGGCCTAGAACTTGATCTAATCTTTGCAAGATGTTAATAGAGCTTGTTCTGTCCAGAAATGCCCCCCGGAGGAACCAGAATGGGCGGCGCCATCCAGGAAGGCGACCTTCCACTTCACGGGATACCGGCGGAACCAGCCGGCCCAACTCCCAGGGTGGTCAACCCTTCCGGCAGAAGACCAGTCAGCCCAACGCACCGGGTGGCCAACCCGTTCGGCAAGAGAATGGCCAGACAAGCCGACAGGGTGGTCAACCCGGTTGGAGGGGGGAACGGCCAGACCAACCGACAGGGTGGTCAACCCGGTTAGCAAGGAGCAAGACGGACCAACCTTCAGGGTGGTCAACCTGGTTGGCAGAGAAGGGGTGAGCAATCCCGACGTCGACCACGTCATCGAAGGCAGGGCGGCGGAGACGCGGAGGACCGGAGAGTCCCAGGGACACGCTGAAGGACGAGGTGCTGAAGATCATGTCGGTGCAGAAGCAGACGCGTGCCGGCCAGCGCACCCGCTTCAAGGCCTTTGTGGCCATTGGGAACTTCAACGGCCAGTGCTCCAAGAGCTCCAAAGAGGTGCCAGTCCTTCCAAGTGCTCCAAAGAGGTGGCCACGGCCATCCTTCAAGCCATCATCCTGGCCTAGCTGTGCGTCATCCCCGTCCGTAGCGGCTATTGAGGAAACAAGAGCGGAAAGCGCCACACCGTACCCTGCAAGGTGCGTGCTGATGTGGCTGATCCGGCGCCCCGCGGCACAAGCATCGTGTCCGCCCCAGTGCCCACGAAGTTGCTGCACATGGCGGGCATCGAGAACTGCTACACCTCGGCCCGCGTCTCGACGGCCACGCTGGGCAACTTTGCCAAGACCACCTACCTGGCCATCCAGCAGACGTACAGCTACCTGACCCCGGACCTGTGGTGGGAGCGAGAGCTCATCAAGTCCCCCCACCAGTTTACCGATCACCTGATGCACGTTCACCGCCACCAGCAAGGCGGAGATGGGCGACTTGGAGTCCAGTGCCTCGGTCCAGGGACTCCGGATGCTCCGGACCCCCCCGGAGTTTGAGGCTTGAGGGGAGGGGAGTGTGGGAGACAACGAGCCACGCTGAACGTGGATGGACGGCCCCGTGAGCGGCGAGGAAGAAGAAAAAGGGACGCTCGTGGTAGGTGCGTGTGGACAGAGTTCGAAGGGCCGTGACGAACGAAAGAGGCGGTGCTGAACGAGCCCAGGGAAGACCCGGACACAGGGCAACCTTGGCCTTCCACAACATCGACGGCACAATTTCAGTATTCATAAAGTGTTTGTCTGTGATAGCGCTTCTTGTGTGACTTCCTCGGAGCGAGTAGAACTCGGCCTGATCGGGAATTGACAGGTGACCCACACTACCTACCTTCCTACCAACCCACCCACCTTCCCCTCCCTCCTACCTACCTACCTACCTACCTACCTACCTACCTACCTACCTACCCACCCCCTCCCTCCCCCTCTCTCTCCCTCTCTCTTCATATATATATATATACCGTTTTTTTTTATTTCTTCAGATTTGTTTTACAAAAGCCGTGAAAGCTACACCTATGCGGTTTGGGCAGACGGGTAATACGGCCAGGCGGACATTATGTGGGTGGTTAATCTTTGCGATAAGTCGGATAATAATTAAAATTCGTTAATAAACTTTTTAATTAGTGAAAATAGACATATGGTTCCACTTAGAAGCATGCAGACCATCATCGAAAACATTAAATCAGCTACTCTTAGAAGGATATGACGCCAGGACAGCATTTTACGGCGTTGTGTAAAAACGCTTTATTTGGACGCGCTTCTAGGTTTCGATTTTTTATCGGAGCGCATCTCTGCGCCCGCAGAGCTGCACCCTAGTAACTGAGACGCGCAACACACGTGCGCCCTACCTCCCTCCGTTCTACGTGGGAGGCGAAGGGGTGGCTTCGCGCAGCGACCACCGGGCAGCAAGACCGCGGGCACAAAGATGCGGTCTGATAAGAAACTGAAATCTAGAAACGCGTCCAAATAGAGCGTTTTTACAGAATAACGTAAAATGCTGCCCCGGCGTTATATCCTTCTAAGAATATTTCATTTAGTGGTTTTCGATGATGCTCTCTAAGTTTTTAATTGGAACCATATGTCTATTTTCACAAGTTAAAAAGGTGATTAAAAAATTTTAATTAATTAGCCGACTTATCCACCCACATAATTTCCGCCTGGCCGTATAACCCACCTGCACAAATCGCATAAGTGTAGCTTTTACGGCTTTTTTTTAAACAAATCTGAAAGAATAAAAAAAACACCGTATATATATATATGTATTAAACTACAAATTAGCAGTGGTATTGCGCTAGCGAATTTCATATATCAAATGCAATGTTGCCATATCTCACAAACAGGTCGACCTTGGGCTGACTAAACATCGAGATGTGTTATTTGCTCCCGCAATGGCGATCGTAATTGAAATTTTATTTAACTACCAGGGAATTTCTTGCACTTTCCATACTTTCCGAGCTTTAGTACGCGGACTATATACATGTTTAAAAACTGAAACTTTAGGCTGTGCGGGCTGTCTACGCGTGGGGACTATACAAGAATTTTGTTTTTCAAGGTCGTGCATTATGACGAGAAGTAAAGATTTTTCTGGATCAAAAAGTACGTTAATGATGATTTATGTATGATCCAAACTTCTCTGTGAGCTAAGAAAGTAGACGTTTGTCAATGTGTGCCGTGTATGTGAAGACTTTCGTGTCGACTAAGCACCAGGTGTGGACTATGTAAGTAAGAACTTTTGTTTTAACCCCAAATTTGTCCCCGCGGACTATACACCGAATGCGAAGTATAGCCCGGAAAATGCGGTACTTGTTTTACTAAATACAACCTACGAATACATTATGCAAATAGGTATAGTTAAGTAAAAAAAACAAAATAATGAAATTGTTCTATATACACGTATTTTAAATACTGCCGATCATTAGAAGAAGAGAATGAGGAATTTTAGCGCACCGTTACCGTGTTCCGCGTACCGCACTACCGAAGCCTTAGAAGTATTCTTTTAAGCGCGCGCCCCGCAGTCACGGTATCACCCGCATGCGAGCTTAAAAGCACGCTTCAAAGGCTTCGGTAGTGCGGTACCGGTAATGGTTTGCGAAAAGTCCCTAATGTCGGTCGCGTGTTAGAGTCAACAAACTTGGGTACTACCTGGAGGCGATCCTTCTTGAGTTGGTTCCAGTTGCCCCAGAGAAGCTCCGGACTGGGCCCCGGTATGCCGTGTCGTCGAAACACTCCGTGAGCGTGACGACGCTGGAACACCCAGAACAGGACGCCCGGTACCACCACCAGGACCAGGAAATTCATCAGGTTCCAAATGAAGTCGGCCATGGCAAAAGACTTGGGCCTGCGTGAGTCTTACGCGAGAACGTTGCCCCAGCCGAGGGGACATCCGACCCCTTTATAAAGAAGGGTATCTCGCCCAAGCGACGAGCCAAAACTTGCCGGCAAGATTAGAGGGTTCAAAATACTTGCCATTCCACGAGCCAGACATGTACACGTCTTTCAAATACAGAAACATAATATTGCTCGTTACTCATTCCAAAAGTCACTAAGTTTACGTTATTATATTTACGGGGATTTAAAGGGATCGCGTTACCTCAGCTAAAAGTATTGCGTTATTTTTCTCGTAACTCTCAATGTGTATTTTTTAGAAACCAGTAGCCGTTTCTAATACTTGTCGTTAATTATTCCTCGCATTTAACGCGTCCATTCAGGGATAACTGTGGCTATACCGACATACCCTGTGCACATCTTTTTATGGTCTATCTAGCGTTTCCTCGTCGGGCAAGTTACAGGCACGAGCTGCGGTGAGAGATGAAAGTTGGGTACTTGTGCTTACACGTTTCCCTCTAGAAGCAAGTAAACACCGTTGTTCGTTGCGTCTTAAAAAATTAACCAAACTGCATTACTGGTTTCTTCTGTTAAACGTAACTACGTTGTTACTCCGTCACTGAAGAAAGTAACTAGGTCCAAGTACAGTGGTCCTGAAGGCGAAGTGTGCTGTCCGCGGTGCGATTCCACAGAGGCGAAGGGGGTCGCCGGCACCACGACAGAACAGCACAACACGCGAGAAAACAGTACGGTCAAAACAGCCCAGCTTCAAAACAGCACAGCTTCAAAACAGCAGCACGGCGTCAAAGCAACACGCGTCAAAATAGCACGCGACAAAACAGCATACCGTCAAAACGGCACAGCGACTGAAGAGCACGTGCCAAAATAGCACGGCGTCACAACAGCACGATGTCAGAACAGCACAGCAACAAAACAGCACAGCGTCAAAACATGACATTGACAATATAGCTTGGGTTCGGCGTTTTCGGTTTGTATTACTTAAATTCTGCGCACTTTTTTTCGGTTTTTATTCCAAACAAAAGTTTTCGGTTTATTGCGGTGAATATTTGTAGACTTATAAATTTCTCAGTTATATTAGGTTTATTGACTAAAACCAGTATACTAACGAAAATGCAAAAATTAAACGCGTTTGTGTAAAATGTATATTGGGTACCAGGTACTGGTCTTCTTATTTGTTGCCGTCTTTGGCAGCCGATGCGACCTGTTCTGTAAGACGCACTGGGGCCTTATCGTGATCTGATATTATCGTCGTGTGCTCGTATTTGTACACAGGACGAGCATGAGCTTCAGTACCACTTCGGTCGTAGAGGCAAATATCAGAATGAAGAAATTAGCAAGCATTGCACTCGGTGCGTTTTCCCCCATTTTCACGACTGCGAGAGGTGATAAATTCGCGCGGACGGCAGGAACGACAATAAAATACTCGTATTTATGCCCTCTTCTAGTAGACGGAAGCTAGGGGTGTCAAACAATGCGCGGCATTTACGGACGCTATTGATTTCCGTTGTTTGATTTCACGATTAAACTTTCTTCTTTTAACAAAGAATTCGGCACAAATCTCTATCAGGTGAAAACCCCAGATATCGTCCTGAAGACCCCTGCGCCCCCGGAGCTTTTGTTGAAAGTTGAACCGATCTTTCGCAGACAAGCTTAAAAATGCGAAAGGAAGCGGTCATTTGGTCAGTAATGAGTAGGGTTCCGTGTTTTCAGAGTTTAGTTTTTGTTAAGTTCGGAGGGTGTTTTTCTGAGTTTATTTTTTGCCTAAAATTCGGAGTTTATCGGAGTTTATTTTTGTTTGATTCCGAATCTTCAGAAATTCGGAGCTCAATTTCGCAGTGTTATAGAAAAAATCGTAAGGGTGCAGGCGAGCTGGTGAATATTAACCATGTTGAATTAACCTGAGACTGGGGTAGAGAAGAAACATCAAAACGTAGAAGGGACAGAAAATAGAGCGGAGACGTCTTCCTGTCTAATGTCTGTCTTTTCTACGGTTTGATGTCTCTTCTCTACCCCAGTCTCAGATTAATTTAACATGCTTCGCTCTGTTTCTTATTAAACATAAACAAATAATATCAAAATGTAAACGTATGCTGGACAAAAAAGGAAAAAAAAACGCGGTTGTATCAATTAATATTTTCTTCAATTGGATTTGGCGTTGGTGCTATACTACTGGCAATACTAATTTGTCTTAGAACAAAAGTGGCACACAAGTGTTATTTCGATAAATTTCGATACCTTAAAAGCAATAACCCACTGGGGGTGGTCGCTAAAAAGCCTGTATTCATTCCATGCTATTCCATTAACCTACTGCGCGACCGCAAGAGGTAGAGTGGAAAAGGATGAAATAGAGAAGTTTCAACTGTCCTCTTCCCCACTTTATGTAATTTCCATGGTCCATAGCTTTCGCGGTTACAAAAACACAACCTCTCCTTCCTCTCGGGCACAAATAGTATGACCCAAAACCGAAAACATAAACAGTGACTTTTGTCTTGACCCGATAGTACATTGACCTATTGTCCTGACCGAAATTTGAAAGGTATGTGTGGTGGCATTTTCCCAGGACCATTTACTCTACGCGCTGATTAAAGCATTAATTGTAAAATATATTTGTGTGTGTGTGTGGGAGGGGGGGGGGGAGGAGGGGATTGGCACATCGAAATTCAGAGTTTATCAGATAAATCCGAATAGACGAAACTTTTACCGGCGGGTGTTTTTCGAATTTATCCGAAAACACGAAACCCTAGTTATGAGTCACACTGTCCCCCCCCCCCCCCCCCCCCACCCACACACGCACAAACACACACACTCACACTACTCCAAACGCCCTCGAAAATACTGCACGTTTTCAGTTAAGACCGAATATGGAAAAATAAATTCGGCGTAATTTTACCGGCTATATTTGGTTTAACCCTAAAACGCGGAACCCTAAATATAGCGTTTGAATTAAAAAATGCACGTCTCAAATAAGGCACTGTAAAGGAATTGAGGTTCTAGGCCAATTCGTTGAAAGCCAACTCGTCGACGGCCAATTTTTCGAATCGGTTCTTTTGGAAGCAAGTTCGGAGTGGGGAGTATACTCGATGCGCGCATAACGGTTCCCAGGGCAGTACCGAAGCCCCCGCTGGTGCGTATTCTGGCTATTTTGTAGCGTGAGCTACACTGGCCGAGGTTGAGCAGTTTCGCGTGGCTCGCATAATTAGCCGTGCTCCGTGCTGCGCATGCACGAGGAGCAGTGACGTCACATGGCGCACAGCTGGCGCGCCGGAGCCGCCGCCGCCGCGCGATCCGCCGCCGCCGCGCCCGCCTCGTCGGTCTGCGCAATACAGAGGATTGACGTCATAGCCGCGGCAGACGCACTGGCGCCACCGCGTGCCCAGCTGTGCGCCTCCGTTGCGCAGTAGCCAAGTCTGACGCTGCACCGGAGCCGCTTGATAGCGCCTCTCATTTTGTGCGCATAAGTTCACGCTATATGTATATCCTGGCATAGCCGAGCTAAGCCACCGCAATTTTTTCGAGCAGTTTTGCTCATTTTGACGCGCAAGCTTGCTGGTGAAATCGTCTACAGTAAATAATTCAATCGCACGGAAATGTGCTTTCGTTAATTGTTAAAAGTAAAAAAAAAAAAAAAAAAAAAGTGTGTGCGGCAACGGTGTGTGCAGCCCATGCTGCAGTGTAAGGCCACAGCATTGAGGCTGTGGCATGTTACTGCTTCACCGGTTTCCACTTGATAAAGGCCTTCGTCGGCAATAATCTGCGAATTTAACTCAAAACGCACAACCTCTCGCCTGCAAGCTCCAGCCGTGTGTTTCCAGGAGGGTGTATTCACGGTGAATGAACCCCGCAGAATCGGTGCCCATGGTACACGTTGAATACACTCCACATTAAAGTCACCTTATCTTACCGGTTCTATCAATGCATCTGTAACCGGCGCATCTCCCGCTTTTTTGGGTGGGGGACGTTCTACGCTTAGGTGATAATTACGAAACGACGGGTACTACGGAACCTGACCGGACCGCCACAAACCAGGCAGTTCATAACTTGAACTTATGGGGATACCTTTTTCCCAATAACTTTTCCTCTTTCCCTGATACTGCAAAAAAGACCAGACAACGCAGCCAACAACGACGCGAAGGCATCCCCTCTAACTACCCAATCTTTTCAGAGATTAGCGTAGTTAATTAGTTGTAACTACTGCTAACTTCATTGGTTTTTAGCAATCACACAGCAGCAGCAACCGGGACACTGATTTGTGTGCGATCCCGTCGCCGCCAGCGTATATTTCTTTTTATTGTTTCTCCACTAGCTGTTAAGTAATGCCATGCAATATCCAACCCCTTTTCTTTACGTTCTGTTTTGTTTTCATAAAATGCTATCTATTACAGCCTTTTTCCATGCGTGCTGTTTTTGTCGCGGTGCTGTTTTGATGCCGTGCTGTTTTAGAACGTGCTCTTCTTTCGCTGTGCCGTTTTGACGCCGTGCTGTTTTGTCGCGTGCTATTTTGACGCGTGCTGTTTTGTCGCCGTGCTGTTTTGTCACCATGCTGTTTTGACGCGTGCTGTTTTGACCGTGTTGTTTTGTAGCGTGCTGTTTTGTCATGTGCTGTTCTGTCGCGTTCCCGGGGTCGCCGCAGCGATGACTGCGCAGATGGCGCTGTGAGCTGCAGGAGCGTAAAGCCCCTCTATCCTGGGAAAGGTGGCAGTATCCTTTCGGCTTTGGACTTCCGGTCGTCATGAATTTCCCAAGATGTTGCTACGTCGCAGCTGACGGGCTGCTCGCGCCGTGGCTGCGCCTGTAGAAAAGTCGACCGGAAAGCTTTTCACCGCTCCCTCTGGAACGGAAAATGAACCTCGGAGGAAGATCTTGCTTCACTGAATCGGTCGAAAAGATTTCAACCCGACGGGATCCGCAAAGTTATGCGAGGTGAGTGCTCTGTATAAAGCTCACCAGCATGCAAGAAGACAGCTGTTTAGAGCGAGTTATGCACTCCATTCCACCGTAAACGCGAGTGATGCAATAGCGACCACAAGATTGCCAACTTGGCATGCACGGGTGCCCGTGCCGTGGAAGTAAACGCCCCTACGCACAGTTGCGTTTGAGAGCGTTGCGTCGAGAAACGAAAGTGATTGACCGGCACATCTGCGCTTCGTATGAAGCGTGGATTCCAATTCAAGGACTTGCTTGTAATTGTAATTGTAATTTATTTGCACAAGAAGTATGATGTATATGCCACGACGTGCGAGGCTAGGCAGAAAGGTAACAACCCTTACGCTTGTGCGCCTGCTAGCCGGTCGCCGCATACACCGTGGATGAGGGGAAAGGAAATGGGGAAAAACAATTTGGGTAAGTATAAATAGTCAAAACAAAAACAAAAACCGCAAAGCAACAACAGTTGCTTTGCTGTTTTTGCAAACAACAGCAACAACATGCGACAAAAAAGGTATGGATGTCGTGCGTTCTCGCAGTCGCAACGCAGTGAAACGCTCTCAAACGCAACTGTGCGTAGGGGTCTTTGGTCGTTCTAAACGGCCTGCTCCTGCTCGTGGTATCGGTGTCGCTCCCAATTACGGGTGCACGCGGAGTACGCGCTCTCGTCAAGTGTTGCGTACGTGCTCGCGTACCATACTTTGTTGCGCACACATAGCTTACAACGCTGCCGCGGCTGCGGACCCGAGCATGAGGATGTATCTATACTTCGTCTCAATATAAGTGCGAACGCAGCCAGTGCGACAAGCACGAGTGTGTTTTCTCTGATGACGCTCTTACTGGACGAGCGTGTGTGCTTAGCCCGCTCAAAGTGCGTTCGCTCTCGTAGTATCAATAGGGTCTCCCTCGCTCGCAGTCTTATTGAAACAAAAACACAAGCAAATAAAACATTTGAGATCAACCCCACACTCGCGCGAGCAGCTTTGACAGCGCAAACTTTACGTGAAGGTCTTTGGCAGGCTAACCTAGGATCTGCAGAAACGGGCGTTTGAGGTGGCGTTACATGATGTGTTCTCGACTAAAATCCGATCACTCCATTCTATTACAGGACTTTTTCAGTATCCACCAATTCAAAACACTAATCATGCAAAACAAAGGAGAGCAAAAAATTAATAAAAATGCTCTCCCAAATATTTCTTTTTTCGTTACCTTCAACCTAGAGAGTAAACCACCACTGCAAGGGAACTGGAAATGTAGGTGGTATGTACAACATCTCACAAACCATTTTTTTTCAGTAAGACACGTTATCTGTTTTACAATACAAATTCGATACACAAACTGATAATTTTGGATGCCTCCTTTACAAAATGCAGTTCCATTTATTTGTTTTGGTTGGCTCCCTAAAGTCCCCGAGGCACCCCACCACAAAGCAATGCCCACAGTACTGAAACATCCCCAGAACGAACTGCTGCAGCAACCGCAGCTGCTCTTTAGTTTGGCTGTCCGATACTGTTTCTTGGTCGATCGAGGCACACTTACCACTAGTGCCATCTCTGTCCATTCTAGGAGCGTGTGTCCTCCGGAGGGCCCCCACTGCAGCAAGGTTCAAGCGGAGCTTTTCCCTCGGGGCAATCTGCCGCAGTGACCGCAGCTGTTGGTGAGTTTGGCAGTCCGATACTCTTTCCAGGTCAACTGAGGCTCACCTATCACTAGTGCTGTATTTGTCGATTCTAGGCGAGTGTGTCCTCCTGAGGCCCCCCAGGAAGTTTCAAGCGGTGCTGTACAGAACCTGACTTTCCCAGCTTCCTTAGAGCAGCCTGGTTCGGCAGTCCCCTTCAGCTGCTGGGGAGTTAAGCACAATGATAGTGTTTCCAAGTCGACCGAGGCACACCTACGACTGTCGACCGAGGCACACCTACGACTGACGGGCTGCTGCGCCCTGTGGCTGCGCCCGCAGAAATTTCGACCGGAAAGCTTTACAGTGTTCCCTCTGAAACGGAAAATGAACTTCAGAGGAAGATCTTGCTTCACCGAATCGGTCGAAAAGATTTCAACCCGACGGGAGCCGTATAGTTATGCGAGGTAGGTGCTCTGTATACTCATTAGCATGCGAAAAGACAGTTGTTTAGAGTGAGTTATGCATTCCATTCCACCGTAAACGCGAGCGATGTAATAGCGAGCACAATACTGCCAACTTGGTATGCACGGATGCCCGTGCCGTGGAAGTAAAGGCCCCTACGCACAGTTGCGTTTGAGAGCGTTTGACCGCGTATCTATACTCCGTTTCAATATAAGTGCAAGCGCAGCCAGTGCGACAAGCAGGAGTATGTTTTCTCTGACGACGCTCTTACTAGACGAGCGTGTGTGCTTAGCCCGCTCAAAGTGCGTTCGCTCTCGTAGAGTCAATAGGTCGCTCGTAGTCTCATTGAAACGAAAAACGCAGGCAAATAAAACATTTAAGATGAATCCCAACCTCGCACCAGTAGCTTTGACAGCGCGCAAACTTCATGTGCAGGTCTTTGGCAGGCTAACCTAGGATCTGCAGAGACGGACGTTTGAGGGGGCGTTCCACGATGTGCTCTCGGCTAAAGTCCTATCTCTTCAATCTATTACAGGACCACTTCAGTATCGACCAATTCAAAACGCTAATCATGCAAAACAAAGAAGAGCGAAAAATCGGGGAAAGATGCTCTCCAAAACATTTCTTTTATCGTTACCTTCAACCATGAGAGTAAACCAGCACTACAAAAAAACTGTAAATGTAAATGGTATGTACAACATCTCACAAAATATATATATATTTTCTTTTTCTTCAGTGAGACACATTGCATGAGTTTAATGATACAAATTCGATGCACAAACTGATGATTTTGGATGCCTCTTTTACAAAATCAATTCCATTTGTCTGTTCTGGTTGCCTCCCTAAAGTCTCCAAAGCACCCCCAGCAAAACCTGAATAGTACACCACAAGGTAGTGCCCGCAGTACTGAAACATCCCCAGGACAGACTGCTGCAGCAACCGCAGCTGCTTTTTAGTTTGGCTGTCCGATACTGTTTCGTGGTCGACCGAGGCCTATCTACCACTAGTGCCATCTCTGTCCATTCTAGGAGAGAGTGTCCTCCGAAGGGCCCCCAGCAAGACCCAAGCGGAGCTTTTCCCTGGGGGATCTGCCGCAGTAACCACAGCTGTTGGCGAGTTTGGCAGCCCGATACTCTTTCAAGGTCAACTGAGGCTCACCTACCACTAGTGACGTCTTTGTTGATTCTAGGCGAGTGTGTCCTCCTGAGGCCCCCCAGCAAGTTCCAAGCGGTGCTGTACCGAACCTGTTTCCCAGCTTCCCCAGAGCACGCGGTTGCACGGTTGGACGAGCAGATCTAGAGCGGCTTCAGGACGGTCGGATACGAATGGAGGCTCTAAATGAGGTAATTGCCACACTCGTCTGACGAGAAAAGTCGACACGATCAGCATATCGACCGCTTCAGCTGACCGAGACGTCGAGACGCTTGGAAACGTCCTGAGGGCGCCTCCGTCGCAAACCGGAAGTTCGAGGTGGGGTAAGGAGTTGTTTTTAGAGGAGAAGGAAAAAGAATGCGCCACTTTTCCCAGATACAGAATATTTTCCCAGATGCTTCTAGGTACTTATCAAAGTCACCGCCGAAAAAAAAGGAAGGAACGCTACCGCAGCGTTCAGGTGTTCCCCAATTCGAAGCGAAGACGAGTGGACAACATGCTGCCAGAAGCGGCTTCTAATGATATTGGCCTCCTGAACGATGTCGAGCTTCCTGATCAAGATCGTCAGAAACTGTCATTTTCAGGGTGGACGAGGCCAAACGGATGGCGGGAAATGTTCCTGCCGTGTGCTGAGGACATTTATTTACGCAGAGTGCGAATCCGATGCTGTTTAGCAAAGCAAGATAGCTGTAAAGAAGCAGGTGCAGATTGCGATGCAAGCTAGGGGAACTTTCGAAAGCCAAACATCCCGGCTTTGGAAAGTTGGAATGTTTTTACATTCCAAAGCCGGGATGTGGCAAACATGATGCGGAGCTTACACTGAGTATAATGAAACTTTACGTACTTCTCCGTTTCCGCTTCTATTCCAAATCTTTAAATGAGATGCGCATGCAGCTCTAAACGTGTACAAACCAACAGCCTGAAGATAAGGTGTAATTAAGCTGCGAGTTGCCTAGGCGGAGTTGTAGATTTGGTTCGTACAAAAGCTTTTGTTTGCTTATGAAGAGGTGAAGAGGTTTGGACTAACAAAAAGGCGGAAGTGTCGGCCTGAAGAAATTTAAATGACAAATAAAGCATTCCATAGTTCTGTTTGTTTTGTTGGTCTCTTCTTTGTGCGAGACCAGTCTGAAGAGCGAAATCAGCACCAAGTTGCATTCAGAGGTCGCCTCCTCACTGTTACGTATGCCAATCAATGCAAAATGAATTAGATATGAACGAGTCAAGGTATTAACATTTATTTGCAGCTAATATGATGTGCGAGTCAATGCACTAAAATTCTGCCAAAAGTGTTTTGAACTAATGTACATTACTCGTTAAGATTTCTAAATGGAAAATACCTGGCTAAAATAGCCAAAACGGTAGCAGTGGTCTACGATCAGGCGTGTCTTTCGGCACGCACGCTATACCAACAGAACTGCGGCTGTGCGTTCCGGAAGCGCTAGAATTCGTCATAGAAGGGAGGGCAGCAGTTAATAAACAAATATAATCAACTGCTCCGTCACAACGAAACCAGAAAATGATACAAAAACCAGCCGCACAATCCGCTTAAGTCTGAGCGGCTCCCGCAGCGCTCCTGCTACAGCAGCGCCCCCACAAACCTCGCGGAAGAGTCATCGCGAAAAGGACCCGTTCTCCGCCGCCGCACGGCACACTTCCCCTTCTAGCTCAGTGCAGTACAAGTATCGCGTTACGTACAACACGTCTTTTTTTCAGGGTGGCCACAGACGGGTCTGCGACAGCTGGTGCGCCTTCTGACGGCAGACTTCCGCAACGCTTCCGCTGGAGACACCAGACGAGCTACGCTTCAGAGAAGCTAGAACCACTGAATGAACTACGCGCATGCGCACTCCATTATTTTATACTCTTGTGGGCGCCGTCATCTTGGTGCTTAGTGCAGACCATGAAACAAACGGTAATCGCTGCGATTTGAAAAAGAAAAAATAAATAAAAACGACATTTTGAGTTTTGGACTTGTGGTCAGGAATGTCGGACTACGATGTAGTTTTGCTCTGTCGCGAACCATTTGAACATTTCTGGAGGACGGAAAATCGATTCCTGTCATTTCAAATAAATCGTCAGATAACGGGCAACCACGCTTTTAAGGACGAAGATGGCTAAAGAGTCGTTATCCTAAGGCCAACGTTGCTAAAACACTCGGCTGTGAAACTCAACCTTGAAACCTCTACCGCTCGTGACCACCGGGGCCAAAATATATATGATTACCACGTCTCCCTTTAGAGGCGAGTCAAGACATGAAAGTTGCATTATGCAGCAGCCGTGAGCTGACACTGAGAGTTGGCGCCTAGACTCCAAAGGAAACTTTGGAGTCTAGGATATGAGAATCTGACCGCCTTCAATTGCCAGTTCGGCTGTCGTGCTAGCATTTGGGACATGCCCAGTTCATTGAAAGTAAGTGCATTTTGCGTAATTTCTGGAATTCTTAGTCTACAAATGTTTACAAACCCAGCTGGGCTATGGTTTCCCGCATTGCACCACTAGATCTCTTTCAATTATTTCGAAGCACGCGTAGATAAAGAACAGAAAGCGCCATTTACAGGATACAATCTACCCTGCTCTCCTGTGATTATTATGACATTTCTTGAATACGGATTTTCCAAGACTGCTGAAATGTAAGCTTTACTCCTTGCCAAAAGTTTTATTTCTGCATTTTTGTATTTCCGCTTTTCTCGATTTATGATATGATCTTTCATTTTCAAGAATCTAAATAATAAATGTCAGGTTTTATGTTTTAAATGGAAACAAAAAAAAACATTGTATAACGCAATGTCTACACTGTTTAATGGAGTAATAAAAAAATAATAAAAAATAGTTAGCGCGAACGTAGAACTTAATTTAGTTGCTTTCCTCCAAGATATGTAGCAGTTTATCATACGTACATTTCCTACATCTGCGTGTTTTTAGATACAGTATTTCCTAATATATTCATGCAAAACTTTCCTTTCGTCTTAGCAGGTGCGACGTTGTGGAGGACTTTGGGGACCCCGAAATTTTGGCGTTAAGTTTATCGATGTTGTGCCATCACGTGGATAAAGAACGTTAAGTGCGTGTTGCTTTAGGCAGCAAATATTACGTTGCGGCGCCAGACACAGCTATCTAAGTTCTGCGAAATATTACGTTTTCTTCCCAGGAGCTGTCACCGCCAAAAACCCGCCAGTGATTCGGAAAGACTTTCAAGTGGCTCCGCTATGGGTTGGCTTTACCTCGCACGTCAACAAATTGATTTCAAACAAACGAATGTAGGCGCACCGTTTTCCTAGCCTCGCCCTCAGTTATTTGTTCAATCGGCTTTTAGCGTTATTCTTAAGTGTTATGAATATTAATAACTTCTGCGCTCAAGCGTTTCTGTTCCAGGATGGATAAGCGACAGACGACCCATGGTTGCACTATTGCAACCATGTTTACTCGCTCCCGTGCGTTACGTCACTTTGTCCCCGGAAAGTGGTCATTCACCGCTCTGCTTTGTTTTCAAATTTCAGTTTGATATCGCCTACTGGACGAAGTGTCACATTGGGCACCGTCACTGAAATAGGATTGACCGTCTCTTCACTTGGGATCACCCTGTACTTGCGCAGAATCGCACAAAGCGCCATTTTGATTTCGAGCAATGCTAATCTCTTCCCAAAGCAGTACCTGGGCCCTAGGCCGAAGGGAATAAACGCGAGCGAATGGCGCTCCGGGTGCTCTTCGGCGAACCTGTCCGGGAGGAACCTGGAAGGCTCGGGCCAGGAGTCGGGATCTCGGTGAATGTGCCAAGCGGGAGCGAAAACAGAGGTTCCAGCCGGAATGAACTGATCCCTCACGGTCATGTCCCGGGGACACAGTCTTGCAATCATAATTGGGAGGGCGGGGTACAGTCTCAAGGTTTCGTTGATCACCATATCTAGGCGTTTGAGATTTTGGATACTGTCCAGGGATATCTCATCGTCGTAGGGCAACACGGTGTCAATCTCGGAATGCACCTTGTCTTGTTCTTCGGGATACGTGGCTAAAACGTAGAGCGCGAATCCAATCCCCATAGCTGTTGTCTCGAAGCCAGCGACAAGAAGAACGATGGAATTGGCAATGACGTGACGGTCCTCAATGAGAAGATCGCTCTTCTGGACGTTGTATGTCTTGTCCTCAACACCGGCTTGAGCGTCAAGCAGCATCTGAAGCATGTCGTCTTCACGGGGGCTTTGTCCTTTACGCCGCTTGTTGATATTTTCGCGCACGTTTTCGGCGATGCGACGGAGCATTTTAGAAACACTGGTAAACGGGTAGATAAGCTTAAGGATGCTCCTTATTCCAGGCAGGGCGAGAGTGCTCTCGATGACGGTTGAGTCTAAATCTTCAAATATTCGCCTGAGCCCGAGCAGCAACGGGTCGTCCGACTTCTGTTGGCAGTTTACCTGTGAAGTAGGTGTGAGACGCTCTTTAGAGCCACAATAATTGCGTTGCTGTACTATTCGTAACTATTTTTTAATAAAGGAAGAATGTTTTTTTTTTTGCAGCATCAAGATAACAAAACATACAGCAAAAACTAAGCGACAGGGATTAAATTTGTATTCGAGATTTCCTCGTCCCACTAAAGGGACAAATAGCTACAAACGACTTCGAAACACGCAAGCTAGCGACAAACACCGAATCACCTGGTGGACACGACGCTGAACACACGGTCAAGGAAACGTTTTCAAGGGAACTGAAGTTATGAATAAAATACTTTAAAACACACGACGCAGCTTTTGTGCCGACAAACACTGTGAAAGCAGGGAAATAGTTTTCCTTTTTTAAATATCTGAATAAGCTTCCGCTTAGTTTTTATTTGTCGCTGGCAATTTTCCGCAAACTTGTATGATTTTCCTAACCCCTAATCTTTAACCCTTTAAAAAAAAATTGTTTTACCCTATTCTTCTGCCGTTAAAGCAACTGTATTAATAGGACAGATTCGTCGGTACTATAGAAAATTTGTTTTGGATAACCTATAGTAAAAAAGAACAAACGCCATCAGTGTGCACCATAAGGCCCGACTGGTTCTGGGTTCCACTGAGGGTTACACAAATGCACACAGTTTCTCATCTATAGGCGAATATAGTCGCCTACAACTTGAGAAACACTGGGCATGGTTTATTTTGTTCACAATTTTGCTTTGTGATTATTTCTTTTTTTTTTTTCATTTTCATTTGCCGATGCCACAACCTGACTGGCTGCGGTGTAATAATACGATGCTGCGGACTTGCTTGCGTCCTGTCTAACACCAAACCATAGATTCTAAAGTGTTCACGTGACGCGTGTCCGGTATAACCACACGAGCACCCACCTTCCATGCTAGTGCGCACTTTGTGATGACGTCTAGGGAGTATCCCTCGGCCATGTCCATGATATCAACCAGCTCGTCACGTTCGTGATGCCTTTTGAGGACTCGCAGAAGCTCCTCCGCACATCTGCTCACGATTCGAGAGCAACGGTTCACCTTGCTGGCGGTGATGGTGGCATTGAGCACCGTGCGCACCTTCTTCCATTCCTCGCCTGAAAAACACCGTTTGTACCATATAAGCATCAACTGAAACAGCTATATTCCTCATTGACGTTGCCGTAATTTTATATACGCGTCAATAAGCAACCACGTTTCAAAACCTAATCGGGCCACCGTGGGTAGATCCCCAAAGGTTATTCCTGCATATCCCACACCGCCTGATGATGGTTACAAAATTGCAGAGGGGAAGCAAGTTGGCATAGAAGGGCAAAGGGAGGAATCATTCTTTTGGTTTTTAGTTTTTAGACCAGGTGGCGCAAGTTTCTGACCGTTATAAAGAGTACAGTCGCTGGCGTCCATCCAGATATCCCTTCATTCATATTACGGCAGAACTCTTGCAAGTTTGCGCACTTTCGCAAGGCTCTACTATCAAAGACGCACACGCAAACACACACACACGCACACACACACACGCGCGCGCTTATACACACACCAGCAACAGTCCTTGAGGGTTTTCAAGGTATTTCCAGAATTTCACACACATTCACTACTCGTTACTATATTTGCGCGTGTGTACATGTTTTCTTTTTTTTCTGTGGTACACTTTTTTGTTCGGACAAACAGCAAGGTAGGATGATAGAATGGAACGCATTGCAGGGCTCAAGCAAAACGCGTCTCCGAGCGGCGTGTTTGCCGTGGCTTCAAATGCGGTCTCTCGACCTCCGACCGATGACGTCATAAAAATGACGTCATCGCTACTGTGGCAGCGCCAAGATCCTGGCGCTGCCGCAGCAGCGACGCGGTAGATTCCTGTTCTCCTACGTGTTCAGCTTGACACACCACAGACTCTTCAGCAGCCAGGAGTTGCGACGCCACGACGACAGTGATTGCGTTCAGTTGTACTTTTTGCCATAACTTTTTCGATCTTTTTCGATCAGCTACCATGATTGCGACACCAAATAACAGGACACGCCGGCACCTCTACCGCCGCGTCGGGGCTTCTTGGAATGCATGGCCGGTACAAGATACCACAAACCCCAGTTTGAGACACGTGTCAGCCTAGTCTCGGAGGTTTGTTTGCTTTCGAGAGTAATTAACATTACCCACCGAGAGCGAGAGGTTTAATGGTGTTGCTAATGAATGAGCCACCTAGAATGGTGAAGATCTGCGAACATGCTCCTCCTCTTCCATGAAACGTCATCAGTGTCCAGTGGCGCCAACGGACTACTTCCAAAAATCCCGGTGCGGAACACTGGGCGGGTTGCATTATGGGACCTCTTTGGACATGAAGAAAGTTGCGGGGTTTTGGTTTCAATTGCCCCATTGACAAAGTAGTGAATGTGAGCACTGCATGGAAATAAAGTCAGCGCTCGCTTGCATTCCACTCATTCACCTTTGTGAGAGCCCCGTTTAAAGGCCGACGTACACTTCGCGCTTTCCACTTTTCTCCCGATTCCTCCTCTCCCCTTTCTACCCTGCCCAGCACTGCCTGCTTCCTCCTCCCCCATGGGGAGGAGGATCTTCAGTCTTGCAGAATCTCCAGTCTGGTAGTCGGCCTTTAAGCATGGGCCTCCAGTGGCCGCAGGACCTGCCTAGTTAAACATATAAAATAGCGCAAAAGAAGACAAGGTCAAGAAGTATACAGGACAATCGCCTGTCCTGTATACTTATGGTCCTTGTCTTTTTTTTGCGCTATTTTATACGTTTAACTAAGATGAACCAACTAGCCCAACAACATAGTACCGTACTAGACCTGCCTAGACTTAACGAGGAGTAGGAGTGCGGCCGGTCGCTGTGTTGACCTGCGTTTACCTGTGTTTGCTAGTGCACAAACTCTGATGTCGGGAGTACAACGCCCCCCCCCCCCCCCCCCTCCCAAACAAGAAAACGTCCCCCAGCATTCTATGCGTATTGGTTGGGAACACCAATAGTATGATAAATTTAAGGAAAGCCACATATTGGAAAAAGAAAGCACATGTATTTGGACGTGGCGGGATGTCGTGAAGCGAGATTGGAAAATCAAAGGTCTATTCAGGCAATACACTATTTACGAAGGTACGGAACACTCAGCGCGTTGTATCATGGAACATGGTTGGCCATGGAGAGGTGTGGCACGGTTTCGGTTTTTTTCGTGCCGTTGACGAAGCAGTGCACCTCAGCACTGCACGAAGATAAAGTCGACACTCGCTCGTATCACACCGACTCATCGTTGTGAGAGCCTCCGGCTGCGACACAGACCTCCAGTGCCGTAAGCGCCTGCCTAGAATTAGCAAGAAGCTGGAGTACGACTTGCCGCGTCCCACTGCTATCTGGCGGCCTGGCTACCACTCCGGAGTGCAACATGACCCTCCCGGCTCACGGATTATTTAGGAAGCCTATAGGACATTGAGCAGCCAACATAACAAAGTGACCGGCCCATGTATACTTCTCCCATGTTCCAACGTCGTCCTGTGTTCACCTGCGTACAAACTCCGGCAAGTCGGAGCCCGATAAAAACAACGTACCTCTGCATTCCATCCGTATCGGGAGGCAACAGCAACAGTACACTCTAAAAAAAGCCCGTGCGTCTACTTTCCCGCACAACACTCGGACAGCCAATCACTGCAACTTACAGAGGCAGCTCAGCAAATGACGAAGCCGAAGCATATGTTTAGACAAAAAAAAAAACCAGTCTTAGTTGTGACATAAAGCAGATCAAAACGTCACGCTTGCATTGCTTAATGTCACAACTCAAACTGCGGTTTTTGGTCTAAACATATGTTTCGGCGTCGTCATTTGCTGAGCTGCCTCCGTAAGTTCTGGTCATCGGCTCTCAGAGTGTTGTGCGGGATAGTAGACGCACGGGATATTTTTTAGAATGGTACTATAAATTTAAGGAAAGTAGCATATTTGAAAATACGAGCACTGTATTTGTTCTTGACGTGACGTCGTGAAGTGATGGTGGTCAATGCATGGAAACCGAAACCTAGTGGCCAAACGGTACCCAAGATGCTTTGTACGGCATTGCGCTGCCAGGCTCGCCTCGATTTGGAAAGAATCAGGGTGCCTCGATGTCAGTTCGCGCAGGCTTGCAAGGTGAGGACATCCTTTGAACCGCGCCACACCACCACCTTTTAGCCACGACACCATCTTGCCTCAAATGTAGTTAAGACGGAGTATGCGTGCAGTACGTGAGGTTGGACGTGCGGCGCGACTATCTTCCACTTTGGGCAGATCTGTGCGCGAAAAAGTCTTTCTGGTCTTACCGCTGTTCTCATAGAGATCAGTGGGTCTTATAGTGATCTCAACAGCAGTCGTCCGAGCACTAGCATGAGCGACTGTTCTGTGCGGCTGTGTGCCGCTTCGACTGCAAAGGGAGTCCGATGCTTCCGCTTTCTCCATGAAATGGCGCGAAAAAGAAAATGGGAGTCCTGATGAAGCGCAATCGGTGGAAGGCAAGTCACACCTCGAAGATATGCGATGTATGCTACAAAAGCATCCTCACTTTATTGCGATATTGGGCACTATTCAGAAATTGTCTTATGACGAATTCCACTGGGCGTTTTGAAGCGCGCCGGGATCAGTTGACGAGATCCGGAATGAAGCACACGATCCGAAAAGGGTAGCGCCTACGGATCCCCAGCGGAACATGACCACTGCTCCGGGATCGGCGGATGCCTTCCCGTCATTCAAATGCCCGGGAATCCCCTTTCCGCGGCCGCCGCGGTCGTTTCGAAGACGTTTTCGCCATCGCGGCGCTAGCACGTGTTCGACGCACGAGCGGCAGGAATGGCTCAGGAACTTGTAGCAAAGATTGCCGGAATGCCCGTCGCGCGGCAAAACCTTCTCCTTCATGAAAAACGAACCGGCTGTCGAGCCAAGGGGTAAGCAAGCGGCCATTACGAATTCTTCTGAGCGAGATGGGCGAGGTCAGGCGAGATGCCCCGCGGGAAAGGAAGTCACGCGTGTGCGCCGAGGGCTGGCCCCGCTGGTTTCCGGTTGAATACGCCGTAATCGTCGGAGCGACTTCTCTCGGATCCAGATCGAGATATGGAGCGGGAGCTAATCCTAAACGACCAATGGAACACATCCGTCTTGAATCTTGATCCCGATCGCCCAGTAAAATAGGCTCGCTCTAGAAGAGTCGATCCCGGCGCGCTCCAAAACCACCGTGGAATTTGCCATTAGCAGCTCCAATCGATTGCTCCATGGTCGGAGTTGCTCCACTCACAATCAACCCTCGCTTTATGTCTCGCCGGTCGGATCGAGCGATTAGCCGGAGTTGTGACGTAAGAAATTGACTCTTTAAATATAAAGCACCTCATCCCCAGTTTTAATGGGGATGAGGTGCTTCATACACCTTTTCTGCCGTTAGGGCATATTCACTAATTCGCCTTCCCCGATCAAAATAAGGTCAGGGGGTAGCTCTTCAGCGTGAGGCTTTCTCGCTCGTGAACAAATTTGTGATAACTTTTTGAGCTTCTTTTACTATTCAAAGAGCCTGAAACAATCTGATAAGCGCGGAATATTGCCACGTGCGCGTACACCAAGTTTCTGTAGTTCAGTGGCTGCATGCTATCTTCGCCTTTCTGTCTATAGCCTTGATTCGCGACTGGCCGCCGACCTTTTCATTTTTATTTGGATTCTTTGTGTGTGTGTGTGTGTGTGAGTGTGAGTGTGTGTGTGTGTGTGTGTGTGTGTGTGTGTGTGTGTGTGTGTGTGTGTGTGTGTGTGTGTGTGTGTATGTGTGAAAATAATCGTTGACGGCGAATCTCGAGCATGGTCAATAATATGTTTTCGAGACTAAACTCGCGAATGCAACATCGCGACATGTCTCGTAGTCCGCGTGTGATATATTTCATAGTCATGTTGCACAGCTCAACGTGTTTAACGAAATGACGTGACTTTGTCCCTGTGTGATTAGTACTTAAATCGCTCCCTTCGTGCAAGGTCGAAAAATAAATTAAATAAAGCGCTTTTTAAGGTAACATTTTAAAAAATATATTCAGGATTGTTTTGACGTAATATATTATTCAAATATTTTCTTCAATTTCTGTGTACACTCACGTCTGTGCCTTCCAATCTACACTTAAATTTCCTTCTCGTTTCTTGTTTATTTCAGCGCTACATCGAAGAAGACCAGTACGAGATGAACCGACAAGATGGGCGGCGACTTCTCAAGCGGGCAGCTGTACCTACGTTGTTTGATTTCAGACTTAAGTATTAATTACTACGTCCCTTTCTGTGTCTGTTCCTTCTACTGAAAAGTTTCCAATTTCTTCCATCACAGTCTCAGGTGTGTAGCTATTACCAGCTCGCCTGCGCACTCACTGTCTTTTTACTACATCTGTATCTCACTATTTTGCGTACAATTTTATTTTGTGTTTAGGAGGTTATCTCCCTTCCCCGCGCAGCCGAAACGAAAAAAGCCCCCCCCCCCCCCTCCCCCCTCCCCCCCCCCCCCCCCCCCCCCCCGCACCGCGAGCTTCTCCGGCTGATCGTGGAGGTGTCGCCACTGCAGGCCCTTCGTCAACTTCTGTGGCAGGAACCTCAGACCAAGAAGACTCTGGCACAAAGGACACCCAGGCAAACCCCTTTTCAAAAGTAAATGTGCACGACTGCCTGGGCGACACATTTGATATCATGCAGGACACTGTGCATGCAAGTGAACTGCGGAAGACTTTGCAAGAGACAAAAAGAAAAAAAAAAAAAACTGCGAGTTGGAAGAAACCTGTCAGCTGCAGAGAAGTTAAAGAGAGCTTTAAGAAAAACAAGGCAGCTAGAAACAAAACTTTCCCCGTTGACCAGAAATTCGACATTTCTAAACGAGGACCAAAAACGTGTCTTGGGAAGACTGAACAGAAGAAGAGTGTTGATGCCATACGGAAAGGACTACAGCTCAAGTTCGCCTGTGGCTCCACAGGGCCACAGGCTACCGTCTACATGAGCCGGGAAACCCCCTTCCGACGAAAAGGATGCTTTACAAGAGACTGCAACACCTGTCGTTTCAGCCGGGTGTGCTAACTGAAATATTGCTTGGGATGGAAACGAAAGTCGCTGCGATGTCAGACATTAAAAAGGGTTGCGTCATTTTCCTTGATGCAATGGGAATTCGGAAATGCTTTGTGTTGGACCGTGGCAGTGACACTTTGCTGGGCAAAACGACGCTGCCCAAGAGTGACTGTCGTGCAAAAACACGCTCTTGTTTTTATGATGGGAGGGATCAACTCGCGCTGGAAGCAAGTCATAGCGTACAACTACTCGGACGCACATAGAAATGAAGACGAGCTGAAGAAGTTTGTTTTTGACTTAATCAAGTTCAGTGCGGGCATTTCACTGCATGTGCTCTGATTGACGTGTGGTATGGGCAGTTCTGACCGTGCCATGTGGAGATCCATGAGCCTCTCCAGTTCCCGCAGTTCTCTGACAGTATGCAGTGTGCCGCATCCCTGTGGGGATGCCATTCTTCTTTAATTGTGCCAGACCTCGCACATGTGAAAAATCTAAGAGGGCACCTTGTAAGAAAACATATAAGGCATCTAATTGACGATGTAGTCTCCAAGTTCAATTTACTAAGCAGTGAAGTCTCAATAGAGCATCTGGGGTTGGTGTTAAAGTTGGACAGTGAGCAGCTGGGTATGGCACTCAACTTGAACAGTGCTCATGTGTCAAATGAATATTTCACGAAAATGCAAGCCGGAATAGCGGTGCAGCTATTTAGGGAAGCTTCCTCGGCCATTCGGTATTTTATCCAACAGAACAAACTGCCGGTTGAGGCCGAAGCAACTGCCTGGTTTTTCGAACAGGTGTTTAAACTGTACACCCTAATGACTTCTCTTCATCCTGTCGTTGCTTGGAGTTTTGCGAATGAAAGCATGTATGAAGAGGCCATTTCAACTCTCAAGCTCAGTATTTCAGTCGTTAAGATCTTGGGGATCGGAGTGAAGACAATATGGAAGCCATGCCAGGAAAGGGTACTAATATTGACAACTGTAGTGTTGCAATTGCACGGTGTTCTTTTGAAAGAGTGTGGCTACAATTTTCTGCTAACAAGACGGTTAACTCAAGACTGTCTCGAGAACCTGCTTTCAGTTGTCAAGATGATTTCTTTAGTGCCCAACGCATATGACGTGAGAAATGCACTCAAAATTGTGACATTGAGCCAGTTCATCAAAGTCGCAAAAAATTTAGGCTACGACATTGACGACAGCACTTATTTCCTCCCCGCAGAAATCAAAGAAGTGCAGCGGGAAGTTAAAGAGCCTCCAGGAGATGATAAGATTATAGAAATGGAAGCACTCTCTAGAGCCGAGCCCGACATCCTTGCTCATTTGGCAGGGTTTTTGGTTAAACCTCTGCTCTCCACTGTACAGTCTTGAAGTGTCTGCAAAGGAATGCTCACTCCAGACAAGGCTTCCGAGGAGCATGACACTTGTGCTTATGAAAGACCATGTTCAAGGTGGAAAACACATCACTTCAGCCTGGAAGTCTTCAACTTTGTTTCCTGTTGTGAGGGAGTATTTATAGCGCTCTCAAAAGAAAGAGGACATTTGTCTCTTGAAGAGCCCAATGAAGACCGTGGGACGAATTATTGAGGAAACTGTTCCTGTTCCTCCTGTTGAGCGCAGCGACCATCCAGATCTAATTGGAAGATTGTTGGAGCGTTTTTTCGTGATGCGCCTGCGGATTTACTTGCATTGGCTAAGTCAGCCGGATGAGTCGGATGATGGTTATATGGTAGCAAAACGGTCGTCGGTACCAACCTGCAGTGAGATGGAGCTTTTCGCTTTTGCAGAAATAAATCTTGTTGTATACTGACTTGAGCTATTTGTGTATTTTTCTTGTGACATGACATGTGCCGGTAAACGTAGTATTTAGTATAATAAATTTCTGAACAAGCGCATATATACCGAGCTCTGCAATAAATGTCTCCTAATGGTAGAACAGCTGCTCCATTTAACAACCCGTCGCAAAGTCGCTAGAATGTATAGTATTTTTTTTTTATTATGCGCTACTTCATATCTCAAATAGTACGCATAGGGGTTGCCACTTTAAAGGGATACTCCAACGAAATCTGAAATGTACCCGTCGTGTTCAGAAATCGGTTGAATATGATCCTCAATATCCGTAAATGACAATAGCACATTTGTATTTTGAGCCTGATGGTTGTTTTTATCATTATGAACGGCCCACTCTGGCAAGCGCTCGGAGAGCAGCCAGCGGAGAGCACGTCACATCCGACGCAATCGTGACGTAGTCTGTCTTGCGATGAGCAAAGCTGCGGCGAGGCTGACGTCACCGAAGCGATCGAAGCACGCCAGCGATCGGGCCACCGCAACTAACCGCAAATCTGCTTTTGTGTGAATTTTGAGTGTCGAGTTAATCTTCTATGACGTTGTAGGAGGAGAATAATGACGTCTGAGACAAAAAAAAAAAAAAAAAAAAAAAAAAAAGTCCCGTTGAAAGTGGAGTATACCTCCCTCCCCTTTTATCTTGTGCTGGCCGCAGAGCTGTCGGGATGACGCTAGGTTCAAGGCATGTATAGTTCTAGGCGCGACAGTCATCGTCACTACCTGTCAAGGTTTATAGACGGGCATTACAAACCAGGTGCCATTTGCTAATCGTTTAATATGTTTTAAAATTCCTTTTCGTGTCTTTTTTTAACAAGACATTGGTGTCCGATGTGATACTGCTCCTTTGAACACGTACAGAGCAAAAAATAAGCGCCGAAATTTGGTTGTAGTATCCGTTTAATGCACTCGCTTTAGCAGAAAAAATATGTGGCAATAAAAAAAAAAAAAAAAAAGATGTGAGAAGCTAAAGCCTTGCGCTCGCCTATCATAATGTTTGCCTCGCATCCGCTCAGTTATATATTTATTTATATGAGTAAAAAAACTCCCTGAGATGCGCGTCTGAGTTGGAAAATACAAAACGTAATGGAAGTTGCACGACGAAAGCGTACGTAAGCGCATCTTAGGCCAGAAGTAGCCCACCCGAAATAGAGCACCTGCACGCGATGGAAACAAGATGGAGTCGCCGATGGACATGTCTCCACCCTGCACGGAACCGCGTTTGTCGAGGCACCCCAGAAAGAATCGAAGCCCAATGCCCGATACAGAATCCGATGTCGAGCGTCTTTCGACGCGTTGATTGGACACGAGGCAATGCTGAACGCCGACCGCAGCACTTGTCTCCAATCTGTGTCTTGGTTCCATCTCTGTGATGTGATGACGCGAAAATTTGAATGCACAGGCTTTGAATATTCTAGGTGGTGTTGGCCAAGACAACTACAAATTTCCAGCGTGTTCTTTGAACACGTCACCGAACTTGAATTTCTCAATTGAGATTAAGTTACCGCGATCAGAAGAATTGAGAAGCGACATCGCCGATAAATCTGCATAAGAGGGCTTCACTGAAACGTCACTAATGAAACGTGCTCATTTGCCGACGTTGCACTCTAAGAAAAGATGGAGCGTGACTTTCTCCCTCAAGGGAGCAAATACGCTGCCGCAACCATTGCTCCCCGAGGGGAGCAACGGTAACGGGAGAAACGTTTAATCCCCTACCGTTAGTCCTTCATGGTTGAACCCCCGACTAACTTTTGCACCGTTGCATTTAGGCCGCTGGGACTAAATGTTGCGCCCTTACCTTATTTATTAGTAAGCTGCGCCAGTGCGGCGACTCCGGCAGCAACAATACTCCAATTTCTTTCCTTTTTTTTTTTGGGGGGGGGGGGGGGGGGGGGGGGGCGCGTTTGTTTTGCAGACGCTCGTTGCAAAGAGCAAGCGCCGCATAAATACATACATACATTCAAAATTGGTAGAAATGTTATCGCTGGGGTAGATAATTTCCATTCTCATTACATTCACATATGAACAACGCTTATTTCACATTTGCACTCGTATTTTAAATTTTAACATAGACAATTAATTAGAACACAGATAAACACGTACAACACACAAGCGCCGACACACACGCGGCGACACGCTAATTCAATCATTTTTTTTTTTTTTTTTACAGCGGAGCTACTAAAGGGGCTTTGCAATCATATTTAAGCGTCTACCTTTTTTTGTGGTTTCCACGTCTCTTGGGGTTCGGGCAAGCCATCGGGCACGGAGAGAATAACTTAATAGTGCATCATATTTTAACCGGACGATGCGGAAACCTCCTCCACCGACGAAGGCGACCCGCGGTACCGAAAGCGCGCAAAATGTGACGTATTTGGTCCTGGGCTTACTACTGGTCAAAGCCGCTTAAAGCTTCTTTTTAGTCGAAGCACAAAAATATAAGTGGCGCGAACCGTTTAAATTATTTATAAAAGTAGCTTTTGTTCAGTATTTTAGATCAAATAAGAAACAAATGCAGTTTATAAAGGACGGAAACAAGAAATGCCCCGTCGACATACCCGCCACCAAGCGGCGGAAAAGGCGGCGCATAGTAGAGAGGAGTAGTGGGATCAGGAGCCGACGCGGAAAGGTCCGGGATGTACGCGGTGGTGCTGCGGTTGTATGGACAGGAGGATCCGACCGGCTCCGAGCGTTCCGAAAGCCTTCGGCGCGAGAAGCTTTGTCTTGCGGTTTGGCCGTTTTGCGGTATGGCAGCGCTAAGTGGCTCCCATTGTGAACTGATCTTTACCCCGTGTTTGCTGACGTTTGTGGCCAATGAAGCGTCATGCCGCATTAGTGTTTAATCGCGCAGCAAATTCAATGAGAGCCGCTCTGGCTACCCACTGCATACAGCCTATCCTGAACACTCTTTAGTGGCGCCCTCTTGCGCCGTCGACACGGAGTGCGGCAGCCGTGAGTGCTCGCTGAGCTCACTACTCTTCCTCTAGTTCAAGGCCACTCCAGCAACCAAGGACGTCATGAGGGAGGTTATTTTTTGCTTGTTTTGTAATTTTAATTTCCTTATAACTTTTAAAGTAATGTGAATTTCGAGAAAAGAAAAGTATCATTTTGTTAGTACGTTCAGTGCGCTCAGGTTCGGTGCAAATTAAAACCAGTAAAAAAGTCCTTACAGGGCTCCTTTAAAGCGGTACGGAAACCAAATTCTGGAGCTCATTTCTTTGTTTCAACACGACGCAGGTAGCAGCACAACCACAGAAACATAAATATTGCCCTAGAAAACGCAAGAAAACATATTTTAAAGTGAATTAAACGATAATCAGAAACCACCTGGTAGTTGGTTATGAGGCTTCAATGGAATGTCGTGACGACAACATTCCTCTGAAAGCAGCGCCGCAGCGGTATGTCCGCTCACTGGTATAGATTGCCTAGGCCTGAACGCAATACCGAGGCGCCTTGGTGGAAAGAGCCAAAACGAAGTGAGCCACCTTGGTTTCAGCTCTCGCGCGACGCGCAAACGCGTGCTTCGGTTGTTCTCAGGTTTGGTGCGCGTGCTGGCCCCGCGATCTCTACAGCCCTTGGGTACTTCGACAAAGCGAGATTGTAACGCGTTGACGCCTCCAAGTGGCAAAACTCGTCACTACGGTACGCTTGGTCGTCCGAGGCATGATGACGTCAAGACGTCTGCCGGATCTCCCGAGATGCATCGCGCTCCTCCATGGCTGATTTTGAAGCGCTCGCCAAAATCGCGGCATTTAGAGCATAAAATATAGCCATCTGCTCAAAATACGACCGTGCGATTATTCATTACAGGCTTAGCTGATCATATTGAACTCATTTCTTGATGTTTTCTCTATATTTCAGGTTTCGATTCCGTATCCCTTTAAGGGCTAGGTTCCCCAGGATCGTGTCAAGTATGTCGACACAAACCTACCTGGGCAGCCACCGCCATCTATAAGCGACGGCGGCAAGCACACAACTAGTATGTTTTCTGCCGTCGCTTGTAGATGGCGCCAACCTTTCCAGCTATAATAGAAGAATGGGAATTCATCGTAGGAAACAAGGAGGTTGGAAGCACTAGGAGGGGGCACGTTGCAATATAGGTGAAGCCTGGTCATTAAACGTATAAACGATATTGTGCCCAGCGTGACTGCAGATCTCTCTGGCGATTGGTGCGCGTGACATGTCACGTGCGAGATGGATGATTGATTGTAGGAGGATTCCTTGCAGGCTTGCGCGCGCTCCGTCCGGTAGGTTTTATCAGATCGAAGGCTAGACGAAGGCTAGCTACGGTCACGTGATGTGGTCATGTTGGGCTGATAAGTGAGGAGAGTAAGGAGGAAAATGAGAAAGAGGCGAGGCGTCAAAGGAGCATGGCTTGTAGAGGCTACCCGGCTGACGTCATGCCCTCTCCTCCCCTTCTATTCTCCATCGTAGGAGACAGCGCGAAAAACAGACGACGACGAAGAAGAAGCACACAGTGTATCGAGTACTGCTCCGCTGGTCTTCCTTCATCACGAGAGTGGAGAAGTTGAACGTTCTTTATTGCCGGAAATGAACATTGTGAAGATAACCTATCACAAAATTCCAAAGGTCACGCTTATCGACCGACGTCTAACGCGGCATGGCTAAAATGGTTTCAAGTAAGTCACATCGTCGAGTACTGATAAAAAATCAGGCACGGAAGGTCACACTTCTAAAACATATTTCATAGATTGACCGAAGTAGTCTCTGACCACTCTGGCATCAGTATCTGTATTGCGGACGGCCATGCGGGATTTCCATATACTGTGAAGGCATACAAGCATCACAAGATCGTATGGAACCTTGTTCTCTTTCTGTACAACTAAAAACCTAATACCATACGAATTTAACGGAAGCATTTTCTTCAAAGTGCGTTGCAGGGCGTCTCAAAAGAAAATCCCATCAAAACAGTCTAAAAAGGCGTGTTCTACTGTGTCCGGCTTTTGGCACAGAAAACAGGTTACACTCCACGGTACAAACAGACCCTTGTCTTTTAACCAAGTCTTTACCGGCAAGACTCCAGAATGCAATTTAAAAAAAAAAAGGTGTTAACCGCTGGCGAACAGGCATTTTCTTAACTCACTTGAGAACATTCTGACCAGGACCCATACGATACAAAGATCTATACAGCGGTCCAGGCAGGGTAACGTCAACAAGATCTCTGTACAATCGCTTTCGAGATACCCCGCTCAAGTATTCTAGAGAGAAACGCGTGCACAAAAACTGCATAGCTTGTACCACCTCACGCATATAGCCATTAATGCCTCCACCACAAGCCCACGTAGACGAGACAACAAAACCCGGGAGCACCTTGCGCAAGCGCACTTGACAAAAGGTACGCAGAAAAGAATCGTTCGCATGTCGTAGGAAAAGAAAACGGTTGACAACCTGTCGCAGGAAGAGATCTGCTAACGAAAGCCCTCCAAGGCAGACGCGCCGAAACAGGTTCGCTCGACTCGTCTGATCCCAAGTGGATCCCCATATCAGCACAGCAAACACCCGATGCAATCTCTGTACACGCTAATTAAATCGCCACCCCAAAGAGATACTCATACTGATCATATGAAAGGAGTCGTTTGGTCAGTGGCCATCTTAACTGTGAACGATTTTACAAATATGGTGCTGCTTTCGCACCAATATTGTTTTCCAATAGTGTTTCTAAACTTTCCAAGGAGTGTATCTTTTACTAAGAACTAACAGTACACACAGTAATTATTTGTGACAGTCTATAAAACAGCGTCCCCATAGGTTCCCAGCAGCCATGTTCTCGCTTCCCCGCATAGACTGCCCCACTTTGCGCATGCGCGTCTCCGTGACAACCGCATCGTCTCTTGCGAAAAGAAATAAAAAAAAAATAAAAATAAACAAGTTGTGAATAATACAGAAAAAAAAGACAGACTGAACTTTTTTTGTTTTTGTTTTTGAAGACGTTTTTATTACATGCCACGTGGCTATTTTCATCCGAGTTAAACTAAAACAGAAAATATAAGCACTTTCAAAGTACGTTCCAAAGAATGCAAAGGGGAAGGACGCGACGCCAGGACAACGGTCAAAAGCTGCATGGCCAGTGCATCAACAATGGGAGCGCTCAAGTTAGCGCTGGCTTCACGAAGGGCTGGAACAGAGGCTGCCATCGTTATAAAGTGAGCTCTGACCCGTAAACGTGGCCCCTCCTGCAATTTTTGATGCTACGATCGTCTGTGGATACCTCCCCCTGCGTTCCGAAACAGTAAGTACGTCGCTAACGCTGGCGATCGGCGATGCAGCAGACGCCGCCATCTTGTCCGCGCGTCTTTTGCTCCCGCGCTCTTTCTCCCGCGCGCCTCTCACTGCTCTTGCATCCGCGCTTTTGCACCCGCGGCTGCTTTTTCTCCCACGCCCCTCTTGGTCAGTCCCGGTAAAGTGCAGTTAGTCCTCATCATTTGCGCGCGGTACCTAGCTCGAACCGGAATGTCTCTTCGGGGAGCAAAGGGCAGTTAAGAGGACCAAATGCTGCCGTTAGTCCTTTGAGACCATCCTTTTCCTCAGAGTGTGCTTATATTGAAGGTGATGCTTACCACGGAGAAAAGCCAGGGAACTGATGTAGGGCTCCACCTCAAGGGCTACCTGCGGCCTGTCTATGAATGTGTGCCCCTTTTTGACAAAGATCTGTCGCACCAGGTCCAGATCCGTGACGACCATGCAGGGTTTCTCGGCCATGAAGAACCCGAATACCTTGCCGTACCGGTCGATCCATTGTTGCATCACCTGCGTTAAAGCGAAGCGCTCAGTCTCTTCGTAAAAAAACAACAACAACAACAAAACAACCTCTTCCTGTATATTCTAGGACTAATTGGACACCGCCGTAACGTTATCATAATCACCGGCGGCTCAAGAGACGCAGGGCGTGGCCCAATATGACGCTTCTTGCCATCGTGATTGGCTGCTGAGCGATAATGAGATGCTCGAGACTCGCCACGCCCCGCGTTTCTTCAGCTCTCAGTGACCATAGTCGGCGGGCGAAGCGATATCTAACGCAAGTAACGAGGTATTATAGAGCTTTAATATATCGTTCCGATGCATCCGATAACGATACTCGACACTCCGTCACCGCCTTTGCGCATGCATCGCATCGTTATCGGCTATCGTTATCGGGGATATCGGAGGTATCGAAATGATCTACTTAAACTCTGTACTACCACTTAAATCATAGACCTTTTCGGCCTCCGTCGCATGGGAGATGACATCTTGGAATCACGTGACGCGGCCGCCGCGAGGTGGTCGCTCCAGTGTCCCCTCCGCGTCTTGGCGAAGGCGTTGCATTTGCGTTCTTCGTCGTGTTTCACCGCGTTTCTCGCCTTATTGCAAATCGCCGCCCGATTTTTGCACGTACAACTTAATTGCAGGCCATCATTATGTGCGCGACGACATATGCAGTCAATTTTTTGACAGAGCTTGACTAATTTCACCATCTGCGTACGGGATACCTGTCAGGATGGAGGAGGTACAGGAATCAGCATCAGATTTGGCTCATATTGAGCCCAATCATTTATGACAACTGATGTTTGCAGTGATGGCAGCGGAACATTTGAAATAAGTATAGCGCAATGTATATGTATAATCGCGCATTTAGAATCTTAAGGAATGGGACCAAAATACTACTTAGCAAATGAAGCTATGTTTGTTTGCTTCATTACAAATTTGAAATAGTTGTTTTTCATTATATAGGTTTATAGGATATACAAAATATACAGGTGACGCACGTTTAACTCACATTTTATCTGATGCTTGGCACGTTTAACTCACATCGGGCGATTTGTTGGCTCGTGACATTACACCTAAATATGTTAGACGGTCTTAATCATTTTTGCAATAGAAAGGTTTGCTTGATTTATTCATGAACTTAGAGAAACTGTACACTATGGTCGGTGACATAACAACAGTCATTAAAGGGTGTTAACGTTTTTTTATAACAAAATTTGTTTAAATCATTTGATTTCTTTTAATCACAAAGACCCCTGTGAAATAATTTGTCACAGGAAGCTTGAGAGTGCTTAGGGCTCGCATTATATGATGACGAAAAGAAGCCATCTATATTGAAATCACCCAAGTTTAGCGTTGTGGATTTTAAATCGCATCATTTTCGCATGGAGGTCTGCCATTAAAGTTCATGAAGTCGTGCGTAGCATTCGACTTCAACCAAACCTGCGAGAGATCACTTCCCTCGTACCTTTAAGTTTCCTTGGCAAAGTTTATACAAAGACTAAATTTCAGATTTCAATTGATTGATTTCACTTATCTCATGTGCCAAGCACGTCGCAATAAAATATCAGCAAAACAAATACTGCATTTTATAACACCAACGTTGTGAAATGCTGTTAACAAGTACTTTAACATGGTCCATATATAGGTAAAGGAATTTCCCACCCAACCTAGGACGGACTACCGAAATACCACTTATTTGTTAGAATATCTGAGTACTATAGGAGACATTTCGAGTTCCGAGTTCCTAAAGTTCACAGAAAGTTGGTGTCCGCGAAAATTAGTCAGTGAACATGCGACTTCGGGTGTTTTTCTCGATTTAGGAGGTTTTTAATCAGGTTGTGCACCTGCATTTTTACTATGTATCTAATCATTAGTCTCTTAATTAGTTTATTTTTCTGGAAACTGTGGTGAGTGCGTACTGTCGCAGACGATGGGAACGCTCCTTGCGCATCCTGGTTGTTTCGCCGCCGAGCCTGACCGAAATTAACGACGAACATGACCAGATGCAGCGTAAAGCGTTCGTAAAAAAAGTCCGCGAGTATTATTTGAAACAACTTCGTGGTTCTCGAATTGGCTTAGTACCACAGTTCTTTTAGTTGTGCGCTGAAACGGGCACATTTGTATGACGAAATCAGGCGACAATGACATAACACACCAACACAGCCGAGAGCGCACTGACACCGAAACCAGCCAAATTGAAGCCACCCAATGGCGCCGAGTGCGTCAGCGCCATCTGTCCGTTGGTCGGGTAACTACTAAGATGAAAAGGTCTATACATTTGGGTGTCGGAGGAGCCCAGTTCTCGCTAAACGGTTGTCCTAAAGGCATGAAAGGATGATCACAGTCCGGGACTCGTGCACGCTGTTCGCTCTTTGTTGGGGATGACGAAAATAATCCCTGGAGAAGGGGAAAAAGGGGGACAAAGGACAAACACAAATCTCCGAACACAGCTGGGTTGCCAGGATGCCGCGAACCCTATCAAGGATCAAGTTTCGCCGGGTTAGAGTTTTTCAAACTTGTAACGCAAAGTTATACTTTCATCTCTCCTAGCGACTGATATATGACCGCTCTTTCGTATGAGGGAACACAGCTGGTAAGAAAAGTCTGGGTGATGGTTGTCTTTCGATGGCATTCCTGTTTATTAGCGGCGATGTAGCGATCACGCAACTTTCTAGATTGATTTTTTGTATAGATTGATTTTTTGAGGAATTAAAGCACAGACCTGTGACAAAGTGAGTTCTGCATATTCGGGAAAGCTCATTGGCATCCAAAGCCTTTGTAGAGTCTGATGGGTCAACCATCAGCACCGCACGAACCGACGCCGGTCTTCGATCAGGTTCGAATTTCGTCGAAGTACTCAAGAGAAAACTCGTCCCCTCCCCCGGTCAATGCCTATTCCGACATCAGAACGCACAGCGCTTTGTCATCGCCCAAGAACACCGAGGATCACACGACGCGGATTACGTCAAGCAAAATGGCAGCCTTGTTTTCCACCCAGCCTCATCCGACTTGGGAAAAGGCGTGTTGTGTACTCTGAAACTGGCAAGCCGGAAAAGGGGGGATTGGTACGCTCTACCGGTCAAGACGTGAAACAGAGGAACGAGGATAAGAAACACAGGTTGGGGTTGCGAATATGGCACTGCCAATAGACCATTCCATTTAGCGCTCTCTGGGCGGCACCATTTTGTTTGACAGCAGCGCCCTCTCCATACATCCGGGAAATTCAGCGGGTTCGGCGGGGTAAAACGAGAGAGAGGGCACGGGCCCGACTCCGCTAGCAGACGACAAAACGGGAGGTTGCCATTCTCCATCTTTGGGCCGTAGCGGCGGGCTGTACGGAACATCGAACTCTCACTCGTGGCTGCCGTTGTGAAGTGGTTCGCGTTCTTAGAATAGTTGTGGCTACTCCAAAATCAGCCTATAGCTCCCTGTTGTTCTATTTCGGTAAATGATCAACTAGCATATCTATTTTCTGTTACTGAAATAGCAGTTGAGTCAGCCGGCAGTACTACCTTCAACTACTGCGTATGTTACGGCAGGAGAGCAAGTTTTTATTTATTATTTCAGACTTCCACTCATGGTCGCTAAAGGCCTACACCAGCACGAGCTTTGTATAGTAAAAAAGGTGCAGCAACTGGATTTACTTTTCGCCGGAGACCAGCCAATCTGACACAGTTTTCCCTATTTCTTTTTTATTTGCACGCAGGTAACAGCGCAATTGAACCCTGTTAGTCTTGTTTTATCTAGCATAGTGTTACACGATAACTGGCATACCAAAATATGCGCATCTGCGCTTGAAATTTCCAAAATGACGCGATTTTAAACAGAGTTTGTACGCCAGCCGGATGCCAGGTACTGCCCACTCGGGAGAGCAGACGACATCCGGGTTGAGAGGGAGAGGGCATTTTTTTCTCTCCATTACCCTCTCTGCTATGACCCTAATGGAACGGCTTGCACATGACGTCATTTCCGATGCTCTCCAGAAAAGAGGGGAAGGAGGAGCTCGCCTCTTATCAGGATCCTCCTTTGTGCCTCCCGGATTTGAACAGGCGTCGCGATTCTCCTCCCAGAAGATTATAGAAGATTAACGTGTCACTCAAAATTCTTACAAAAGCAGCATCCTTCTCCTCCTTTTACTTGGTGTTCAAAAGTTAGCCATGTGACGTCAGTGCAAGGAGCCTACACGAACTCAACTCTTTATGTCACGCCGCGGTGGTGGCGCATCGGGCGCACTTCCGGTCTGGGGCGGTGGGCAGAAGTCGCCGTGCGAGACATGTATTCCTGTGTTCTTTGGGAGAAACCAGACAAAAAACCTACGCTCTCGTCAAAATGCTGCGACGGGGGCTGTTCCAAGAGAGTCTGGAAAGGTTTGAAGATCAGTTTTCATGTGTTTCTGCCCCCTCTATTCTTCCGAGAACGTGGATAGTAGCCGTGAAAAGAGCAAACCAGACGTTGTCGAACTACGATTGCTTGTGCGGGCCACACTTTGTAGTCGCCAGATGTATTATTTTATTCCAACATGAACGAGAGAAGACCACCAAGCTGTCGGGACTACCCGCGGGTGCAGTACGTCTTCAAATTCACACGGCCGCCTGATCGTTCGAACTTTCGTCTGATCTTTCAAACTTGTCTGGTTTCCGTCGTCTGCTCGTTCAAACAAAAGCGACCTGTAGACCAAACTTTGACCCGGTGATTGCAAAAAGAAGTAATTGCAGGCCTCAAAAGTCTTAAGTAGGCTCGGTGTAAACAGTAGATACAAGATGTTGATCATTGGTAGCAATGGCCATCACCGACATGTCACGCTTGGTCTGTCCCCGCTTCCGATTTTCAGTATCGACGTCGATCATCGCCGCTGCCTTCTGCACTTTTGCAGCACGAGCGACGTCGCGACCAAAAATAGCTAGAAGAATCTCATAATGGTTTTGGCGTCTCTTTTGCGCCGTTCATGCGAATGAATCGGCGCACGTAAAATTATTTACGCAAAGTTTAGCGGCGTAACGAGCCTTGGTCATTTCGCTCAGGCAATTAAAGTGGTAAGACATGGCAATGAGGACGTAGAATCGACAATTCTAACGCGAAAAAGAGTATGCAGACTCACGCAGACGCCGACAACATGACATTCCAATGGTTTGTTGACGCCGAAAGCGGTGCTTCTTGCCCGCACTCCAATGCGCATGCGTTCGAACTGTCGTCTGCTCTTTCAAACTTGTCTGCTTTTTGTCGTCAGCTGATTCAAACGACAGCGGCCCGTAAACCAAACGTTGACCCGGTATTTGCGATAAGAAGTAAGTACAGGCGTCGAAACATTTTTGAAGGTTGGTTGGGGTAAGTAGGCTAAGTGTAAGCAGCAGATAAAAGATGTTGATCATTGTTACCAGTGGAAATCACCGACTTGTAATGCCCCATTATACTTCCGGTTTTCAATATCGGCGTCCACCATATCAGCTACGGTCCACGTTTTTGCAGCCCGAGCGATGTCGCGACTGAAAATAGCGAGCAGTATCTCATCGTGGGACTCAAGCTTTAGCGCCTAATTTGTGGCGTCAACGTGAAATGAATTGCCGCACATCACATTATTCATGCAAAGTATTGCGGTGTAACGAACCTGATTGATTTTATTGAAGCCGCCAAGTGGTCAGACACTGTTAGGAGGACGCAGAATCAACAATTCCAACGCGAAAAAGAGGATGAGGGCTCACACCGACGCCGACAACAACGCAATTCAATGGTTTGTTTATGGGCGACGGCGAGCTTCTTGCCCACCGCCCACGGCGCATGCACGGCGCCGGTGGCGTCCGCTAGGAGCGCTCCGGTTTGCTCGTAAACATGAGTTGGTTTATAAAATAAGCCAGGTGTGGGCAACATACTTCGAAAAGTGTATCCTAACACAAATACAAAATACTTCGGCAAAAAGGTAATTAATTACAAGCGCAATTAGTTTTGTAAGCATGTATTTAAATACAAATACTACAAAAGGCATTTGATCCTCATTAAATGTCTTCCAGAGGAGATGAGTGCATGGGTTTTATTTAAACATATAACACTCAGTTTAACAAAAAAATTCGTTCCTAGCACAGGATCATCAAAGCTAAAAAAGAGAGAGAAACCATGGGTCACCGGGAGACTGCTCAGGCTCCATCTGATAAAGAAGCGGAAACGTGTGTACGCGCGATCAAGACAGTAACATTATTTTTCAATGCCTCCAAGCACGGACGTTCCGTGTGATGGCGGTACGAAGATGTAAGACATCACACGCGGCATCGGTGCTCGGGGGCATTAAAGAATAATTTTACTGTCTTGAAACACGCAAGAAGAGCAACATAACTGTAAGAGATCTGTGTACATAAGCACGAGTGATAAGTTTATTGTATACACAGTGGGCATATAGGCTCCAATTGGCCGAAGAACGCTTTCAGTACGATGGTGCTCCATAGCGGTCTTGGTGCGACTGGCTGTAATGACCCCTTCGAAGCTATGAAACGCTCCAAAATGGCGTTCACCATGGCAACCGACAGTGATCAGTCAATCAACTTGAGAGATTTTGTCGTCTGCATGTTAATATTTGTTGCTGTCCGGCTAGCATGGTGAGAAGGCAATGGCGCTACTTTCCCAGATCCAGCGACTTTAAGTATTGCAGATGTCGTGGTTAATAACGAAACTATTACCGATGATCAGCGAAAAGCAGAAGCCTTCAATAAATATTTTCAGTAAGTTTTTTTACCTACTGATAATGTAACCTATGTTGTGCAGACGCAATCGCCCCATACCTTTTTATAATATATAATGATTAGTTGAATAATGCTTCTTTACCAGACAACTGGAAAGAGGCACAGGTGGTGCCTGTGCAGAAGAAAGTGCCGAAGAGAGAAATTACAAATTGCAGGACGATTTCACTAACGTTTACATGATGCAAATCACTGGGGCATGTTTTATATTCTAACATCATAAATCAACTTAACTTTCATAATTTTCATATTACACTCGCTGTTATTAGAAAAATTAGAGCTCATAAACCCAGACACTGCCATACTTAAGTGAACGAAAGCATATCTATCATCACGTCGTCAATATGTTATTTTGAATGATGAAACTTCTATTTTTATTGAGGTTACATCGGGCGTTCCGCAAGGCTTTGTTTTGGGACCGTTGCTGTTTTTGATATTTGTTAATGATACTAATGATGGTCTGAATTTGAAAGTACGATTGTTTGCAAATGATTGTGTTGTTTGCACATGTATATCAGTCGATGAGAGTTTCACACGTATGCAGGCTGACCCGTATCAAATAGAGCAATGGTGCAAGATGTGTCAATGTGAAAAATGTGTTCATGTTAGTTTTACCCGCAATGCCAAGACGAAATTTGAAACTTGTTATAAGTTGAATAAGGAAGTTGTACCCAAGAACCAAGCAGTTATATATATAGATCTCACACTATCAGACGACTGCACTTTTGACGATGTTGTAATGAGGGCCAGCCGAGTATTCGGAATCTTGAACCGAAATCTAAAGAAATCCACTAAAACCATTAAGGAGCTCGCCTACCCTAACTGTGTACGACCAGTTTTGGAGCACGCCTCTACCGTCTGGGACCCTTCGCAGCAAAACCATGTTGTTGCACAAGAGCGGGTTAAGAATCGTGCAGCTCAATTTGACCTTACGCGGTTTTTGGGAGTGTCACCAGCATGGTTAAAAAGTTAGGATGGCACTTATTGGCACAACGACAAAAAAATTTGCGCCTGGAGTAACAGGCATTAATAGCTCATCCTATCTATTATTTTCAAATTGCATAATCAAACGAAAAGATCACACACAAAAAAAAACGGTAACTTCGCACCAGGATGAAATTAAGCAAAAATTCGTTTTTTTTTTTTTGTAAAATCAATTAAGGAGTGGAATGCCTTGTATTGTAAAATAGACCTTGATGATGATGATGATGATCTTGCAGCTGTTCCCTTTGTATCGGGCGGTTCCGAACAACGTTCGTACCTAGCCAAAAAAAAAAAAAAATATATATATATATATATATATATATATATATATATATATATATATATATATATATATATATATATATATATATATATATATATATTAAACAAGAAAAAAAAACTCATTTCTTCGCGTTCAATTTGATTTTGTCCTTCGCCACCAGTCCTCCAGTCTGCTTTTCGTTCTTCCGATTACTTTCCAGCTCCGTCCAATCGGCTTCGTGGACGCTGCGGCGCGCGTTTCAACCTCACTTCGAGGGATAGCAGCAGCATCTCTATCTAGAAACGCGTTCAGCGCTGACCCCGTCGCCGGTGATTGGAAGCCGAGTGCTTCCGCCAGCAATTATGCTTATGCTAAGTTAGCTGCGCCATCTGGTGAACTCAGGAAGAAGCTCCTCCGCCATTTTAACGTTGGCTAGAAGCGGAGTTGGTCGGGTCTGCATGCGTATGCGACCGTTCCGTTCGTTGCCGGTAAAATTCTTGTACACTGCTGCGGGCCGTTGTGCAAACAACGCGGAATCACGGGCAGCAAGTGAAGCAAGCTATCTGGCGCGAAATTTGCTTTCTTAGCTGTTAACGAAGCAGACGGAAAGTGTTGAAGAAGCCGTTCGTGAAGTCGCGTCATGCTGGTCGTCCACCGGTCCGAGTGTACGCAGGCACGCTGATGCAGGGTCTTTTAACGGTTCGCGGGGCATTGTGCTTGCAAGGTTACATGGAGCCTTCCTATCCGGATGAATTTACAGGCGGACTAGCAGTTCTTACTGCAATGTAAGGCCACAAAAATAGTTGACGTTTTCTCCGTGCTGGCCGACCTCGCAGCTGAGTTAGATGCTATCGAGAGGCTATTCCCCACTGTTTTCAAAGCAGGTGCACTCACAAGGTCTAGTGGGGAATGGTACGATTCTTCACAAGTTTGTGTTCCACGTTGCACACATGAAAACTACAACTACATCGTATGTTGGGTGGCAGGAGCGATTAGGATGGGATCGCACAGGCCGACGGTCGTGAGACCGATGCGGGAGGCTTAAACTGGGCGTGGAGAGCGTGTTATTGTTTCCTCGGTGTTTTCTTCCCCGGGCTTGGAGAAATAGATGGGTGCCGTGGGCCCTCGCCCACCGTGGGAGGATAGGTCGATCAACGCTCGCGACCGAACCGCGCGATGGAGTTCAAACCGCACCCGGCTGTACTATCGCGGAAAACATGAGCTGAAACGTCCCTTCGTGTTTCTTTTGACTACCTGCCAGTTCTTGAGACAGGAGGCTTGTGCCTGCACGTAAAAATAACTTGCTAACCGGCCGACAAAAAAAAAAAAACAAAAAAAAAAACACAATCAAAGGAGAAAGGCAATGAATGCTAATTAGAATGTGGCATCTGTCATTAGTGAGCCAGCGGTGCGCCCCCGAACCCCTACGAGCCAGCAACTCGTCTGAGCGCGCCACGAAATTCCTGCAGAGCGCCCGCAATGTGGACACACAGTTGTTTTATCAGATCGTCCCCATTTCAGGGTCGGAAGGCGGAAAAAACAGGTGCCGCGCCATCGCACACTGCCCGCTCGGTATTCTCGGATGCCTCAACAGTGCTTCGGCACCGAGGACGCTTGCCAAAATTAAAATGGTGACGCTCTCAGTGTTATCAGACCACCAAGCGAGTTCGCATAAGGTCCAATGTGTGTGCTGCAAATGCTGAAATGTTTTTCTCGTGTTTATTCACACCCTGCGATAATGCCTCCTGGAGCTGCAGGACCACCATGAATAAACAATGAAGAAATACTTTGCAAATACGTTTGGCTCCAATAGCTTGATGGATGATACGAAATGCCGGCTAAATTCATTACAAGGTAATTCGGAATCAGGCAGCCACTATTCCATAGAGAGAGACACGAAGCGACCCTTTTCAACTCTCAATAAGAACTGTTCATTTCAGAACGCAACGTAACGGAGAAGAAAGACGCGCGAAAAGGGGAAAGACGGTACAGGGTGTCGAGTGACCAGAAGCCGCCCCTCCAAGGCACAGCTGTCGCTGTTTACACAGGGGTCCGTGGTCGCCTGCCCGTTCGCGTGCGCGGGTGGCTTGGTGGAATGTTCTCTCTGGGTCATAAATTTCCGGAGCACTCGAAGGGAGAACGTTGGTTCCGAGAAGCACAAGTGCAAGACGGAACGAGTGGGCATGCAGACTCTGGAAGCAACACACACACACAAAATACAACATCATGCAGAAATAATAAATGAAGTCTTAATGCCAAGATAAAAAAGTGCATGAAGGGGGAATGTCAAATCTAACAATAAATCTATTTTATGACAACTATGAGATAAGGCGAGATGAACCTTGTGCAGTCCGTGTTAGGCAATAAACGTTCTTGTAAAAAACAAAAGACACAAAGAAGAAACTACTTTTAGGAGGCGAGGGCGTTATGTCCTTTGACCTTTTTTTATCACTCATTTGTGTTTCACAGAACAAAAACTGCAGGGAAGAACAAAACAAGTGAGCCACTGAGGTCGAAAGCTCCGAGCAAAAAAGCTCGGAAAAAGCCCAAAAACAAAGCCAGTATTTCAATTCTACCCGTGCGTTCCTTGTTTCACCATTCTATATTTTTGTAAGTTTATTGTGATTAAAACTGCCAAGAGTCATGTTTCTGACATGCGAATCCCACCGCCAAGATACGACCGAATGAATTATATAGCTGAGAGACCTGGATCGAGTGGTGCCGACAGTTCGTTACCCCATCTCGTGTGTCTATCTTATCTCTACCTTGTTTCAGATACTTGACATCCTGCTAAAGATTATGTGGGCGACCATCGTATCAGGGTGCAACGGGTACGTTGTCTGACGTTTATATATATATATATATATAGTCAAAGATGGCGTACTGTCGGAGTTACTAATTCGAAGTTTATTACGACGTTTCGAGCGGGGGCCGCTCTTTATATATACTGAGTGTATCAAGAAGCGGCCAGGCTCTTTAAATCGACCGCAAAATTCGGTTTCTTAATCTACCGCGTTCCGATTGGGTACTGCGCTGGCCACAGCTGGTGCATTTTTTTTCTATAAAATTCCTCGGGTAAGCACCCGAGGAAAAAGTAAAAAAGAAAATGGCGTAACTCCTATGCAAACGCAGGGAAGCCACCGGTATTCAAACCATAGGGCGCCCTAACCTCTGCTGCGCTGTCCTCGGGCAACGCAGCAGAGGCTGTTTGCTCTATTTCTCCACGGGGAACGGTGCCGTCGGTCGCGAGAAGTGCTCCGATTGCAAGCCAAGGAGGAAGGAAAAGGAATAAACTTTATTATGGCGAGCCTTAGGTGCTGATGTCTGGGCACCCGCCTGGTGGGGGGTTTCCTCTAGTCCGGGATACCCTGGCCTCTGCCGGCCACTCCAGCCCTCTCCACCAGGCTACGCTGAGAGGGGAGGTCGGGGCTGGTCAGCCGTTCCGCCCACTGCTCGTATGTGGGTTGGGGATTAGGAGTAAGGGATGGGGTTAGCTGACACTCCCATACTAGATGGTATAGGGTGCCAGGGTGGGGGCAGTATTTACAAGAAGCGGGGTCGAGGGTAGGGTACATGGCATGGAGTATTGTGGGGGTAAGAGTTAGTTTGTAGTCGGAAGGTGGTAGCTTCGGCCCTGGATAGTTGCAGGTGGGGTGCTGGATATTGTTGGCGCTCGTGCCTGTAGTGGGCGAGCATATCGGCGTATTTTTGAAGAGGCGTGGGCTTGAGGTTGTCGTGAGCTTGGAAGTCTGCTCCCTCTTGGGAAACGGCCCGGTGTGTCATGGACGCGGGCAGCGGCGTGTGCCGCCTCGTTTCCTTGGAGAGATTCGTGTCCAGGAGACCAGACAATGTGCATTTCTGGAAGCTGCTTCACTTGCTGTGGGATAGCCAATGCTGGTTTGAATATCCGTCCGATGAGGAAGTTGCGGCATGCACCTTCGGAGTCGGTGAGCATAGTTTGATATTCTTCGCCAGTGGTGGCGGCTATGGCGATAGCAACTTCTTCGGCTGTTTCTATGGACGCCGTAAGGGCCGTGACTGCTGTTCGTTCTTTTCCGTTGACGAGTGAAGGGGAAATGGTCGTACTGTGCATGGATGGCTCGGGCTCTTGCTGCTCGTCGTGCCTTGTTGTATGTCGGGTGCATGTTGCGTGGGATTGGTGCCACTTTGATGGATTGTTGTATGGCTAGGGGAATGCGTGTCTTCTGATCTTGCTCTTGTGGGGTCGAATATCCTAGCCGGTGGAGCGTGGCTCTACCCGTGGAGGTGAGCTGGAGGCGTGTATGTTGTGAGATTCGATGCGCTTCGTGAATTTCTTCCCACGTGTTGTGGACGCCTAGTCATAGCAATTTCTCTGTTGACGTTTTGGGGGGCAATCCCAGTGCGGTTTTGTAAGCTTGCCGTATCGCAGTGTTTAGTTGGATACGTTTTATTCATATTTAGAAGGGGTACGACGCGACCGGTTTCATGCCTTGTCGTGAAGGGGAAGGGAATAAGGATGCAGGAATGGGAGAGGGGGTGCGAGGGCGGGAGGGGGAGTGTTTAGTTTAACTTGTTCGGAGGGTTTTAGGGCTAAATACGGAGTACCATATGCTATCCGGCTGATGAGGATGGCTTGTATGAGGCGAAGAGTATCTGTTTCTTGGAGGCCAAATCTTCAGTGAGAGATGCGATGGATGAGGTGCACGAGTTGTGTGAGAGTACGTTGCAGGGGGAGGATTGTTTGGGCACCCGATCCGTCTTGGGGTATGGTGAGCCCCAGAATTCGGAGGTGGGGTACGTTGGCGAGGGGTTGACTATTGATGCTGAGTTCCGGATATGGTATGGAGTTGGCGCGTTGCTTAGGTGTTCGTTTGCATAGTGTAAGTAAGGCGGATTTTTCGGGGGCATATTCCAGCCCCCGTGCTTGCAGGTATTGCTGTGCTACTTGGATGGCAGTTTGGAGGGCGTCTTGTTGGTCACCTATGGAGCCCGTAGGTGTCCAGAGTGTGAGGTCAGCTGAAAGCAAGAATTGCTGGTTTCTTTTTTTCTTTAGTTTGAGCGCTGTCCGTTAGGTGGCGCGTGTCGCCGCCCAATTCAAGGAGTCGCGCGTTTATGTGTCTACTTATTTGAGTGAAAAACATGGAGGCCTTCCGCTTCTCGCGGCGTTCCATGGCTCCACGTAGCAGCCACAAAGGGTTCGGTCTGGTTCGGTTCTCGGCCTCTCGTCCAAATGGGATCAGTCCCATAGCCAGTTGAATGGGTGTTCCGTGCGGTGAATAGCGCCAAGTGCGTGCACAGACGCGGTGAGGATTACCAGGGACTTGAAAGTGGATAACGAATGCTAACAGGTGAGCACGAGCGTTGAACGATCGGAACCGACGTCGCTTAAATCGGTGATGCTTCGCCTCGCCGCTGTCAACCGAAAACGCCGGATCACTTGCGGCGAGCACAGCAAGCAGATGCTCTGTTCAATAAAGACATAATTCCATTTGTCGCTATTTTGTTTCCTTCTTTGAATGTTTTCTGGCCGCGAAGTAAATGCAGCCGGCCTCGCGAAAGCAATCGCGGACAAACCCCCTGGAATGCGCCCCCCCCCCCCCCCCCCCTCCCCTTCCCTCACATCGTCGCCCCTACTGTATTAGGTGCGGTGCCGGTGCTTCGAGGCGCGTTTCGGAGTGCTTTGCGCGCACGGAAGGCAGCGAACGGGCGTACGCATTTGACAATCGTATTTTAGCAAAAAGCAGTCCAGCTCGCTAGGCCTTACTCGTATTGCTCCACTGTCGCTTGCCAGCCGCCATGTTGCTTTTGGGGGTGCTCACTGTGAGCACCTGCTGATTGCGTGCCGTGTGACTGCCCATGGGGTTGTTAGTATAACGAAGGGGGGGTAGCGATATCTGTGACGGCTTCTGACTACCCCAAGTGTAGTACCCTAGGACAACCCTTTTGTTGAGAGTGTACGCCCGTGCCTCGCCCGCGGTTGAGCGTGCCGACGCCGACCTATTCGGGCTACTCCGACGCAGCATCGGTTCACGATTTCTTGCAGGACCCAGACGCTTACATTGCCGCGTTGGGCGCGTCGGATGAAACGGCCCTGATACAGATCGTCCCAATCGCGTTGACGGATGATGCAGCGCGTTGGAGACGACTGCAGAGGCCGTTCCTTTCGATGGCAGATTTCCGGACACGATTTAGAGAGGAATTTCTGCCTCCCGACTATGAGATGCGGATCAGAGATGAGCTAGCCAGCCGTACTCAGCATCCGGACGAGAGCCTCGTAGAATACATCCGCGCTCTCCAGGAGCTCTACTCCAGAGCCGACCCTACAGCGTCAGACGCGGAGAAGGTAGCTACGGTGATCCGCCAGTGTCACCCTAGATTTAAACCCTACTTGCGTGGACGTGATTTCGCTGACCTGGAAGCACTTGCCAGAGAGGCGCGCATCGTTCAGGCGAGCTTGCTCGCCGAGTTGACGTATCGCCCCCCTCCACGTGCAGAGGAATCTCTGGAGCCGGGTTGCGCCTGGACAGGACGAGGCGCGGGAGCTTGCGACGACTCACGTACGCCGTACGTGGCCGTTACAGGACATAGGAGTGGCGCAACTGCTGTGCCCCGCGCCTTAGATCCCTTCGCTTTTGAACAGAGGCGCAGAGCAGCTAACGCGTGCTCTTCCAGGGCGCATCCCCGTAGGGGAGGCGGCGCAGCCGACCACCGCGGAGTCGCGAATCATTACGAGGGTCGCAGGAACTACAATGACCCCGGCGCGACACTGCTTCGCGTGATGGTAGCGGCGGACGCTCAGCACACAATGGCAGGAGACAGGTCAGGTGCTATAAATGCAATCAGCTTGGGCATATCAAGCGTCAGTGCACATGGACGGCAGCTCCCCCCCCCCCCCCCCCCCCCCCCCCCCCCGCCCATGGGTCTCAGGGAAACGGGAGAGGCCGGCGCCACTAATTGGACTTCCCGACTCGCGGTTGCCGGCCGCTGCCGAGGCCCCTCATCAGTCTGCCAACGGGGCTGGAGTTGCGGTCAGCGACAGGTCGGTGTTTGCCCCGTCGGCATGTCGAACTCAGGGCTTGACATCTGAGAAGGGGCCGTACGTGCGCGTCGAGTTCGGTGGTAACATTTACTATGCACTAATTGACACCGGTTCAACTCTTTCCCTAATCGGCGACAGAGTCTACGAAGACTGTCGCCGACGAGCACTTCACGTGCGGGAAGTTTCCACCGCGCTGCGTTTAGCAGCAGGATCGGCTAGGGCACAAAGCGCTATACGCCTTCACCTTAGCCTCGACGGCAGTCGAAGGAGGCAGCGTTTTCTCTATCTGCCAGGCATGCAAATCCCTGTGATCTTAGGACAGGACTTCGTCTGCCGGGAGGGGATTATCATAGACTTGAAGAATAACGGGTACCACTATAATCCGTTGACTCCCCTTATCCCCTTTGCCGTCCCACCGAGTTTTGGTCAGGACACAGAAAGCTCACTCGTCGGATCACGAGAGGAGCAAACATTAGCTGCGCGAGCCGTATCGGGAAACGTTGAAGCGATTGTCGCTTCTTACAACGGGCCGGTAGAACAACGGCGTAGGTTAGCAGACGCCTTGCATCGACACGCAGCTATGTTTACCGAGAGGCCGGGACTTACAAACATTTTACAACACAGAATCGACACAGGAGATGCTAGACCATGGGGTTGTAATCCCAGACCGCTGAGTGCGCACAAGCGAGCTCTCCTAGATAAGGCTCTCGATGAGATGATAGACACAGGGGCCGTGAGGCCGTCACAGAGCCCCTGGGCTTTTCCGGTAGTCTTAGCGCCAAAAAAAGACGGTACCGCTCGCCTCTGCGTTGACTACCGCCGACTTAACGAGATGACACGAAGGGATTCATATCCGTTCCCATCTATTGAGTCCATCATGTACTCGTTGGGTAGCGCGAGGGTTTTCACTACCTTGGATTGTAGCAGAGGTTTTTTGCAGATCCAGGTGGCACCACACGATGTCCAGAAGACGGCGTTCACCTGTCACAGGGGTCTGTTTGAGTTTATCCGCCTTCCGTTCGGATTGTCTAACTCGCCATCGAGTTTCCAACGACTTATGGACATCGTACTGGGGGACGCGAAGCTCAACATGGCATACATGGATGATGTCGTCGTATTTTCAAAGTTATTCGAGGAGCACCTAGCACACCTTGAGATTATCTTAAGCAGAATGAGCAAAGCGGTGTTAACGATTAATCCGAAGAAGGTCCAGCTCACAGCCTCAAGGGTCAACCTCTTGGGTTTCGTCGTAGATGATGGTACCATGAGACCGAACGAGGATAAGTTGAGGGCCATTCTTGATTACCCACCACCGCGCGACGCGAAGAGCCTTCAAAGGTTCCTTGGAATGGTCGGTTTTTATCGGCAGTTCATTCCAGAGTGCGCTGGACTCACACGGCCACTGAACCTGCTGCTCCGTAAAGGCTCGAGATGGGCCTGGCGCCGAGAACAAAAGGTAGCTTTCTCTTCCCTCACGAAGGCGATAGCAGCCACGGCCAGCCTGTGCCTGCCAGACCTTAACCGTCCGTTCGTGGTACAGACAGACGCGAGCGACTACGGCGTCGGTGGGGTGTTATTGCAAGAACATGACGGACAGCTGCGCCCGGTGGCATTCGCCAGCCGAACCCTTACACCGCCAGAACGCAATTACAGCGTGACGGAGAAGGAGGGGCTGGCCGTCATGTTTGCTCTAAAGAAATTCGACCTGTATTTAGACGGGACCACCTTCGTCATTCAGACAGACCACGCCGCTCTAACCTGGATTCAAAGGTTGAAAGAGCCGGCGGGGAGGTTAGCTCGGTGGGCACTCACTTTGCAGCGATACTCCTATACTGTCGAGTACCGAAAGGGCTACAACAACAAGGTTGCAGACGCACTTTCTCGGGCGCCCCATGATAGTGGTTGGAAGGAGGAGACGCAACCAGGGGATTGCGAGAGACGAGCTTCCCGCGCGGCCGCTCATAAGCGAGACAGCAGGAAGGGATCGATGCAACAGGAGCTCGTCGCAGTGTTAGGAGGCCGCACGAGGGAACAGAGGATCGTGGCTTGGGGTGAAGTGGTGAGCAAGGAAGAGCTTGTCGAGGTCCAAAAAGCAGATGGTTTTTGTCAGCGGGTGTTGGGGAAAATTGCGGAAATGGCAAGCAACACCGGGAACGCTGGCGGTCAATTTTAACGAACATATTGATTCATACCTGCTGGGTCAAGACGGCTTATTGCTCCGCTACATTCCAACAATCGACGACGAGGAGGGGAACGACTCTCCGTTCAGGGTGGTGATTCCTAGGAGGCTACGGAGGCGGTTTAACGGATACTTCCACGACTCGGCTTTGGCTGGTCATGGCAGCGGCAGCAAGACTTTTCAAAAGTTATGTCGCGTCGCGACCTGGCCGGGGATGAGACAGGACACACTCCGATACGCCCGTAGCTGCCCAGCCTGCCAGAAAGCGAAGCCGCGAGGGGGAAAGCCCCCAGGCCTTATGCAGCCTGTAGTGAGTCAATACCCGTGGGAGATGGTTGCTTCCGACATCATCGGCCCACTTCCAAAAAGTCCCCGTGGGAACCAGTATCTATTGGTAATAACCGATCATTTCTCAAAATGGGTGGAGTTACACCCGCTGAGGAAGCTGGTCTCGGAGCGGATCTGGGAGAAGTTGTTGGAGACTTTCATGCGCTTCGGTACACCCACGTGTCTCATAGCGATAATGCTAGCTATTTTACCAGCAGAGTGTTCACTGACTCCTGCTTGGCGCTAAACATAAAGCACAAAAGGACGACACCATACCATCCTCAGGCTAATATCACTGAGAGAGTGAACCGAAACTTGAAGAGCATGCTGATCACACTAACGGAGAGACACAGGGACTGGGACGAACACATTGTCGAGATGGATTTCGCAATCCGGACGACCGTGAACAGATCGACTGGGTTAACGCCTGCGCTTCTAAACTTGGGTTATCGTCTCCGCTAGAGAACGGGTTACGATATAACCAAGGTTCGACAGAACGCCCACTCTCTAAATACGCGGCGGAGTTGAAAGTTCGCCTTTCGAATGCGTTGCACGACGCCAGAGAGAACCTCGTTGCAGCAAGGATCGAACAGGCGGCCCAGTACGATAAGACTCATCGTCACCTGGAGTACAAGGTGGGGGACTTGGTCCTCAGGAGAACCCATCCTTTGAGCAATGCAGCGAGCGGATTCGCAGCCTCACTTGCTCCGAAGTGGGGCCCTACGTGGTAAAGGCACGACTGTCACGTCTTACCTACAGGCTCGCTCAGGAAAATGCGAGCGAAGAGTCTGGCCCGGTCCACATCACAGACCTGAAAAAGTACCATCTTCGTGATTGGGATGACGATGAACGAGAACAAAACGAGGAATCCTCCGTTCCGCGTGACTCGCGCGCGCGACCGGCAACGCGGCCTAAGCGCGGTAGCCGAACAATGCGCGAACCCGTCGGTGAGAGATCCGATAGGTGCTCTGCGCGGCGCTATAATCTGCGGCCTAGAACTTGATCTAATCTTTGCAAGATGTTAATAGAGCTTGTTCTGTCCAGAAATGCCCCCCGGAGGAACCAGAATGGGCGGCGCCATCCAGGAAGGCGACCTTCCACTTCACGGGATACCGGCGGAGCCAGCCGGCCCAACTCCCAGGGTGGTCAACCCTTCCGGCAGAAGACCAGTCAGCCCAACGCACCGGGTGGCCAACCCGTTCGGCAAGAGAATGGCCAGACAAGCCGACAGGGTGGTCCAGAGCCGTTTATACTGAGAGAGTTTGGCCGATGGGCGGAGCTTGTTGGCCGCTAGAACAAGCGGATTTCGCGATAACACAATATGGCGTTACTTCTTTGTCTTGTTCATTCCTGAGAAATCGCGTAGAGTTCCTATGAGTCAGATCCACAATATGGCGGACGGAAGTAGTCATCCCCTGGTTGTCAGACTACGCTGCTGTGGTTGTCAGACTGTCAAAATCTCCTTAAGAAGGCCAAACTCTCTCAGTATAAACGGCTCTGGGGTGGTCAACCCGGTTGGAGGGGGGAACGGCCAGACCAACCGACAGGGTGGTCAACCCGGTTAGCAAGGAGCAAGACGGACCAACCGTCAGGGTGGTCAACCTGGTTGGCAGAGACGGGGTGAGCAATCCCGACGTCGACCACGTCATCGAAGGCAGGACGGCGGAGACGCGGAGGACCGGAGAGTCCCAGGGACACGCTGAAGGACGAGGTGCTGAAGATCATGTCGGTGCAGAAGCAGACGCGTGCCGGCCAGCGCACCCGCTTCAAGGCCTTTGTGGCCATTGGGAACTTCAACGGCCAGTGCTCCAAGAGCTCCAAAGAGGTGGCAGTCCTTCCAAGTGCTCCAAAGAGGTGGCCACGGCCATCCTTCAAGCCATCATCCTGGCCTAGTTGTGCGTCATCCCCGTCCGTAGCGGCTATTGAGGAAACAAGAGCGGAAAGCGCCACACCGTACCCTGCAAGGTGCGTGCTGATGTGGCTGATCCGGCGCCCGGCGGCACAAGCATCGTGTCCGCCCCAGTGCCCACGAAGTTGCTGCACATGGCGGGCATCGAGGACTGCTACACCTCGGCCCGCGTCTCGACGGCCACGCTGGGCAACTTTGCCAAGACCACCTACCTGGCCATCTAGCAGACGTACAGCTACCTGACCCCGGACCTGTGGTGGGAGCGAGAGCTCATCAAGTCCCCCCACCAGGAGTTCACCGATCACCTGATGCACGTTCACCGCCACCAGCAAGGCGGAGATGGGCGACTTGGAGTCCAGTGCCTCGGTCCAGGGACTCCGGATGCTCCGGACCCCCCGGAGTTTGAGGCTTGAGGGGAGGGGAGTGTGGGAGACAACGAGCCACGCTGAACGTGGATGGACGGCCCCGTGAGCGGCGAGGAAGAAGAAAAAGGGACGCTCGTGGTATATGTGCGTGTGGACAGAGTTCGAAGGGCCGTGACGAACGAAAGAGGCGGTGCTGAACGAGCCCAGGGAAGACCCGGACCACAGGGCAACCTTGGCCTTCCACAGCATCCACGGCACAATTTCAGTATTCATAAAGTGTTTGTCTGTGATAGCGCTTCTTGTGTGACTTCCTCGGAGCGAGTAGAACTCGGCCTGATCGGGAATTGAGAGGTGACCCACACTACCTACCTACCTACCAACCCACCCACCTTCCCCCTCCCTCCTACCTACCTACCTACCTACCTACCTACCTACCTACCTACCTACCTACCCACCCCCTCCCTCCCCCTCTCTCTCACTCTCTCTTCATATATATATATATATATATACCGTTTTTTTATTTCTTCAGATTTGTTTTACAAAAGCCGTGAAAGCTACACCTATGCGGTTTGGGCAGACGGGTAATACGGCCAGGCGGACATTATATGGGTGGTTAATCTTTGCGATAAGTCGGATAATAATTAAAATTCGTTAATAAACTTTTTAATTAGTGAAAATAGACATATGGTTCCACTTAGAAGCATGCAGACCATCATCGAAAACATTAAATCAACTACTCTTAGAAGGATATGACGCCAGGACAGCATTTTACGGCGTTGTGTAAAAACGCTTTATTTGGACGCGTTTCTAGGTTTCGATTTTTTATCGGAGCGCATCTCTGCGCCCGCAGAGCTGCACCCTAGTAACTGAGACGCGCAACACACGTGCGCCCTCGCTCCCTCCGTTCTACGTGGGAGGCGAAGGGGTGGCTTCGCGCCGCGACCACCGGGGAGCAAGACCGCGGGCACAAAGATGCGGTCTGATAAGAAACTGAAATCTAGAAACGCGTCCAAATAGAGCGTTTTTACAGAATAACGTAAAATGCTGCCCCGGCGTTATATCCTTCTAAGAATATTTCATTTAGTGGTTTTCGATGATGCTCTATAAGTTTTTAATTGGAACCATATGTCTATTTTCACGAGTTAAAAAGTTGATTAACAAATTTTAATTAATTAGCCGACTTATCCACCCACATAATTTCCGCCTGGCCGTGTAACCCACCTGCACAAATCGCATAAGTGTAGCTTTTACGGCTTTTTTTTTAACAAATCTGAAAGAATAAAAAAACACCGTATCTATATATATATAGATATAGATATATATTAAACTACAAATTAGCAGTGGTATTGCGCTAGCAAATTTCATATATCAAATCCAATGTTGCCATATCTCACAAACAGGTCGACCTTGGGCTGACTAAACATCGAGATGTGTTATTTGCTCCTGCAATGGCGATCGTAATTGAAATTTTATTTAACTACCAGGGAATTTCATGCACTTTCCATACTTTCCGAGCTTTAGTACGCGGACTATATACATGTTTAAAAACTGAAACTTTAGGCTGTGCGGGCTGTCTACGCGTGGGGACTATACAAGAATTTTGTTTTTTAAGGTCGTGCATTATGACGAGAAGTAAAGATTTTTCTGGATCAAAAAGTACGTTAATGATGATTTATGTATGATTCAAACTTCTCTGTGAGCTAAGAAAGTAGACGTTTGTCAATGTGTGCCGTGTATGTGAATACTTTCGTGTCGACTAAGCACCAGGTGTGGACTATGTAAGTAAGAACTTTTATTTTAACCCCAAATTTGTCCCTGCGGACTATACACCGAATGCGAAGTATAGCCCGGAAAATGCGGTATTTGTTTAACTAAATACAACCTACGAATACATTATGCAAATAGGTAGTTAAGTAAAAAAAAAAAAATAATGAAATTGTTCTATATACACGTATTTTAAATACTGCCGATCATTAGAAGAAGAGAATGAGGAATTTTAGCGCACCGTTACCGTGTTCCGCGTACCGCACTACCGAAGCCTTAGAAGTATTCTTTTAAGCGCGCGCCCCGCAGTCACGGTATCACCCGCATGCGCGCTTAAAAGCACGCTTCAAAGGCTTCGGTAGTGCGGGTACCGGTAATGGTTTGCGAAAAGTCCCTAATGTCGGTCGCGTGTTAGAGTCAACAGACTTGGGTACTACCTGGAGGCGATCCTTCTTGAGTTGGTTCCAGTTGCCCCAGAGAAGCTCCGGACTGGGCCCCGGTATGCCGTGTCGTCGAAACACTCCGTGAGCGTGACGACGCTGGAACACCCAGACGCCCGGTACCACCACCAGGACCAGGAAATTCATCAGGTTCCAAATGAAGTCGGCCATGGCAAAAGACTTGGGCCTGCGTGAGTCTTACGCGAGAACGTTGCCCCAGCCGAGGGGATATCCGACCCCTTTATAAAGAAGGGTATCTCGCCCAAGCGACGAGCCAAAACTTGCCGGCAAGATTAGAGGGTTCAAAATACTTGCCATTCCACGAGACAGACATGTACACGTCTTTCAAATACAGTAACATAATATTGCTCGTTACTCATTCCAAAAGTCACTAAGTTTACGTTATTATTTACGGGGATTTAAAAGGATCGCGTTACCTCAGCTAGACAGTATTGCGTTATTTTTCTCGTAACTCTCAATGTGTATTTTTTAGAAACCAGTAGCCGTTTCTAATACTTGTCGTTAATTATTCCTCGCATTTAACGCGTCCATTCAGGGATAACGGTGGCTATACCGACATACCCTGTGCACATTTTTTTATGGTCTATCTAGCGTTTCCTCGTCGGGCAAGTTACAGGCACGAGCTGCGGTGAGAGATGAAAGTTGGGTAGTTGTGCTTACACGTTTCCCTCTAGAAGCAAGTAAACACCGTTGTTCGTTGCGTCTTAAAAAATTAACCAAACTACATTACTGGTTTCTTCTGTTAAACGTAACTACGTTGTTACTCCGTTACTGAAGAAAGTAACTAGGTCCAAGTACAGTGGTCCTGAAGGCGAAGTGTGCTGTCCGCGGTGCGATTCCACAGAGGCGAAGGGGGTCGCCGGCACCACGACAGAACAGCACAACACGCGAGAAAACAGTACGGTCAAAACAGCACAGCTTCAAAACAGCACAGCTTCAAAACAACACAGCTTCAAAACAGCACAGCTTCAAAACAGCACAGCTTCAAAACAGCAGCACGGCGTCAAAGCAACACGCGTCAAAATAGCACGCGACAAAACAGCATACCGTCAAAACGGCACAGCGACTGAAGAGCACGTGCCAAAATAGCACGGCGTCACAACAGCACGATGTCAGAACAGCACAGCAACAAAACAGCACAGCGTCAAAACATAACATTGACAATATAGCTAGGGTTCGGCGTTTTCGGTTTGTATTACTTAAATTCCGCGCACTTTTTTTCGGTTTTTATTCCAAACAAAAGTTTTCGGTTTATTGCGGTGAATATTTGTAGACTTATAAATTTCTCAGTTATATTAGGTTTATTAACTAAAACCAGTATACTAACGAAAATGCAAAAATTAAACGCGTTTGTGTAAAATGTATATTGGGTACCAGGTACTGGTCTTCTTATTTGTTGCCGTCTTTGGCAGCCGATGCGACCTGTTCTGTTAGACGCACTGGGGCCTTATCGTGATCTGATATTATCGTCGTGTGCTCGTATTTGTACACAGGACGAGCATGAGCTTCAGTACCACTTCGGTCGTAGAGGCAAATATCAAAATGGAGAAATTAGCAAGCATTGCACTCGGTGCGTTTTCCCCCATTTTCACGACCGCGAGAGGTGATAAATTCGCGCCGACGGCAGGAACGACAATAAAATACTCGTATTTATGCCCTCTTCTAGTAGACGGAAGCTAGGGGTGTCAAACAATGCGCGGCATTTACGGACGCTATTGATTTCCGTTGTTTGATTTCACGATTAAACTTTCTTCCTTTAACTAAGAATTCGGCACAAATCTCTATCAGGTGAAAACCCCAGATATCGTCCTGAAGACCCCTGCGCCCCCGGAGCTTTTGTTGAAAGTTGAACCGATCTTTCGCAGACAAGCTTAAAAATGCGAAAGGAAGCGGTCATATGGTCAGTAATGAGTAGGGTTCCGTGTTTTCAGAGTTTAGTTATCGTTAAGTTCGGAGGGTGTTTTTCTGAGTTTATTTTTTGCCTAAAATTCGGAGTTTATCGGAGTTAATTTTTGTTTGATTCCGAATCTTCAGAAATTCGGAGCTCAATTTCGCAGTGTTATAGAAAAAATCGTAAGGGTGCAGGCGAGCTGGTGAATATTAACCATGTTGAATTAACCTGAGACTGGGGTAGAGAAGAAACATCAAAACGTAGAAGGGACAGAAAATAGAGAGGAGACGTCTTGCTGTCTAATGTCTGTCTTTTCTACGGTTTGATGTCTCTTCTCTACCCCAGTCTCAGATTAATTTAACATGCTTCGCTCTGTTTCTTATTAAACATAAACAAATAATATCAAAATGTAAACGTATGCTGGACAAAAAAGGAAAAAAAAAACGCGATTGTATCAATTAATATTTTCTTCAATTGGATTTGGCGTTGGTGCTATACTACTGGCAATACTAATTTGTCCTAGAACAAAAGTGGCACACAAGTGTTATTTCGATAAATTTCAATACCTTACAAACAATAACCCACTGGGGGTGGTCGCTGGGAAGCCTGTATTCATTCCATGCTATTCCATTAACCTACTGCGCGACCGCAAGAGGTAGAGTGGAAAAGGATGAAATAGAGAAGTTTCAACTGTCCTCTTCTCCACTTTATGTAATTTCTATGGTCCATAGCTTTCGCTGTTACAAAAACACAACCTCTCCTTCCTCTCGGGCACAAATAGTATGACCCAAACCGAAAACATAAACAGTGACTTTTGTCTTGACCCGATAGTACATTGACCTATTGTCCTGACCGAAATTTGAAAGGTATGTGTGGTGGCATTTTCCCAGGACCATTTACTCTACGCGCTGATTAAAGCATTAATTGTAAAATATATTTGTGTGTGTGTGTGGGAGGGGGGGGGGGGGGGAGGAGGGGATTGGCACATCGAAATTCAGAGTTTATCAGATAAATCCGAATAGACGAAACTTTTACCGGCGGGTGTTTTTCGAATTTATCCGAAAACACGAAACCCTAGTTATGAGTCACACTGTCCCCCCCCCCCCCACACACACACACACACAAACACACACACTCACACTACTCCAAACGCCCTCGAAAATACTGCACGTTTTCAGTTAAGACCGAATATGGAAAAATAAATTCGGCGTAATTTTACCGGCTATATTTGGTTTAACCCTAAAACGCTGAACCCTAAATATAGCGTTTGAATTAAAAAATGCACGTCTCAAATAAGGCACTGTAAAGGAATTAAGGTTCTAGGCCAATTCGTTGAAAGCCAACTCGTCGACGGCCAATTTTTCGAATCGGTTCTTTTGGAAGCAAGTTCGGAGTGGGGAGTATACTCGATGCGCGTGTGGCAGAAGCTGTGCGCGGTTAAAAGAATTCACAAATAAACAAAAACAACTATATTACATTAACTCGATTACAAAAATACACGTATATACAGTCATCGTTCAGGTTGGCGTCGCCGCGATCTTGTCCCTTCGAGTTCCTTCGTTCCACTGACCCACGCACTCAACTCCCCCCACACACACAGACACTCGCCTAAGCCGTCCCGTCCCGAAACCTGTCTCCCCACTTCCCCCCGGCTCCTCTTCAGCGGGCCCCCTCCGCCGCCAGAGCGTCTGGCTCGCAGCTGCAAGTCATCAAAGGGGGGGCCCGCCGACCGGGAAGAAGCAGGGCTCAGCCGCGGGCCGTCGAAGCCTAAGTCGCTGCGAAGGTCCCGCTGGCTGCGTATAATCTCCCCCTAATGTAAGTTGTTCGCGTATTGTGGAACACACTCCCGCCCCGCGGAACGAGCAGAGCCTGTCACTTTTCACGTGGCGAGTTCCAGCGTGTACAGCAGTTGCACTGGACGTCTAAGGATCGTTCCGTTGGGAAGGCGCACCAAACACGAGCGCACATGACCGTCCCCTTTGCACCCCCTCAATTCGCCCCACTCTCCACTGTATTCGCGGCGCCTTTTCCTCGTGCACCAAGACCACATCTCCGTCTTTCAGGCTGTTGATCTGCGTCTCTGTTGATTGGTGCGCTGAGCGTAATTGCAGCAGATACTCTTTCTTCCTTTCACCTTCTCCAAAACTGTCCATTACTTTGTGACGATGCCGCCAACGTCTGGAGAGCTCACCCTTTGTTGACTCTTCTGTTCTGTCCAGGCTTTTTGACGGCAAGGTTGTCGGTCGCCTGCCCGTAGCAAAGTTAAGCACCTTTTCAATGGGAACAGCCAGAGTGTCCTTGTCCCGTCGCCGTAGCGACCCAAGCACTCCCTTCGGCTCGGAAACGGCGGATGTCGTTGATCCCCCGTCAAACGAATTTTGCAGCTTTGTAGCGTTGGGTGACCATTTACGGAGTTTCATCCCTGCATCTTCCAATATTCGGTTGGCTTGGTCCTGTAGTAGCGCTGCTTTTTCGATCGTCGGGGCTCCAAGCAGAAAGTCGTCCGCGTAAAAAGACTTTCGAAGCAGCTCTGCAGTAGATTTCAGGTCCCCATTTACACCGTTCAGGTGATTCACAAGCGTGGCGGTAAGCGGAAAAGGGCTGGCGGAAGTCCCAAACGGCACTCTAGTCATCCTCCATTCCTTGACGCGTAATTCAGAACTCTCTGTCACCGGATCTCTCTGAGCCCATAGGAAGCGGAGTGCGTCGCTGTCTTGTGGTCGGACACCGGTCTGTAAAAATGCCTTTTCTATGTCTGCCGCCGTCACGGCCATCGGGTGCATACGAAAGCGCACTAAAATCCCGACGAGGTCAGCGTTCTGGTTCGGACCCTTGTCCGTGTGGTCGTTAAGTGACGTAGCTCCAGGTAGATGTGAAGAAGCATCGAAGACTACCCGGAGTTTCGTCGTCTCCGATTCGTTCCCAATGACCGGCTGGTGCGGCATGTAGTAGGTCCGGGAGCGTGCCGACTCGGCGCCGGTAGAGTCCGTTGGAACCCTTTCTGTGTGTCCTGCTGTTATGTAGCTGCCGATGGCGTTGTCGTACTCAATCGAGAGGGACTCATTCCGTGAAAGTCTTTTCGTCAAACCCCCGAGACGTTTCAACGCCAGCGTACGGTTGTCTTTCAGGTTTCCGGTGCTGGCTTTCCATGGCAAACCTAATTCGTTCCGTCCATCAACTTTCTTGATTGTTTCATTGAACTTGGTCAGTACCTCGTTGTGCTCCTCTGTCTTGCTGCATGGCCGATCAGCGATGCCGATGCTTTCCAGCTCCCAAAAACCGCGCAGCACGTCTCCGATGTCCTCTCTGTCCGCGGGTCCGACCCTCAAAACGCAAACCATGCTGTTGGCGTTGCCGCTGAGAGAGCTGTGGTGGGACACGGGGCCCTGAAAGGTCCACCCAAAAATGGTGCTGATGGCAACCAGTTTTTGATTTTCTTCGCACCGCAGCACTTGGTCTCCGGTGACCCTCCACAGCTGATCGGATCCGACTAGCAGAGATATGCCTTCCTCCGCCGGAACTCCAGGAAACAGGAGCGCATCCGCAATACGGCGTCCGTCTTCCTCCACTCGGCGAACAAACACGTGGTCGGCGGGTACCCGAACGACGTCCTTGCAAATGAAGGGTACCTCGACAGCCTCGACAACGCATTCTTCTTGGCCGTACTGACTGCGCAGTCGTACCTCGACCAGTCGTCGTCGTTGTGCTCGTGTCGAGCAGTGGCCAAACGTATTCAGTCGGAGACTGGTTTCTCCTAGAACCTTGAGGCCGAGCTTGCGCGAAACATCCTCTCGGATGAAAGTACGTTGGCTGCCTCCGTCTATGATGGCTCGCATGTAGCCGCGTCGTTTCCCCTCTACCGCCCAGGCCCGGAAAGTCTGCAGAAGGACCTCTGAATCCAATGGGACTTCCTTACGTTCGGCGATAGCGTTTTGGACGCTAGTCAGAGGGGCGTCTGCATCCGGTTTCCTTTGCGCAGGCTTCCAGTCAGGGTCGCACATTGATGTAGCATGCCTACCGGAACATCCCGCGCATGACAGTTTCTGACGACAATCCCTTGCTCGGTGCCCCCCCATTGTGCATCTGAAGCACCGAGATCCCTCCGCCAGCTTTCTCTTCTTTAGGTCGAGTTGAAGATCGCAAGTGCATAACTCTGCTGAATGGTTAATTGAACCGCAAAAGAAGCACTGGCCAGCGATGCTTGTGTACAACAGTGCCGCAGCTGGCATTCTTGATCCATCGATCCCAGTCTTCCGCGGTGGGTCATACCGCTCGGCCACGACCCCGGCTCTCTCTCTGCTCTCGACCTCGACACGAAGAAACCCAAGAATCTCGGCGAGCTCACCTTCGGCCTCGGCGGATTGCAACGGCGAGGGACAGATCCGTGCAGAGGAGAGCGAGTCGATCGAGCGGCCAGCGTCTTGTCCTGTTGCATTCTGCGACGTTGGATCTCTCTCCGACGTTCCGGACGCCCTGTAGGCGGTGTTGCCCGACTGCCACCTGTGGTAGTCCAGCACAATCTCTTTCGGCAGGGCCCTGAGAAGAATGTCTGACATCATTGAGCAGTAAGTCGATGATCCCACGCCGAGACCTCTTAGCCCTCGGATGTTGGTCTGCACATGGTCGTAGATCCTCCTCAGTCCCCTTGTGTCCTTCGCGGAGGCCACCGGCGGCAGAGATCGAAGCTTTGCCAGGTGGTCTTGCTCAATTCTTCGCCTGTCGCCGAACCGCTGCGTCAGCATGTGGATGGCATCGTCGTAGCAGGCCTCCGTGGCCTGAAGTCCTGCGATTGCGGCAGCAGCTGGTCCGGTGACGAGTGTGCGAAGGTAGTGGAACTTTTCCGATCGTGTGATGCTGTCGTTGCTGTGAACAGCACCACTGAACTGTTCCCAAAAGCTCTGCCAACCGCTGATATCCCCGTCAAAGGTCAGGAGTCGCAACTTCGGGAGCTTCACTCCGCTTGTCCTGTTGGAAGGAGGTACTGAAGTTGTCGCCGATGTGTTCTCGTTCAAGGGCGCCGGCGTTGCCAGTTCCTTTTGTTGTAGCGATGCAATCTTGCAGCCCAGCAGCGCTAGAACTCGGGTGGCGTCGTCGTCGTATTCGGATACAGTCGTGTATTCCGCGACGAGATCCTCCAGCGGCACTTGGTCCTCGATCTCTGCATTTAGAGACCGAAGCGTCTGGTTGCATGCGCTGATTCGTTCTCGCCAGGCAGTCACCGTGGCCAGATCCGCTGTCTCCAGTCCCGCTGACGCCTCGCTGATGAGCCTTGTGGTTTGCTCCCGTTTGACACCACGTTTTCCTTTAAGCCGCTCCATCGTTTGCCGTTCACGAACACGCACCCAGCTCTTTCACAGCGTTAAAGTGAGGCGGTTACAAAGATCAAAACCGCTCACCTCGTTCGATGTTCTTTCCCGGGTTTCGGCACCATAGTTTCTGTGGCAGAAGCTGTGCGCGGTTAAAAGAATTCACAAATAAACAAAAACAACTATATTACATTAACTCGATTACAAAAATACACGTATATACAGTCATTGTTCAGGTTGGCGTCGCCGCGATCTTGTCCCTTCGAGTTCCTTCGTTCCACTGACCCACGCACTCAACTCCCCCCACACACACAGACACTCGCCTAAGCCGTCCCGTCCCGAAACCTGTCTCCCCACTTCCCCCCGGCTCCTCTTCAGCGGGCCCCCTCCGCCGCCAGAGCGTCTGGCTCGCAGCTGCAAGTCATCAAAGGGGGGGCCCGCCGACCGGGAAGAAGCAGGGCTCAGCCGCGGGCCGTCGAAGCCTAAGTCGCTGCGAAGGTCCCGCTGGCTGCGTATAATCTCCCCCTAATGTAAGTTGTTCGCGTATTGTGGAACAGCGCGCATAACGGTTCCCAGGGCAGTACCGAAGCCCCCGCTGGTGCGTATTCTGGCTATTTTGTAGCGTGAGCTACACTGGCCGAGGTTGAGCAATTTCGCGTAGCTCGCATAATTAGCCGTGCTCCGTGCTGCGCATGCACGAGGAGCAGTGACGTCACATGGCGCACAGCTGGCGCGCCGGAGCCGCCGCCGCCGCGCGCTCCGCCGCCGCCGCGCCCGCCTCGTCGGTCTGCGCAATACAGAGGACTGACGTCATAGCCGCGGCAGACGCACTGGCGCCACCGCGTGCCCAGCTGTGCGCCTCCGTTGCGCAGTAGCCAAGTCTGACGCTGCACCGGAGCCGCTTGATAGCGCCTCTCATTTTGTGCGCATAAGTTCACGCTATATGTATATCCTGGCATAGCCGAGCTAAGCCACCGCAATTTTTTCGAGCAGTTTTGCTCATTTTGACGCGCAAGCTTGCTGGTGAAATCGTCTACAGTAAATAATTCAATCGCACGGAAATGTGCTTTCGTTAGTTGTTAAAAGTAAAAAAAAAAAAGAAAGTGTGTGCGGCAACGGTGTGTTCAGCCCGTGCTGCAGTGTAAGGCCACAGCATTGAGGCTGTGGCATGTTACTGCTTCACCGGTTTCCACTTGATAAAGGCCTTCGTCGGCAATAATCTGCGAATTTAACTCAAAACGCACAACCTCTCGCCTGCAAGCTCCAGCCGTGTGTTTCCAGGAGGGTGTATTCACGGTGAATGAACCCCGCAGAATCGGTGCCCATGGTACACGTTGAATACGCTCCACATTAAAGTCACCTTATCTTACCGGTTCTATCAATGCATCTGTAACCGGCGCATCTCCCGCTTTTTTGGGTGGGGGACGTTCTACGCTTAGGTGATAATTACGAAACGACGAGTACTACGGAACCTGACCGCACCGCCACAAACCAGGCAGTTCATAACTTGAACTTATGGGGATATCTTTTTCCCAATAACTTTTCCTCTTTCCCTGATACTGCAAAAAAGACCAGACAACGCAGCCAACAACGACGCGAAGGCATCCCCTCTAACTACCCAATCTCTTCAGAGATTAGCGTAGTTAATTAGTTGTAACTACTGCTAACTTCATTGGTTTTTAGCAATCACACAGCAGCAGCAACCGGGACACTGACTTGTGTGCGATCCCGTCGCCGCCAGCGTATATTTCTTTTTAGAGCGCAGCTCTTAGGGGCCCGTTTCCGGCTTGAGCGGCGTCGCCGTCGGCGTCGCCGTCGCCGTCGCCGTCGCCGTCGGCGTAACCGCGCGGTGCATCATGGGAAATGTCCCATAATGCACCGCGCGAGCCCCCCACCAAGGTCACGTGACCTCGTGGGGGGTCACGTGACCCCCGAAGTCACGTGACTCCCCTGAGGTCACGTGGCCCCCTCCTCGAGGTCACGTGACCCCCGCCGATGTCGCGTGACCCCCCGATGACGTCATCGTCACTGATGACGTCACCGGCATCCACATCGTCATCGTCATCATCACTGATGACGTCACCGGCATCCACATCGTCATCGTCATCATCACTGATGACGTCACCGGCATCCACATCGTCATCGTCATCACTGATGACGTCACCGGCATCCACATCGTCATCGTCATCATCACTGATGACGTCACCGGCATCCACATCGTCATCGTCATCACTGATGACGTCACCGGCATCCGCATCGTCATCGTCATCATCACTGATGACGTCACCGGCATCCACATCGTCATCATCACTGATGACGTCACCGGCATCCACACCGTCATCGTCATCATCACTGATGACGTCACCGGCATCCGCATCGTCATCGTCATCATCACTGATGACGTCACCGGCATCCACATCGTCATCGTCATCATCACTGATGACGTCACCGGCATCCACATCGTCATCATCACTGATGACGTCACCGGCATTCACATCGTCATCGTCATCATCACTGATGATGTCATAGACATCCGCATTGTCATCGTCATCATCACTGATGACGTCATCAGTGACGTCACTGATGTCGTCACCGGCATCCGCATCGTCATCGTCATCATCACTGATGACGTCATCAGCGACGTCACTGATGACGTCACCGACATTCGCATCGTCATCGTCATCATCACTGGTGAAGTCATCAGTGACGTCACTAATGATGTCATCGGTACCCGCATCGTCATCGTCACTGATGACGTCATCAGTGACGTCAGTGATGACATCATCGGCATTGGGGGTCACGTGACCCCCAAGGTAACGTGACCCCCCCCTGGTTAGCTTAACCCCCCTCCCCCAGTGCCCTTCCCTCCTCCTCCTCAAGAGCTGCGCTCTAATTCGGCGTTACAGGGAGTTGTAAGCGGCTTTCATTTTTTATTGTTTCTCCACTAGCTGTTAAGTAATGCCATGCAATATCCAACCCCTTTTCTTTACGTTCTGTTTTGTTTTCATAAAATGCTACCTATTACAGCCTTTTTCCATGCGTGCTGCTTTTGTCGCTGTGCTGTTTTGATGCCGTGCTGTTTTAGAACGTGCTCTTCTTTCGCTGTGCCGTTTTGACGCCGTGCTGTTTTGTCTCGTGCTATTTTGACGCGTGCTGTCTTGTCGCCGTGCTGTTTTGTCACCATGCTGTTTTGACGCGTGCAGTTTTGACCGTGTTGTTTTGTCGCGTGCTGTTTTGCCATGTGCTGTTCTGTCGCGTTCCCGGGGTCGCCGCAGCGATGACTGCGCAGATGGCGCTGTGAGCTGCAGGAGCGTAAAGCCCCTCTATCCTGGGAAAGGTGGCAGCATCCTTTGAACTAGCCGCCGTGTACACTATTGGCCTGTCGTCACGTGATATCTGGCTTTCGGTTTTGGACTTCCGGTCGTCATGAATTTCCCAAGATGTTGCTACGTCGCAGCTGACGGGCTGCTCGCGCCGTGGCTGCGCCTGTAGAAAAGTCGACTGGAAAGCTTTTCACCGCTCCCTCTGGTACGGAAAATGAACCTCGGAGGAAGATCTTGCTTCACTGAATCGGTCGAAAAGATTTCAACCCGACGGGATCCGCAAAGTTATGCGAGGTGAGTGCTCTGTATAAAGCTCACCAGCATGCAAGAAGACAGCTGTTTAGAGCGAGTTATGCACTCCATTCCACCGTAAACGCGAGTGATGCAATAGCGAGCACAAGATTGCCAACTTGGCATGCACGGGTGCCCGTGCCGTGGAAGTAAACGCCCCTACGCACAGTTGCGTTTGACAGCGTTGCGTCGAGAAACGAAAGTGATTGACCGGCACATCTGCGCTTCGTATAAAGCGTGGATTCCAATTCAAGGAATTGCTTGTAATTGTAATTGTAATTGTAATTTATTCGCACAAGAAGTATGATGTGTATGCCACGACGTGCGAGGCTAGGCAGAAAGGTAACAACCCTTACGCTTGTGCGCCTGCTAGCCGGTCGCCGCATACACCGTGGATGAGGGGAAAGGAAATGGGGAAAAACAATTTGGGTAAGTATAAATAGTCAAAACAAAAACAAAAACCGCAAAGCAACAACAGTTGCTTTGCTGTTTTTGCAAACAACAGCAACAACATGCGACAAAAAAAGGTATGGATGTCGTGCGTTCTCGCAGTCGCAACGCAGTGAAACGCTCTCAAACGCAACTGTGCGTAGGGGTCTTTGGTCGTTCTAAACGGCCTGCTCCTGCTAGTGGTATCGGTGTCGCTCCCAATTACGGGTGCACGCGGAGTACGCGCTCTCGTCAAGTGTTGCGTACGTGCTCGCGTACCATACTTTGTTGCGCACACATAGCTTACAACGCTGCCGCGGCTGCGGACCCGAGCATGAGGATGTATCTATACTTCGTCTCAATATAAGTGCGAACGCAGCCAGTGCGACAAGCACGAGTGTGTTTTCTCTGATGACGCTCTTACTGGACGAACGTGTGTGCTTAGCCGGCTCAAAGTGCGTTCGCTCTCGTAGTATCAATAGGGTCTCCCTCGCTCGCAGTCTTATTGAAACAAAAACACAAGCAAATAAAACATTTGAGATCAACCCCACACTCGCGCGAGGAGCTTTGACAGCGCAAACTTTACGTGAAGGTCTTTGGCAGGCTAACCTAGGATCTGCAGAAACGGGCGTTTGAGGTGGCGTTACATGATGTGTTCTCGACTAAAATCCGATCACTCCATTCTATTACAGGACTTTTTCAGTATCCACCAATTCAAAACACTAATCATGCAAAACAAAGGAGAGCAAAAAATTAATAAAAATGCTCTCCCAAATATTTCTTTTTTCGTTACCTTCAACCAAGAGAGTAAACCACCACTGCAAGGGAACTGGAAATGTAGGTGGTATGTACAACATCTCACAAACCATTTTTTTTTTCAGTAAGACACGTTATCTGTTTTACAATACAAATTCGATACACAAACTGATAATTTTGGATGCCTCCTTTACAAAATGCAGTTCCATTTATTTGTTTTGGTTGGCTCCCTAAAGTCCCCGAGGCACCCCACCACAAAGCAATGCCCACAGTACTGAAACATCCCCAGAACACACTGCTGCAGCAACCGCAGCTGCTCTTTAGTTTGGCTGTCCGATACTGTTTCTTGGTCGATCGAGGCAGACTTACCACTAGTGCCATCTCTGTCCATTCTAGGAGCGTGTGTCCTCCGGAGGGCCCCCAGCAAGGTTCAAGCGGAGCTTTTCCCTCGGGGCAATCTGCCGCAGTGACCACAGCTGTTGGTGAGTTTGGCAGTCCGATACTCTTTCCAGGTCAACTGAGGCTCACCTATCACTAGTGCTGTATTTGTCGATTCTAGGCGAGTGTGTCCTCCTGAGGCCCCCCAGGAAGTTTCAAGCGGTGCTGTACAGAACCTGACTTTCCCAGCTTCCTTAGAGCAGCCTGGTTCGGCAGTCCCCTTCAGCTGCTGGGGAGTTAAGCACAATGATAGTGTTTCCAAGTCGACCGAGGCACACCCACGACTGTCGACCGAGGCACACCTACGACTGACGGGCTGCTGCGCCCTGTGGCTGCGCCCGCAGAAATTTCGACCGGAAAGCTTTACAGTGTTCCCCCTGAAACCGAAAATGAACTTCAGAGGAAGATCTTGCTTCACCGAATTGGTCGAAAAGATTTCAACCCGACGGGAGCCGTAAAGTTATGCGAGGTAGGTGCTCTGTATACTCATTAGCATGCGAAAAGACAGTTGTTTCGAGTGAGTTATGCACTCCATTCCACCGTAAACGCGAGAGATGTAATAGCGAGCACAATACTGCCAACTTGGTATGCACGGATGCCCGTGCCGTGGAAGTAAAGGCCCCTACGCACAGTTGCGTTTGAGAGCGTTTGACCGCGTATCTATACTCCGTTTCAATATAAGTGCAAGCGCAGCCAGTGCGACAAGCAGGAGTATGTTTTCTCTGACGACGCTCTTACTAGACGAGCGTGTGTGCTTAGCCCGCTTAGAGTGCGTTCGCTCTCGTAGAGTTTATGGGTCTCTCGTAGTCTGATTGAAACGAAAAACGCAGTCAAATAAAACATTTAAGATGAATCCCAACCTCGCACCAGTAGCTTTGACAGCGCGCAAACTTCATGTGCAGGTCTTTGGCAGGCTAACCTAGGATCTGCAGAGACGGACGTTTGAGGGGGCGTTCCACGATGTGCTCTCGGCTAAAGTCCAGTCTCTTCAATCTATTACAGGACCACTTCAGTATCGACCAATTCAAAACGCTAATCATGCAAAACAAAGGAGAGCGAAAAATCGGGGAAAGATGCTCTCCAAAACATTTCTTTTATTGTTACCTTCAACCATGAGAGTAAACCAGCACTGCAAAAAAACTGTAAATGTAAATGGTATGTACAACATCTCACAAAATATATATATATTTTTCTTCTTCAGTGAGACACATTGCATCAGTTTAATGATACAAATTCGATGCACAAACTGATGATTTTGGATGCCTCTTTTACAAAATCAATTCCATTTGTCTGTTCTGGTTGCCTCCCTAAAGTCTCCAAAGCACCCCCAGCAAAACCTGAATAGTACACCACAAGGTAGTGCCCGCAGTACTGAAACATCCCCAGGACAGACTGCTGCAGCAACCGCAGCTGCTTTTTGGTTTGGCTGTCCGATACTGTTTCGTGGTCGACCGAGGCCTATCTACCACTAGTGCCATCTCTGTCCATTCTAGGAGAGAGTGTCCTCCGAAGGGCCCCCAGCAAGGCCCAAGCGGAGCTTTTCCTGGGGGATCTGCCGCAGTAACCACAGCTGTTGGCGAGTTTAGCAGCCCGATACTCTTTCAAGGTCAGCTGAGGCTCACCTACCACTAGTGACGTCTTTGTTGATTCTAGGCGAGTGTGTCCTCCTGAGGCCCCCCAGCTAGTTCCAAGCGGTGCTGTACCGAACCTGTTTCCCAGCTTCCCCAGAGCACGCGGTTACACGGTTGGACGAGCAGATCTAGAGCGGCTTCAGGACGGTTGGATACGAATGGAGGCTCTAAATGAGGTAATTGCCACACTCGTCTGACGAGAAAAGTCGACACGATCAGCATATCGACCGCTTCAGCTGACCGAGACGTCGAGACGCTTGGAAACGTCCTGAGGGCGCCTCCGTCGCAAACCGGAAGTTCGAGGTGGGGTAAGGAGGGTTTTTAGAGGAGAAGGAAAAAGAATGCGCCACTTTTCCCAGATACAGAATATTTTCCGAGATGCTTCTAGGTACTTATCAAAGCCACCGCCGAAAAAAAAGGAAGGAACGCTACCGCAGCGTTCAGGTGTTCCCCCATTCGAAGCGAAGACGAGAGGACAACATGCTGCCAGAAGCGGCTTCTAATGATATTGGCCTCCTGAACGATGTCGAGCTTCCTGATCAAGCTCGTCAGAAACTGTCATTTTCAGGGTGGACGAGGCCAAACGGATGGCGGGAAATGTTCCTGCCGTGTGCTGAGGACATTTATTTACGCAGAGTGCGAATCCGATGCTGTTTAGCAAAGCAAGATAGCTGTAAAGAAGCAGATGCAGATTGCGAAGCAAGCTAAGGGAACTTTCGAAAGCCAAACATCCCGGCTTTGGAAAGTTGGAATGTTTTTACATTCCAAAGCCGGGATGTGGCAAACATGATGCGGAGCTTACACTGAGTATAATGAAACTTTACGTACTTCTCCGCTTCCGCTTCTATTCCAAATCTTTAAATGAGATGCGCATGCAGCTCTAAACGAGTACAAACCAACAGCCTGAAGATAAGGTGTAATTAAGCTGTGAGTTGCCTAGGCGGAGTTGTAGATTTGGTTCGTACAAAAGCTTTTGTTTGCTTATGAAGAGGTGAAGAGGTTTGGACTAACAAAAAGGCGGAAGTGTCGGCCTGAAGAAATTTAAATGACAAATAAAGCATTCCACAGTTCTGTTTGTTTTGTTGGTCTCTTCTTTGTGCGAGACCAGTCTGAAGAGCAAAATCAGCACCCAGATGCATTCAGAGGTCGCCTCCTCACTGTTACGTATGCCAATCAATGCAAAATGAATTAGATATGAACGAGTCAAGGTATTAACATTTATTTGCAGCTAATATGATGTGCGAGTCAATGCACTAAAATTCTGCCAAAAGTGTTTTGAACTAATGTACATTACTCGTTAAGATTTCTAAATGGAAAATACCTGGCTAAAATAGCCAAAACGGTAGCAGTGGTCTACGATCAGGCGTGTCTTTCGGCACGCACGCTATACCAACAGAACTGCGGCTGTGCGTTCCGGAAGCGCTAGAATTCGTCATAGAAGGGAGGGCAGCAGTTAATAAACAAATATAATCAACTGCTCCGTCACAACGAAACCAGAAAACGATACAAAAACCAGCCGCACAATCCGCTTAAACAGCTGTCTGAGCGGCTCCAGCAGCGCTCCTGCTATAGCAGCGCCCCCACAAACCTCGCGGAAGAGTCATCGCGAAAAGGACCCGTTCTCCGCCGCCGCACGGCACACTTCCCCTTCTAGCTCAGTGCAGTACAAGTATCGCGTTACGTACAACACGTCTTTCTTTCAGGGTGGCCACAGACGGGTCTGCGACAGCTGGTGCGCCTTCTGACGGCAGACTTCCGCAACGCTTCCGCTGGAGACACCAGACGAGCTACGCTTCAGAGAAGCTAGAACCACTGAATGAACTACGCGCATGCGCACTTTATACTTTTATACTCTTGTGGGCGCCGTCATCTTGGTGCTTAGTGCAGACCATGAAACAAACGGTAATCGCTGCGATTTGGAAAAGAAAAAATAAATAAAAACGACATTTTGAGTTTTGGACTTGTGGTCAGGAATGTCAGACTACGATGTAGTTTTGCTCTTTCGCGAACCATTTGAACACTTCTGGAGGACGGAAACTCGATTCCTGTCATTTCAAATAAATCGTCAGATAACGGGCAACCACGCTTTTAAGGACGAAGATGGCTAAAGGGTCGTTATCCTAAGGCCAACGTTGCTAAAACACTCGGCTGTGAAACTCAACCTTGAAACCTCTACCGCTCGTGACCACCGGGGCCAAAATATATATGATTACCACGTCTCCCTTTAGAGGCGAGTCAAGACATGAAAGTTGCATTATGCAGCAGCCGTGAGCTGACACTGAGAGTTGGCGCCACCGCCGCCTGCGAGACTCGACTGCACCGATACGTGCCGCCGTGCGATTCCCGGAGCGGCCGTTACAATAGCGTCCTGATCGGTTTTCGAGTACGGATCGGAGCCACTTGTTCAAAGCCGGCTCCTATGACAGTTTTCCATCTGAGCTCAAGCGTATCCACTTACGTTGGTATACACGGTATACACTAAGACCCGGCTCTGAACCTACGCCGCTGCGGTGGGACTGCTGTCGGCGCGGCAGACGCTTTGCCTCACAGAAATATGGCTTTTCTGCGCAGGCGCAGTGCCCACACATTGTGTGGGCCAACACTGGCTTCTTTGTAAACTGCGTGTTAGTCTATACCAGGGGTGGCCAAGCTGCGGCTCGCGAGCCGCATGCGGCTCTTCGCGCGTTAACGAGCGGCTCGCGGCTCCCTCACCTATCCCCCCCCCCCCCCCCCCCTTTCTACCTTTCTGCCTCCCTCCCGGTTACACGAGCACTTTCCCAAAAAGAGAAATGGAACATCGTTTTAAATCGAAAGACAGGTTGCGGTTTGCTAGTTAGTATTGTGCTACTGCTACAATGCATACAGATGGACTGCTTTTGTCTAGTGTAGATTGAAAGTAGTGCAAGTCTCGTTCATGGCCCCCGCCCCGCAGCTCTTGGAGGTTTCGTTATTTTGTTTGCGGCTCTTAGGCCGGGCCAGCCTGGACACCCCTGGTCTATACCATGGGTCTATACAGTACGTTACTGAATCAGCTAAGTTAACATGCTCCGAGAAAAAAAAAAGTGACGCGCTGCCATTCACTGGCGCAGGCTCGTGTGGCAGCCCGTACCATAAAGTCTGAGATTTCATAAAGTATGAGGTAAATCTCCGTTTTTCTTTAATATTACAAGAACAAAACGTCGCACTGGGAAGCTCAAGCCAGAGCTAGGCCCCTACGCTCTCATGCGCTGCATTATACCGTCCAAAAAAAAAAAATAAAAAAAAATAAAAGACGTTTACAACTCCCTGTAGTACCAAATTAGACCGCAGCTCTTGAGGGGGAGGGGGAGGGTACGGAGGGCAGGGTATGCCCCTCTTCCTCATCCGTACCCTCTCCTCCTCCGGTGCTGCTCCCTTCCTCCTTCTCTCTTCATGTATTTCGATTTTGCGATATACCGTGCTAAACAATCTGAGACATATACATATATTTTCACGAATGACGATTGATGATGCAAAGATAATTAAAGAAACTAAACGTTTAATGGGGCGAACTTGTGCCCAAAACAAAAAGGAAAAAGAAGAGAACAGCAGAGCGTCGCGGGCGTCGATGTCGGCGGAACCGCACGATCGAGCGCAGGGGCGAAACTGACTCTGGCTCGCCAAGCGAAGCCCCATGTACACGCGTGGGCTTCTGGAAAAATCGGCATAGAAGGTTCGACGCGTAGAACATTCGGGCCTGGAACAAGTAACATGATTCTCGAAATTTCCAGACCACTAAATTGCAGGAATAAACAAAAGACACGTCGCTCCCAGGAATCGAACTCTGGCTTTTCGCGTGGGAGACAAGCGCGATAACCATTAGGCCACGCGCGCGCTGCCTACATGGCCAGCTGCGCGCGCGGCATTACTCTCCCATTAAAAAGTTCATCGCCCCGATGCAGCACAAACAAAACAAAGCAAACAAAAAGAACGGTAAACTAAGAGACATTTGGAATACATAAGGTCCACTGTCCTATCGAGCGTAGTACGGCTTCATGCGCACGACGTGGACGACTTCTGGTCGTGGAGGGCGGCGCGATGAAGTCCGTGTTCTGTCGGGCATCACCTCGTAGTTCAGATCCCCGAGTCGACGAAGCACTTTGTATGGTCCAAAGTAGCGCTTCAGGAGTTTCTCGCTGAGACCACGGCGGCGGATCGGTGTCCACACCCACACCCTGTCTCCGGGCTGGAAGTGGACGTCCCAACGACGAAGGTTGTAGCGGCCAGTGTCGACACGTTGTAGGGCTTTAATCCGGAGTCTGGCGAGCGGACGGACTTCTGCCCGTTGGGTAACCAACTGGGCATCGTCGCTCCCGTTGACAGCCGGTTCGTTGGGTAACATTGCGTCTAGCATTGTCGTTACTTCGCGACCATGAACCAGTTGAAGGGGAGTAACCCCGGTGGTCTCTTGCATGGCAGTGTTGTAGGCAAATGTGACGTACGGCAACACCTCGTCTCATGCCTTGTGCTCCACGTCGACGTACATGGAGATCATGTCGGCGATGGTCTTGTTGAGTCTTTCCATGAGCCCGTTGGTCTGCGGGTGGTACGCCGTGGTGAGACGATAGCTAGTGTGGCTGAGACGAAGGACTTCCTGTGTCAGCTGGGCCATGAACGAGGATCCACGGTCTGAGATCAAGACTTCGGGAGCGCCGTGCCGGAGGACAATAGACTCGATAAAAAACTTGGCGACTTAAACAGCCGTTCCTGATGGAAGGGCTTTTGTCTCGGCGTACCGTGTGAGATAATCGGTTGCGACGATTATCCATCGGTTTCCTTGCGTCGATGGTGGAAATGGCCCAAGCAAGTCCATTCCGATTTGCTGGAATGGAGCAGATGGCGGCGAAATAGGCTGAAGAAGTCCTGCCGGTCTCGTCGGTGGTTTTTTTCGTCGTTGACACTCGTGGCAAGATCAGGTGTAGTGGTGCACTGTCTTCGCGAGCTTGGGCCAGTAGTATTTTTCGCGTATCCTAGCAAGAGTTCTGCTGTAGCCAAGGTGTCCCGCCGTCGGGTCATCGTGGCAGGCTTGAAAACTTTCTTCTCGAAGACTGGAAGGGACCACCAACAGCCACGCCGTGTTGTTGTTTTCGCTGAAGTTCTCCTTGTAGAGCAAACCTCGTCGGAGGGAGAAGGTTGGCAGTGTTCGTACAAAACCGCGAGGAACGGCGCTCCCTCGTCCCTCTAGGTGCTCGATGAGTGCTCGCAGCTCAGGGTCGTCTCGTTGGAATGCTGCCATGTCGCTGACATCCAGAGCGCCGAGGAAGCACTCATCGTCGTCCTCTTTGGTTCGGGCAGGAGCGGCCTCGACTGGGGTCCTTGACAGACAGTCGGCGTCATTGTGCTTCCGGCCGGACTTGTACACCACGGTTATGTCGAACTCCAACAGAGAGATTCAATATATCATTTCAAAGAATCAGTTCTATTACTCTATCTCAAATAACCAACGTCATATCACTCTATACAGAAGGTTCAGTGTACTTAGATCAGGTGGGAGCAGCATTCATTATACTGAAAAACAATGGAAGAATTATAAAAATAGTAAAATATCGCTTACTAAAACACAGTACAATATTCGATGCAGAGGCTATTGCCATATTAAAAGCCCTTGATTATATTTTTGCAACAAGAGATGGACTACATTGCAACATATACACCGACAGCCTATCAGTCCTACAAGCATTGACAAATCCAAACAATGCAATTCCTTTAATTAACGAAATAAAACATATAATCCAGTCAGTCAACATATTCAATACAACGGCTTTTTTTCACGTCAAAAGCCATTCTAATATTTTAGGGAACGATCTAGCCCACCAATTAGCAAACTTGGCACGTTATCATGGCCAATACATACACATACTAAAATCAAAACAAAATATAAAACATACAATAATGGAATTAGCACGTAGGAGATCGGATCACTCTTGGCAAAACGATGGCAAAAACACAGAATTATTTAAATGGATACCATCAACCAATCATATACCCATTAGCTTCCCTCCTTCTAGTAACATCACACAAATTATTACTGCGCACGGCAGATTTCCTTTTTATTTCTATAGATTTAATATGCACAACCACACTACTTGTCCCTGTGGACAAACTTGTACTAGTATGGATCATTACTTTACTGCATGCCATCTAACAAAATTATTTATTCAAAAACTTTCAATATCGTACATAAACTTGAATATTCGTCAAAAAGTTACTGAACTCTAAAACTCATATAAATACTCTGGAGGCGTTAGTTAAACATATTTCAGACAACATTCCATAGTATATAAATAAATAAATAAATAAATAAATAAATAAATAAATAAATATATATATATATATATATATATATATGTATATATATATATGTATATATATGTGAATGTATAAGTATGTGTGTTTATATGTGTGCGTGGGTGTACGTATATGTAGGTATGTATATCTGTATGTATATGTATATGGGTGGTTTCATCTCAAATCGTGCAGGCAAAAAGAGTCAAATTTTTAATTTCAATGAAAAAAATATATGTTATGGCGCCGTTTCTAAAACCGCAGTCAACACAAACCGCAAGTTCGTCAGATTTTTTGTTCTCGACTTATGAATTTTTAAAGAGGCCGCGGCGAAAAGCAGTGTTTTTCACACCCGTCGTGGGTCCGATGTTTCGCTTGATCTCCCGCCATGGATTTTCAGTCCACATTATATTATCTTTTTTGAAGCAATCTGTGGACACATTTAAAAGGCTCCAATACTATGAAATAATTTTAGGCCTTTTGCTTTTTTTCTGTAAAAATGTCAAAAACACCTCCTCGGTCAATTGTTGACGAACTTTGACAATTAATTACTGGCGATCTACTTGGGTTACACCGATATTTTTTATGTCCACGGAGAGCCCAGAACACGCTCTTTATATTTATTATAAAATGCCTTGGCTGTATAAAATATGCTTTGCGGTACGTTTACGTTAATAGTATGCAAAAACCAAAAAGTACCATTTTTGAAATTGATTTTCTCAAAAAACCCATTTTTTATTTTTTTATTTTTTTTTTCAAATGTAGATATGATAGTTGTCTACACGAAAATCAAGCCTAGAAAGTGTATATTTTGTTTGCATGTTTTATATTTAGGCCTCAATATCGGAAAAAGACGTCTTTGTTTTGCAAGACCTAAGTCAGACATAGCGACCCATGCGTCTCTATGAATTGTGAAAAAGTTTGCCTGAATTTTCTTCTGCCTTTTGTAATCAATTATAAACGGATTTTGTGGTATTGAATATTTATGTATGTTTGGATAAGAGCGGGAACCATGAGATACATATCTAACCAAATCGGCAGGCCTGGTAGACTTTCAATAACCAAAAGGCACAGACGTTGTATTGTTTCGATTTATAAACCTTTCAAAGTAAACTAGCACGACCAACTATTAGCTGTCATATTACTAAGACAAAGAAAGTCACCACATCGTCGATATATTATATACAATTCTTTACGAAACCAAACACTGGGGCTTGTTCACCGCACATCCCACAGGTCGCCAGGGAATGTCCTTTCACTTCCGTAATACACAAAAGTGGTGACACAGAAACGGTCCGAAACACACAGAGAGTGTGTCATGGAGAGGGGTAGGAAATAAAAATAAATAAATAGGAATTAAATTGCCCAACTCCGATCTTAACTAAAATTGCGTAAAAAAATTAAGTGTTTAGGTTCCGGCGGTGGCAAGGCGATAGGTTCACGCCTGGTGGAGAGTCAGACAAAGAAGTCGACGACACGTAAAGGTAAAACAACAAAAAAGAAATAATTTAATAAAGACGGGAAAACTCAGCCGCACATGGCAAGAACAAAAACCAACTGCTCCGGGCATCGTGACGCAACCAAATGCGTGCGAACACGCTCTCTACATCACCGCCAAGCCGCTACGCCATGACGAAATAAACCCAAATACTGAACAGTGCTAACAAACAGTTGGTAAGAAAACATAAAAAAAACGTTCAGAAAAAACCGCACCCGAGAAACAAAGTTCAGCGGGGCGAAGAAACACACACGAGTCGGTCCCACGACATTGAAGTCTGGCATGATGACGGCGTCCAGATGATGCTCAAATCTGTTCCTCCCTCTATTACGCACATCCACGACACCTGTGCGGAACAGTGGCTGTACGAAAGAAAGTGAAGAATAGATTCGAGCAGGCGATGCGCGAGAAGGTAACCGAGACTATGCTTCAAGCTTCATATCGGGAGAGGAGCTTTCGAGGTCGTTTCTGCAGTTACTCAAACTTTCTCTTTCCCCTTCCCTTTTTCAAAAGAACACGTCAGTCGGCGCTAACGTTTCATCTCAGGAGACGCCCACTCTTCGCAAATGGTTATAGTTGACAAGCAGGCTGACTTCGACCCAACTAGTCTCCGGGCAGAATACAAACACAAGTATATTTACCAACACGCTCGTTTTAAAGGGGCACTGACACATCAAAATCATATTTTTTTTTATTATCCGAAACGATTGAAAACGATGCCGGGACATTACCCTCAAAATTTGAGATTTGGGAATTCAGTATTCGTGAAGTAAAAAAACAATTTCCAAATGCCGAATTCGAAGTTCCCGCGCGATCGGCGCCGGTGCCTTGACGTCAAAAATCGCGGAGACCTGAGAGTCGACTTCCTTTCACCTCTCCCTGCTGTTGCCATGGCGACCCAAAGCGAGGAGGAAAGGAGCGAGCGCCCGGCGTTGCGGCGGACCGGTTTTGAGCGGTGTCGCCTGTTTTCCGTTGGAGGATACAAATCCAGGAGACGGCACCACAACGAACTCCCGATTTTTGGTATTTCAAAAAGAAGGGCCGTAGTGCGTTCGCAATTGCGTTAAAAAACATGTTTTAGGATTGCCGTAATTAAATGTTATAGAGATGTCGCCTACAAAGCTTCTAAATTTCCTGATTTTTGACGTCACCGATCAAAAGAAGCGAGGAGGCGAGACGCGGGAAAATTAAACGCCAAAAATAAAAAGGCGCGCGCGCGCGCGGGAAAATTTTTTTTCGCGATGCGGTTTTTTTTGCGTGTCTATGACTGCAACGTGCATCGTTTTAGACAATAAAAATAAATACGACCTTTGGGGTGTCAGTGCCCCTTTAATGTCAGTCTCCGGGCTTTGCTGTTTCCAAAAGAGATAACCCTTTATAAGGACAGAACGAGCGGGTTGGTGGGGATAATTAAACTTAAACACTCCCTTCTCATTTTCTTCTTCAAGTTTAATAGATAACCCCTCGGTGCTATCGGATCTCCCCGGAGAGAGAGAGAGAGAGCACGGCCGTTTCAAGGTAAGGATAGGGCGCTCGAAGCGAGGGCAAACATGCGGTATCGTTTCACGCATGCACGGATGGCTGGTTTTAAATTTCCCCACATCCCTAACGAAACCGGCCCATCTTCGTGTGTGCGTCTGCGCGATTTCTGTCCCGCGCCGCCGGTTTTAGCGCGCACGCGGCGTTGTTTTGGCTGGCAGAAGGGGTGTCCAAACAGGAGACTACAAAACCCGCGACTCCGGCAAATCGTGCCGCGCTCTGCCGCGATCCGCTTCCGGCCGTCGGAGGGAAATTTCCCTCCGTCAATTCTTCCCGGGGGGAAACTTCCCTCCGCCAAATCTCCCCCTCGCTTCCTCCACGGCGGCCTTGCTCTGCTCATCACGTGGGTCCGGAGAGCCACTCACACGCTCTGTTGGCTGTCGGTCAATTGCTCAAGGCCTCCGCTCACAATACGGAACCGCATCGGACGCCATCACGACGAAAGTGAATCTCGACAAAGAAAGCAGATCCGAGGCGGGCGAAACGCACCCTTCGACGCAGGAATGTCCCAAATCCACCCAAAGCCGGGCCTCCTTGGCCTTCGAGCCGAGGCGACGGCGGTACGCGAGGGCGTTGGCGAGGTGAGACAGACGCTGGTGGCGTGTGACGTCAATCTGAAGGGGAGAGCAGTCGTGATCGTAAAAATTTTCACGACTCCTGCAAACATTTTCACGACTCCGACAGACCGTAAAAATAGAAGCGTCCGCTTCAATTTTCACGATTTGTCGGAGTCGCGGGTTTTGTAGTGTCCTGTTTGGACACCCCTAGAACAGTTGTTGACCGTCGACATTGTAAGGCCGTGGTGTCCTCATCCTTTCAGGCAACGATTCCTTTGCTTTCCCTTGTGCAATACTCTGACAGACTCCTCCTGGGTGGCTGTCACTGTTCGCCGCGTCAACGACACAATCGTACCATTTCACTTTTGGTGACACAGGGTGCGCTGCTCGCTTTACTGTCACGGGCCGTCCCATCTAACACAACGAGCGCGAAAGGTCGTGGTCATCTGCTGGCTCCGAAAGGGCGGGACGTTCATGCAGGCCAATGAGGGCCCCGAATCAATAAGACGTCTGCCGACTCCTACACGTTAAAAATGTACAACACCTGCTGGTGTGTTAAGAAGTGTTGCTTTCTCTTTTTGGAACTCCTCCGATGTAGCTTGCCGCCTACAATAAAATTTAAATAATCAATAAATATATCAGGGTGGAAATACTGTATTTCATTTTTATGTGGGAACGTTGAAAAAAAGAAAAAAAACTATTTCCAAGCTTGTGAAGACGCGCAATTCGCAAGTCCACTTCGAGCCGTAAAAACACGTTTTTGTACGATATTGATGCTTAAATGTAGAACATACAAACAAAATATATACTTGGCTTGATTTTTGTGTAGACAACTATCATATCTACATTTGAACAAAAAATAAAAAAAATAAAAAATGGGTTTTTTGAGAAAATCAATTTCAAAAATGGTACTTTTTGGTTTTTGCATAATATTAACGTAAACGTACCGCAAAGCATATTTTATACAGCCAAGGCATTTTATAATAAATATAAAGACCGTGTTTTGGGCTCTCTGTGGACATAAGAAATATCGGTGTAACCCAAGTAGATCGCCAGTAATTAATTGTCAAAGTTCGTCAACAATTGACCGAGGAGGGGTTTTTGACATTTTTACAGAAAAAAAGCAAAAAGCCTAAAATTATTTCATGGTATTGGAGCCTTTTAAATGTGTCCACAGAGTGCTTCAAAAAAGATAATATAATGTGGACTGAAAATCCATGGCGGGAGATCAAGCGAAACATCCGACCTACGACGGGTGTGAAAAACACTGCTTTTCGCCGCGGCCTCTTTAAAAATTCATAAGTCGAGAACAAAAAATCCGACGAACTTGCGGTTTGTGTCGACTGCGGTTTCAGAAATGGCGCCATAACATATATTTTTTTTATCGAAATTAAAAATTCGACCCTTTTTGCCTGCACGATTTGAGATGAAACCACCCATATATATGTATATATGATTACATGTATTTGCAACAAACTTGAGAAGGGAAGATATCTATCTCAAGTAAAAAACAAAAACTACTGTAAAGAACATTTTTTACAGACTAACTTTTACCCCAAACAAGAACGGAATCCAAGAAAACGGCCACCAAAAGTCATCTTTAAACCCTGAACTGCTAATATGCACACTGTCGATGGCCTTGGAAGACCCAAAAGTGGTGGATAGGGGGGTTTGGACCAGTTCCATTCTCCGGGATTCCTTAACTTCTTAGGAAAAAAAAACAAAAAAACAAAACGCCATCTTTATGAGAAGACTTTATCTTTGGTTAGGACAGCCGTGGACTAGTTCCTGGTTCGGAGCTTCTCTTAGCTTTCCATCCTGAACCAACACCACAATCAATGGCAATTGGAAGGCCCACAACATGATCGGGGGGAGTGAGCCAGTTTCCTTCCCTGGGATTCCACTAACCACTTGCGACAAACAGCCATCCACGGAGAAGACCCCAAACAACAGGTTACGAGGACCTAAGACGAGTTCCAGGTTCTGGGATTCTCACCGAGAGTAACGAGAGTATCTACAATAATACTGGAACGAAAAGTCATCTACTCTCAAAGCAACAGTGTTCAGGAACGGACAACCAAGACAGACAGTGAAAAAGAAAAGAGGTAGATCTCTTATTGCAGCCCCTCAAGACCGATCACCAACAACTAACAACGTACGAAAAGAAAAGTAATGCTGATGAAAACGACTAAATATTTAGTGTCAGTTTCAAGACATAACCTCATTCCTTCCAATTGCGAAAAAAAAAATAAAGATGAATAGCAACACATGATAAGAATACAGGATGCCAACATGAAGTTTTATAAGTGTGATCCTTCTCCTTCGGGGGAAAATGTAAATATGTAAATAGGTAAATACCAGGGTATGTATAGCTCTAATAATAATCTCTTGCTGTAAAATATAATCATTAAAAAAAATCAAAAACAACGAAAAATTACAATGCTCTCTGCTCCCTCCTCCCCCCCCCCTCAAAAAAAAACTAATAATTAAGGCGACAAACAAATAATAAATAAAATGAAAACATACATGAGAACGCCAAGATACGTAGAGATACATAACTAATTTTAAAAAGAAAATCATTAAAAGAGAATAAAATTTTAAAATTGTTCCCAATTCATTTTCTTATATATTCCAGTACGAAAAGTTTAAAGAAAAAGACAACTTCCTTGTCGTCAAGAACACAGAAGGCAAGAGGCAGGACCAAGCAAAACAACAATTAATAACTTAATACCAAAGGAAAAAAAACGAAACACAAATACTCATAATTGCCCGCAAGATTCTCCAAGTTCGTTCCAATGCCAACGTTCAGCTGTCTCCCTGTTTTTCTTGTTAATTGGCTTTAAGGACTAAAGAAACGTTTGGTCAATTACGGCCCTCATTTTTTATATTATATTGGATCAAACCTGTTATACCGTTAGGTGGTGCAGGTAGAGAGAAACAGTTTATTTCTTTTTTTTTTATCTCTTACTTAGAAATTGAGTAATTGAGTCGTAGGCTCCACCGGGCGAGGCGTCCGGAGGGGTCCTTCAAGTTCGCCAGCCAGCAGAGCGAGTGGGGATCTGTGACCACGCGAAAAGGACTTCCATACAAATATGGGCGAAACTTTGTTATTGCACAGACAACAGCGAGGCACTCCTTTTCAGTAGTTGAATAGTTCCTCTCCGCGTTAGACAGCGTCCGACTTGCGTATGCGATGACTCGCTCTGCGCCGTCCTGCATTTGGACTAGTACCGCACTCAGTCCGGTGTTACTGGCGTCGGTGTGGATCTCGGTTTCAGTAGACTGGTCGAAATGGCCAAGAATCGGGGGCGTCTGGAGTCTTGGTTTGAGCTCGTCGAATGACCTCTGGTGTTCTTCTGTCCACTCGAACTTTACGGCGTCCTTCGTGAGGTGTGTCAGCGGTGCGGTCAGCTTGCCGAAGTCTCGGACAAAGCGCCTGTAGTAGGCACAGAGTCCGAGAAATCTTCTCATGGCCTTCTTGTCAGACGGCGGCGTAAATGCAGCTACGGCGCGGGTCTTCTCAGGGTCAGAAATCCTATGCTTTACTCCGTGCCGAAAGATCTATTTCTGCATTTTTGTATTTCCCCTTTTCTCGATTTATGATGATCTTTCATTTTCAAGAATCAAAATAACAAAGGTCAGGTTTTACGTTTTAAATGAAAAACCAACAGCATTGTATTACGTAATGTCTACACAGTTTAATGGAGTAATAAAAAAAGCTAATAAAAATAGTTAGCGACGGATATTTCTTGGTTTCCGGAAAAAACTTTGTTCAAGCTTTAAGCGTCGTGGCCAATTTTATTGGAAAACGCAAAACCCCAGCGCGAACGTAGAAATTAATTTAGTTGCTTTCCTCCAAGATATGTAGCAGTTTATCATACGTACATTTCCAGATGCAGCATTTCCTAGCTTTCCTTTCGTCTTAGCAGGTGCAACGTTGTGGAGGACTTTGAGGACCCCGAAATTTTGGCGTTAAGTTCATCGATGTTGTGCCATCACGTGGATAAAGAACTTTAAGTGCGTGTTGCTTTAGGCGGCAAATATTACATTGCGGCGCCAGTCACAGCTATGTAAGTTCTCCTGTCAAGGAAACTATGTAAGTTCTTCCAAATGTTACGTTTTCTTTCCAGAATCTGTCACCGCCAAAAACCCGCCACTGATTCGAAAGAACTTCCATGTGGCCCCGCTATGGGTTAGCTTTACCTCGCACGTCAACAAATTGAATTGAAACAAACGAATGTAGGCACACCGTTTCCCTAGCCTCGCACTCAGTTATTCGTTCAATCGGCTTTTAGCGTTATCTTTAAGCGTTATGAATATTCATAATTTGTGCGTTCAAACTTTTCTGTTCCAGGATGGATGACCGACAGACGACCCATGGTTGCACTTTTGCAACCATGTTTACTCGCTCACGCGCTTTACGTCACTTTGTCCCCGGAAAGTGTTTATTGACCGGTCTGCTTTGTTTTCGAATTTCAGTTTAATGCCGCCTACTGGACGAAGTGTCACACTGGGTACCGTCACTGAAATAGGATTGACCGTCTCTTCACTCGGGATCACCCTGTACTTGCGCAGAATCGCACAAAGCGCCATTCTGACTTCGAGCAAAGCTAATCTCTTCCCAAAACAGTACCTGGGCATTAGGCCGAACGGAATAAACGCGAGCGAATGGCGCTCCGGGTGCTCTTCGGCGAACCTGTCCGGGAGGAACCTGGAGGGCTCGGGCCAGGACTCGGGATCTCGGTGGATGTGCCAAGCGGGAGCGAAAACAGAGGTTCCAGCCGGAATGAACTGATCCCTCATGGTCATGTCCCGGGGACACACTCTTGCAATCATAATTGGGAGGGCGGGGTACAGTCTCAAGGTTTCGTTGATCACCATATCTAGGCGTTTGAGATTTTGGATACTGTCCAGGGATATCTCATCGTCGTAGGGCAACACGGTGTCAATCTCGGAATGCACTTTTTCTTGTTCTTCGGGATGCGTGGCTAAAAGGTAGAGCGTGAATCCAATCACCATAGCTGTTGTCTCGAAGCCAGCGATAAGAAGAACGATGGAATTCGCAATGACGTGACGGTCCTCAATGAGAAGACCGCTCCTCTGGGCGTTGTATGTCTTGTCCTCAACACCGGCTTGAGCGTCAAGCAGCATCTGAAGCATGTCGTCTTCACGGGGGCTTTGTCCTAGGCGCCGCTTCTTGATAGTGTCGCGCACGTTTTCGGCTATGCGACGGAACATTTTAGAAACACTGGTAAACGGGTAGATACGCTTAAGGATGCTCCTTATTCCAGGCAGGGCGAGAGTGCTCTCGATAACGGTTGAGTCAAAATCTTCAAATGTTCGCCTGAGCCCGAGCAGCAACGTGTCGTCCGACTTCTGTTGGCAGTTTACCTGTGAAATAGACGTCAGACGCTCTTAAGAACCACAATAATTACGTTGCCGTACTATTCGTAATCATTTTTTTTAATGAAGGGAGAACGTTTTGCAGCATCAAGATAACAGGGAACATACAGCAAAAACTAAGCGACGAGAATAAAATTGGTATTCAAGATTTCCTCGTCCCACTAAAGGGACAAATAGCTACAAACGACTCCGAAACACGAAAACGAGCGACAAACACCGCCTCACCTGGTGGACACGACGCTGAACACACGGTCAAGGAAACATTTCCAAGGGAACTGAAGTTGTCAACAAAACGCTTCAAAACACAAAGGCAAACGGAGATGGGCGACGCAGTTTTTGTGCCGAGGAACACGTGGAAAGCAGAGAAATAGTGTTCCTTTTTTTAAAATTTGAAATAAAGCTTCCGCTTAGTTTTTATTTGTCGCTGGCAATTTTCCGCAAACCTGCGTAATCTTTCTAACCCCTAATCTCTAACCCTTCTAAGAAAAATATGTTTTACCCTATTCTTCTGTCGTTAAAGCAACTCTGTTAATATTACAGATTTTTCGGTACTATACAGAATTTGTTTTGAATAACCTATAGTAAAAAAGAACAAACGCCATCAGTGTGATCCATAAGGCCGGACTGGTCCTGGGTTCCACTGAGGGTTTTACAAAGGCACATAGTTTCTCATCTATAAGCAATTATATTCGCCGACAACTTGAGAAACAGTGCGTGGTTAATTTTGTTCACGATTTTGCTTTGTGATTTGTTTATCTGTATTTTATTGGCTTATGCAGCAATCTGACTGGCTGCGGAACGTAATAGTAAGACGCTCCAGACTTGCTCGCGTCCTGTCTTACACCAAACCATGAATTGTAGAGTTATCGTGACGCGTGTCCGGTATAACCACACCTGCACCTACCTTCCATGCCAGTGCACACTTGGTGATGACGTCTAGGGAGTATCCCTGGGCCACGTCCATGATGTCGACCAGCTCGTCACGTTTCTGATGCCTATCGAGGGCTCGCAGAAGCTCCTTCGCACATCCGCTCACGATTCCAGAGCAACGGTTCACCTTGCTGGCGGTGACGGTGGCATTGAGCACCGTGCGCACCTTCTTCCATTCCTCGCCTGGAGAACACCGTTTGTACCATATAAGCATCGACTGAAACAGCTATATTCCTCATTGACGTTGCCGTGGTTTTATATACACGTCAGTAAGCAACTACGTATCAAAACCTAGTCTGGCCACCGTGGGTAGACCCCTAAAGGTCATTCTTGGTGATATCCCACACCGCCTGGTGATGGTTACAAAATTGCAGAAGCGAAGCAAGTCGGCATAGAAGGGCAAAGGGAGAAATCATTCTTTTGGTTTTTAGTTTTTAGACCAGGTGGCGCAAGTTTCTGACCGTTATAAACAGTACAGCCGCTGGCGTCCATCCAAACATCCCTTCATTGGTATTAGGGCAGAACTCTTGCAAGTCTCTGCACAATTTATCAAGGCTCTACCAAATACCGTTAAAACTAATACAGAAAACTACGGGGTAAAATGGGAGACGGAAATTGAAAGCGATCCTGGCGGTATGGAGGGAACAACTCGCCACTCTCCCCGGTAATGAATCAAATGGGTCTGACTCACTAGAAAAATTGATAGTCGATGAAATATTTCCTATTTTTGATGGAGCATAGGAAGCATAAGCTCGTGATACTAGACCTCTTGATATTTTGATGTAAAAATGCGCTGTGTTGTATAGACCAGACAGGATTTGTATATCGATTTTGTACAATCTTAATAATTATTAACTTTTTCTGAGTTTGGTGATTTATTTGTTTTATTCCTACCGAAACATGTCGAATTATATGTTCTTGGCTCCAAGTGACCATAATTGGCAATATGCATCGATTTTTTATGAGGTCGACTTGAAATGACTCAAACTGACTAGAAGTGGTTAGTATTAATAAATATGTGATTTTTTGCTTGCTTACACTTATGAACGGCTTCAAGTAGCTTTTGTTGGCTATTAACATATTCTTTGAGGTACGGAAAAAAAAATTGAAATATTCAAATTTCGTCCCGAAATGAGTGACGCATGACGGGTAATGACGGTAAATGATAATCGCACGTTTGTATTTAACGATTGACTATAGTTTTCGTTCCAAACAGTGCACTCGAGCAAGCGCTCGAAGAGAAGCGAACGGACAGCGTGATGCGTCACGGGATATCCGACGCAAACTAAAACTGAAAGAAAAGATTTTCCGCGTTCGTGACGTAGCAAGGCTGGCATGGTTATGAGCTTTGCCCTTGGTGGCGTTGTTAGCGTTGTGCTGGTGTCGATAGCGTCAACGCGTTACAACCGAGCCGTTAGAAATACACGTGGGGTGACGAGCGTATGGCTGGCCAAAGGAGCACGTAGCTTCCACAGCTCTGTCAGCTTAGGGCTGAACGGGGCGGGGAAAGCAACCTTTGTCCGAGTTCCCAATGAGTGAGCCACCTAGAATGATGAAGATCTGCGAACATGCTCCTCTTCCACGGGTGGCGCCAACGGACTACTTCCAAAAATCCCGGCACGGAACACTGCGCGGGTTGCATTATGGGACATTTTTGGCCATGGAAAGGAGTTGCGCGGTTTCAACTTCAACTGCCCCATTGACAAAGTAGTGAATATCAGAACTGAATGAAAATAAAGTCAGCGCTCGCTTGCACATTCACCTTTGTGAGAGCCCCGTTTAAGCATGGACCTCGTGTGGCCGCTGGACCTGCCCAGGCTTAATGAGGAGCAGGAGTGCGGCCGGTCGCTGTGTTTACCTGTGTTTACCTTTGCACAAACTGTAATGTCGAAAGTATAAACACCCCCTCCTTAAAAAAAAAGTACTTAGGATTATATGCATATCGGTAGGGAACACCATCAGTGTGAACAATTTAAGGAAAGCCATCATTCGCAAATGCAAGCACATGTATTTTGTCTTGACGAAATGTCGTGAAGGGAGATTGGAAAATCGGATTTCTATTCAGTAGCAGACTCTTGACGAAAGTACGGAACACTCAGCGCGTTGCATCATGGGACATGGTTGGCCATGGAGAGGTGTGGCGCGGTTTCGGTTTCTATCGTAGCGTTGACCAAGTAGTGCACCGCAGCACTGCACGAAAATAAAGTCGGCACTCCCTCGTATCGCAGCCATTCATCGCGGTGAGAGCCGTCCAAAAAAAGCGCTACCATGCCTTTGGCAACCCAAGACCAATACCAACTAGCCCAGCATTCAGCTTTGAGAGCCTCTCGTTGAGACACAGGCCTCCAGTGCCGTTAGGGCCTCCCTAGAATGAGCGTGAAGTAGGAGTACGACCTCCCGCGGGTCCCATACCAATCTGGCGGCCTGGCTACCACTCCGGAGTGCAGAATGACCCTCCCTGCTCATGGATCATTTAAGAAGCTGAGGACATATAGCAGCCGACATGACAGGGTGACTGGCCCAGTATGCTTCTCCCATGTGCCATCGTCGTCCTGTGTTTACCGATACGTACAAACTCCGGCACGTCAGGAGCCCCCCAAAAAACGTACTCCTGCATTACATCCGTATCGGTAGGCAACACCAACAGTACACATTAAAGATTGTAACACCCATAATCCTGTAAAAAGGGTGTCGGTTAGAAAAAAAAAATCTTCTTATATGATTTCTGAATATCGGTGGGTGTGAAAAGGGTGTGCTGACATTTGTGTACCCCTTACGCACCCTTTTTACGACCCGATGGCGTCTAAAATTGTGTAAAAAGGTTGTATGGGCGAATTTTACGCCCTTTATTCACGCGGTGTGGAAGGGGCGTAATGGGGATGCAGTCGAATACAGCCATGATTTCATAGCCGTTCATGTTTACTGCTTTGGTGAAACTGTTGCTAATGTACGGCGGTACAAACGTCGACTATAATTAATGGCTACACGAAGTCGTGTATAGTTAGGAAGAGGTAGAGAATAGTTTTTGCAAATCCGATGAAACTCGACGTCCGATACCAGTCGAAAATTACGTGTCGCGCATGCCTCCGTTTTATCAGTTAAACTTCAAATTACAAAATCGTCTTAGCTCGCAAAAGATGAACGAAGACGTGAACATATAAAGTGCCCAGGCAGCACAGAGTATTGCGCCGATATCGGCCTCAAATCGAAAAGATCGTGCCGATGCAATTTTGGTCCGGCCAATCTCTGTGTAGAATGGGATGGGTCGCGCCGACGCCACCGTGACATACCGTACGCCGTTTTTGGTTGACTCTCAATAATGTCCTTTGTGAATCGGCTATTCCGGTGAAGGATTTCTATGTCCTGACCGCCTCATATCCGACGTCAAGAAAAAAAAAAAAAAGAAGAAAAAAGCAAGATTGAGCAAAACGGAATCTGCTTACTTTTAACCCGAGAGAGACCTCTTGCGCTGAAGCTTTGAACAAACTGTGGCGCCCTTATTTCGGGTAGTACAAACTCACCTGATTGCGCCTCGCACTACTTATAGCACCTTCCCTGAGATTTCATCTTTTTGTGTAGTTCTGAAGAAACAATGCCGCAAGACAGTCGAAATATGTTTTCGAAACGATGCTCGGGAATGCAACATCGCGACGTATCTCGTAGTCCGCGTGTGACATATTTCGTGGTCATGTCGCAGAGCTCAACGTGTTTAACGAAATGGCATGAACGTGTCCCTGTTTGATTAGCACTTACATCGCTCCCTTTGTGCAAAGTGAAATATATTTAAAATAAAGCGCGTTTTAAGGTAATATTTTAAAATATATTGAGGATTGTTTTGACGTAAGATATTATGCAAATATTTCCTTCAATTTTTGTGTACACTCACGTCTGTGCCTTCCAATCTACACATAAATTTCATTCTCGTTTCTCGCTTATTTCAGCGCTACATCGAAGAAGACCAGTACGAGATGAACCGACAAGAAGAACGGCGACTTCTCAAGCGGGCAGCTGTATCCAGACATGGCAAAATTACTTTCAAAAAGTAATTAAATTACATTACTAATCACTGTTCTGAAAACTGCAAAACAGTTAATTAAATTACATTACAAATTACCGCAGACCAAAGGTTACATTACATTGCAATTACTTTTCAAAAGTAATGAAATTACTTTGAAATTAATTTGACATTACTTTTGAATACCTTGAGGCAGTAATTCGCGCTCACTTTACTTACCGTATCCATCAACCGAGCGTTTACAAAACAAGCCCTCATTTTCCCACACAGCGCGTGTGCAGGAATCAGATCCGGTAGAAGCGAGGCGCTGCGCATGCGCAGTGCGGACAGCAGCGCCACCGCAGTGATGTGACGTCAAAGAGCTGAGTTGGTCTATATGTACCAAAACTCAGATCTTCCTGTTTACGCCGCAACAACGTTATGTGCCTCAAAGTGAACCCTACTGAACAGTGGTTTTGCTGGCACACACGAAAGTGTTAAACATGATGAATAGTTTCTTTATACGTGACTCAGAAAGACAGTCGACTCACCAGTTTTGCTGTTCATTCAATGGTGAAGGGCTCTTACTAAAAGGGCGATATGTTTCCGTCTTGATGATTTACACGTTGTAATTCGTATCAGTTCGTTTAGTCGGGCAATGACAGCTCGTTCTCACAAGCAGTCGTCACGTGAAACGTTTCCGTTCCGCCTCGGACGCAATCTAATTATATTCTCCGGAAAGCACTATACTCGGCACTAACTTTTCTTGGCATTGCAGTGGAGAGGAGGAGAACCTGCGCGCAGCATTATTCAACGCTCAAAATGGCAGAGGGAACGCGTGCCTGTACCCTCAACTGCATTGCCAAGAAAATTGGTCACTGAGCATAGTTGACCTATTCTCGGTCATTTCTGTCCAGGAGCATTTTTTCGAAACACCTGAAGAGTCCAAGTTTTTGCGCATTGTCACTCAAAGGAAGCGTCGCCAGTTGAGGAATGGCGCGAGCTTCCTAAATTGAGTACTTTCCCAAAGACCGGGGGCGATATCTGCTTGTAGGCTTATTCCCGAATAAACTTTCCAAGGGAAGGCAGCGAGGCATACCGCGAGCGACACCTGCTTTGCTCGAGGACGCACGAAACGTTCTGGGGCTTTGACAAGGCATTTGGAATTAACTATTTATTCCGGTCGCTTGTGGTTCACAATGGTCAAAGCTTACGGTTTGACCTTGCTTGACGAAAGTACAAGGCTGGGAATCTGTTTGTTCCCGTCTCTCAGGTTTTAAATTATGTTTAACTCACTGGTGATGTACCTGTCGCCTTGTAGCCTATGAGCCGTTCATCCCTAAGAGGATGCACTGTCAGCTTAGGGATGAACGGTGGAAGCTACGTGTTTGTTGGAGCAGTCACACGTCTATCATTCGCCATGTGACCGCGGTCTCGTTCATACCCACGCGCAGAGAAAGGGACGGGACGCGTGATTAAAAGAAGGTGTTTGATTGGTTCTGGGTAGCTTGCAGCTCTTACCGCACTGTCAGCTTAGGAATGAACGAAGTATAGTATCGTCGTGATGACGCGACGCCGTGAATTTGTTGTGCCTGGAGTTCGTAAGCCGTTGCCTTCTAGCGAAGTCTACACGCAAGCTTTTCTCCTTCGCCTTTCCAGCCCTCCTTTGTGCGCCTTTTCAGCTCTTCGTACAAGGCTTTGCGCTCACGTGGCCGTCGATTATTTCCTCTGATGCTCTCTCACAACATTTCACGATGCAAAACAATTTTTTTCCTCTTTCTTAAAGCTTGCAAACGAATTTTCTACTTTAGGACGAAAGTAATTTCAAAAGTAATGAGTAATTTTTTTCCAAATTACTGCCTGAATGTAATTGATTACATCACTAAATTACTAGCCTAGAAAAGTAATTCATTACATTACTTATTACTCCAAAAAGTAATTTAATTACTGTAATGCCATTATAGTAATTAAATTATGTTTGACATTACATGACATTACTGCAATTCCATTACAGTAATGTTATTACTGCCATCTCTGGCTGTACCTACGTTGTTTGATTTCAGACATAAGTATTACGACATCTCTATCTCACACGTTTCCGTACAATTTATTTTATTTTGTGTTTAAATATGTGCTAAGTGTCTCTCCCTTCCCGCAGCTAAAGCAAAAAAAGCCCCCCCCCCCCCCCTCCCCTTTCCGCACCGCGAACTTCTCCGGCGTCGCCACTGCACGCCCTTCGTCAATTTCTGCGGCAGGAACCTCGGACCAAGAAGACTCTGGCACCGAGAGCACTCAGGCAAACCCCATATCAGAAGAAAATATGCACGACCGCCTGAAAGATACATTTGATATCATGACACTGCATACAAGTGAACTGCGAAAAACTTTGCAAGACGCAAAAAAGAAAAAAAAAAAACTGCGAGTTGGAAGAAAGCCTGTCAGCTGCAAAGAAGTTAAGGAGAGCTTTAAGAAAAACAAGGCAGCTAGAAACAAAACTTTCCCCGTTCACCAGAAATTTGACATTTCTAAACGAGGACCAAAAACGTGTTATGGAAAAACTGAACAGAAGAGTGCTGACACCATATGGAAGAGACTACAGCTCAAGTTTGCCTGTGGCTCCACAGGGTATGACCCTCTACTTGAGCAGGGAAACCCCTTTCCGACGAGAAGGACGCTGTACAGGAGACTGCAACACCTGTAATTTTAGCCCGGTGTGCTAACTGAAATATTGCTTGGGATGGAAACGAAAGTCGCTTTGGTATCAGACATTGAAAAGTGAAAAGACGGTGAGAGTGCAGGCGAGCTGGTGGTAGCTAATCATGTCGTATTACACCTGAGACTGCGGTGGAAGAAATCGGAAGAACTTTCAGTAGAAGGAACAGACACAGAGAACGTCTCAAACTCAGCTGACTGGTTTATTTCTCAAACAGCCTTTAAGTACCCTCGGAACTTTTTCCCAACCACACTCTACAGATAAACTCCTTTGTTGCAGACATTTCGAACCGGATGGAACACGCACAGAAGATACAAAACAACCCACACATAAGACGAGGACTTAACAATGGGACACTGCGGATCATCGCAGTGACCTTGACAGAGATATGTCCCGAATTATCCTAACAGTCGCGTCAAAGCGCACACACAATAAAAAAAAAAAAAAAACAACACACAGGTGGCTTCGAAACCGTGGCGACGCACCCAGACAAAAAAAAAAAAAAAAAAACACTTTTTTTTTTTTTTTCTTTTTTCCTTCCCTTCTTTGGGAAAACACACCCAAGTGATCTCGAAATCGCAATCACAAGCACATTAAAAAAAAAAGAAAAAAAAAGAAGATTTTAGATGTATATACACATATACATTGTCTCTCCCCCACCTTCTTCTCGTAAACCGAATGCGTTCGTTCAAAGTCTGAGAAACTTTTTGGAGTTGCGTCCAAGTTGTATCGATGCTTGGCTTATGCAGTTTCCGATAGAACTTATTCTTATTGTTTCTTTAACGACCCTCTTAATGTCATTTCGCTCTTTATGCAGAACTTCTGTCTCTGACCAATGCGCATTACAATTATTGCATTCCTCTATGTGCTTTGCTATTTCGGAGTTCGGCGCATGCGTGCGTACATTTCTCTGGTGTTCTAGTAACCTGTCATTAAGGCATCTTGAAGTTTGTCCCACGTACCTGAATCCACATGTCAACGGAATCTCATATACTACACTCTCTTTGCAAGGAACTGAAGGTTCCCGATGGGCCTTCTGACAACCCTTGTGGTCCGACAGAAAGGGCGTCAACCTGCTCAATTTTACATCTGAAGAAAAAACTACGTCCACGCCGAACTTTTTTGCGAGAGCCTTTAGGTTGTGGGAAATCCCGTGGAAATACGGGATTACTGCTATCTTCTTTCTTGCTTCCTTTTCCCGTGTTTCGTTGTTAAATTTCAGTTCTAATTGTCTTTTAATGAATTCTTCTTCATAACCTGCAGATTCTAGCCTCCTCCACTGTTCTTTCACAGCACTACTCATAAAATGAGCGCATGATTTACCCAACGCGTTTGTTACTAAGGACTTAACTACCCCTGCTTTAACCGACTTGGCGTGACAACTCTTTCTACCTAACACAGGTTTTCCGGCTTTTTTCCCGTATTCCCAACAAAGACCTTCTTCGACATGTACGCGTAAATCTAGAAACTGCAGGATCCCACTTTTCAGGTTTTTCAGTTGTAAACCTAAGCTCCGGAGCTGCTGTTTTTATAATCGATTCCAAAACCTGAGCCTCATTCTCTCGAAAAGCGCAAATAAAAATATCATCCACGTACCTTTTAACAATGCAACTCTTCAAGTTATTTTCTTTAAGTGTTTCACTTACGCTACTATCTAAGGTGTTAATATAGATTTCTGCTAACATCGGAGCCACCGAAGATCCAATGCATACACCATCTCTTTGAACATATTTCTGCCCATTATATTCAACAACTGTTGCTTGAAGGTACAAATCAAGGAGTGAAAGGAAACTGTCGACGGCGATGCCCGTCCTGGACTGAAAGTTTACCAGGTTTAACTCTAGCACCTGCCGAACTCTTTGCATCAAGCGCACTTTCTCAAGCGAATAGTATAGATCCTTAATGTCCATTGACATTACAGTGCATTGTCTTCCATGAAAGCCCTCTAGAACATCAATTAGTGCCTCTGAATTTCTCAGTGAAAGACTCCCCTCCAGTTGAATTACATTCAACCCTCTTTGCAAAAATTTCGAGACGCTACCCTGCCACGTTCCGAGTTCGTTGATTACTGTGCGAAAAGGCATATCCGGTTTGTGATCTTTCAAAAAAAATTTTAGACTTAACGAAGACCTTGTTTGGTTAACTACTTGTTTTGCCAAATTATCCATCTCATCTTCCTTGAAGATTTCAACAATATTCTTCTTAATTTTTTTAATGTTCCCTTTCCATTCAATGAAGAGTGCGCTGAGGGCTTCGTCTGCCTTTCTTCCGAACACTGTCTCGGGAAGGACACCGAACATACCACTTTTGTCAGTCTGCAGCAGACGCAGCGATCCCCTTTCTAGTTCCTTCACGGCAGCGCTTATGACACGAAAATCTCTCTTTTCAGTTCGAAAGCTATCGTTTATCAGTTTGTCCATTCTATCAACAGCACAATCCACGAACGTGGCTCTTTCATCATGACCCGTCACTTTCGAAATAGTCTGAATTGCGGAAAACACATCTACCCTTGAAGGTTTCACGTTCATGCAAAACTTTGGGCCATTCCCCAGTGTTTGTTCCGTCTTTCTAGAAATGGACACCTCGCATGGGTTCACCACGTGCGGTATAGTCAGATTGGACTGATTGTTGATGTCTGGTAGTCTTCCACATGCTGTCGTCTGATCGTTCTTTTGGATGCTCCTTAACACTGTTCTTCGCTTTACGCTCCAAAGACTGTCAAAAAGTACCTTTTTTCCTGCGTTCCAGCGTTGGAAGTCCTGATCGTGCTTGTATTGCTGGCCCCGAAGGATGGTCCAGATGCGCTCGCAGGCCCGTCGTAGTTCTTCAATTCTCTTGGGCGCACCTTGTCTGTATGCCTTGATAATCTTCTTTTTGGCGCTCCATGGGAATCTCGAGGATGATAGATGTTTGAAGAGGTTCGGATCCACATACCTCTTTCTCAAACTGATGCCCAGGAAAGCGACCTCCGCTTCCAATTCAGCCAGACGTCGTCCCAGGTTGTCGAGTACCGTGAATGCTTGAAGGAGCAGCGAGGTTGGTTGGGGTACAGCTGCGGGGCCATGGTTGAACATCTAAAATCTTCTTTTTTTTTTTTTTTAATGTGGTTGTGATTGCGATTTCGAGATCACTTGGGTGTGTTTTCCCAAAAAAGAAAAGGAAAAAAGAAAAAAGAAAAAAAAAGTGTTTTTTTTTTTTTGTCTGGGTGCGTCGCCACGGTTTCGAGGCCACCTGTGTGTTTTTTTGTTTTTTTTTTTATTGTGTGTGCGCTTTGACGCGACTGTTAGGATAATTCGGGACATATCTCTGTCAAGGTCACTGCGATGATCCGCAGTGTCCCATTGTTAAGTCCTCGTCTCATGTGTGGGTTGTTTTGTATCTTTTGTGCGTGTTCCATCCGGTTCGAAATGTCTGCAACAAAGCAGTTTATCTGTAGAGTGTGGTTGGGAAAAAGTTCCGAGGGTACTTAAAGGCTGTTTGAGAAATAAACCAGTTAGCTGAGTTTGAGACGTTCTCTGTGTCTGTTCCTTCTACTGAAAGTTCTTCCGATTTCTTCCACCGCAGTCTCAGGTGTAATACGACATGATTGAAAAGTGTTGCGTCCTTTTTCTTGATGAAATGGAAATTCGAAATTGCGTTGTGTTCTACCGTGGCAATGACACTTTGCTAGGCACAAGGACGCCGCCCGAGTGTGACCGTCGTGCAAAACATTCTCTCGTTTTTATGGCGGGAGGGATCAACTCACGCTGGAAGCTAATCGTAGCGTACCACTACTCGGACGCATATGAACGAAGACGAGCTGAAGAAGTTTGTTTTTTACTTAAGTTCAGTGCGGGCACTTAACTGCGTGTGGTCTGTGTGACGTGTGATATGGGAAGTTGTGACCGTGCCATGTGGAGATCCCTGAACCTCTCCAGTTCCCGCAGTTCTTTGACTGTGCGCAGTGTGCCGCATCCCTGTGATGATGGTAAGCCATTATTCTTCACGCCAGACCGCGCACATGTGTTGAAAAATCTAAGAGGGCACCTTGTACGAAAAGATGTAATGCATCTCAGTGACGATGTAGTCTCCAAGTTCAATTTACCAAGCAATGAAGTCTCAATAGAGCATCTGGAGAGGGTGCTAAAGTTGGACACTGAGGAGCTGCGTGTGGCACCCAACTTAAATAGTGCTCGTGTGTCAAATGGCCAGTTCACGAAAATGAAAGTCGGAATAGCGGCGCAGTTATTCAGGGAGGCTCGTTCGCCCATTCGGTATTTAGCCAACAGAACAAACTGCGGGTTGAGGCCGGAGTAACTGCCTCATTTTTCGAACTGGTGTTGAAATGGTACACCCTAATGACTTCTCGCCATCCTGCCGTTGCTTTGAGTTTTGTGAATGAGAGCAGGTATGAGAGGCTATTTCAACTCTGAAGCTCAATATTTCAGTCGCTGAGAGATTCGGGATCCGAGTGAAGAAAATATGGAAGCCATGCCAGACAGGGGTACTAATGTCGACAACTGTATTGTTGCACTTGCACGGCGTTCTTCTGAAAGAGTGTGGCTACACTTTTGTGCTGACAGGACGGTTAGCTCAAGGCTGTCTTGAGAACCCGTTTTCAATTGTCAGGTTGATTCCTCTATTGGCAAACGCATATGACGTTAAAAATGCACTCAAAATTGAGACAGTAGGCCAGTTCATCAAAGTCCCCAAAAATTCAGCCTACGACATTAACGACAGCTCCTACCTGGTATATTTCTCTCCGCAGGATTCAAAGAAGTGAAATAGGATGTTGAAGAGCCTCGAGAAGATGATGAGATTATAGAAATGAAAGTATACTCTCTAGAGCCGTGTCCGACATGGTTACTCATTTGGCAGGGTTTTTGGTTAAACCTCTGCTCTCCGCTGTACAGTCGTGCCCTGTCTGCACACAAATGCTCACTCCAGACGAGGCTTCCGAGGACCATGGTCTTGTGCTTATGAAAGAATATGTTCAATTAGAAAACACCTCACTTACGCCAGCTTTCAGGTCTTCAACTTGTCTTCTTGTTGTGAGGGAGTATTTAAAGCGTTCTCAGAGGAACTGAGGACATTTGTCTTGTGAAGAGCCCAAATAAGACCATGAGACGAATTATTGAGCAATCTGTTCCTGTTCCTCCTGTTGAGTGCAGCGAACAGCCAGATCTGATGCCAGGTTGTTGGAGCGTTTTGTCGTAATGCGCCCGCGCATTTACTCGCATTGGCTAACTCAGCCGGAGGAGTAGGATGACGGTTATGGTAGTAAAACGGTCGCCGGTACCAACCTGCAGTGAGATGCAGCTTTTCGCTTTTGCAGAAATAATTTTTCTTTGTATACTGAGTTGAGGTATTTGTGTCTTTTTTTTTTCGACATGGAATGTGCTAGCAGATGCATTATTTACTATATTAAATTTCCCCCCTGAACAAGTGCATAATATACAAAACGAGCTCTGCAATAGGTGTCTCCTAATGTACAAAAGCTGTTGCAATTAACAACCCGTCACAAAGTCGATAAAATGTATAATATTTTGCCATTATGTGCTACTTCATAACTCGAAGGGTACGCATAGGGGTTGCCACTTTAAATTGTTGCACTCACTTTAGCAGGAAAAAAAGTGTGGCAATAAACAAAAAGACGTGAGAACCCAAAGCTCGCTTATCATAATGTTTGCGTCGCATCCGCTCATTTATTATTTTATTTATATGAGTAAACATACTCCCTAAGATGCGCGTCTGAGTTGGAAAATACAACGCGTAATCAAAAATGCAGGACTTAAGCGTACGTAAGCGCATCCTAGGCTGGAAGTAGCCCACCCGAAATAGCGCATCTGCACGCGATAAAAACAAGATGGCGGCGCTGACGCACATCTCTCCACCCTAGACGTAGGCGCGCGATATCCGGCCTCTTTCGACGCGTTGATTGGACACAAGGCTATGCCGAACGCCGACCGCAGTACTCATCTCCAATCTTTGTCTTCGTTCCATCTCACTGTGATGTTCAATCTCACTGTGATGTGATGACGTGAAAATTCGAATGCACAGGCTTTGAATATTCTAGGTGGCGTTGTCCAAGACAACGACAAGTTTCCATCGTGTACTTTGAACAAGTAACCGAACTTAATTTTCTCAAAGGAGAATAACTCACTGCGATCGCAAGAATTGACACGCAACATCGCCGTTACATCTACACTCTTAGAAAAAAGGGGACCAAAAGGAGGTAACAGACCACCTTTACCACCCTCCTCCCGGCCAGGGGGGAAGCGCTCCGCTTGTTACCTCCTCAGGTGCAGCGGACACTAGGAATGCGGTGCTACAAGGTGAAGTTCGCCTCGAAGGGGCACCAAAAAGGTAAATATTACCTCCCAGAGGGTGCACGTGTTCGAGCAGCCTGGGCGCTGCGATTGGCTGTGGAAAGGCGCATACAAGTTCGCTGATTGGTCTCCTCGTATGACACGTCATTCTTCGTGCATGCGTGGGAGAGCTCTCGCTCGGCCGACCGGGAGCGTCGGCGCCCGCCGACGCTCCCGGTCATAACGGCATAACGGTCTTTCTTCTCGAACGTTCGACGGAGGCGTCCCTGCGCAGGAACGTTCCTTATTGTTCTGTTCGGCTCAGTCTCTTCCTACGAGGTCACTGAGAGCACTGCATTGACTTCAGTCGAAGATCCAAGTCGTGTGCACCGTATGCAGGTAAGGAAATATTCTGCGCGGGCGGCAGTTGGCGTCGGTTATGACCGCCCGGGAAGGCGACCCCCGTCTTCCTTAGACAAAGGATTGGCGGACATGTTGGCACGTTTGAAGGCGTCGAGCGTTCAATAAAATTAGTGTGTTGCGCGAACGCAGGCACGGTTTATTAGACCATCGAAATTCATAAAGAGCAAGAACAGGAATGACTGTCGCTTGCACTAGCGCATATTTAGAAGGTTGACATTCGCTAACCAGTGGCGTAACCAGCAGCTTTTCCCGGTGTATGTGTGTGCGGGTGGAGGAAGGGGGAGAGCGGCGGTTCGGCGGGCGAGCCGGGCGGCCGGGCGACAAGACGCCTTTTGAATCGGGGGTCGCCTAGGTTTAAGGCGTGGGGAGGTAGGAGGTTTTCTCTTTTTGGGGCCGTTGGTGTGTCGCGTCGGACGTCAAATTGAGGATCTGATCAAATATTTGAAATCTCATAAGGTGGTTGGTGTCTTTTTTTTTCGCAGAGCAGTAGTCGATCAGGCATTCATTGGCGGCACCGGCCAACCGGCGCGATTAATTCTCAACGTCGTTGATATTTGTAAAAGTCAGTGTTGAACACTGATTTTTAATAGCAACGTTTTTGTTTGTTTGTTTTTAATTTAACGAGGTTTAATAAATAGTTTGGCAAAATGTCACGTTATGAAATACCGAATATAAATGTCTGAGCTAATTATTCGTGCGCTTCACAAACATTAATAGTAGTATATTACGGAATGAGGTCATGAAGGTGTTACCGGCAGCGAGACTAGCAATTATATTGTCTTGGCATTTTCTTTGCGTGTGATCAGGCATTTCTAGAACTGATCATTCAGTAGGCGAGTTAGATATAACTCAAGTTTGCATTATTTGAAGTTTATTGAATACATTTCTTTCGTCCTGCGGCAACGTTGTAGGGTGATTTCGTGGAGGGTACTGGATGCCTGCTACCTTGGACTCATCTCGTGACAGTTCTTAACACTGTTAACTGCAGGTAAGCGTAGTTCGATATTTTATTTTGATTTTCTTGTTCCCATTTGTGCACTTGAAATGGGGCTCTTGATCTTTATGTTTATTTTGTGTGTGTGCTGTTCTTTTCATTTCCGAGAGAAAATTGAGAGTATACTTCGAGTAAATAAATTAGGGTAAGACACACAAGGCGCTTGAGTGCGTCTTTTTCGGTGTTCTCTTTTTGTGTTTTCTTCCTTGGGTGCTGTTCTTCTCATGTCTAAATAAAACATACATTGAATTTTAATCAGGCAAATCACTTCGGCAAAAATATTTACATATTTGCCGAAGTTCGACATTCGGCAATTAGAAATTATTCGTGCGCTCCGCAAACATTAAAAGTAGTATATTACGAAATAAGGTCATTAAGTTGTTGCCGGCAGAGAGTCTAGCAATTATAATGTCGTCATGACTTTTTTCTTTTTTGCGTGTGATTATGCTTCTTTAAAAGTCTAATCTTTCAGTAGGCGAGTTAGGTATGGCTCAAGTTTGCATTATTTGAAGTTGATTGAATATATTTCTTTCGTCCTGCGGCAACGTTAAGTGCAGGGTGATTTCGTCGAGGTTACTAGACGCCTGCTACCTTGGACAAATCCCGTGACAGTTCTTAATACTGCTTACTGCAGGCAAGCGTAGTTCGATATTTTATTTTGATTTTCTTGTTCCCATTTGTGCACTTGAAATGGGGCTCTTGATCTTTATGTTCATTTTGTGTGTGTGCTGTTCTTTTCATTTTCGAGAGAAAATTGAGGGTATACTTCGAGTAAATAAATTAGAGTAAGACACACAAGGCGCTTGAGTGCGTCTTTTTCGGTGTTCTTTTTTGTGTTTTCGTCCTTGTGTGCTGTTCTTCTCATGTATAAATAAAACACGCATTCAATTTCAAATTTTAATCTGGCAAAGTTCTTCGGCAACAAAATTTACATATTTTTCGAAGTTCAACATTCAGCAGTTAGAAATTATTCGTGCGCTTCATAAACATTAATAGTAGTATTTTACTGAATAAGGTCATTAAGTTATAGTCGGCAGAGAGACTAGCAAGTATATTGTTGTCTTGGCATTTTTCTTTTTTGCGTCTGATCAGGCATTTTTAAAAGCTGATCATTCAGTAGGCGAGTCAGATGGCTCAAGTTTGCATTATTTGAAGTTGATTGAATATATTTCTTTCCTACTGCGTCAACGTTGTAGGGTGATTTCGTCGAGGGTACTGGATGCCTGCTACCTTGGACGCAACTGCAGGTAAGCGTAGTCAGATATATTATTTTGATGTTCTTGTTCGCATTTGGGCACTTTAAATGAGGTTCTTGATTTTATTATTTTCTTTGTGTGTGTGTGGTGTTCGTTCATTTTCCAGAGAAACTTGAGGGTATACTTCGAGTAAATAAATCAGAGTAGGTCACACAAGGCGCTTGAGCGTGTCTTTTTCGGTGTGTTCTTTTTGGGTGTGTTCTTTTTCTTTGTTTTCGTCCTTGTGTACTGTTCTTCTCATGTTTAAATAAAACATACATTCAATTTTAATCTGGCAGAGCACTTCGGCAAGAAATATTTGCATATTTGCCGAAGTTCGGCAGTTAGGGTTGGCGGTCATGTGGGTCTGCTGTGGTGCTGAGTAGCTAATGTGGTGTAGCGCTCTGTGGTGTACGTTCTTCCTCTGTCCTTGTCTTAAAGCGCTTTCATGTTTTTTCACGTACAATACCAACTCGCCCAACAATCAGCACTTGTATATACTAACCTGCTACAGTAGTTGTACCCCTTTGACTAAGATTTGTTAGTCTTCTAAGTAAATCGGGGTGACAAATTTAAACATGACCGGCGAATACAAAGTGCTTGCTAATCTACGATTACCACCAGCCATGTGATAATTTTGGTCAGTGGTGGTTAGTCAACAGTTAAACTAGTCACGTCTGGTAAGTATGGTTGATGCTTTATAATGCTAGAATCAGTGGCCCATCAAATGCTCCACATGCGTCTTAGAAAAATCTAATATTTCTTCACAGTTTATTTAAATTGGGGATGATATGTTTCAACTTCATATCACATGATTTCCACATTTTTTTGGTTCCAGGCAGGCAGTGCAATCTACCCGGTGGCTGTCAGCTCAAGCCTAAGTAATCCTGAGGCGCCCAGCGATGTGGCAGTGGAGGGAGACCTCGAAGCCGCGTCGCCTGCTGAGGCAGTCCTGGTTGCATTCTGCCTCTACTTCATCTTTGACTACACGTATCATCACCAGTTCAGGCGCAGATTCATTGCACTAGAGTACTTAATTGATCTGAACTACTCAAATGTGGAGTCACGTGCAACGAATTGCTTTCGAACCTAAAAGAAATGCCAAAAAGTAGTTTCTTTTTTAATGCCTTTTTATGCAGGTTTAGGAATTTTTTATGTCACTTCTTTAATGCTTTTTTTTTTTGTCTGACATAAGGCAGGATGGTTGATTCTGAGAGTTACAGAAGGTCAATGATATTGCTTTAGAGTCACATTTTTGTAATTTCCGAACTCGCAGCTTTTTGCTTTGTGCAGCATTGGCATACTTAATTTATTTCAGTGTGCTTCATACTTAGTGCCTGAAAGCATTCGAGGGTTGTGGTTCCATGTTCACACTGATTTGTGCTTGCAAGGCAGACAATACCAACTCGCCCAACAATCAGCACTTGTATATACTAACCTGCTACAGTAGTTGTACCCCTTTGACTAAGATTTGTTAGTCTTCTAAGTAAATCGGGGTGACAAATTTAAACATGACCGGCGAATACAAAGTGCTTACTAATCTACGATTACCACCAGCCATGTGATAATTTTAGTCAGTGGTGGTTAGTCAACAGTTAAACTAGTCACGTCTGGTAAGTATGGTTGATGCTTTATAATGCTAGAATCAGTGGCCCATCAAATGCTCCAAACGCGTCTTAGAAAATCTAATATTTCTTCACAGTTTATTTAAATTGGGGATGATATGTTTCAACTTTATATCACATGATTTCCACATTTTTTTGGTTCCAGGCAGGCAGTGCAATCTACCCGGTGGCTGTCAGCTCAAGCCTAAGTAATCCTGAGGCGCCCAGCGATGTGGCAGTGGAGGGAGACCTCGAAGCCGCGTCGCCTGCTGAGGCAGTCCTGGTTGCATTCTGCCTCTACTTCATCTTTGACTACACGTATCATCACCAGTTCAGGCGCAGATTCATTGCACTAGAGTACTTAATTGATCTGAACCACTCAAATGTGGAGTCACGTGCAACGAATTGCTTTCGAACCTAAAAGAAATGCCAAAAAGTAGTTTCTTTTTTAATGCCTTTTTATGCAGGTTTAGGAATTTTTTATGTCACTTCTTTAATGCTTTTTTTTTTGTCTGACATAAGGCAGGATGGTTGATTCTGAGAGTTACAGAAGGTCAATGATATTGCTTTAGAGTCACATTTTTGTAATTTCCGAACTCACAGCTTTTTGCTTTGTGCAGCATTGGCATACTTAATTTATTTCAGTGTACTTTATACTTGGTGCCTGAAAGCATTCGAGGGTTGTGGTTCCATGTTCACACTGATTTGTGCTTGCAAGGCTTAAATACAGCTCATTAGCAGCAGGAGATACAAGCCCCTTCTTCTTTCCACATTGGAAGAGCAAATCCCGGAGTCTGCTTTCCTCTACTCCAGCGTTCATTCCACTACTGTGGATAGGACGGGCATAGTGTACTGCTCTCCTTGAGTTGCAACGTACTAGTCATTGCTAGTTGTGTATTGGTTTGTATTGCTGTTTGCAATGTATGTGATAAAGAATCTATTTTATATCACAGTGCGTTCATTTTGATTCTGGTTTGTACAACACTCAGTCATTTGAGTTCACCCCAGTGAAGCTTCGCTATTCCAAACAGTGTTCCAAGTATTCATTGTTATTTTCCGGGTAGACACCAATTGTTTATGTACCTTTTGTGATAATTTTGTTGACTGTCGCGAACTAGAGCCCCGAAAGTGTTGTTCCAGATGCCTTTATTGCGCTTCGTGGTTTCATCTTAGAACTTTTATAAGATTATAGTCATGCCATTGATTTTTATGCCATTTTGTTTGTGACAGCCACAATAAAACATTGTCATTTACTTTCAGAACTAAGCCGTCTTCATCTATTGTAAGGCCCACCATTGAAACATGTACTATCACACCAACAAAGGGCCATAGTACCTTGTTTTAGGGGGCAAGATTGATTCCATCAAGTGTACATTTAACCTGTATTAGGGGGTGAACTGGGCCAGTTGGTTGCTGTTATACATGATGGGAAAAACAGCTCGGAAATCGCGGACTACGAAGAACAAACACGACAGGACAGCACTGTCCTGTCGTGTTTGTTCCTCTTAGTGCGCGTTTTCTGAGCAGTTTTCCTCGTCCTGTACATTTAACCCCAAAGTGGATCATAGTTCCCTCCAAAAGGAGGTAAAAGCAGCGCCCTCAATTACGTCGTCTTACTTCTCAAAAGGGTTGAAATTACCCCTAAAGGAGGCAAAGGCTGACCCTGAAAGGATGCACTTTTAACACCAAAAGGAACTAAGGTTATCTCCAAAAGGAGGCAATGTTGCACCCTAACCAAGGAGGTAAGTTTGCACCCTCGTTGCAGGCGGTCACGTTACCTCCAAAAGGGGTTGCCCTGTGTGCTCGTCGGTTTCCCCCCTCAAGGAGGGTACTACAGTATACCCTTTTTTTTAAGAGTGTACGTCAGAGGGCGCCACTGAAACGTCACTAATGGTACGTACGCATTGGCCGCCATACTTGTACTACGTTGAGGGTGTTGCCGCGTTGCAGCGAGCTTCCACGGTGCTTCATTTGTTACCATCGAAATTCTCCCGTCTTAGACCGCCTATATTGAAGGTGATTCTTACCCCGGAGAAAAGCCAGGGAACTAGTGTAGGGCTCCACCTCAAGGGCTACCTGCGGCCTGTCTGTGAAGGTGTGCGCCTCTTTTTCAAAGATCTGCCGCACCAGGTCCAGATCCGTGACGACCATGCAGGGTTTCTCGGCCATGAAGAACCCGAACACCTTCCCGTACCGGTCGATCCATTGTTGCATCACCTGCGTCGAGGCGAAGCGTTCAGTCTTTTCGGAAAACCAAGGAAATCCTCTTACAATATACTACAAGGCTAATTGGACACCGCCGTAAGTTTATTATATTCACCGGCGGCTTAAAAAACGCAGGGCGTGGCCTAATATGATTATCATGCCTCTTGCCATTGTGATTGGTTCTCTGGCGTTCTTACCCGCCAATGCACCAATCTGATTGGCTGCTGAGCGATAATGAGATGCTGGACACTAGCCACCCCCCCTTGTTTCTTAAGCTCTCAGTGACAAGCATAAACGGCGGTCGATACAATATCTAACGCAAGTAACGAGGCATTAGAGAGTTTTGGTAGATCGTTCCGATGCGTCCAATAACGATACCCGATGCTCCGTCACCGCCTTTGACATGCAATGCATCGTTGTCGGCTATCGTTATCGGGGGTATCGGAGGTATCGAAACGATCTACTGAAACTCTCTACGTCACGGCGCGGTGGTGGGGCTTCGAGCGCACTTCCGGTCTGGGGCTGTGGGCAGAAGTCCCCATGCCAGACGTGTATTCCTGCGTTGTTTTGAAAGGAACCAGACAAAAACCTGCCTTCTCGTCAAAACGCCGGGATTGGGGCCGTACCAAAAGTGTCGAGAAGGGTTTGAAGGTCAGTTTTCACGTGCTCGGTTCGTCCGAGAATCTGGATACGTGCCGTAAAAAGGGAAAAGCAGACGCCGTCGGACTACGATTGCTTGGGCGGGAAGCACTTTGGGTTGAATTCACAGATACTTGTGGTCATCAGATTTATTCGTTTTGTTCCAATATGAACGCCAGAAAACCATAAAGTTGTGCGGACCGACTACGTTCGGTGCGTCTTCAAGTTCAAACGGCCGCCTGATCGTTCGAACTGTCGTCTGTTCTTTCAAACGTTTCTGCTGGTCGTCTGCTCTCTTAAGGGGTGTCCAAACAGGACACTACAAAACGCACGACTCCGACAAATCGTGAAAATTGAAGCGGACGCGCCCGCTTCGCGCCCGCTTCAATTTTCACGATTTGTCGGAGTCGTGCGTTTTGTAGTGTGACACCCCTTTAGACGACTCCGGCCCGTAGACCAAATGTTGGCCCGGTACTTGCTATAAGAAATAAGTGCAGGCCTCAAAAGACTTAAGTTTGAAGGTTGGTAAGCAGGCTCGATGTAAACAGTAAAAACAAGGAGATGTTGATTTATTGTTACCAGTGGCCATCATTGACTTGCTATGCCTAATTAACTTGGTCCGATTCTGCTTGCGATTTTCAGTATCGACGTCGACCATCTCAGCTATGGTTCACGCTTTTGCAGCTCGAGCGGCGTCACGATTGAAAATTGCGAGCGAAATCTCATCATGCGAATCAGGTTTTAGCGTACATACTGCGGCGTCCACGCGGAATGAATAGCCACATGTCACATTATTCACGCGAAGTTTCGCGGTGTAACGAGCCTCGGTAATTTCGCTGACGCTGCTCAAATAGTCAGACACCGCCAGGAAGACGTAGAATCAACAATTCGAACACGAAAAAGAGCAGGCGGACTCACACCGACGCCGACAACATCGAATTTCAATGGTTTGTTTATGGGCGACGGCGAGTTTCTTGCCCACACCCCCATCGCGCATGCGCGGTGCCGGTGGCGTCCGCTAGGGGCGCTCCGGTTTGCTTGTAAACATGAGTTGGTGTATACATTTGGGTGTCGGAGGAGCCCAGTTCTCGCTAAACGGTCGTCATAAAGGCATGAAAGACGGCTCGTCACAGTCAGGGGCTCGTGTACGTTGTTTGGCAACTGTTAAGGACGACGAAAATAATCCATAGAGAAGAGGAACAAGGGGGACAAAGGACAAACACAAATGTCCAAACACAGCTAGGTTGCTAGGATGCCGCGAACCGTCTCAAGCATTAAGTTTGGCCGCGTTAGAATTTTTCAAACTTTCAACGCAAAGTTATATGTATACTTTTATTTAAGCAGAGAATTCTCGGTTTAACTGAAAAATTCATTCCTAGCACAGAATCATGAAGTTAAAAAGAAAGAACCACGGATCACCAGGAGCCTGCTCCGCCTGATGAAGAAGCGGAAACGTGTCTACGCGGGGTATAAGAACAGCTCAGCACAAAACCTAGATAAGCTAAAAGAGCTCACGTTGAAGTATAATTAAGATTACAGCAAGTCAAGCAAAAGAAGATTACTTACTACGGCTGAAGGACGGGATAAAATATAATAACAAACAGTTTTTGAGATATATGGAGGCGCTGCGGCAATGATCAGCTAGGCGAGCTGATCATTGCCGCAGCGCCTCATTTTGCCTCACTGACAACTAGAGCAATTGGTCACACACTAAAAGTGAGGAGAAATTATACACAGCATTTTACATACAGCGTACAAAGAGGTATCATATTAGAGACTAGTGATTCGAGAAAAGATGATGCAGTGTTAAGTTTTACTTTCCAGTATAATTTATATTTAAAATAAAATAAACAATTCTTTTCTTCAACACGCAAAAATAAAGATAGAATAACGAAATTGTTAGGTTAGTTATGTATTTCCGGGGAAAACCATTTCAGGTGAGCGGTGCCAACACGCGGGACTGTAAGAGTTTGGATACTCTCGGTGTACGAATGGATAGTGGCAAGACAAGATATTTTATCCTGCGAAAAAATAACGTTTCATGATTCTCATATGGTGATCAGATAAAGATTATAAGCTATCACCAAGTAAAATAGTAGGTTAAATACCCCGCGAAGAAAACTGTGATAAAGAAGGTAACCCTGCATTCAAAACGAGCAGTCCTTGGGGCATCAAATTCGGCACTTTACACTAAGGCTTTCCTCAATGTACCCATTTATAAAGTTTCTTCTAACCAGATCTGACTGTCCATGCTACATATATGTCACAGGTTCCTTCTGTTGATGACTTGCACATCCCCCACGCGCGCCAAGAGTGAATGCCAGGAAAGGCGCGCACCGACAGCCACTCTTCTTTTTGTTTGTTTTTTTGTTGACCATACCAACAAGAATATTTTCGTCCAGATGCGCAAGATGCACCCAGTTTTTCAAATAGAACGCACACCATTGTCATGGCCATCTGAATATTGAACGTTCTCTCAGGTTGTTCAGCGTGGCCTGGTGCTTCAAGAGTTTGCCAACTCCGTCGCATGCATTTTCTCATGTCCAGATGCAGAAAATAACCACTGGGCTTGTGGGCAATCATTCTGTGCAAACTGGTGAAGCTAGTAGCGATTCTTAAAATGACAGGCGGCCCCGTCACTTACGTGCGTCACCTGCGAGTATACCGCAACGTTGTCTTCAACCCACTCTCTCGTTTTTTCTAGAGTCAAGCGCGTGAGAACGACGTCGTCACACCGGTCCTCATTGATGGTATCAACGCTGTTTGTAGATTTTCTTGTCGTCACTACACATGTAAATATCGCAACTTTTTTTTTTTTTTAGTGGTATGCTTTAATTTTGTCAGGAAGCACGATGGTCGAGTTTTAAGCAAAGTCAAAATGAAAGACAGTGCTCCCGCGTTGCATGCAGCTGCTTTTAATCGTAGATCGCTTTATCTTGCGTTTGTCGGATATGGTTGTGAAATATCCAACTTTCAACCGTTACTTGAACGCCCTTTAGGAGAATTTCAGGATCCAATGTTGTTGTGTTTTTTTCGTAAGGTCGAAGGATTTTCATGTAGTAAGCACAATCTCTTCATCCTCTGGGATATGAAGTTCCTCGAGTGTAAGAGACTGGCCTTTTGGGCAGTGATCACAGTCTCCTTAAAGGAATGGTGAACCAAAATTTGGATTTAAAAAAAAAATGCTGGAGATGTAGGCGGGACGCTAAAATCACTACAACACTACTAGTAATGCGATATTTCAAATGGACGGCCGTATTTTCGGAAAAAGAAGTCGAGATTGAACCAGGCCGACGAGGCGCGTGACGTCAAGATACCTAGTTTCCTCTTCTCTTCGCTTCGCTCCCTCAAGGCCGCGAGGCGGAGAAGACGGGAAGCCGTTCCCACTCCTTCTCGGAGAAACATGACGTCAACATTCCTGCCAAATGCGCCTCTTTTCTGAAAATAGGGTCATCCGTTGGGAGATATCGCTGTATGAGTGATGTTTTGGTTTTTGTAGCCTCCCGTTGCACGCTTTTGCCGCGTGTTTTGGGGAATCCAGATTTCGGTTCAGCATCCCTTTAAGGCTCACAGCTGTCGACTTAACCTAGATTTCCAGTAGGGTTAGTATTCTAGAAGAGATATAAAAAAGAGTGCAAGTCGTGCCTTGCATTCACAAGGTATCGCATAATTTGAAAAAGATAGCTCATAGATATGGCATTAATCTCCTTTTCTCGGCTCCTCGCAAGCTTAGCAATAAGATATGTCCAATGCTTACTGAGCATTAAAGTGCTCAATGCGCAAAAAAGACAACAAAAAAACAAGCCGTTATGAACACTAAGTTACTAAGTGCACAAGTGAAGTTGTTTACGAAATTTCTTTTAGTTGAGGCCGCATTTACATTGGACAAACGGGTCGGTGTTCATTTCACCAGTGTTGAATGTTGAGCTTTTTACGTTCTCTGCAGCGGCAATACCAAGGTAATAATTGGCGCAGCGCACAGAAACGCACACTTCGTGGTGTGGAATACACTCTAAGAAAAAATGGAGGAAAAAAGTAGCAACGGCGCGTCTTCCTCCCTTCTACCGACGCGCCCCCAAGCGGACACGAGAAAAGGGGAGGAACGAAACGTTTTTCTCCTTCTCCAGGGAGACGGGAAAAAGCTTTCGCCCTCCCGACTCATCGTCTTTCGGTTTCGTTTTTACGAGCAGGTCGCACACGTTGTTTAATAAATAGCTGTTGAGGTGATTGAGCTTCAGTGGCGGCGAAGGCCGCCTGTAATTCCGTCTTCTAGTCTAAACGTGCAGAACATTTCGGTTGCATTGACGTTTTTATCACTAATTTTATCAAACGAGCAAACGAAGCCGCTAGAAACAGCGAAGTTCCGGAGCAGTGCCAGCAGCGCCACGTACACTGGGCGATGGCCATCTCCGGATTGCGGGACTCGCGCGGTACGGAACTACAGCACTGCAGTCACTACAGTAGCGAAACCACGCGGAACTGTGTCGACGTTTTCGACGTTATGGAAACCGCAGGAACTGCGTCCAAGACAGGCACGTTTTGCTGCCGGCTGCCTGGGTGCCTTCCCCCCTGAGTTCGGTTCTGTTTGTGCGTGTCAGCAACATAGCTGCAACATCGTGATGGCAGTGCTGTGGGTTGTGAACAGAAGACTGGAATTATCACCGATGTGACCGTGTGTTCGCGTATCAGTGGTGTAACAAGAAGATGAGATCGTAAACTGTTGGGCATTGATGCCGCTGGTCGGGCCGTAATCGGAGGGGGCGGGGTGTCGCAGGTTGACATTCCGCTTTACATTAAAAAGTTTAATACCACTTCAGGGATTACGTGCAATTTATCAACGTGCGGATAGTCATGTTGGAACGCTGGTCTGAACAGTAGAAGCTGCTATCGTACAGTGGCCAATCTGACTGTCGGAATCGTCTCGTCCCCGAGAGCGATTATGCTCTGGGGCAAGGACTGAACAGTACTAAATCGTGACGGAAAGTACTTATATTTACAGTATGGAGTTTCGGCATTAAAAAACAATAGTAGGTAAAATCGAAGAAAAAAAAGCTACCCTTTATTTTGCTGTTTAAATATACTACGGTTCCTGGAGAAACTGCCCTCCGTTGCGCTGGGATGAGCGCTAGAAGTTTTCGGGCTCGCCACGGCGTAGCTCCGTACACTTAACATCTGCCGCAAGTCGCGGCTTTGACTGCATTCAAGTTGATCGAAAAGCGATTTCTTAGCCCGTGAAGCATCACTTCCAGCTGAGTGAATACCCGCTCTACAGAAATTAATTCAAGACGGCAATTGCAGCCTTGCGCGAACAGCACAAATAGAAAAACAAACACTACAATAGATATACAGGCTACGACGTGCCGTGTAGGGAAACAAACTCATGGCTTCGAACCGCATTGGAGCGGCTTGATTTATTACCTTTCAAGTAATTACGGCATGATCGAGCGTTTACTTTTTAATATGAGATTCATCCCCTGAGCCATTCAAAATACTCTCAGAGGTATGACATTGCTGGGAAAAAATCAACATGCTGGGTATATTTTTTATTGCTTAGGGAGTCACCGAAAAGTTCCGTACGTTCAAAACGACCAGTATAAAAGACGGAAACGCAGAGGACGGGTGTAGTGTTCGGTATAGTGTGGTGTTCCGTTGTATTGCTATTTGTGTGCGCCGTGTATGTGCTCAATGTATGTTCACCTGATGCTTGTAATAAGCGTAATGTGTGTATAGTAGCGGATCCCCAAGCGCAGTAGTGGCCTGAGAGAAGCAAATTATTGAAACATGAATTTGGTGGTACCTAGCGCCATCTAGCCTAGCTACTTGTAATTACTCTGCTTGACCCCGTCATCTGGTGGCTAGCGATTTAACTTTCTTTCACGCTACGCGACAAACAGCGGCTTCGAGCTTGTTCTTTCGAGAGCGGCTTTTGGTTTCGCGGATTGAGTTTGCCCTTCTTCCTGATGTGCGGCTGACGAAGCAATTGCGACTCGAGGAACACCAAACGTAAGACGCAAAGTGCGCGAAGTAACTGGGTATCGGTTGTCTCCGTTTAACATCGCAGTGTTGTCGACGAGAAGACTGAGTAACTGCTTTCGAAATTTCTGTACCTGTGGGGGGAATCTGGCTTCGGAAATAAACACAGTTTGGGGAAAGCTCGTGTTACGCTTTCATTTGCTGCGGCTCTCGTCCCGTACAAGAGACTTAGCGTCCTCGTCAAGCCTTATTGGGCTCGATTTGCTCGATTCTTGGCCGCCATATTGAGATGCAAGCGACGGAGGAACTTTGCTCCCCCGCCTCAGGGACGAAGGTTTCTCCCTTTCTAAAGGAACATAGGTTACAAGACCGTTCCACCCCTAAGGGAGGACTATCCATACCCTTTTTTCTAAGAGTGTACATTTGACCCATCTAGGGAGCAAGAAATAAAGTTTCGTTAGCCCAACGCCGGAATCAGGATGCTTGTCTTTGTATACACGAAAGGCCTCTCGGATTGAGCGTGCCAGGAAGCGCTTTGAAACGAACGTTTTCTCCCCGTCGAGCATGACAGAAATCACGTCCTTCTGGTTGGGAACTTGGCGCGAACATTGTAGCTCGTCTTTCGTGAAGTACTCCAGGGCAGCAGACAAGTTTTCAGGGCTCACCTTGCGCCTCGTGTAAAGATCCGGCTCATACCACGCGCCATGCTTTTCCTTACGCAAAACGTAAACACTGTCGCCATGTTAACCTTTCATAGGTTAATATGGCGACAGTTTTTACGCTCTATTGTATTTAGGCGGGACTCGAGTATTTGGGGGCTCTGTTCTCTGTCAGTGTGCCTCATTGTGCCTGATATTATTGCCGGCGAAGCCAGCGAGTGGGATGGCGACAAACACGACTGCTCAGTAAACAGGCATCGGCGGCCATATTTTGCTGGTTGAAGTAAACCCCCTCAACCGTGACAGCGAGCCGGGAAATGCGAAGAAAGGTCGTTTCGGCCGCTTTTCCAGAACTATCCGACGGGTGTCGCCTGCTACTTCCGTCAACTATTGCGCCATAATCGTGATCTTCGCGGGAAAATGACTATTGCTAGCCACAGAATCACTACTACGCAGAAAGGGAATGCTTAAATATGTTTTTATTCTAGATATAAGTCAGGAATATATATATAAGAAAGAAAGAGATGGAGATAGAGGCGAAAAGAGAGGAGCATATAGTGCCGTAGGAAAATAAAGTAAACGAAGTTCAGTGGCCGATGGCTGCAGGATCTTTTCTCGGATCACTAGTTCGTAATATCATAGCTTTTCGTACACAGTAGTTTCGTCTCACTTTTACTGTGTGAACGATTGCTATAGTTATTGATGGCCTCATCTGAATAAAAAGATATGAAAGATGTGTGTTGGTTTCATGAAGCTGGAACTCAGAGTCACTTCTTGTATGGGGCACGGCTAGGTGAAGGCTTTGAAAATGGACTCTTCTTTGGGGAGTTGTTTCTTCTTTGCCAATAAAATAATGCAACATGTTTTAATAGAAATGAATGCCGAAATAGAGTATAACAGGATACCCAATTAAAAAAAAAAGTCGAAGGTGTTTTTTTTTTATTTGCATCGGGAAGTTTTTGTTGTTTGATTTTTTTCCCGTTTGCCTAAATATATACTGACTATCGTATAGCTCAGATACCTTATTTATTTTTAAATATTAGCCATATATAGGTAGAATACTATGTGTAAACTATATAGTAATCATTAAATTAGTTCATGAGAGACAGGCCTCCAAATTTTGCCATTTGTCGTTCGAACAGGCATATGTGTTTGTCAATTTTGAGAAAAATAAATAAAATTTAAATAAATACTATTACTTCATATTACAAGCAAGCTGTACCCATAGTTTGCGTCTAAAAGTATAAGAATTCTCCTAATGTTACTGGTTTTGTTATTCACTCTCAAACGTGCCCCCTCCATCAGTGCGCGTTAATGCCACTGTTCACCTCTTACGATTTTTCGTAAGAGGTGGACAGTTGTCTTACAATTTTTCTGGCGCTTTATCAGAAATGACCGCTAAGAATCGCTCTTCCGTCCTTCTGTTCAAATGGCACGCGACAGAGCAACACGTCGCAGTAAGTCGCACATTTCTTTTTCTTTTTTTTTTTTTAATCGCAGCGATCATCGTTTGTTTCTGGTCTGCAGTAAGCACCAAGATGGCGGCAGCCGCTAGAGTAAAAGAAAAGGGAGTGCGGATGCGTGTAGTTCATTTAGTGGTTCTAGCTTCTCTGAAGCGCGTAGCTCGTTTGGTGTCTCCAGCGGAAGCGTTGCGGTCGTCTGCCGTCAGAAGGCGCACCAGCAGTCGCAGACCCGTCTGTGGCTACCGTGAAAAAAGAGTGTAGTATACGTAACGCGTTACTTGTACCTAGTTACTTTCTTCAGTACTTAAGTAACAACCTAGTTACTTGTAACAGAAGGAACAAGTAATGTAGTTTGGTTATTTTGGAGAAGCAACGGGTAACGGTGTTTTCTTGCTTCTGGAGGGGAACGTCTAAACGCAAGTACCCAATTTAGAACTCTCGCCCCAGCTCGTGCCGGTAAGTTGAGCGACGAGGAAGCTCTAGATAGACCATAAAAAGATGTGTGCAGGGTATGCTAGTATAACCACGGTTATCCCCAAATGGGCGCGTTAAAAAGCGAGGAATAATAAACAACGACAAATACTGGAAGCGGCTACTGGTTCGTGAAAACGAAACATTCAGAGTAACTAGAAAGTAACGTGTTACCGTTCAAGCTGATGTAACACGATCCTTTTAAATCCCAGTCAAACATAACGTATATTTAGTTACTTTTGAATGAGTAACGAGCAATATTTGGTTAGTTTATTTGAGAGACGCGTACATGTCTGTCTCACGGAATGGCATATATTATAAGCCCTCTTATCTTGACGAAAAGTTCTTGCTCGCCGCTTTGGCGAGATACCCTTCTTTAAAAATGGATCGAATATATCGAATAGAGGAATAGTGCCTTACGATTTTTCGTGTCCCCAAATATTTTTTTCTGGTCAAAACTAAGTTTGGATTTGTTTATACTAGACACTAAACAAAAAACATCAGTTGATTTAAAAATGTCGACCAGCCACTCTTTGGTCGATCTTAACTGAAATCGCCCTGTTGCCATATCTCATAAACAGATTGACCTTCGGCTGACTAAACATCGAGACATATCATCCGCTCCCGCAATGGCTATCGTATTTGAGATAATTAATAACTACCAGGGACTTCCAAGTACCTTCCATACACTCTAAATCAGGTTACTCATGTTGTTACTGATTCGCACACTGTTACTCATGGTAATGAGTAACAAAATCAAACCTCTTTTTGTGATATATTTCCGAAGCACTGGCATAGATAGCTGCCTCATGAGTAACACGTGAAAAACGAGAGCTTCATGGGTAACGAATCGCTTCACTCGCGAATCGTTATCCATGCTTTCGCATTGTTCCTCATGCGGACCACGAAGACCTGCAAAATGTAATGCCGCTAAATCTAGCTTTTCGCGAAAAGTCGTCTACGAACAAAGAGCAGCCATGGAAGCAAAAAATAAAATAAAGAAAATAACACGGGTGCCGGGAAGCGAAACTCTCCGAGAAGGGGACGTTTGTTTGCTATAATTTTTGGAGACCGGGGACCGCTGCGGCGGGCATAACTTTTTCAAGAAAGGTGAGTACGAAGCGGCATAATCCTTGGATTCGCTTTTGTTATTCTGACCTCGGTATATCCATACAGACACTCCTCTGACAAGGCAGCCTGTACAATGTCAGTCAGGCCAGGCCTAACGAACACCGACCTCGGCGGCACCACTCGCGGCTCCTGCGCGTCCCTGGACTGCTCGTGTGGGGCTTTTGTGACCCGTGAGGACGCATTTGGATATGCGGACTGTCCGGCCGGTTGGTGCTTGATTTGTGGCCATCCACCAGCACAGCACGGGACTTTAGGTGAGTCAGTTTGTGGAAACAGGGCTGGTCTTGACCGCGCCTCACGTTGCTGCGCTCAGACTCTGTCACGGATCGCGCGCGTTCGGCCGGCGCACGATTCACTGAGCGGACAGGAGCACCTTCGGCGACCGAAACCCGAGTGCGCTCCCGATGTACTTATTTCCATTAGGAGCACGAGTGGCTTTTTCGAGCTCAGTGACGACGCTTTCGCCTCATCTGTTTCGCTATTCTTTTGGCTGGTTTTGGTTAGAGCTCAAGCTTCTTGAGTTTGATATTGCAAAGCTGTTAAAGAAAAGTGTTCTAGTTTTGCTGCACTTCTTTTCGTACAGTGAAAACAATGTCGTTAAGGAGGCCAATACGGCACTTAGAAGAGTGCAATATTCATTGCTTGGGTCAACTTTGGCACAAAAATACCCGGACATGCTTTGGGACCGACCGAAACCTGGGACCAAGCTCTCAACGAGACAGACACGTCTCTGGGTAAATACATTTTCAACTGTTTAATTACCACTGCCCCGTGCTTCGAATGGTATCAGGGAGGGTTCCTAAAACATCTGTTTTGACTTCTGGCAGAGTGTATTCATGTGCCGGTTAACAGCGAGGCGAAAGATGAGGTACGCACGAGAAAAAAAAAACAAGGCGCAGGCAAACAATGGAGCGGATCAGTATGATGTAGACACTCTAGCGCAGCAGTCCACCCCAGATGCTCTCAAGGAACTGGAGGTAAATTTGTCTTCTGGCTCTCTTATGGGCATTCCAGCATTCAATGCCTCACACCCCCCTCCCTCTTTCAATCCATCGACTCTGCTGTCAAGTGCCCAGCCTCAGTAAATGTGCCATATGTAGTCATGCTCCTCAAAGTGACATTTGAAGAGAGGAAAGGCACCGTCTTGGACAAACTTCCAGTCTACTTCTTGAATGCTGAATGCGTAAGTGAGCATTTTGTATTTCATTCTAGTACGCACGCCGACCAAATCATACAGGCTGCTCTTTTTAGAGCATTGTTGACTATGTTTACCGTAAGAATGAACTTTGTCTACTCTCTTGGATAGCTGCTGGTAGAATGCGAGCTGCACTTCGCCATGAGTTTTACAAGCATGAAAGGCGTGTGCACCAGCATACTGGAGGGCTTCGGCAAGGATCACGGGATACGCCAAGCAACACTGATGGACGTTCAAGCCTTTCTGCGGTCAAGATCATCCCGCGATGATGCTTTGAGCACGGTCAGTCAAATTTACTAATAAGATAAACGCTTCATGTAATGGCCATGTTAGAAACACGGTATTAGGAACAAGCATTTTTTATGGGGGCTTGCATTGACATGAAATTTAATACACTCCTCGTTGCGTTTTAAAAATAGCTGCGCGACTACATTCCCGCAGAGTGCTCGGTGGACAAACCAGCGTGATGTACGAAATGAATTCAATGAATCAAAAGATCGCAAATATGCTTAGCGTGAAAATGAAGTGTGCATTGGGATACTGAGCACGACGATTTACCTGTCCAGTCATGCTCAGTCTCCCATGAGAGACATCATTTTTATGTCTAGGCATACCTGCGGCATTGTCATTCGTCAGATGTCTTTCATGGACCACGGTAATAGACTTACCCAGTGCTCGGCAGGGAAGTATAGTCGCGTAGATACTTTTTAAGACTGTGGGTTCAAAGCTATCATACTGACATTTTGCTTTTTGCTCAGTGATAATACCGCCCATAACTCGGCCATTTGACTACCCAAAAAGCAATGCTCTTTAACTGACTTCGAATCAAGATAATTAAATTTAAGCCCACATTGACGCTGAGCGCAGCTATAGAGTGAGAGCGTGAAGATGGGTAGCAGCTATTTTATTAGAGCTTTGGGCACTTTGTTTCCAGGAAGACGTTCCGACAGTTGAGAGAGGATGCCCAGGACCGAAAGCCTTTCTGGGGTCCAAAACAAAGGGTATTCTCTGTCCCGGAAGCAGTCCCCAGGTGGTCAACTTACCAAGCACCTGCTCCGACCTCAAGGCGTCTGTCCTTCTGCTGGGTGTTTATTATATTTTGAACTTGAGCTATCCATCTTCCTATGGGCAGCTTTTAGGGTTTTTGCAAACATTCATTGTAAAACGGGGGTCAAGGTTCGACAGAGGTTACCAATCAGCTCGCCTCTGCTCCCTGATAAGTGCTTGCAAACAGTATTTGAAGTAGCTTAACAAATTGAGCGCTATTCTGGTTCTTGACAAGAGTACAGATCTTCCTCCTTTGCGAAATTTTCTAGTACTTTTATTTCAAAGTTCGTTTGAGTAAAATAAGGTGTAGTTCTAAGTTAGAAATTGCGACAAGCATATCATCCCGAGATGTGATAAAATTTGTTTGGAATAAAGTTCTTTCAAGTATAGTATTGCTTCTCTCATGCCAAACAGTTATTTTTGCCCTTCCAGCAAGCCCGTCTGGCACCTGGGAGGTTGTTGGCGAATAGATTTCATCCCGCTTCTCTGCATTCACTATAAAGTTGCCATCGAACCGCCAGGCAACTTGCTGCGTCCCCATTTCCAGTTTATTTGGAGAGCAAGCTATAAGAATTTCGTCATCATTGCGGTTGAGGATCACGCGTCATCTTTAAATGATAGGTATATTAATTCCCAGGTCCGGTGGGCAAGCTGACAGCATGCCGAACCCAGTAGCACCCTCACAAGAGCTCGGGGATCAGCGCTGCTCTTAAATCCAGGCCTGCAAGAAACATTCAAAGGCGGGAAAATTTTCTCGCCACTCTTTCACTGGTCCCCCTCGCACGTAGGGGGGGGGGGGGGGGGGGGGAGTGGTGAGGAGGTTTTAAACATAGGAAACCGTTTTTGCTCATGGGATGGGTAACGTCCTGCTACTCATGGGATGAGTAACGTTCGCATGAGTAACATAATTACGCATAAATCAAGCGGCACAAAAGATGCACTTTTGTGCCGCATGTCATGAGTAATCACATTTAGAGTGTATTTTCCAGGCTATATCCGCGGACTTTACATGTTTAAAAGTTGAAATTTTAGGCTCTACAGACTATCTACGCGTGCGGACCATACAGGCATTTCGTTTTTTTAAGATTGTGCGATATGACGGGAAGTTAAGGTTTCTCTGGATGAAAGAGAACGCTAATGATGATTTATGTATGATTCAAGCTTCTTTGTGAGCTAAGAAAGCAGACATTTGTCGAGGTGTGCCGTGTATGAGAAGGTTTTCGTGTCGTCTAATGGTGAATTCCACTCGTAGATCTGGAGCGCTTTCCAAAATCCGCGAGGGAGGCAAAATTTTGCTCCGTGGGACCCGCTCCGAATCGACGAGGGGAAGATAAACTTGCATTTTTGGAGCGATCTCCCCCACACCCCCCCTCCCCACCCCTTCTCCCTCCGCCGTACAAAATGGCCGCTGCTCGAACTTGACAAGCCCACCAACGCCTCAGCCGGCTGATATTTCCGACGACTAGTGACGACTGTCACTGCTTAGCTGCAGGAGTAACACGCGACACAGGCCGGGCGAAATTATACGTACCGCGGCGCCCATGTCACAAATAACGAAGACGTCCGCGTTCGGCACCGTCACATACCTTTCGGCCACCTCGAAGCGGCGGGGCACGGACATGCAGCGATTGCCAGCGGTGGAGTTCAGATTTGTAGTACGACTTTAACAAAACACAGGTAACAAACCATCACTTGCGCGGTCGTTGCCTAACCACTTCTTGCTTTATTTCACGGAAAAACGCCGACGGAATGCAGTGTAAAAGGGTAAACAATCACTGGCTGAAGAATGAATAGGCCTAACCTTGCGTCTGCCTCCGGCTTTTCTGTCGTTCTTTTTCTTGTTCTTCCTCTCACGATCACAAACGTCAGCGCTTACGATTTGCCACGCTCCACATTCCCGGCTTTTTATCCCTGATCTACGCGAGGTAGAAGCGTTCGAGCCGTCACAATCCAGAGTAAACACCCGACGCACCCGAACAGATCCAACTCCACGACCCGACCGGCCCGCCGATCTCTCCAACCTCGCCGCGCATGCGCACCGCCGATTTAGACGGAAATCACGTGGGCCGCTCTGTCAGCTTCCGGAGAGATCCGTGAAAACCCGCAGAGCAAGTTCGGCGGAGTTTGGGGCGCTCCGTGGAGCGGGCGCTGCCAGAGATCTACGAGCGGAAGATGACCAACTTGAGCCAGATCTGCGAGCGGAATATCCGCGCTCCCAATGGAGCGCTTTTGGAGCGCTCGAGATCTGCGAGCGGAATTCACCATAAGACTCTAAGCACCAGGTGCGGACTATCTAAGAACTTTTATTTTTAACCCCAATTTTGCCGTTGCGAACTATGCACCGAATGCGGACTATAGCCCAGAAAATACGGTATTTGTTTAACTAAATACAACCTACGAATGCATCACGCAAATATGAAATTAAGTAACAAACACAAAATACTAAAATTATTTTATATATACACGTATTTTAAATACTGACGATCGCTGAAAGAAGACAATAGGGAGTTTTATTAGACCGTGTTTCCCCCTCCGCTAGCCTTCCGCTACGAAGAAAGCGCCACTGCGCCTGCGCGCCGATGGCCTTGGGTGTAGAGTTCCGGGTAGCGGAGGGGCTTAGCGGAGCGGGAAACACGGTCTACTAAAACTTGCTAATGAGGACTTTTAGCACACCGTTAACGTGTTCCCCGTACCGCAGAACCGCGGAGCCTTTGAAGTATGCTTTTAACCGCGCGCCCCGCGGTCACGGTATCACCCGGGTGCGTGCGTAAAAGCACGCTTCAATAAGGCTTCGAAGTGCGGTACCGGTAACGGTTTGTCTAAAAGTCCCTAATGTCGGTCGCGTGTTACAGTCAACAAGTTTGAGTAGTACCTGGAGGCGATCCTTCTTGAGTTGGTTCCAGTTGCCCCAGAGAAGCTCGGGACTGGGCCCCGGTATGCCGGGTCGTCGAAACAGCCCGTGAGCGTGACGACGCTTGAACACCCAGAACAGGACGCCGGGTACCAGCACCAGGAGCAGGAAATTCGTCACGTTCCAAGTTAAGTCGGCCATGGCGAACGAGTTGGGCCGGCGTGCTTCTTACGCGAGAACGTTGCCGCCAGCCGAGGGGATATTCGATCCCTTTTTAAAGAAGGGTATCTCGCCAAAGCGACGAGCAAGAACTTTTAGCCAAGATAAGAGGGCTTAAAATATATGCCATTCCGTGAGACAGACATGTACGCGTCTCTCAAATAAACTAAGCAAATATTGCTCGTTACTCATTCAAAAGTAAATAAATATACGTTATGCTTTACTGGGATTTAAAAGGATCGCGTTTCATCAGCTTGAACGGTAACGCGTTACTTTCTAGTTACTCTGAATGGGTCGTTTTCATGAACCAGTAGCCGCTTCCAATATTTGTCGTCATTAATTATTCCTCGCTTTTTAACGCGCCCATTTGGGGATAACCGTGGTTATACTGGCATACCCTGTACACATCTTTTTATGGTCTATCTAGCGTTTCCTCGTCGCGCAAGTTACAGGCACGAACTGGAGTGACAGCTGTAAGTTGGGTACTTGCGTTTAGACGTTCCCCTCCAGAAGCAAGAAAACACCGTTACCCGTTGCTTCTTCAAAAATGACCAAACTACATTAATTGTTCCTTTTGTTAAAAGTATCTAGGTTGTTACTTTATTACGGAAGAAAGTAACTAGGTACAACTAATGCGTTACATAGAAGTCTTTTTTCACGGTAGCCACAGACAGGTCTGCGACTGCTGGTGCGCCTTCTGACGGCAGACCTCCGCAACGCTTCCTTTGGAGGCACCAAGCCAGCTACGCTTCAGAGAAGCAAGAACCACTAAACGAACTACGGCCTTCCGCGCTCCGTTGTTTGATACTCTAGGGGCTGCTGCCATCTTGGTGCTTACTGCAGACAAGGAACAAACGGTGATCGCTGCGATTAAGAAATTAAAGAAAAATGCGGCTTACTGCGACGTGTTTCTCTGTCGAGTATCATTTGAACTCTTCTGGAGGACGAAAGAGCGATTCCTAGGGGTCATTTCAGATAAAGCGCGCGATAACGGGTAACAATGGTTTTAAAGACGAAGATGGCTAGAGGATCGTTATCCTGAGGCCAACGTTGCTAAAACGCTCAGTTGTGACAGTCAACCTTGAAACCCGTACCGCTCGTCACCACCGAGGCCTAACTGGATACGATTACCGCGTCTCCCTTTAGAGGCGAGTCAAGCCATGAAAATTGCTTTATATAGCAACCGCGAGATGGCACCGAGAGGTGGTGACACCGGCCCCTGCGCCACTCGACTCGATACGTGCAGCCGTGCAGTTCCCGGAGCGGCCCCTGCGCGAGAAACGGCGGCGTTGCGATAGCGTCCTGATCGGTTTTCGAGTACGGATCGGAGCCACTTGTTCAAGGCAGGCTCCAATGGCAGTTTTCCAACTGATTTGAAGCGTATACACTAACCTTGGTACACACGGTATACACGAAGACGCGGCTTTAACGCCACCCCGCTGCGGTGGCGCTGTTGTCGGCGCGGCACAGACGCTTCGCCTCACACGAGTCTGGCTTTTCTGCGCAGGCGCAGTGTCGACACACTGTGTGGGCCACCATTGGCTTGTTTGTAAACTGCGTGTTGGTCTATTCGGAGGGTTAGTTCGTCTGCTTCCTGCGCAGGGGGCAACGTTACTAGATTACCTCAGTTGTGGAACTCCTGCGAAGGGGGGCACCCCTCCCCCCCCCCCCCCCTTCACTCACTTCAATCCGCCAGCTGTCGTTCGAAGCGTTATCGATACTTTCGTTTCATAACTGTGTGTTCCAAAGAACACAGCTGAAGCGACAAATGGCGATCACAACACCGAAATTCCTCCCGCAGTGGTCACTCGAGGAACTGCACGTGACATCCATTTTGGCTTCAATCGACCATTTCGGAGCCCAAACAGATACGGTGGAAAGGGTTACAGGGGTGCCACCCCCGACTCCCCAGCCAACGTTATTAGATTACCTCAGTTGTGGAACTCCCGCGGAGGGGGGTACTCCCCCTCACTCACTCCAGTCCGCCTATAGTCAGTTACAGGTTAAGAAGGTAGCGGCAAATGCCCCTCAAAGGGAATCAGATATTCCTCCGCCACCTCCGCATCCAATAGCGTCCCACCGTTTCCGTGACGTCGCGGCCAACGCGCGAGGAGGGTCTTGCCTTTCTGTACATATTTGCTTTATCTTTCTACTTTGACCTAGCATTGTGGAAGCCACGAGAGGGAGATTAGAGTTCTCCCCCACCGACGGAAACAAATACGACTTTCGGGGATTAGCTTCCCCCCCGATGGATACAAAGGCTGCTTTCAGGGGCTCGGTTCCCTCTCCGATGAATACAAAGGTCGCTTTCTTAAAAAGTGGGATCGTAGACAAGTGGGAATCCATTGAAGCGGAACAAGGAGCGTTTCCAGTGAACTCTTCTTTCGACTGCGGAGAGATTTGAAACGGGCGCATCACACTTGTGGGAGGAGCTTCTCCTACCTTCTTGACTTGTAACCGACTATAGTGTCGTTCGAAGCGCCAACTATATTTTCGTTTCATAATTATGCGTTCCAAAGAGCCCAGCTGAAGCGCCAAATGGCGATCACAACGCCGCCATTTATCCTGCAGCGGCCATTCAAGGAACTGCACGTAACATCTATTTTGGCTTCAATCGGCCATTTCAGAGCCGAAACAGATACAGTGGAAAGGGTCACAGGGATGCCCCCCTCCCCCCCTTTGTCACCAGCGGCGGGCCTCGAATAAGCCCCAAAGTTAAGATGAGCCTACACTCTTAGAAAAAAGGGTATGGATAGCCCTCCCTTAGGGGAGGAACGGTCTTGTAACCTATGTTCCTTTAGAAAGGGAGAAACTCTCGTCCCTGAAGCAGGGGAGCAAAGTTCCTCCGTCGCTTGCATCTCAATATGGAGGCCCCGAATCGAGCAAATCGAGCCCAATAAGGCTTGACGAGGACGCTAAGTCTCTTGTACGGGACGAGAGCAGCAGCAAATAAAAGCGTAACACGAGCTTTCCCCAAACTGTGTTTATTTCCGAAGCCAGATTCCCCCACAGGTACAGAAACTTGCGTTTCGAAAGCAGTTACTCAGTCTTCTCCTCGACAGCACTGCGATGTTAAAAGGAGACAACCGGTACCCAATTACTTCGCGCACTTTGCGTCTTACCTTTGGTGTTCCTCGAGTCACAATTCCTTCGTCAACCGCATTTCACGAAGAAGGGCAAACTCAATCCGCGAAACCAAAAGCCGCTCTCGAAAGAACAAACTCGAAGCCGCTGTTTATCGCCTAGCGTGAAAGGTTAAATCGCTAGCCACCAGATGGCGGGGTCAAGCAGAGTAATTGCAAATAGCTAGGCTAGGTGGCGCTAGGTACCACCCAATTCATGTTCTACAAAAACTAATTTGCTTTTTCAGGCCACTACTGCTACTACGGCGCTTGGCTACTATACACACATTACGCTTATTACAAGCATCAGGTGAACATACATTAAGCACATACAGGGCACACACAAATATCAATACAACGGAATAGCACACTGACCCGAACACTACACCCGTGGTCTGAGTTTCCGTCTTTTACACTGGTCGTTTTGAACGTACGCCACTTTTCGGTGACTCCCTAAGCAATAAAAAATGTTCCCAGCATGCTGATTTTTTCCCAGCAATGTCATACCTCTGAGAGTATTTTGAATGGCTCAGGGGATTAATCTCTAATTAAGAAGTAAACGCTCGATCATGCCGTAATCATTTGAAAGCCAATAAATCAAACCGCTCCAATGCGGTTCGGAGCCATGAGTTTGTTTCCCCAAACGGCACGTCGTAGCCTGTATTTCTATAGGTTTTTCTATTTGTGCTGTTCGCGCAAAGCTGCAATTGCCGTCTTGAATTAATCTCTGTAGAGCGGATATTCATTCAGCTGGAAGTGATGCTTCACGGGCTGAGAAATCGCTTTTCGATCAACTTGAATGCAGTCAAAGCCGCGACTTGCGGCAGGTTTGAGTGTACGGAGCTACACCGTGGCGAGCCCGAAAACTTCTAGCGCTCATCCCAGCGCGCCACTTAGGGCCGGTTGCACCAACACCGCTTAACGCAAAGCGGAGCTTAGCCGGGAACCTAAGCTTAGTTTCGGTTTCGTTCGGTTGCACCAAACTCGCTTATCGCTAAACCTAGCACTAAACTACACTTAACTTAAGCGCTCAACATTGGGCGCTTTGCTTTTGGTTGTTTCTTAATCCTGGATTAAAAACATGGCGGCTGGTTTGTCGCGGTCGACGCGGTGGACGAAATTGGTTGTGCAAAGTGTTTTAGGCTACATCAGCGTGAAAGTCTCGACAAAATGACCTTCGATTGTGACAAGGATGCTAAATATTGTCGCGTGAAGTGTTTATCGACCCCTGTTTTCAAGTTGGCTCTCCACTCTCAGGGCGTGTTAGCCCTAACCGAGATACGTACGGAGCTGTGTGTCTGTGGGGCTCACGGGGCTCACGTCTGTCTTCCCGTTGGTTCTTCTGTCAACGAGCTTATTCGTATGTACTGTGGTCGGTTTGCCTTGCTGCATACCCGACCCGGAGGAACAACACGGAGCCAACGGTTTCAACAACAAGAAACTACATTTAATTGGACATGGACAAGACGATTAACATTGCAACCGGCGGTGCCGGAGTCCAGGCAGCGACTCCCCGTGCGCCGCCTCTGATCTGCCTTAAGGCGGCGCATCCGATGTGCGCGTGGCCGGCGTGACGTCGCCGCCACGCGGGAAAAGTTCGGCTTGAGCCTCGCAGTCGGGCAACTTGGCTTGGGAGCCGCCAGGGTGCCCACACTTCCCCCCCCCCCCCCCCCCCCCTCAAGCTTCGTCCGGCATGTCGATGACGGAGACGTTGTGGGCGTCAGGGGGTGGATGGCGTTGTTGGGCGGACTGACGTTGTAAGTCCGGCCGGCGCCTGCTGGACGAGCGCGGCGGCTGCTGACGAGCGCGGCAGCTCGGTCAGCTCCAGCTTGTCGCTTGTTCGGGATCAGGGCTCCACCAGGTGGCTGCTTTGCACGTGGTCCTTGATCCTAGCCAGCTGCTGCTCCGTCCTGTAGAGGGTGGCCGCGGTCCACGATGAGACCGGGGGCCTGACCACCACGTGGTTTTGCCTTCTGGCACACCGAGCAGCTACAAGCATATCGGAGCACATCCTGCCTCATGCCTGGCCAGGTAGCAATTTGGGATAACTTTTCGTAAGTCTTGCTCCCACTGCTGTGTCCTGCCAAGGCAGAGTCATGCATGTATCGGATGAAAAGCTTACGTAGCTTGCGAGGTATCACGGTCCGGAACGCCGAGCCATCCGGATCGTCGTCGGCCTGGGGGATGTAGCGCAGCAGGAGGCCGTCGTCGCTCATCATGTAGGAGTCGAACTCCTCGTCACTTGGGCGGTCGACCGGACCTCTTGCTACCAGCCAAGCGGACACGCGTTGGCAGAGTCCGTCATCCAGCTGCTACTTGCGAAGCTCCTCGCGGCTCACCAATGTACCCCACCGTGAATCTGGGGATCCTCGTGTAGTGGCCGCGACGGTCACCAAGCCATGGGTATCCTGCGAGTGTTCCTCGGGAAGTGGAGCACGAGAGAGCGCATCAGCAACTTTGTTAGTTGACCCCGGGCGGTACACAATGGAGTAGTCGTACTGTTGTAGCGTAAGCGCCCAACGAGCAAGACGCCCAGCTGGATTCTTAAGTCCCCTTAGCCATGGTAGCGCTAAGTGATCAGATTGAATCTGGAACGTTGCGCCGTCTAGGTACAGATCAAATCGCTTCAAAGCATGAATAATGGCGAGACATTCACGTTCTGCGACACTGTAGTTGCGTTCGGCTGGAGTTAGCGTGTGGCTCGTGAAAGCAACTGGCCGAAGCACACCGCCATACTCCTGCAGCAAGACAGCACCCAGGCCGCAGTCGCTTGCATCTGTCTGCAGAACGAACGGCTTTTTCAAGTCTGGGAGCTGTAAACAAGCGTTGTCAGTCACGGCTTTTGAAAGGGCTGCGAATGCGCATTGTTGTTGTTCGGACCAACACCACTTGACGCCTTTTTTTAGAAGGTGATTGAGCGGTTGCGATATCTCGGAACAGTGTGGAATGAAATCCCGGTAGAACGCAATCATTCCGAGGTATCTTTGTAGGCTCTTTACGTCATGTCGGCTTGGGTATTCCGTTAGCGCGCGCAACTTATCTTCGTTGGGGCGGAGCGTGCCGTTATCCACAACGAATCCAAGGAGGTTAATCTTGGGCGCGGCTAACTGAACCTTTCCGGGATGAATCGTGAGCCCAGCATTACGCATTCGCTCAAGTACAATGCGAAGGTGCTCGACATGCTCTTCGATAGTTCTCGAGAAAACAATCACGTCATCCATGTATGCCATGGCAAATTCGTACTTCGAGTTCCCAAGTACAACATCCATCAGGCGTTGAAAACTGGCTGGAGAGTTAGACAAGCCAAACGGCAGTCGGGTGAACTTGAACAACCCTCTGTGGCAGATGAAAGCAGTTTTTGGAACGTCTGATGGGTGAATCTCGATCTGAAGGAACCCGCGACTGCAATCCAGCGTTGTAAACACGGTCGCGTTACCGAGCGCGTACATCACAGAGGAAATGCTGGGGAAAGGGTAGCTGTCTCGTATGGACACATCGTTAAGCCGCCTGTAATCCACACAGAGTCTGGCTGTTCCGTCTTTTTTCGGGGCGAGAACAACGGGGAATGCCCAGGGGCTCTTCGACTCACGTACTGAACCGGTGTCGATCATTTCCTCGAGCGCCGCATCAAGGAGTGCCCTTTTGTGGACGCTGATCGGTCGAGGGTTGCACCTCCGAGGCGGCGCGTCACCGGTTTCAATACGGTGCAGCAGAATGTCAGTCCTTCCAGGTGTTTCCGTGAACATCGGTGAGAAAGACTCCAGGACGGCTTGCAGCTCCTGCTTCTGCTGGCTGCTTGCGGGGCACTTTCGCAACGATTCTCGAACGCCGGCAGGCAAGGCGTCTGGCACCGTGGTGAAGTGGGCTGCAGCGGTCGAGTTAGGGATGCAGTCCTCCCTTTTGGTAAACGGAGTCAGCTCCGGTTGTTGTCCCAGCCGGTATCCACCACCAGAAAAGTCGAGTGTCATGCGTTCGCCTGTAATGAAATCTCGGCCCAAGATCACAGGTACCACAAGTCCCGGCATATAAAGAAATCGCTGACGTCGCTTCTTTCCATTAAACCGAATCTGCAGCCTCACGGCTCCTCCAGCTGTTATCGCTGTACCAGAAGCTAGCTGCAAACGGGTTTCGCACTCCCGGAGGCTTATCTTTTTTGCTTTGCAGAGTTCGAAAACGAAATCCCCTATGAGCGAGATAGCGGCCCCAGAATCCAAAAGTGCGGCAATGGGAAAATCGAGCAGTGATATTGTCATGCGCGGTTCAATGATGTTAGGCTCGGGCTGGATTCGACATACCGATGGAATCTGTGCCGCGGCCTGACCGCTCCCAGGGACTGCACCGGCCGTCGGCGAGTGGCTGTCTGGTTTCAGCGTCGCCGGCCGTAGTAGTTTCCCTGGTTGTTTTGGTTCCGGCCCTTTGCCGCCGTCTCGTGCCACCTCTTGTTTGTAGTGTCCAGAAGCCTTGGACACTGCTTTCGGTGATGGCCGGGCTGCTCGCACTCGTAGCAGCAGTCCGACGACAGTTGCCTGCTTAGGCCACCGGCACCGAGGTGCCCGTCGGACCGCCTCCAGTGATCGGATAAGGAACCACTATGGGAGGGCCTCCACCAGGCTTGCGACTGGCTGTTGTGGGGAGGGCTTGTTCCGTTGCGGCGGGGGTCAATGCTGCTGGGCTGCGGGTTTGCGACCGCACCGTGCCAGTTTTCGCCAGCACTTGCAGGAGCAGACTGATGAAGATGGTTCGCTTGGGTGGTGATCTCCGTTGGGCCCCAGCTTGCGATAGGGCACGGCCAACGACCTCCCACCTGTCGTGGCGACCCCCGCCCGAAACCCTCACGGGCCTCGCTGTGACCTCCGGGGACCTCTCGGGGAGAGTTAGGCGAACACACGCTTATCCCGCACGGGAGTTCACCATGCATGCCACGCCAACTCTCCTGGTTGACGTGGTGGGGAAGGGAGGTCTCGTTCGGACAGTCCACTTGCGTGGAGGCCTCGGGGCCCCGCCATGCGCATGCCGGTTCGAGCGCGTACTTGGCTGGTGGCGGCGGCACGTAGTTCCGCTCGGCATGAAGAGCTTCCTCGATGAGGCGGGCGCCCCGGGCTAGCTCTTCAAGGGTCTCAAAGGTGCGGTTGATCAGGTAGACGTGGTACCTTGGGTGGCACTGTCTTCTGACCTGAGCTACTCTGTCCGACTCCGGTGACTTCGGGTCCGCCCTCTTGAAGAGCTCTTGCATGACCCGAACGTACCGGACCAGACTTTCATCCGGGTGCTGCGTCCTTGCCTCGAGCTCTCGGAGAATCTGCGTCGCGTAGCCTGCAGGCAGGAACTCTTCTCGAAGCCTTGTCTGGAAGTCCGCCAGGCTGGTGAAGGGGGTCTGTGACCCCAACCAGCACCTGGCGCTGGCTTGTAACGCGAGCGGGACAATCCGGTCCACGATGAAGGCTTCTGAGGCACCGGCAATGTGGTACGTCTGCAGCTCGCCCAGGAAGTCTGCCACGGACTTGACGTCGTCGTACCCCATGTAGACCGGAACAGTCAAGTGTGGTCTGGGCTCTCGCGGTGGGGTTTCCTGCTGGCCAGGCGTGTGGGCCAGGCGCTGCATCACGGAGTCGCACATCTCCGTGACCTTCGTGAGCAGGTTCATTTGTGCTGCTGCGGCCATCGCGGCTTCCTGCTCCCGCGTGAGCATTCCTGCAAGCACAAAAAAAGAAACGCCCCCAAAAACCCAACACAAGCGCGCAAAACGATTGCCGCGTTCACAAAGACACGGTCACAAACACGCCAATACAACAAACGTGGACGTGACGGAAGCACGAAACAACGATAGGAAACACGGGGAATATGAAAAAGGCTTACCGAAAGAAGAAACCAAGCCCCGTGAAATTCCTGCGAGTGGGTAGCATACCACGGTTGGGCGCCATTGTGGTCGGTTTGCCTTGCTGCATACCCGACCCGGAGGAACAACACGGAGCCAACGGTTTCAACAACAAGAAACTACATTTAATTGGACATGGACAAGACGATTAACATTGCAACCGGCGGTGCCGGAGTCCAGGCAGCGACTCCCCGTGCGCCGCCTCTGATCTGCCTTATAGAGGCGTCGCATCCGATGTGCGCGTGGCTGGCGTGACGTCGCCGCCACGCGGGAAAAGTTCGGCTTGAGCCTCGCAGTCAGGCAACTTGGCTTGGGAGCCGCCAGGGTGCCCACAGTACTCACTAATTTTCGCATAACCGTAACGTATTGTTATTTACCACCTTGTTTATTTACACTTGCAGCGCGTATCTTTCAATTCGATGAGCGCGTTGAAACATGATCTCGGCGATCAGCTGATTGTCGACACCTCTGCCGTTCGCATTAGATTGCGGCGCTTTTAAGTAATAAAACAACGAAAATTCAATTTCTTTCGTTTTCTGAGTTTTGAGACAATCTTCAGTGAATTTTCCTAACCTCGCGAGTAGAATCTTGGCTTCAGAAAACTGTATCGTTCCATAACCGTAACTTTTTTGGTGATCGCGATTTTTTAGGAATATTTTGCTTTATATCTTTCATTCGTGGCGACGACAAATCGTAACGACTACTATGCTAGATTCGTTCATTGCTGTATCGGGGCAGGCTGGGGCAGGCGATGCGAAGAGACGACTGTTCTTATCGGCACGATGTGATGTACTGGAGTTTTTTTTTCTGAACTCGACAGTGTGAAACTGAAGTCCGTTTGAGGCTGCAGCGGATGTTCAACGACGGTACAGTGCAGTTTTGTCACCTTGCTGATAGCAACGAGTACCGTCGATGCAAGGTCTCGTGACCTGACCTCTCGACGACTTCTATTCGACGATTTCCGGGCATTTTCGCAGCTGCCTTGGCGAGTTCGTCACTGTTTTGAACTTCATCGGCCTCAGGTTTGACTTGATTTTAGTTGTCATCTTACCTGCCTACTTATATCCACGATGTTTTGTCTTCAGCGATGTAGCGAGTAGAGTGTCCTTCTCGCGTTCGGTGAGATATGGGGCCCCCGATGGCTCCTTCGCCTCAAAATGTGAGCACGAAAACTACTACCACTGTCAAAATAACCTGTTATCAACCGATATTAAACACACAATCACAGATGTAAAGAGCATTCGTGTTTATTTGAAGCTTTGACTTCTGTTATTGAAAGTTAAACGAAAAAATGATTGAATTTGGAGACCTTTAATTTGTTACTCACCGAAGAAATACAGCGAAAAGCAGACGCCGACGACGACTACTACGGCAGTTTTTTTTTTTCTTTTTTGTTTACATCACGTGATTCCTCTCCACCAATCGTATTCGTCCCTCTGAGCGTTCCCTAGTTCACTCTGTTCGTCCCTAGATTCCCTACGCAAATCCAGCGTTTAGCTAGGGGCGCGTCTGTAAAGCCGGTTTAACGTTGGTGCAACCGGAATTTAAACCCGTGCTTACCTGAGCTCGGTTTAGGGCGCTAAGCCGGCTTAGGCAACCGGCCCTTAGAGGGCAGTTTCTCCAGGAACCGTAGTATATTTAAACAGCAAAATAAAGGGTAGCTTTTTTTTTAGATTTTACCTACTATTGTTTTTAATGCCGAAATTCCATACTGTAAATATACGTACTTTCTGTCACGATTTCGTACTGTTCAGTCTTTGCCCCAGAGCGCAATCGCTCTCGAAGACGAGACAATTCCGACAGTCACATTGGCCACTGTACGACAGCGATAGGAGCTTCTACTGTACAGACCAGCGTTACAACATGACTATCCGCACGTTGATCGATTGCGCGTAATACCTCAAGTGGTATTGAACTTTTTAATGTAAAGCGGAATGTCAACCTGCGACACCCCGCCCCCTCCGATCACGGCCCGACCAACGGCATCAATGCCCGACAGTTTACGATCTCATCTTGTTGTTACACCACTGATACGCGAACACACGGTCACATCGGCGATAATTCCAGTCTTCTGTTCACAACCCACAGCACTGCCATCACGATGTTGCAGCTATGTTGCTGACGCGCACAAATACAGAACCACGTTGAACGCCGGTTGCACTCGGCGCCGGAAAACAGAACCGAACTCAGGACGGAAGGCACCCAGGCCGCGGGCAGCAAAACCTGCCTGTCTTGGACGCAGTTCCTGCGGTTTCCATAACGTCGAAAACGTCGACACAGTTCCGCGTGGTTTCGCTACTGTAGTGACTGTAGTTCCGTCAGTTTCGTGCCGCGCGAGTCCCGCAACCCGGAGACGGCCATCCTTCGTGCACGTGGTGTTGCTGGCGCTGCTCCGGAACTTCGCTGTCTCTGGCAGCTTCGTTTGCTCATTTGATAAAATTAGTGATGAAAACGTCAATGCAACCGAAATGTTCTGCACGTTTAGACTAGAAGACAGAATTACAGGCGGCCTTCGCTGCCGCTGAAGCTCAATCAACTCAACAGCTATTTATAGCATCCTCGATCATCCGCACCGGTGCGCACCGGGGCACTGAGGTGCGCCCCTTCATCTTCGATCAAGTGCACCGGTGCGCACCGTACGTCCTCGATCAACGAAGCGCACCCTCCCGGTGCGGCTTTTCGTTGCCCCAACGCGCACCAAGAAAATCGGCGGTGCGCCGGGGGGCAGTCCCATCAGGCATTGCGGCCAGGAGCGGGAATCGAGAAGATGGCGGGAGTAGCAGACGCGCAGACTATCGAGATGGCGATCTTGCAAAAACGAACGCGCCTCGCAGCTGCACTAGATGATTTCCTCCGGTCTTCTGACGGCGAGACAACGAGCTTCTCACCATCGCCGCGATTACTGGCGATTGCTGCGGTGGCAAGGAGCGCCCGAAAAGCACGAACTTCGTGGAAAGCGGTGCGAGGCGTTTCGATGACAGCGAGGTACGGCTATTATCTGGTGTTTCGTTTTCTTGAACTAATAATGATGGCCAACATATACACGAACTCATCTCTGTTACGTCACGGCGCGGTGGTGGCGCGTCGGTCGCATTTCCGGTCTGGGGCTGTGGGCAGAAGTCCCCATGCCAGACGTGTATTCTTGCGTTGTTTTGAAAGGAACGAGACAAAAACCTGCCTTCTCGTCAAAACGCCGCGACTGGGGCCGTACCAAAAGTGTCGAGAAAGGCTTGAAGGTCAGTTTTCACGTGCTCGGTTCGTCCGAGAATATGTATATGTGCCGTGAAAAGGGAAAAGCAGACGCCGTCGGACAACGATTGCTTGGGCGGGAAGCACTTTGATTTGAATTCACGGATAGCTGTGATCATCAGATTTATTTGTTTTGTTCCAACATGAACGCCAAAAAACCGTCAAGTTGTGCGGATCACCTGCGGACTACGTTCAGTGCGTCTTCAAGTTCAAACAACCACCTGATCGTTCGAACTGTCGTCTGCTCTTTCAGACGTGTCTGCTTGTCGTCTGCTCTCTCAGACGACGCCGGCCCTTAGACAAAATCTTGGCCCGGTACTTGCGATAAGAAGTAATGCACGCCATCACCGACTTGCTAGGCCTGATTCGCATGGTCCGATTCTGCTTTAGATTTTCAGTATCGACGTCGACCATCTCAGCTTCGGTTCACGCTTTTGCAGCCCGAGCGACGTTGCGACTGAAAATAGCGAGCGAAATCTCATCATGCGAATCAGGCTTTAGCGTACATTCTGCGGCGTCCACGCGGAATAAATCGCCGCATGTCACATTATTGACGCGAAGTTTTGCGGTGTAACGAGCCTTGTTAATTTCGCTGAGGCCGCTCAAGTAGTCAGACATTGCCAGGAAGACGTAGAATCAACAATTCGAACGCGAAAAAGGGCAGGGGGACTCACACAGACGCCGATAACATCGCATTTCAATGGTTTGTTTATGGGCGACGGCGAGCGTCTTGCCCACACCCCCATCGCGCATGCGCGGCGCCGGTGGTGTCCGCTAGAGGTGCTCCGGGCGCTCCGGTTTGTTTGTAAACATGAGTTGGTGTATACATGTGGAATTGTCACCCGCTTCGTGACCCCATCGACAATCACGTCCACGATGTTTACTTCTGTGGGACCGTCAAATCCGCGAGTAAAAAAATAGAAGAAATTGACAGCAGACGGGCACCGTGCGCTGACCTACGCAAAATAAACGAACAAAACGCGAAGTGACGCAAGGTGGAGCTCGCCGCGGTGCACCGGCGAGGCGCAGTTTGTCCTCGATGTTGCACCGACATCGCGCTGCACGACCGAGGAGCGCTGTGCACTGTGCTGGTTTCAGGGCGATTCCGGTGCGAGTTGATCGAAGATGCTATTATTAAACAGCGTGTGCGACCTGCTCGAAAGACGAAACCGAAGGAAGATGAGTCGGGAGGGCGAAAGCAATTGCTCCCGTCTGCCTGGAGAAGGAGAAAAACGTTTCGTTCCTCCACTTTTCTGGTGCCCGCTTGGGGGCGGGCCAGTAGAAGGGAGGAAGACGCGCCGGTGCTACTTTTTTCCTCCATTTTTTCTTAGAGTGTAGGTCGGGACGCGCTACCTGAAATCGCCGCTGAGGCATGGTTCTATGAAAACAATATTAATTGTACTGCAAAACCTAGCAAACTAAAGATTTTAAAAAACATCACGCCCCCCCCCCCATTTTGTTATAAACTCCAATAAAAGTTACTACAAAAAGGTGTTTTTTTCCCGTTAGTTTTTACGTTTCTAGTAACGTTGAAACGTACGTCTCCTGATTCAGTTACCAAAGCAGCCGTCTGGCGGCGCGTCCAGCGACGCTTGGCCAGAGCCGTATATGGGGAGAGTTTGGCCAGACTATGATCTCGCCGCCGTAACGCTCTCCTCCCAAGTGAGCCAATCAGCACGCGGCGTAGAGCGAGAGGCATGAGCGCATGCGCGTGAACTCCCGGCTGCTCCCACCTGAGTGGGGAGGGCCGCCATCTTCGATCATTCTCCCGGCGGAATGCGTGGAATCGGCATCTAAATCTCGATTATTGCCTTTTATATCGCTGGCTCTGGCAGGAAAATGACATTCTGTTATTCCTCGGTGGGTTAAAAAGCTAATAAATAAAGATTTTTCGGCGTACGGCCATAAACTTTTATTCAGGTGAAAAAGAAGTCGGCCCGTAGCAGACGACGCGTAGCCTCAGCAGTGCTCTTCTCCGACCAGTCTCCGACAGCGTTGCTCAAATATGGCGGTCATCTCCTCTCCGCTCCCTTCTTTCTCTCTCGCTCCTTCGGCGCTCTCCTCCCTTTCATTTTCTTTTCTCGTCTCCGGCGCTTTCGTCGCCACACCCACTGGCAAAACTCTCCCAATATACGGCTCTGCGCTTGGCGAGTCGTGGTGAGTAAGGGGGGGGGGGGGGGGGGTACTGTTCGTGCGTGCGGCGTCTATGAGCACTTCCTTAACTGAGCTAATCTAATAACGTTGTCCCCAGCGGACGCGCCGCGGAATACCACCGAAGTTAAGATGCGCCTTGGTCGGGACGCGCTACCTGAAATCACCGCTGAGGCATGATTGTATAAAAACAATATTAATTGTGCTGTAAAACCTTGCAAACTAAAGTTTTAGAAAACATCACGCGGCCCTCATTTTGTACTAAACTCCAATAAAAGTTACTACAAAAAAGAGTTTTTTTCCGTTGGTTTTTACGTTTCTAGTAACGTTGAAACTACGCATTCCGATTCAGTTACCAAAGCAGCCGTCTGGCGGCGCGTCGAGCGACACCGGGCTAAAGTCCCTTGATAAAAGCGTTTTTTATAAGTACCGCCAACCATTGTTGTGGAAGCGTGCGAGACACGTGCCATGAGCGGGTGCTCCGCCGCCATTCGCTTCCAAGGCCCGCTCATTTCAGTGCTGCGCCGCCATTTGCTTCCAAGGGCCGCTCGAGACATGGGCCTCGTGCACTCGCGCATTTGACGCTACTTGCAAGACAAACGCAAACACATCGAGGGGCTTTACACCGGGCGAGTCCTGGTGAGTCGGGGGGGGGGGGGGGGGGGGGGAGGGGGTCCTGTTCGTGCATGCAGCGTCTATGGGCAGTTCCGTAACTGATCTAATCTAATAACGTTGGCAGGGGGTAGCGGTGACGTCAGAACGCCGAGCCCTGATTTGCTGATCGCGACCCCCTACCTGAGCGTCGTCTGCTCCTTTGCAGCGTCGTCTGCTCGCAACGTCGTCTGCGTCTGCCTTACCTTTCCTGCGACTTTCGGCAGGGCAGGTCTTTACGAGCGAGCTCGACCTCGGGTTTCAGAGAGGGCAGACGAAATAACTCGAGCGGTACGTTGTTTTTGTCTAACAACTAGCAGACGCGCATCAAGGAGAGACATCAAAGGACTCACTGGCGAGGTGTCCAGCGAGGTGTCCAGAGGCGTCGAGGTTTGTTTGCTAAGAACCGAGGTGAGGGTGGTTAGTGTCCGCAAGTTCTCTCCCAAATACTTTTTCCCTCCTTTCGTGTGCGGCGAGACTCCTCACTCGTCAACGGCGGCGGCGGGTTGGCGCGGTTGGCGCAGTTAACGTCGTCTGCTTTACGTCTGCTAGTCAAAGCGATGGCTGCTTTACCTTCCCAGCGTCTGTCCGAGATTCACCGCTTTTTCACCGGCGACAACGTGGCCTTCGAAAAAGATATGTGTTTCTTCTTTGTCCCTCTTGTTCCCTTCTCGAGGGATTATTTTCGTCATTCTTGTCCAGCTCGCTTGCACCTTTGCATTTATTTGCTTTATAATAATAATTACTTCTTGGTGTCAACGAGTTTACGACATAACTTCCGCGATACGTTCGACGCCGCTCGGATTCTCTTCCACAGATTAGCACAAGTTTTCAAACTTGTGCCACTTGGGTTTTCGTTACACATACATGCCCCAATACGCTAACTGACAACAGCCTTTTAGTCGAGCGAGAAAATTGTGACAACAAGCAGCGATCGAGCACTTTTGGGTTATGATGTACTCAAAGTACCGATCGCACATCCGCATTTGTTTATTTAAAGTCACTACATCGGCTGTCATCTGTCTTTAGCTGATTATTTTTGAACAACTCATTAAACGCGAGGTACCATTCACGAAAATCGTGCAACTAAACGTTTTAACATAGCGATGAACATGGTGTTTACTTAACTGAGCGAGCGACGTGTCGCGGCATGCTGCTCTTGGGGCGTTGCAGCCACTGTTGTGGAAGGTCTGTCTTGGACAGTATATTTAGAGCCGCGTAAAGGGCAGTAGCCACCATGTGGCTGCACTTTGCGGCACCGCGAGGGCACTCACAGTGACTCTCTAAAATGTCACCTTTATCGGAGAGCGTCATCTTTACCGCGTAGCTACAACTCTTAAACGACGCCTAGACATTTGCAACTAGAGTGAAATCCTTCACCTCAAAAGAAAGGACGTATCCTTCAAGGTATTTCCTTTCGCCTTTTTCGAAGGCCGCGTTCTCGCCGGTGAAAAAGCGGTGAATCTCGGGCAGACGCAGGAAAGGTAAAGCAGCCATCGCTTTGACTAGCAGAAGTAAAGCAGACGACGTTGCAGTCCTCTTTAGTATCGCCTAGGAAGACCATACGTGAAATGTTACGACGCAGTTCTGTCTAAATGTTTCTTAAACGGTCCGGCAAACTTTGCAACGCGCCAAGTTGCCGAAATCGGCTGAATTGAGCGGGCGAATCCAGTCGCAACCAACAGTGCAGTCAAGGCTACAGCATGGGCGGAGCCAACATTGAGCTAAACGTCATTATCATGGCCCCCTTTTGCTTGTTTTCACTTCTCCGGGCGAGCGTAGCGCATGACGTCAGAACGTTGCCTCTCGGCACTCAGCGGTGTCCACGTGATTAACGCGCCTCCGCAGCGCGTTTCTTGGGAGCCGTCCGGCCGCCCGCCGTGGTCCCGCCGTTACCACCGTCTTCCGCGTCACAACCGCCGTAGTCGTCGTCTCACCGATTGTGATTATGGTCTCTCGGAGTTTCGTCCACACTACGGACACCGCGTGCGCAGACTTATGCCGCAGTTGTGCAGACGTCGTCGAATGCCGTAGACACCAAAACGTGGCGAAGAGTGCGGTGCAGACGACACTCGCGCCTGCCACACACCCGCCCCAATCCCGCCCGTCGTTGGGCCAAGGATCACGTGACATCTCGTACCACGTGATGGCCTTGTACTTGGCGATTCGAGGCCAATGTTGCCGGGCGGAGCCGAAGTTTCGGTTGTGATTTCCGCTCGTGTTTAAAATTAGATTTAAAAATATATATCCCATTTTTCGCGAAGCAAACGACGTAGTGTGTTTTACTAGGGCTTTTTAATTCGAAATCAATCATTATCCCGAAATCTTCGAGATTGAGCGGAGTTGCCCTTTATTAAGCGCGATCCAAACCAACGCTTTTTTTTGAGCCTGTAGGTCGTGCGGCTGCGGATGTGACGTATTTTCGTGACGTCGCGCCACTTCTTCGCTCCTTCCGGGCGCGCACAAAAAAGTTGGATAATTTCAACTTCTTTCTCAACGCGCACAAAAACGCGCAGTGACGTAGTAGGGCGCTCCTGTGTCCCGGCCAATCGGTGGAGGGCAAGCTAGTTCCGGCTCCGCGTTGCTTCGCCGCCTTCTCAAAGCAAGTGACAAAAGCGCCCGGTGCGCATCCACAATTGGCCCTCTCCTCCCCCCACTTTTATTCTCTTCCAACATAACAACGCGATCTCTCTCTCTCTCTCGCCGCTTTCTGGCTGCGACAGACTGGCCTGGCCGGCCAGTCTCTTGCGCGCGTGCGCGCTCGCCCGAAGCTGGCCCGTCCAAACCGAAGCGCACGGTTCTGACTCAGAAAGCGCGCCCGGAAACAGCAAAAACGTCAGGAAATGCGTCACATCCGCAGCCGCACGACCTACAGGCGCAAAAAGAAGCGTTGGTTTGGATCGCGCTTTAAAGAGTGAGGAGTCTCGCCGCACACGAAAGGAGGGAAAAAGTATTTGGGAGGGAAGTTGCGGACACTAACCACCCTCACTCCCGGTCCTGAGCAAACAAACCTCGACGCCTCTGGACACCTCGCTGGACACCTCTCCAGTGAGTCCTTTGACGTCTCTCCTTGATGCGCGTCTGCTAGTTGTTAAACAAAAACAACGTACCGCTCGAGTTATTTCGTCTGCCCTCTCTGAAAAACGAAGTCGAGCTCGCTCTTAAACACCTGCACTTCCGAAAGTCGCAGGAAAGGTGAGACAGACGCAGACTACGTTGCAGAGGAGCAGACAACGCTCAGATAGGGGGCCGCGATCAGCCAATCAGGGCTCGGCGTTCTGACGTCACCACTACCCCCTGCGCAAGAAGCAGACGAACTTGCCCTCCGCATACCATGGGTCTATACAGTACGTTACTGGATCGGCTAGTTTGACAAGCTTCGAGAAAAAATAACGCGATGCCATGCACTGCCGCTACGCGGCAGTGCATGGCAGCGTAGCGCGCTCGCGTTCATGCATGGCGCGCTACGCGCTCGCTCGGATGCGCTCGAAGCGTGCATGGCACGTAGCGGCGATCGTGTGGCAACCGACCCGACCTAGGGTGCCGTGCTTCAACGTCCTTCTGTTTAGGGTGATGCCACCCTTTGTAGTACCCGATGCCGACAGCACGCGCTCACGGGGAAAATACAAAGAAATCGACGAAAACAAAATGGCGCCATAGCACAGTTCGTGCCACAAACGCGTGCAGGGACACGCTCTTTCACGCGCTTCTGAACAAAAGAGAAAAATAAAGGTGTAGGACAAAATGGCCAGACGTCACCACACTAAGCAAAGCGCACATGATGGCCTAGCCCGACCCGCTCCCTCTAACTGTCCTCGGCACGCTTGGATACGCTGTGAAACACGTTGTTTTTGAGTTAGTTCACAAAGTGTATTACCAAAAACCGTTGCCACTGCTATAATGTCCGAATTGAGACAACATTTACTCGGACTTTTGGGGTCAATACAATCCCCGGCGGACCTTCGTAGTTTAGACGGTCTTCGACATTCCGCACCAAGGCAAGCGAGCTCGGAGAAAGGGCTGCGTCTATCGTGGTGTCCGGCACATGAGCCGCTGTGTTTGGTGGTTTGCTGGCTGAAAACAATTCTGGAAGACACTTAAGACTGCTTACGTGTAGGAATGCGAAAGCATTCCGACACGCAGCGCATTCCTACAAGCAGCGTGCCACGTCTTCCTTTCGCACACGGCGCTCCGGCGGTGACATCACGTTCCCCCAATGCGCAGGCGCGGCGGATCCCGACGGCTTCCGTGACGAGGCATTTCTATGCTGTATTTTTCTTTGTGTTTTATTTCTGAGGCGCGTCCGCTTTGACCTTGAGCGCATCCGCCATCTTCCCTGACAAAGTATCTGCGTTGCTGTGCTTTTCTTTCTGTTTTATTTGGAATGGGAATTTAGGTGCCGTTTCGCTCAGAAAATGGGAAATAAGATGCCGCTTCACTTAGCCAATGTTAATTTGCTTGCCGTTTTTTGCCGGCTTCACTCCCCGAGAGATTTAGTGCTTTCGCAATATTTGCGTGAACTTCCCTCTTATGGTGTTCTGGGTTTGTGTCAGAAGCTCAAGCATAAACTGCAGCGTATATATTCCAAAGCCGCATTAGGAAAAAAGAAAGACACTTAAGACTGCTAACATGTGTGAATGCGAAAGCATGACGCACGCATTGGGCACAGGTGTAGTTAGCCGGAACAGTGGAGCCGCCAGGGAGTCGGGGAAGCGTGCTCGTCTCGCACCCGGACATCCGGGGTTCGATTACCACCCAGACTGAAATGTATGAAATCTTTTTCTGAGTTTTGTCTTTGTATTGTATTGACAATTTGAATTTAGGTGCCGTTTTAAGCTACAGACGGTTAGAGACAACGGTTACACACAGCGCCAACGCCGGCTTCGCTCCATGGAACAGGTAATACTTTCGCGTTATAGACCCCTTTCAAAAAATCTGGCAACAGCGAAAATCCGCTGAACGAGTCCAACAACATTGGGCGGCCGGCGCCATTGGGAAGGACCCTGTTGCGGCCGGCATGGTTGTTTTAACTGTAGCGTTATTGTTTCGTCGATCCCTTCGCCTCTGTATGGCTGGAGGTAGCGTTTTCCCCATCACGGGTTGGGTAAACGACCTTTCCCAGCTCCCAGCCGTTAAAGATGATGAGGTATATCGCTTCTTCAAGAGCCGATCGGACTCGGAACGACAATTCGACAGAAGTTACAACTTTCTCGTTGAGGGGTTCGTGGTCGCCGCATCTATAAAGGCCAACTACGCACGAAAAAGGTAATTGCTAAGATCTTTGTAGTTACGACATTAAACATGCCATCAAAAAATGATAGGAACCGGTTATAATTTACGGGCTGTAGTTAGAAGTCGCCAGTACTCTCCGGATGTGCGACAAAACAGGCGCAGGGGTCCCGCTTCGCTGTCGCTCGGACAGTCGCGCGATGAAGCACACCGCATAAAAGCGACGAGCGAGCGACCAAGGCGATGAGCGTCGTATTCTAGAAATCCCAAACCAAGCGAAGCGACAAGCGACAGTGAAACATTTTCGTTGCTCGTAGCCGACTTTCGTCGCTTGTGCCGTCGCTTGACTCGTCGCTCGTCAAATCGCGTTTTTTTTTACTTGGAATTAAGGCCTAAAATTTCAATGCGCAAGTTAACCAGTAAAGGACGTATTCGACACAAGTTCCTACTTGATACGTCGAGTCCCTTTTTCTAGAGGGGGATTTTAGAGTTGGGAAATGTAGAGCAGCAAATTTTGCAGTGAAGCAGAAGTTGCAAGCGCGTGCATGTTGCTTTGCATAAAGCACGCGCTGCACAGATGTCTGCGCTACAGGCAGCTTAAAGCGTCAGGTCGTATGGCTTCATGCGTACCTAACATATAATTTACACGGGCAAGTTTGAAGCACCGCGAGCTCGTGCATACCTGAAGCTAGGCGCTCGCGAAGCTGTCACGTCCACAAGCGATACCACGAGCAACATTATATTTGTATTTGACGCCTTGATTTCTTCAAGCTAGCTGAAACTTGAAAACTCTACCTCCAAACGCAACAAAGTGAGATTAAAAACACCTGACTCAAACACCCAAGGAAGCGTAGCGTGAAAACGGTTCGTGTTCCGTTTTTGCACTTCAGCAGGGAAACGTTTGCGCGGCTACGCCGCCGTCAACCGATAACGAGTACATTTCCGAATACGTACCTTAATGCCAGACTTGTCCAGATACCCACTCTGCTTACAGAGGGGTACGCAGCAGTACGTTGGCATCGTGGGCAGGAATTGACTAGCGTCTACGGCCAACGCAGCGTATGCAGCGGCGCGCACTATCCTGCAGCATGGCGGCTGCCACTAGTTGGTGTTGCGTACGACAGGTGGCGCTTTTTTCTCTGATGGGTCTATTACCGATTTCAAGACGTCTTCATCATTGGAAGGGAGAGGGCTGTTTTGGCAGCTGTATTCGGTTACGTCGAGACAAACTAACTGTGTTTGAGACTTGTTTTGTCCGTTTCTTCTTTTTTTTTTCGTGTCTCCGCGGTTACGATGGAAGTAATAGAACATCTGAGGTGGGGAAAACGGCAGAGTTATTTCTCTTGTGTTTTCTTCAGGTGTGTGAGAACCTCGGTCCCTTGCTTGTGCTTGCCATTTGGGAGACGTGACTAAAGGTTAAGAATTTCAAGATATCACTTCTGATCAGCCGATCAGCGTTGATGTGTCTATATAATTTGGACGTTTACGTGTTAACTATGCAGTAGGTATTAGGGCCGTATTTTTTACAGTACCTGCTACAGCTTCGCGGCAACAGTGTACGAATTATGAAACTCTCGTTGTCTGTGCGAAACAATTTCGTTTGTGTAAGTATATAAGCATCCTTCAGTGCCTGCTACAGCAACATGCGTGTCGATGTGTTTATGAGCGCGTTAATTTAAATTGGCTCTATGTTACTACTCTTAACGTTGCACTTGTGCTTAATTAAAATACATTTGTGATAATTTTGTTTTATGGATCCCATGACGCTTCACCATTCTATTTCAAGCCAAAATAAATTCATTTTTAGCTACCTCACCGTGAGCCCCAGCTGATTTCATTATTTCGCCACTACAGTTATTTTAAGCGTTGGTATTTCGCATTTTACTTGTTATTGTTGTATGAAAGAAAAAAGAGTAAACGTTGCACAGCATTTATCTACAGTGTAATCCTTGCCAAAGATTGGTTGTGTAGAGATATAAAAGGGTAGAAAACATATCTTGTTAGTTTTCCTGTGACAAGTATCTGGTAGCGTCAACCGAGAACCAAATACGGCGCTGACAGCACATGGGCGCTCCTGATTGTGGATGTTTGTCATAGACAAATATGAAACACATAAAGTATGAGATAAACCCCTGTTTTTCTTTCATATTACGCGAACAGAAAGTCGCGCTCGAAAGCTCGACCCCAAAGCTAGGCGCCTATCGTCACAAAAATTCCTAAGATTAGTGCATTCGAGGTCATGGAATAATCTTCTCAGGACAGCATTACTCGTGGTGACGGACGTCACAAAATGCGCGATATTACTAATTGGTTCGCTTATTAACAATAATTACAAATCAACTTTTGATTAATAAAAATAAACATATGATTCCAATTGGAAACTTGCGGGGCGTCATCGAAAACCACTAAATCAGTAATATTTAGAAAGACTTGGAGTGTGTGAGAAATGTAACTGCGTTAAAGTTGTTACTCTTACAGCGGGTACAAGGCTGGGGTTCTCATAAGAGGCGGTGAAATCGCGCGGGCGCCTTATCGCAACCATCAGCGTTGTTCCTGCTTCATAAGTGGTAACTTATAGCTAGGGTTCCGCGTTTTCGGTTTTGATTTTTTCGAAATTCGGCGTACTTTTTTCGGAGCTTATTTAGAATTCAAGTTTCGGTTTTTTTTCGGTGTATATTTATTCCCAAAAAAGTTTACCACTTTTTTTTCGGTGAATATGAAAGAAACACCATCGGACACCGGATCAGACGATCCTTGTAGCTGTAATATTTGCGATCACTCAAAGAATAACGACACATATACATACGTGGTCTTCGCTACTACTTCCGTCAGGACACACCACAAAATTGCGGAATTCACGGGCGTAATCTTTTTCCTTCCTATAGACCCCTTTCAAAAAATCTGGCAACAGCGAAAATCCGCTGAACGAGTCCAACAACATTGGGCGGCCGGCGCCATTGGGAAGGACCCTGTTGCGGCCGGCATGGTTGTTTTGACTGTAGCGTTATTGTTTCGTCGATCCCTTCGCCTCTGCATGGCTGCAGGTAGGGTTTTCCCGATCACGGGTTGGGTAAACGACCTTTCCCAGCTCCCAGCCGTTAAAGATGATGAGGTATATCGCTTCTTCAAGAGCCGATCGGACTCGGAACGACAATTCGACAGAAGTTACAACTTTCTCGTTGAGGGGTTCGTGGTCGCCGCATCTATAAAGGCCAACTACGCAAAAAAAAAGGTAATTACTAAGATCTTCGTAGTTACGACATCAAACATGTCATCAAAAAATTATAGGAACCGGTTATAATTTACGGGCTGTAGTTAGAAGTCGCCAGTACTCTCCGGATGTGCGACAAAACAGGCGCAGGGGTCCCACTTCGCTGTCGCTCGGACAGTCGCGAGATGAAGCACACCGCATAAAAGCGACGAGCGAGCGACCATGGCGATGAGCGTCGTTTTCTAGAAATCCCAAACCAAGCGACGCGACAAGCGACAGTGAAACATTTTCGTTGCTCGTAGCCGACTTTCGTCGTTTGTGCCGTCGCTTGACTCGTCGCTCGTCAAATCGCGTTTTTTTGCTTGGAATTAAGACCTAAAATTTCAGTGCGAAAGTTAACCAGTAAAGGACGTATTCGACACAAGTTCCTACTTGATACGTCGAGTCCCTTTTTCTTGAGGGGGATTTTAGAGTTGGGAAATGTAGAGCAGCAAATTTTGCAGTGAAGCAGAAGTTGCAAGCGCGTGCATGTTGCTTTGCATAAAGCACGCGCTGCACAGATGTCTGCGCTACAGGCAGCTTAAAGCGTCAGGTCGTATGGCTTCATGCGTACCTAACATAATTTACACGCGCAAGTTTGAAGCACCGCGAGCTCGTGCATACCTGAAGCTAGGCGCTCGCGAAGCTGTCACGTCCACAAGCGATACCACGAGCAACATTATATTTGTATTTGACGCCTTGATTTCTTCAAGCTAGCTGAAACTTGAAAACTCTACCTTCAAACGCAACAAAGTGAGATTAAAAACACCTGACTCAAACACCCAAGGAAGCGTAGCGTGAAAGCGGTTCGTGTTCCGTTTTTGCACTTCAGCAGAGAAACGTTTGCGCGGCTACGCCGCCGTCAACCGATAACGAGTACATTTCCGAATACGTACCTTAATGCCAGACTTGTCCAGATACCCACTCTGCTTACAGAGGGGTACGCAGCAGTACGTTGGCATTGTGGGCAGGAATTGACTAGCGTCTACGGCCAACGCAGCGTATGCAGCGGCGCGCACTATCCTGCAGCATGGCGGCTGCCACTAGTTGCTGTTGCGTACGACAGGTGGCGCTTTTTTTTCTGATGGGTCTATTCCGACGACGTGACCGTCTGATGTGATAACCGCACAAAAACCAAAAAAATGGCAAAAAAAAAAAAAAAAGATCCATTGTATTTATGTTTTTAACCACACGGAAGTTTGAGAGGGTGTTCAAAAAGGTATTAGCGGCTTCCTCGATGTTCTCTGCAGTGCATAGAATGAAAAACCATATAGGCATATCCGGTTTGGGCGACGAAAAAAATAAGAAAGCGTTTCAACCTGTAACTAGTAAAAAATAGAGGGGAGGCAAAACGAGAATGGGACGGTTACGCTTATATATAAAGTTCCGCGTTTACGGTTTTTTTTTTTTCAAAACTCTGTGTACTTTTTTGGTGTTCATTTTAAAATTTATGGGATACGGCCCATTCGTCACATGTCGATTCGTCATAGGGCAACTGGTAACAGGCCCGTTCGTCACAGCGGAACATTGGTCATAGGGTGATTCGTCACGCTGGCAGTTCGTCACACAATGACTTCGAGATTATTAAACGTTTTCTTTTTTCTATCTTGTTTTCTTAGGAAAGTTACGAAAGGGGGCCACTTAATGGACCTCTTGGCGAATATGTGCTGCCACCTAGACACGCGACTGGGTTCGAGGCTAACTGGCGAGAAAACAATGCGCGCTCAAGGCCTCTCCCACCCGTTCCACACCCAAAACGTCAGCTACATCCTGTTCACCCATTGAGGCGCTGCGACCTAGATACTGTTCCCCAAACTCGCCTTTGTCCCCATCGTACGTTATCTTCCGCCCCGAGGTCGACACAACGAAACCATCTTCCCTCTCTGCTCGGCCAGAAGGAAGAGAAAGAGGGTACTGGAACCATTTACTCTCGAACCGATGTTTCTACAAAAGGTCCATTAAATCCGTACAAGGCCAGTGAGGTTGACTACGGGAAACAAAAGCATGTCCCAATGACCCCAAGTTAAGGCAGCATGCAGCCTTTAGCCTGCATGTTGTTTTATCGGGGTCACCTTTCTTACAAAAGAACTTCGAGAACATGAAGTTCACCGAACGCGATTCTTCCTTTTTTTTTGTGTGTGTGCCCCGTTTCAGGGCTTATTATGCCGGTTGCCCTCCGATTATAAAAATATCACTCTCGATTTCTAAATGGAGGTAGTTACTACTAAGAGAGGTGGCGATATGCCTCTTCACGAAGGACATTCCTACACTTGCATTAAGGTTTACGAAACAACGTTGTATTGGGCCTGCCGGCGAAGAGGAGTTTGTAAAACTAAAATAGTCACCAATCACGCCAATACTCGTGTAATCTCTTATTCAGGAGACCATACGCATGCATTTGACAACACCAAGATAAACGTGCTTGGGTTCGTCATCAGATGAAGGAAAAAGCTGGTATGTACCAAAATCTGTTCCTGCTCTTATATTTCCAAAACAAGGTCACTAATGTCCTTTATTTCAGTGGAAGGCCGTCTAGCACCACACCAAATACTTCTGGCTGCGGTTGCCTGTGTCAATGATGACACTGCTTTGCAGATTCCCGCACCGCCAACACTTCGGCGCACCAAGCCCGCTGCAAAGGCAGCGGGCGAATTTCGAGTACAGCGTATCATCTTGCAGTGCCGACATACGATCGAATGCCCACAGAGTTCAAAGTAAAGTGTATTGCAGCGCAAAATCACAGTACGCGACATATTATGATAATAATGACTGTTTTACCTTCATGCAGGCCACTGCCAAAGGAGACTCCTTTCTCCTCCACGATAGCGGAGAGGGAGACGGCGAAAGAATCCTGAGGCCAGATTCACGAAACGATCTTACGCCAAAAATGTGCGTAAGACAAAACTTAAGAACAAATCCGTATTCACGAAACGAAATTTTCGTAAGTTTTGCGCAGGTTACGACGAAATCCTACGACAGCTCTGAAGCTGTCTTACGCACTTCTTACGATCAAATCAGCATGGCCGACAGCGTCGCTCAGTTGGTCGCGGCAACCAACGGATGTTTATTTTTCTACGTGCGCTTCTCACGCGTCCCGACTTCAAGCAGCAAGAAACAAGCAAAAAGTACTTGAAACAGACCACGACGAACGAACAAGAACGCTGGATCCACGGACACCCGGGAAAAACTTCAAGGGCCACGAGTCGGACTCCGACCGATCGGCAGATAGGCCTAGCAGGCACTCCGACTCGGCGCAGCGATGATCTGACGGTCCTTGGCGAAAACCGTCTGCCCACGACCGGCTGGCGTGCTGAATGGAATATGCCCGCGCGACCCTTGTGAACCCTTCCCGTATTATAGTTTGATCGCTGATCTCACTTCTAGATTAAGAGGTCAATCTCTTCCTCTTGCCATCCCCTTGTTTTCCGAGGCAACGGTGACGAACGCTGTCGTCGAAAAGGGGCTCTCATCGATTCTATCTCTGTTTTGTGTGATATGAAGCTCAAATAAACGCCGTATGGATTACCTTCGCAACATGGTATGTACACTTTGTTATTAGTATTCCATTTTATTCTGACACGACTGCACCTCACTGTCGATCGCTGTAACAGTTCGTGGGTCGCAATGCCGGTCCAACCTTTCTTCGCCGGGTGTCACGTCAGCATCGAGTTGCAATTGTAAAGGATCGGTCCCGAAGCGCTTATCAATTCGCGGTCCAACAGCGCAAATCCAGCGCTTCGATCAAACGCGCGCGTCCGCTCCGTAGTGTGAACAGGCATTTACGTGGCTCTTGCTGACACTGTCGTAGTTCAAACGTATCTTTTTTAACGTCGGCTCGCTCCTGCATTTCCGAGGCCGCAAAAAACGCCGCGGCAATTTGTTCCCATCTACGTCGCTTTGCAAACGACTGCGGGCCGTCTTTTACCAACGATGACAGTTGTGTTGACTTGGTAGCGATCGAGTTCGTAGCAGTCAATGGGGGTGGTTACGCATCCCGGCCTCGTCATTCGGGCGAGTTTAAATCGTGTTAGCGTCGACATATCACTGCACGGATACGAACCCCAGACAAGCGGTGGCAGAAAGGCCGCCTGTGTTTGTTATGAAAAATCCACGTGCTCCGAACGGCTCCGAACAAATGCCGAGCTCTCCGATTGGTTGTTCGTGCTGCCGAAGACGCCGTCGCCATAGCAACAGCACCGGTATGTTTTAGTTTTTCCGTACGACAACGTCGCTTTCCTCCTCTCACTTAAGAACGCGTTCGTGAATACCGATTTCTCCTCTTCTTACGATGTTCTTAACTTACGAACTTCTTAGCTAAGTTGTCGTAAACTAAGAAGCTCTTCGTGAATCTGGCCTCTGATCTTTGCCACCGAGCGCAACTTGAGCTGTCTGGCTCAGACGACTACGTGGTTCGCGGACGGGACCTTTAAAGTGACCCCGGCACAGTTCTACTAACTGTACACGGAGCATGCCAGTGTCAACGGCGTGGTAAAGCCAATGGTTTACGGCTTGCTGCCCCACAAATCTGAAGCTACCTACAAAAGGTGAGCATTCAAGAGCTCTGATAAACGTATAAAACGAAACGCTCAGTGGTCCTATTATTGGATATGTGTTCAAAGACTTCAAAATATGTTCGCTCGTTTTAAGGTTTTTCGATGTCGTTCTGAGTCACATGGGGGGCCAACTGCCTTTAGGTGGCTTACACGGACTTCAAGATAGCGGCCATCAACGATGCAGGGATGTTTTTTTCACTTATCCCAGTCGGTGTATAGGAAGGTGTGCTCCAGTGGTCACCAGAGTCGCTACAATTCAGATGAAGAGTTTGCTGTTCTGGTATGCGGCATTCTATTTATGTCTTATTGTTGTCCTCAGGTAAGCCAATTTGTTACTTTATTTCTTGTCGATTTTCAAATGGGAATGCATCCAGCATTGGCCTTCTTGCCAATCGCCGACATTCCCGAGGCCTTCAAGGAACTTCTCGAAGTTTTCCCCACCGATGCCTCACTTGTGGCGGACTACTTCGAGGACGTGTATATCGGGAGACCCCGTCGAAACGGCTTGCCGTCGGCCACCTCCCTTCCTCTGGTTTGGTCAGTCAGAGAATCAACACTAGCAGAAAGGCCAACAAGGACGAACAACAGCATCGAAGCGTGGCTCCGGGGACTGCACGTGAGAACTGACCTAATCCTCTGAGAACTTGGACGTTTTCTGTAACACATTTTTGCATTTGTGGCTAAAAATTTCAGTACGGTGCCCACTCAAAAAGCTTTCTCCACGAGAGTGTGTTCTTTTTTCTTTTTATCCTTAACAGAGATGAAGCTGGCTCAAGCAGAAGGCGGCACGACATCTTCGAGGGTGTACAAGAAGCACGACGACAGCATCTGGCGTCTTCAAATCATTGTGAGCCGCTACAATGGTCGCAATCGTCTAGAAACCCTAAGGTTGGCAGCTCGGGATATCGCTTTTTAATTTTTTTTTTATTTCGCTCAATAAATTTGTGTTTTTCTAAGTACAACGATGACTTGTTTGGATGTTCCCTCTTTTTAGTAAAATTAAATATACCGTACTAATCTTTATTGCATGCACAGCCAGGTGAATATATGTTGGGCAAATTCAAATATCCAGTTCGCACAGTGACAAACGTTCCTAGGGACAAATTCCCCTATGACGAATGTTCCGCTGTGACGAACGGGCCTATTACCAGTTGGCCTATGACGAATGCGCACATGACAAACGGGCCTACACCCAAAATTTATGCCCACAAAAGTTTATCGGCTTTTCTTCGGTGAATATAAAATAAGCACCCATGGACACCGGATCAAATGATCCTTGTAGCTCTGATATTTGTGATCACTCAAAGAATAACGGCACAAATACATTGAAAAAGAAATGGACACTTTATTTTGCAAATGTGTGCAACTGTAAAAGAAGCAAGAAAAAAACTCAGAAGTACAAACAAGCTAGACACGTTGCCTATGCCCAAAATCATAGAACTTCACCTTCTGTATATGAGGATTACGTGATCTTGTTATAGTACACACAAAGATGTACTTTCCCAGGTTCTCTTCGTTGATCCCCGCTCGTTCTTTCCTGTTAATATGACACTGACCTTCGAGAATGCCCTCTGAACGCTAACACTGGACACAGGCAGGCTGTGGAGATAAAGCGCTGCCTGAGCCAAAGTTGGCCAATCAACCGATTGTGACCTTGTGACCGCCAAAAGAGACACGGTGCGACGTTTTGAAGCACAACACAACATGCAGAGCTTGCATCAAGTCACTCTTCCGTACAATGAGTTTAAAAACACGCTCGTACATTCCGAAGTCATGGGGCATTTCGAACTACACGTTCCGATCGATGATGCGCACATTAAACCAAAACGTCGTGATGGCACCCGGGTATCCCATACATTCGGACACCTTTCGATAGACACTGCTGTTCCACTTTTTCGCCATGGCTCTGCGGTACGACTGGAAGGCCAAAGGGACCTTTTCTGGTTAAAACTGAATTTTAGAAAATGGATTAGACGCACCTTTATCGGTTTTTATCGGTTTAAATCGAAAATGCCAAACTTATAAACTAATCTTTTTTGGTTAAAGGGGTCATGAAACGATTTTCCTACTTCTTCCTCTTTAGCTTTAATCCTCAACTCAAATGCGAATTGTGAAATCACGTGGTCGTGACATTCCTTCGGCACCGGTGCGATGACTCCTAGCTTCCACCGTGCGTTTTATGCACACCATAGAACTTGTCATTCCCCAGTGAAAATAAGTTCCGTCAGGGCACTCATTGGCCACGAACGTGAATCCAAATATTCGTCGACGGATTGATTGTTGACGAGCGCATACGTCCGAGTGGCGCAGTTCTCGTGTCCAAGGCGTAAGCTGGGCTTTGCTGACGTCAGTTTGGCGCCGGTGACGCGCTTTTAGAACTGCGGATGTATATCATAGTGAAAAGGCGGAGAGCTTTCGAAGGCAAGAAGGTACAAAATAGTCCGCTATATTTTCAAATGTTCGTACCGAAAAGCTGGCTTTTGACTTTCTAGCCTCTTTCTTTCGGCCAACTAAACGATATGCGATTAGTAAAGTCCCAATTTAAAATCATTCATCCTAATTCAAAATTCGTTTCATGGCCCCTTTAAAACCGAATTTCCGAAATGGATTCGGCGTACTTTTATCGGTTTTATGTGTTTAAACCCAAAAATCCGAACCCTACTTATATCCTGAATGTCTTCTATTGGCGTGGCGACGGCAAAACAATGTTTTCGCCCATACAGGAAGTGACGACAATTCAAGATGGCGGCGCCCTTGTGGAAAAGGTCTATAGACGATTGCAAGCTGGGCGACTGGCCGCAGCCATGTCTCTGCTCGAGCAGGCACGCCCGTGCTACCCGTGCGATTACGAGCTTGCGAAAGCTACGTTCACCCGCGCGTTGCACGCGCTTGCACGCATGGGGCACCACTTGTGGCGCCATGCTTGCAATTGTCTATACTAGCCCACATCTGAACTTTTTTTTTTAGGACCAGGAACTGGACACACTGAGCCCGATCACAGAAAGGACACAGATGTCCCGCGAAGGCCAATCCAAGACCTTTTGTTGCATATTGAACCTTGGAAGGGGGCAATCACGAAGATGTCAAACCTTGCAATGTCAAACTTTGCAACCTTGAATGTCAAACCTTGCAAAATACCCTCTCTCTCTCTGTCCCCCCCCCTCTCCCATCCACCTCGACGCGGCCCTAAAAAACTTACCTTTTTCGGTTAAAACCGAATTTTCAAAAATGGATTGAACATACTTTTATCGGTAACTGAAAACGCCGAACCTACAAACTCACCTTTTTTTGGTTAAAACCGAATTTCCGAAAATGGATTCGGCGTACTTTCATCGGTTTTTATCGGTTGAAACCGAAAACTCCGAACCTATAGTGCACTACAGTGCTCCTCCTGCGCTCGAAGTCTTTGTGAAAATGACTGATTTAGGAGTTTTTGATGATGCTCAGTGTGTTTTTAATTAGAACCATATGTTTATTTTTACTAATTAAAATATAATTAGTCATTTTAGTTAATTAAGAAACAATCCGGCAGACGTACAGGAGTGCAATAATTGTCTTCCGGATTGGGGGTCTACTGTTGTTTTGAGCAAAGAAAAGGATTGTGCAAAAAGGGATGAGGACGATTCGTCACATGCGCACTCGTCACAGGACGATTGGTCACAGGACGATTCGTCACATAGGAACATTCGCAGGATGACTCGTCATGCGGGCAACTAGTCACATCGATCGGGCAGGGGACGATAGTAAATTGTAAATTTCAACAACTGCCCACATTCCCTGATGAGGAGTTTCACGACTACCCCCTGTGACATAAACCTATGGTTAGAAAAACTAATCTCACAATACTCATCCGCTTTTCCTTTCATCATATTACGACTCTTCAGAAGGTTGATTTAAGTTGCTGGCTTGAACGAGCAATAATCCGACTGGCAGCCAAATCAGTTTTTACTTTGCCTTGCGTACACCTCTTTGAGAAAACCAATTAGTGTCGGAATTCTTTCTGCTGCATGTGTACGAGTACCCCTTGTGCAGCTGCATGGCTCCACCTCTCTCTGTTGCGATCATCTCCATCCTTTTGAATGTAGTTCGAGTTCAAAAATAGTCGCTTTTATATGGCCTCCCCATTCACAGTTCGGGACGGATCCAGAAGCTAAAACGTCTGTTACAAATTCTTCGACCTTGAGAAGTGAAAGACATGCTAAGATAAGAGGTGACCCACATTGTCAGGACGAACCAACATTCAATGTTCGGGACCGAACCAGAAGCTAAAACGTTTGTTACAAATTCTTCGCCTTTCAGAAGCCAAAGACATACTAAGATATGAGGTGAGCCACTTTGTTCGCCCGAACCAAATTTAACAACACATTTTTGGGGGGCGAATTGTAGGACCGGTTGGCCGCGTGACGAGTCGTCCTATGACGAATGTTCCTGTGTGACGAATCGTCCTGTGACCAATCGTCCTGTGATGAGTGCGCATGTGACGAATGGACCGTATCCCGTGCAAAAAGGGTTTTGAAAGAGACAATTAGAATCACGACTGTAGGAAACTGTCACCAGTCAGGCCGTCAATCGCATTAGACGAAGCGACCCCAAAATGTTTGCTGTTGTAATTTTTTTTTTGTGTGTTTTTGTTTTACATGTTTTAATGTGGGGTGCTTGTGCGTGATACGAGATGCGAGTTAGGCTTTGGAGCTTGTGTGAAGGTGTGTGCGTTGGGTCCGACCTTCGGGGGTTGCGACAATGAAGGGGGTTCGGAGGTTTGAATTGTTATCAGACTAGACGAAGCGACCCAAAGGATTTTGTGCTGCTATCAATTTTTTTTTTTTTTTGCCAGTTAGGCTAGGTGGGGTGGGAAGGTGTGGTTCCTTGGGTCCAACTTTAGGGGGTGTGAAGATGGGGCTTGTGTTGCAATGCTTTGTACAAACTAAGTGAGGTGATTAGGTAAAAAGAAAAAAAAAATGAAAAGAAAGTCAAGACGAGAAGTACCCTGGCTAAAAGTTGCTGTGACGTGGGCAGTTCCTGAAGACGTGTGGGAGAGATGCTATATAAACGACTTTTCAAATAAAATTTAGTAGCTGCGTTTGAGACGTTTTGTGTGTTGTCCCCTTCTTCGTCCGTCGTCTCCGGTTTCAAAAATGTGCCGACGTGGTGCCCGCCGGTATCACCTGAACACTCCATACTGGTTGGTGCCGCTGCTTGTGTTCCCTGATCCGGTCGGTCTTGGCTCACTGCCGCGTTAATTTAGGCTTCTTGGCTTTTCTCTTTTTCTTTGGCTTGCTTGTACTCTCATTTAACGCCTCTACGAAAAGCTTCTTGAGAATTTGTAGTTGAAAATCGTAGGGGTTATCCCTCGAGTAGTTTCCTAATCCCGGTCTCGGCTGAACATTTTAAATTGCGTTTGGGATCTGGGCCGCGCCAGGCGCTGCCATAAGGTTTGCAATTGACCTACTTGCCTGGCTTGCAAAAGTCGAGGATTCCTCTCCTGTTATAGATCCGGTTTGCAGGGTGGGTGCCCATTGCTGGTCAGGATCCGTCATGTCCCTCTGAAACGAGGTTCAGGGGGCCACAGTACGATATCGTTTAAAATATTGGGTTGTGGGTAGGTTCATAAAACCTGCACTTTTCCGCCTCAACGGGCCCCTTGTCTCTCAGATGTAGATGATCAGTTTAGCCAGTACATTGCAACCGCTAGCCTGGGGTCTTTAACGCGCACCACGCTTGATACACGACCGCACGCCGGTGCCGTGCTCATGCAGATCGAAACGGGCAGGGGTGGAGATTGAACCCAGGTACCCTGGGTTCTGCAGCGAGCTTTCGCTCTACTTGCGCTGAGCTGGCATGTACAAAAAAAGGTAATTCAGTTAAGTTGCTGAGTATCGACGCCAAAAGTATTGGAGTAGAGTAGAAATTACGCATTTGTAATAGTAATTGAGTAAACTAATAACTACTGCAAAAAGGTAGCGAGTTACGTTTTAAGTTACTTTTGAAGTTACCTTTTATATTTTTGTCGTAGCAAAATGAATAGCAGTTTTGATCTGTAAAAAACCCTGCGAGCCTAAAATAAATGCAGTCATTTTATGGGTTCAGTTTTCACCAAAATAGTTTATTCGCTCGCAGAAGCAATTCACTCTAATAGTTCTTATCAGAAAGTTTTAACATTTTTCTTCTAAAGACGTCCCCAGCCAAGCTAAAACGACGTTTCACCTTGGTGCTGAATGGAACGGCAACGTTGAATTTCAGAAACGGGCTGTGCAAGGTCGGGTTAGGCCCGCTTCAGACGGGGCAACTTTTCCAGCAATTTTGAGGTTGCTGGCGGGTTGTTCCCTAGCTTTCCCTAGATCGACGCGAATTGCTGAGATCGGGTCCGGCTCGAACAAGCGAGCAACTCGGAGCAATTCGAAGACGGTTGAAGCGGCTGCAGCCAATCAAAGACGCGATATTTTCACGTGACACCCCTGTGGTGGTGATGATGACAGCTAAAGACTTAGTTCTGGTTTGAAATGGATCGTTTTCAGAAATAAACAGTTTCTCAACGCCGTTCAAAGATATAAGAACGCGTTTTTAGCGCGTAGCTGGGCGTCTAAATAGTGAAAGAAAAATCAAATTTAATGATGATGATGGCAAGTCGGAGCAATTCGGTTGCTGCGTGTAAACGCGGACGGCCCGTGTTGCTGGTGTTGCGACGTCAAGTTGCTGGGTGAAATTGCTCTGTCTGAAGCGGGCCTAAGCGAGTGTCGGCATCTTTGGTGTGCATGACCAAACATGTATGGTTTGCCTCGGCTAGACGGTATTTTATAACAATCTCACCTCCTTTTTTTCTTTTTTCTTCGGCAAGTTGAGATTGTTATGACTGGCCCCTCTTTGTTCCCACGACGTTCGGAGAGTACGCTGAGCAAGTGCACCTGACCGTCAAGGGTTCAAGTCTCGCGCCACGACGATGAGATCACCCGGACGACTGCGTGTCTCGTTGCAGTACTAGTGCTACGCTACTGAAAAAAAATGTTTGGTTTAACAGAAGACGAAACGAAGTATAGTTCGCCGATGACGCCGGGTCCAACAAAAGAACCTCCCAAGTGTGACTCGCAATCCTCGCCGGCGACAACGGCATCCTGACGCGCTTGACACGGCTGACAAGTAAAACGTTTTCATCAAAGAGGAGATCTCTCTGGCGTGGAAAGTCGGAAGGACGTGAAGGATTACGTTAACAAGCATCGGCACTCGTACAGTTGCAGCTGGAAGCGGGACGTGCTCCAGGGGGAGTCCGGCTTTGCAAGGGAGTAAGCGCGGACGACGAGGCGACCTTGGGAACAGGCGCCCAGCTTCGAGGTCATTCCAGTGGCGCCTCCCGTGGAACCTACCGCTTGAGTCCGAACTCCCTAAAGGCAGACAACGTGAAAACAACAACAACCCTCGGAGTCTTTCACCGCTGCAGCTAGAGGCGCCACCTTGGCCCAAGAACGCCTGTAATGCAGTTTCTACGCCTGCCGAGTATAAGTGCGTGGGCACGGAATGTGAGGGAGCCCCTTGTTCGTGAATACCACTTCATCTGCCGATGTCTGATTTATTTCTGCACTCAAACTTGTGTGATGAGCAAAATTAGCACTAGATTTGGAAATTAGTAATTTGAGTAGAATTTACCTGAAAAACGTAGTTAAATAAACTACTAATTACCCAAATAGGGTTGTAATTGAACGTTACGAAGTTACTCGGAAAAGTAGTTAAACTACAGTAGTTTGAGCAGAGTAGTTGAACCACTTCCAAATCTGGAACTAGCCCACTCAGCCACCGATCCCCCTACGATATTCTTGGAGCAAGAAAAATGCATCCCAATTCTTCAGCAGCTTCTTCTTCATCCAACAAATGCTCAGGCGTAGGATATTAGTACTGGTGTCGTCGTCTGGTTGAACCAATTGAAAATATACCAAGCAAAAACTGCCTACTCAAATTTATTTTCACAAATACGGAAACACCAAGTAATTTAGTCTTCCCGTAAGAGTCTCAAAATTAAGGTAGAAATGTTTGCAGTACGGACTACCATTCTTTTTGTCGCATTTATCTTAAGTAGTTTTAATTTTAAAATTACATTAAAATTTGCTCAAAACAATCAAATCTGTCACATTTATGAATTTTATTAAAATATCCAGTGCTCTCATGTGAAATTCCAACGATCGTGCGACCTTCATTACATATTCATAACAAACCTAAAAAACAATGAATACGCTGTTGCATTCCTAATACCTGGCCTCGAATACCTGGCGTCGAATGCGCCGAGCATAGACAGACGTCGTCCTCGACGTCGTCCTGGAACGTGGGGTCGCCCGAGAGGTCGTCCTTGACGTCATCCTTAACGTCGTCCGAGACGACGTTCTTGAGGTCGTCCTACAAGCCGTCCAAGAGATCGGCCTAGAGGTCGTCCTAGAGGTTTCAGTCGTCGGCTTTGATGTCAACCTCTAGGACGTCGTCCTCGACGTTGTCCTTGGCGTCATTTTAGGCGTCGTCCTTGAGGTCGTCCTTGAATTAGTCCTGAAGGTCGCCCTAGGAAACGTCCTAGTGGTCGTTATATACACCCTCTGTGACGTCGTCTCTGAAATCACCCTACAGGTCTTCCTAGAGTTCATCCTAGACATTGTCTTCCACGTCGTCCTAGCAATTCCAGCTAAACCCTCGCCGCGCATGCACGGAGCGCCAGTACGCACACATTCACATTTGCGTCCAAGCTGCGAAGCAATCACTCATGGCTGCGGCGCAAGCAGATAAAGCCGCGCCGCGCATACACGGCGCGGCAGTACGCACACATTCACATTTCCGCCCAAGATACGAATCATGGGTTTGAGTTCATCTAGTTGTCACCCGGCCAATGATGGCGGTGAAAGCGCTTGAATATTAAACGATTATACAAAAACAAGACAAGAGACACACACAAAGCTGCAAAGATGGTGGGAAACAACTTGAACATTAAACGATCATGATGTAGAAAACTCGAGACTGTGGTAAAAGCAGAAAACCTTGGTCGAAGAAGAAAGACAGGGGAAAAGAACGTCTCAAACTCAGCTACTGCGGTTTTATCAAAAGAATGGTAGGAGCAATCAAACTAGTCCTACGAAAAATTGTGGACAGTCATCTCGACTGGCTTACCGAATTGCGCGATGCAGTAACCGCCATTAATGTCACGAGACAGAGCCCTACACGATACAGTCCTTTCTGGCTAAAAAAGCACGGGTATGATTCCAAACTTCCAGGCGAACTAAACATGGGAAACGTTGATGATGACTTCACTGAAACCGAAAGATTGCTCAACCTTGCCAGGAACCAATGCGCTGTAAAGCTCAATGTGGAAAATAGCCAGACGCTGGCGAAAGCCCGGTACGAAGCCGGCATGAGGGCAACTTGTTTTAAGGATTGTGAATCGCTACCGTTACATATTGCCAACAAATGTGAAACTCTTGATCTATAACTCCTTGTTTTACTCCCACTTAGCCTACTGCTACCTCGTTTGGGGTACATCGACGTTAACTAATATTGAAAAACTATTCATACTACAAAAGAAAATACTCAGAGGTATAGGTAATGTACCTTTTGATTTTCACACTGCTGAATTATTTAAAACCTATAGGATAGTTGATGTTCACAAATTGTAGTCCTATCGACTTTGTACCAGTTTTAAGAGTGAAATAATAAAGGGCACATGTTTCTTACAAAATCTTGCATTGTCGGAGGAAAATTCACCAGTGTATTCTACTCGTCACGCGGAGAAGTGGAGGATGGTTACTCAGCGAACCAACTATGGCTCTCAGATGCTCCAATTTACTCTTCCAAATTTGTTAAATACTTTGTGCAGTAGTAATGTTTCCCTTGAAAACTTGACTTTCAAAGGCTTGCGTGGATATTTTTGTACATGATGCATTATTTTAATAAAACGTTGTTTGTTCTGTTTTCTTTTTCTGTTAACAATACCTTCAGCTGCTATACTGAATGTGATTTTCATCTTTGTTTCTCGATGCTTGCCGTTGACCACTCTAAGGGGACCGAGGACCCGTCAAGCTGCATATCGCAGCTTTTTTCCTCGGGCTCCCCGATCAAGATTGATGGAAATAAAGATATTATTATTATTATTATTAACTTCAGTGACATCGTATACTGCATCAAAGGATCTCTGTGTGGAACCCTTGACTCTTTATTTGAAGTATGGTACAAAATCGCAGAATTCGAAGTCAGCAATACTGTGTTGCCGAAAAGAGCCGTCACCATATTGGGCAGATACCACTCAAGATAGCTAATTTACAACAGCTACGAACATTTGTCGCAAGACATATCGAGCCAGTCGAGCTATCGGACACTATAGTAGGACAGGCGCTAGCAAGCCAAATGGAAACAGGACCGCAGCGAAACACGCTCAACTTCCCAGAGGGATCTCCCGAAGGTGTTGAAGAACCAGCTGGGTCAGCGCCAACGGAGATGGATTGGACGCAGTAAGTCACAATGCAACATCAGCACGTATGCCAAAGCAATGAAGGCCTCCAGCATACCTCCGGGACTGTATCACAATTGAAAGTGACGTACAGACTTGAATTGAGGACAATTCAAACTTTGTTGTGGGTCTTGTAGCAGCGCGAGTAAGAAAAGAGAAAAGGAAAAAGGACGAGGAGGATCGGGATGCACGAGGACGGACGATACCGAACGATTTGTAACGCTTTCTGATTAAATCCGTTTTTTTTTTCTAATCCTTACAACTGATATGCTAAACTGCATCCCACAAACATCTGCAGTGCAGGCAAAGGCATGGGAACAGGCGCAGAACTTTGGAAAGCACCTACTCTGCGCGAGCTCGTACGAGCAATAGCTAAGCCGAGTTATGCTCACGCTCCTGTACTTTTCTCGTTACTGCAGATAACTGTGAGATGAAATAATGGAGTGTCGGTGGGCGCAATGCAACTTCTCTAACCAATTATTAAACCAAAAATATGCAAAAAAATTTTTGTGACAAATGACACGTTTTATTGACATCTGCAGTCCGCGTTATTTTTTCCTTGGCAGCTGCCCTTTTTCTGTGAGAACAGCGCGCAGTACAGCAAACAGCTTAGAGGATTCGCTGGGCAACCCGACGAGGCCAATAATTCAGCAAGCGAGGACCTTGCAGAACTGGAGGGTTCCGAAGGTTTTGAGGCCGGGAGTGCTGGTGCTGGAGGAGGTGGTAAATCATAAAGGGTGTTTGATTATTAGTCAAAGGTGCATATATTTTTAAACGGGTGTGAGTTACACGGATTTCACTTGGGACACGTATTTATAGGGCTCGGTGGACGTTAATTATTTCAATAACGATCACGATAGTTTGGCTCATTACCTTACATCTGATCATTTACTTTCTTAAAAAAAACACATTAAAAACATTTTTTAACAGCCTGGTTGGGAAAAGGAATTAATAAAACGAATTTACAACGAAAAAGAAACATTTTTAGAAATATATTTAAGGCGTGATACGAATTTGCAGTTGGCGCCAGTGGGCTCCGCGCAAGAGTGGCCGTTATTTATCACGTGACTGACCTCTATTTGTCACGTGGTGCTTCCGCTCTTTTGGAAGCTCCCTATGCATCTCTAAAAGTTACTTACAGATCTTCGTTTAAAGTGCCACAAGAAAAGACACACACACACACACACACACACACACACACACACACACACACACACACACACACACACACACACACGCGCGAAGATTTATAAGTAACTTTTAGAGGCCAAAGCAAGCTCCTGAAAAAGTGCAAGCAGTCATGATAGACCTGTTAGCCGCTCAGATGACGGCGCGGCGCCTCGGAGCAGACGCACTTGCGCAGTGGCGGCGGCGAGGAGAAACGTGTTCAGAGCCGTGTATTGGGAGAGTTTGGCCATACATTGCTTTGAATAGGCGAGCATCTCGGGGCTAGAGTTCCTGTATAGGGAAGCCAGAGTTGCGCGTCTGTTTTCCACGTGCCGCCGCGGCACCCCGGTGTACGTTCCCCTGCTTCTGAGCGCGTCACGCTCCTCGAACGCGCGGCGCCGCTATTCGCCAAAGTCAGTCACGTGAGGAGCAGACTCCGAATGCCGTGCAGGAAAAACGGCGCTACGGCGATCAACACGCAACTCTGCTCTGGCTCCCGTAAGGAGTCTATACAGGAACTCTACTCGGGGCCAGCCACAGGCCGCGAAACAGCCCCTGGAGTGATCATGAGCCCTAAAAATGCGACTCGACCAATTTAAACCATTTTAGCGTCGCTAGAGTAAAAAGGTATAACTCTCGGTGACTGCAAACTTTACGCATGTGAGGTTTTCGTCACGTCCATATTCAACGGTAGAATCGACGAAAGTGCGCTCCAAACCCGAGCTGACTTGATAGAAACAGCGTCTCGGCCGAGACTGGGGGAAGGAAAGCACTGCCAAAGAAAGCGAACGAGCCGAGCGGGACTCAAGCCGTGCCTCAACACGCTCGCGCGCCCCACCTTGTGTAATGTTTTCTTTCAGCCAGTCTCAGCTGAGACGCTGCTCTAGCAAGCCGGCCCAGAGAAAATGGTCACCGACAAGCCGAGATTGAACGCTTCTATTTCACGCTTTAAATGTCGTTTCCAATAATGTGACGACACGGTCTGCTGATTGGTTGACGCTGTGTCGCACCTTTATTTTTACGCTCTAACCACGGGGGGAGTATTCGGCGCTGGCAGCGGCCTTTGCACTCTCTCCATAGAGTAATAGACACAAGGTAAAGAGCGGACACTGGCATAGGCCCTAGCGGCCCAGATAGACCAGTGACAGGTAGCGCTCCTAGCGGGCGGTATTAAGTATATTCTAATTCCGTTTCCGGTCAAGTTAGTTTCGGTTTCGGTTTGGGCGTTTCTGCTCCGGTTCTCCTAGAAACGCTCGGCTCTCGGGAACTCCTTGACTCCCGAAGCCGCTGTTTTTTTTTGTTTTTTTTTTAATACTGACGCATTTTTGCTTTATTTTTTACGATAGAGTACGTGCAAAATGTGTTAAACAATATTTCAACTTACTTCACAAAGCAGGAGTATATATAGTTCTTGTTCTTTTTCTATTGTAAAGCATTGAAGTTACACAATCGCCGCTTTGAATCCTGGCTGGTGGAGCATTTTGGGGTCAACAACAGTAAGTAGTTCGATCACACTTTATTGGACCACATTCATGTATACATGATTTACTTAAGAAGCTCTGTATGTTTTATAAGAAAGAGATCGATACTCACAAGAATAAATGAATATGAAGGACTTCGGCATATCGTACACTTCGTAATAGATTCTTAGCGGAACCAAGTTAACAAAACCTTTCCACGGAGAACATGCTGTATGATACATTCACTTTCACGCCGACTCGGGTACGGGAAGTAAGAGCAAAAATAAATAAGACATCGCTATCATTACCAGTCATAAGAGTATAATAACAGTGCGAAGCACACGCCGGATAGTACAAATTCCCGATTTCCGGCAAATATTAAAAAAAAAAAAAAAAAAAACACCAATTTGCATAGCCTCAAACTCACTGCGGGCAAGCCATTACCAAACAATGAGAACTCTATTCGAAATCTGACAAGATTCAAAGTCCCTAAACATTCCCCGAAATTGTTCAGAGAAGAAATATGGCTTCAGAAAAAAGCGGCTAAAAAACTGTGGACAGTGGATACAAAAGTGGATACATTTTCTTTCAAATATTTTTAGCCTCCATACACTATTTTCTATCAAAATTTTGTAGAAAGTGGACAAATATTTTTGTTAGGGAGCCGTGATACACATTCGCTGGAAAAAGGGGAAAGAAATATTTGGAGAGCAAGCTGCACCGCCCACTGAATAAGCACTTTTTTGTTTTTGGTTTGGCAACCGCCTCTGTTAATACACTATTAACAGTTAAACCTGTCTCGTTCTTACTAGCCACTGAAGAGTGCAATCGAACTTTGTCCGAATTCCGGTTAGAAAATCAAACATGTCAACACAAGCGCATTCTGCAAAACAATTTTAAAAACCCGTTGAGGTACTCCTCTGGGCACAGGCTAAAACCACCCAAACCTCAAAGTGTGCTATACAAGGCGGCACACACTCCTCGAACATATGTCACACTCTCTAGTCTTGGAAGAAAGAAATTTTCTAGTTGCTGAATGAAATGAAAGGCAGTCTGTGATGGTACTACTAAGTTCCCGAAGAATTTTTGAGGCACGTGGTATGCTTTAGGAACAAGACAGTGCTGGTGAAGCCTGGTCAAGTTATTAGACTCATCCGATAGCAGCTGAGAACAGCCACAGCTGTAAGTTGTCTGTTCAAGCAAAAGCTTGATCAAATAGCCCCAAACGTAATAAAAAGTGGACGAGTCATCAATTATGTTAGACCTGATGTCTGATGCCAGCTCAGAAATATCCTCTAGTGGCGGGAAGTTATAAATTGGAAGACATTCCACAATGTCTGAAATTAAACTTTCATGGTGCGAAGATATTTGCAACTCCTTTAAGAGGTCAGCCTTGTCATCCTCTACGTTTTCATTGTCCGACAGTTTGAACAGTTTCTTTATCCAGAGGTGTTTTAGTCCTGAGGTGAACTGATGCACATTTGGGTTTATGTTGCAGCCCAGCATTTGTCGTATATAGCTCCAAAAACGTTCTCAAGTGTGTCTTGCTGCAGGCGTCGTGTAAGTAAGAACTTAAAGTCATGGCTGCTAGAAAGCTCATCCCAGAGCATGAGGACACTTTTTATAGTAACTTGCGACCCAATGATGGCTTATGGCTGCCTCCTACTTTGGAACTGCCATGCTGAAATCCATCCGAGTTACTGGTGGAGAAAATCAAGTATTTCAGATTCTCCCTTCAGAATGGCATGACGCAACTTCTGCCATGTCTTCTTAAAATTTTTAGCTATTTAGACAATAAAAAGTATGCACATCCTATCACAGAAATAAGCTGTAGCCATGGCTGCCTCTGGAAGTTCATTGGCATAAGCAAGGGGTATGACTGCAAGAAATAGTGAGGCACTCAGTACCTGTGGGGCACAATTTTCTTCCATGTTACAGAAAGGTTCTTGAAAAAATGTCTCTCAGTAAGTTTCGGAGCCAATTGGAAGCTCATCTCATGGATAGAATAATAAAGTTCAACAATAGAAGACCGCTCAATGACCTCATTTCCAATGCAAAGCTTGTGGGCTTGGAGATTGCTCTTGGTTGTTTTGGGAAGGTGCGGAACACCGAAGACAAAGTAAACGTGTTCGTTGTCAACTTCAAAAAATGGCTTATCACAACACACACCAAGCTTACGTTTGAAGCCCCCTAGCCACAGACCACAGCCTTTACTGTGAAGCCAACTGTCTTAAGCTCCCGAATGAGAGAAATGAGGATACTGCGTTAAACAGAAGACGTTGTTGAAGTGTGCACAACAGTGTATGCAAGGGGCTAAACGCACCTCCTGGAAATTTCAGACAGCATAACAACCAAGGCTCTATCTGCAATGTTAGAGGTTCGTTCAACACCGTCATCTCTAAACCCATGGACAATGTCGTGTGCAGGGTCGTAAGTTAAATTCATTTCTTAAAATAATCTCATCGAAAATCAACATGCACACACGTTCAAGTGCAGCCAGACAGCCCGGCAGAAACAACAGCGCGAGAAGCTCGAACCGATCGGCTCCACGAATTCACGCCGAGCATGCGAGCAGGCGGGCGGCCATCCGTCACCTTGATTGATGCAAAGTCGACCGAACATGATGCAGCAGAAAGCACAGATGGACGGCACGCACGGCACAGACGAACGACGCACGGACGAGTAGAGGACATGCAGAATGATGCAGAGGCGACGGCGTGCAGGCAGGCATGCCATGGCAGGCGCCATTCCTCACGTGATTTTTGTGACGTATTTGATTTAAGCTATTTAGTCGTTTTAAGTACTTTAAACAATTTTAAAGCATTGCCATTTAAAAAATAAATACTTTTCACAGAAAGGGTTTTAATTAATTTTAACCAAATTACAGAAAAGCGCCACGTAGCGGAGGGTATTAAACGCACTATCTGGGCCTCGAATCGGCTAATGTGTCCTCTCTTTACGTTTACTATATTACTCTATGCTCTCCCTCCCAATATACGGCTATGACCGCGTTGAACCATTGTTGAACCGGCGGCGCACCACGCTCGGCTCGCATCGGCGACGACGGCGCAGCGCGACGGCGCACAGGTCTACCACGTGACATGCGGCGGATCCCGCGGGCGCCAACTACAAATTCGTTTTGCGCCGTAAATATAGCTCCACATTTTTCTTTCTTCGTTGTAATTTCGTTTTATAACATTTTTTTCTATTCATGCTGTTTTAATTTTTTTTTCCTTTCCATGTATCCTTTAAAAACCTTTTATCGGTCTTTCTGCAATTGCAGTAGGGTGTTTGCGGTCAGACTGTACGACTGACCGGGTCATATTTTTTATATTTCTGTAATAAATATAGGTGAAAGCATTGTTCTTAGCGAGAGAGATAGAGAGAGGGAAGGCTTGCGAAAGAGCAAATACTAACGGGGTTGTCATAGTCAGATACCGGACGGTCATCATTAGTTGGGGGGGGGGGGGGGGGGGAAGAAAAATTGTGAAAGGGAGGAGGGTTGTGTTTCCCGAAAGGCCTACATTGCGGGGCGGAAGGAGCGACAACGTCGAGGGTGTTGCGACAGGCCTTGGCTAAGGCCACGTCTCTTCCTTCGTTTCCCTTTGTCCCCCCGGCGGGGTCGAGCCATCCCATTGAAAGTCGGCGACCGGCCGTTTGAGCCGTTAATGACCGACAGCATCGCCCGGCGCCGTGTTGACCTCCCCCACCTGGGCGCGAAGCTGAGCCGGACTGTTCTTTCCGGTTGGGAGTACGTTGGCCCGAGGCGGGGGTCAGTTGACGCAGGAACCGTGGGGATTTCCGGGCGAGATTCAAGGTGACGGCGGCCACTGCGTCACTTTCGTGAGGGTGCGTTCGATTCGGGTTGTCGTCCGACACCACTTGCCGATTATCCCGCCAAACCCTTTCCTGAGCCACGACGCCGCCTAACGGAGGGATCATCACCATCACGGTCAACGTCTCACGGGCTGACAGCGGACCCTTCGTTGTCGACTCCTCGGCGCGGCTTATCGAGGGCGAAATTGCCTCGGCGCCAGAATGTGAAGGCCGTCTGCCACTGCAGTATGCGTGTGCGTGTGCGTGTGCGTGCTCCAGGGGATGAATGGGGGCAGAACCTGTACATGATGTTTGTTGGCGGCTCGGCGACAATTGGCTGTCAACCGCTGGGGTACCAAACGGCGACCTAGGGGAGGAAGTGGCCGAGTGGGCTAACGCGTCTCAGCTCGGAGCGTGGAGCGAAAGCTTCCGCTGGGAACCTCCTGGGTTCGATCCCCGCCGCCCCCGCCCGTTTCGGTCTGGATGAGTTTCGTACAGGCACGCGTTCGTGTGATCACTACTGCGTGATGCACGTTAAAAATCCCAGGTTAGCGGTTGTACCGCACTGGTTAAATTTCTCATCTACAGCTAAGAGACCGATTACCCGTTGAGGCGCATCTCCATCAGGGCTGTATAAACATAAAGAGCAAGCCAATTTTTTTTTTTTTTTAAACGGCGACCTAATAGAAGGAGCGAACAGGAGGTCGCAGAGTGTGCCTTCGGACGCAGTAGATATCTTCTGTACATATGTATTAAACAAAGTTTATCGTGAAAGGCCCTCCCGTCTCCTGATGTTCCTGCCGGAAGTCGTCCTGTAGTTCCTGTCCCGGCCTGGCCCTGCCTGAGGCTGCCTGAGGAACTCCTCGGTCCCAACAAGGGGCTTAAGGAAGGCGGCAGAACCGATGAAGAGGAGAGGAGCTTGAACATTGCGATGAAGGTCAGGCGGCGCAGACGGTATCCGAGTGGTCCAAGTATTGTCACCAAGTACACCAGCGTCATGTTCTATTTTATGCCGAGCCAAAGTGCAATGGGTCGGTGAAATCGCCAAGTTCCCAATGAAAGTATTGGGTGGGACATGTAATAAATTCCGTTCCCTCAACTGGGACGTTCGAGCCTATGCGTATGGGGCCTTCCGTAGAATGCTACGGAGAGGTCATTCTTTGCTTGTTTGGCTGGTCTAACCACAAGAGCCTCGCGCGGTATACCAAACAGAAAGGTAAAAAAATTACACCATCTTCCCGAGGGGAACCATGGGGTGATGCGGAGCGTCGCGGATCGTTATTAACGGTGTTATTAACGGTGTTAGTAACGTTGCTAGTAACGTTGTTAACTTGCGTATTATTACGTTGTTAACTTGCGTTGGTTACCACACATCGCGTGAACGTTGTTGGAAACTCCTTCACGTTGTCGTAGTTCAGCATCCGCCGCTCGACGTTGACGAATGGACGCCGCTTCTCGTTGCCGTAGTTCAGGGTCTGCCGCTCGCTTCAAGCGTTTGCGCTCAGCGTCGCGTGCCCTTCGCTGCGCAGCTTTGTCTTCAGTGGACGTAGCGTTGCTGTTAGTTTGTGGGGTGGTGCTGACGCTTGCTTGCGCCAACCCACTAACTGACGGGACTGTTGTTTCCATCACACTTCATCGGAAGAACGGAGTGAAGTGGAGTCAACAGCGGTGAACTGAACGCGCGCAGCGCGCTACCGCTGCTTATATTCACACTTGAAGGAGAGGAAACTAGAGGAGGAGAGTTGCGCGTGCGCGCGCGGTGTGAGTTGAAGCGAACGCACGCGAAGTGCACGCAGCTGGTAGAGAGAGAGAGCAGAGAGAGTAACGCGCAGCTGTTGGAGAGAGGGAAGGAGGAGTGTTGCGCATGCGTAGTGTGAGTGCGCACTACGACGCCGCGGGACATAGACCCGAGCAAGAGATGCTCCGCATCTAAAAACAGATCAAATTCATTAGCTGAATGCCCTAGCTAAATATTTCATAGAGATACAAAATTGAGAAGCACGAGACCTGGACATTACCGAGATTTCACTATGGTAATTTGTACAGCCACCAATGTCACACCACAACAGGCAGGTATTTAAAATTAATCATTTATTTTTAAAAAATTACAATATGCGCGCCAAATATTAAAAATTACAATTATATTTTTTGTGAACGTTTTAGAGACTTATTTACCATCAGACAACTTTATGCAAAACGTCACAAAATATGAAAATGTGCACCTTGAAATGCAGCTGACGACATAATAAAACTAGCTCAAATTTTTAGTTTACTGGAGCTGATGAATATATAAAATATATTTGCTTAGCTATTATTGGGGTTTTGATATTAATGCAGAAACTTAAGTAATTATTCTAAAAGTTGCAAAATTGCCGGTTAATAATAATTAAAAAAACTCCATCTTTTATTTCTTTTAAGCTATTCTTATTTCCTTGCAGCAACTTGAAATAACTTGTGATGGCAAAATATTGAGCTGGATATGACCTTCTATTGAGAAAAGGGACAACAAAACCTTTACTCAAATGGAGCTAGCTTGTCTTCGTTAGAGGGGCTTTGCCGCACGACGTCGGCCCCACAAAGATACCGAAAAAGTGTGTGCAACGGACACACCTTGTCGGTTCTATAGTCGGTTACAAGTCAAGAAGGTAGGAGAAGCTCCTCCCACAAGCGTGATGCGCCGGTTTCAAATCCCTCCGCAATCGACAGAAGAGTTCACTGGAAACGCACCTTGTTCCGCTTCAATGGATAGATATTGCCTACAGAGTGATGCCAACTTGTCTCCGATCCTGAAAACGACCTTTGTATTCATCGGAGGGGGAAACCGAGCCCCTGAAAGCAGCCTTTGTATTCATCGGAGGGGGAACCTAATCTCCGAAAGTCGTATTTGTTTCCATTGGAGGGGGAAACTCTAATCTCCCTCCCGTGGCTTCCACAGTGCTAAGTCAAACTCGAAAGATAAAGCAAATATGTACAAAAAGGAAAAAAACCCTCCTCGCGCGTTGGCCGCGACTTCACAGAAATGATGGGACGCTATTGGATGCGAGGTGGCGGAGGAATTTATGATTCCGTTTGAGGTTCATTTGCCGCTCCCTTCTTGACTTGTAACCTACTATAGAGAATACCTGCTTGGAGCCGAAGTCGTACGGCAAAGACCCTATGACGAAGCCAAGCTAACTTAATTTGAATGTTTGTTGTCACTTTTATCAACTGGAGGTCACATATATGACTCAATATTTTGCCACCACAAGTTAGTTCAAGTCACTGTAAGGATTTAAGGAAAGTGCAAAAAAATAAAAGATTTTTTTTTTAATATTGACGTGCAATTTTGATACTATTAGAGAAATTACTTATCTTTCTGAATTAATGACAAAACTACCATGATGACTAGTGAATGTTTTCTTAGATACTGGTAAGCTGAATTTCAAAATCTACATTGTGATATATTTTGCGACGTTTTGCAAAAAAGTTGTTTGTTGAAAAATAATTTGTGAATGTGTCTCTAAAACGTGTTCTTTAAGTGTTTTGTAACTTGGTGTTGCATACAAATATGAAATTGTAATTTTTATTATTTGGTGTGCAATTTTCTATGATCTATAACATAAAAAAAATTAACAACGTACCGGCTTCGTGTGGCATTGCGGATGTGCAAATTACCATAGTGAAATCTCGGCAATGTCAACGCTTCGAGCGTCTAAATTTCATATGACTGGGAAAGATTTAGCTACGGCCTTCAGAGATAGCTGAATGTTCCTCCCAAGAACACAACTTTCAGATATATTTATTACAGAAATATCAAAAATATGACTTGGACAGTCATTGTACGATCTGAGGTGAAAACACCCAGTATTTACTGAAGTTCCGATAGATGCTAAACCATTATTTCACCAAAATCGAAATAAAAACGGGCTTTCCAATATTCATCACTCAGTTTTTGCGTTTTTGTGAAATGATTTTGAAACTCGGCATAGAAACGCCGGTACTTAATGGCTCGTGGAAGACGAACTCGCTGACATTCTTAATTGTATGTTACGTAAAGTTCTTAGAAATAATTTCCGTCCAGATTATAAACTCTAGAAGCTTTAACAACAGACTCCACAAGACCCAAGAAAGAGTAGCGACAAAATGATTGCAACAAAGCCGGAAGGCGTAATTGATCACTTTACAATTTGAAACACTCACGAAGTAGCGCACATCTCCGAACTCTGGTGATTACATTGTCATCTTCAGCTTTTTTAGCGTAGCAGCTGCAGAGTAAGCCTGCAAGAATTTAAATAGTGTATTTTTTATTCCTCTGATTGACTTCTCTCTTTTAAATGATAATGACGTATGTGTGTAACGTACCAGTGACTAGAAGAAGCAACATGACGAGTACAGACGGCCCCATTTTGAGTCAGGATGTGATATGACCTTACCACAATTGAAAAGAAAAAAACGAGTTGTTTATTTGTATGTCTTCATATCAACATAGCTGAAATTACCACCACAAGGCACACCCACACACACACATATATATATATATATATATATATAAACGAACATGTGCAGATGAATGAACCGTACTTAATCCAATGAGTCAAAGAATTGAAGTTTTCAGGAACCCGCCGAAAGCCAAAAATCGGCGGAGCCAGGATTTGAGCTCTGGGCCTCCCAATGTCCGGTCGGGTGTGCTAACCTCTACACCACTCCACCTTGGCTTTCTGGCGTTTGCTACCTGTCTTATTAATGCACAAGAAACGAAATGTATCCAATCGGAGGTGTTCTGGAAACACACGCCGCCGCGTGGAACGCGGTACGATGCTTAATGTCACGTCGTACCGCGAACGCGGTACGACACTTAGCGTCGTACCGCGTTCCACGCGGCGGCGTGTGTTTCCAGAACACCTCCGAATGGATACATAATATATATATATATATATATATATATATAAAACCACTAAGTCAGTTCAACGAGCAGCGCGTAGAATTAAGTGATTACCCAACGGCGCGCAGACACGATGCTAATTGAAATGTAAAAAAGCAAGTAGGATTTGGAACTCCGGAATTCTCTCCCAAACATATTGAGATCACCAAGAAGTGTTTCGCACTAGAAGTTAAAAAGAAGCTTTTCTCTTTTTAATAAAACAACAACAACAACAATAACAAACAGGTCTACATAGCTTTTCCCTAAAACAAATGAAGTGAAAATGTGACATAAAATTTAAATCTAGAGGTTCTTATATCTATGAAATGGACAATTGACAAGCACAGAAATATAGATACAAATATTTGAAATTTTCTCATGCTTTCATAAGTTTCCCATACCTTGATGTTGCTTTGAGAAAGACGATGCCTCGGCTGGCAGGACCATACCTTTTATACCTTTTCCCAAATGCTGACTAAAGGACAAAAAAAAAAAAATGTACTCTGATGTCTAAGCGTGCGTGTCTTGTGTCAATAGCAGATTGCAGCAAACACACACACACACACACACACACACACACACGCGCGCACGCACAAACACACACACACACACACACAAACACACACACACACACACACACACACACAAAGGAAGCACCTGCTTCTGGAGTTCCCTGCTTTGCATAGCGATTTACGATGCGCGGGAAAAGGACGCCTGCAAATCATCTGTGTTTTGCTGTAATGGTACTTCGGTAGACAGGGCTAAAACGCTGCAAAACAGGACAAACAAGAAAAAAAGCCGATCTAGACAAAAGCCGCTGCGAGGGAATATTTATTACCACGTTATTATTTCGCCATAACGTGCAGAGTACACATGTATTGTAGTAAAGCAATGAACAAACCTTGGCAATTTAACCGTTTAATTGCCGTTTTGTAGAATCGTGCGATTGCTCCTACAATTGGGAATGAATACATATATAATATTCCGCATTTTTGTGAATTAAGGATGTCATGTGTCGAGCATCCTTTTCCCCCCGCTCTTATTCCACTTTGGGCACAAGTACCTCAGAACAAAGAGAATGAGGAGGCTATATTGCAAGTTCAAGGGCATAAGTTTCACAAAATGTGAGCAAAAAGCGAAAAAAAGAAATAAAAGAGGACGCAATGAGAGAGACACGATGTGGCTGCGAGAGATGGAGTCAGTGGAAAGGAAGAAGGTACTTAGTGGCAGAAATAAGGTAGTGCATTTTTTATTCGTTAGTAAGTCAGCAACATTCCACTACATAAATTTAATTTAAACGTTTTCATCTTTGCCGCGTTCGTGATTGAAAGTCCTAGTTGCCATTTGCTTCTAAAAACTTCAGGAGTCCGACTTAGATTTTTTTTTAATGTTAAGCGAAGATAATTGATTGTTACCAGCACGTTTTATCAAAGCAGTTGCGTTCAAAATTCAGAGTTAAATAGGCACGCGATTTCTAAGAACTTGGTATTATCAATTTAGTGCTGGGCTCTTCGTGTTCTTGGAAATATTATTATTTTGTGTCATCGATATATAATGACGACTCAATAAACCACTTCTTTTTCTTGTTTTTTTTTCTCGAAATATTTTTATATATATTTTGCGATGCTCGGTTAGAAACTTATGCATGTTTTATAGGCAAAACAACCCTGTTTTGTCTTGAGCTATTTGCCCGAATGTTAATATTAATTTATGTCACCGAATTATAACTGCGAATATATCACTTTCTTCGGAGGTTTGCCGTGATGGTTACTTGTGTTCTGCAGCGTGCCCTATCCTACCGTAGCTTCGCGAATAAAAGAAAACAGCGGCATCAATCATGTTGAGCAGAGGATGTAATAAACTAAGCATATCGCTTGCCTGCGCACTGTCAGTTATTCACTCAGGTGAATCTGCCAAGCAAACATCTTTCAAGCGCTTGCAATGCAGTTTCCTCGTGAGCCGCCTAGAATAGACAGTTTTTATATAGCTTTGCTGGCTGTTGCGTACGCAATATGCAATAGCGTAGCGTATGCTAGAAAGCCCCTGCCCAGATCGATTTTAGTTTTCCGCTCCTTAAACGTTGTCAAATGGATCTCTCGTACACTCTGGTTGCTTTGTTTCCGTGTGCTTCCAGCGCCACCTAGGACCCCACAAGAAAAAATGCTGGATATATCTTGATTCTACCGATAAAATCGGTATTCTGCGCCATTCTTCGGGGCTTATGGGGAACATTGCTTTTTTTATATGGGGAATAAAGTTTATTATTAATATTATTATTAATATATTTTGCAGTTTGTAAGCTGCATACTTCTGAGCCCAGTGATTGATTGAAGGCACGTTTTAATCCACTTTTATGCACTTTCGATGCTGTTATGGTACGTAAAAAAAATAAACAAAAACGGGGTACGGGGATAAGGAAGGAACCTCCATTTTCTTAAGATGACCCCTTGGACACGGCGGCGCTGGAAATGTTGTGGTGTCTAGCGTAGACTTGAGCCTGTTTTTACGCTTCGATGAGACGATCGGTAGATATTTCCAACGGTTAATGCGTTTAGTGTGCATTTCAGGATAATTGCAAATGTTTCACGTAATAGTGAAGTTTGTCTTTCAAAAGTAGCTTCGGTTGATGTAGCATCTGCCTTCCTTCCTGAGATTACAGAGCAAGGTCTACATAGTATGTGGCTTAGTTTCAATACGAGCTTGTCTCCTGGAATCGATAACGTCCGAATGGCTGATTTGTGTAAAAATTACGCACCATTAAGGAATCTGATGGAAAAGATGTTAAACGGCTTCATACGCCATTCAATATTCCAGAAGATTTAAAAAAAGCCATTGTCAGGCCTTTATACAAAAATGGGGATTATAGTGACATCGAAGGTTACCGTCCTATATCTATCTTGCCTTCATTGGCGAAACTATTTGAAAAACACATTTTCCTAACAATGTCAGCGTTCTTAGATAAATTTAATTTTATATCTTCCCAACAGCACGGTTTTGTTATGGGGAAAGGCACACAACCCTTAGTTGAAGACTTCTCCGATGTTCCTCATAATGCATTCGACCATAATCTTTTCACGTGTGCGCTCTTTCTCTATGTTTCTAAAGCTTTTGAGTTAGTCTCATATAAGGTACTTATAAATAAGCTTTTCAGCCTCGGCTTCAGAAGCCCTTTTTACGCACTTCTCGAAAACTTTCTGTCAAGTCGTACACAACTCGTTTTAATGTATGGAGCTCGGAGTTTGAGAATGTCCCTAAGGGCTGGTGTACCACACGGCGCTCGATCCTGAAATGTATCACCAACTAGCCCAAGTGAATACCCTTTTACTGTATCACATAGCTCAATACTATCGCCTCTTCTTTTTAACATTTATGTCAATGATCTTCTGCAGGCGGTCAAGTTCTGCACAGTATTTCAATACGCTGACGATACGGTACTGTTGTCGAGTCACGTACGCTACCATGAGGTCGTTGAGTTACTACAGTCAGATGTATCACGACTCACGAACTGGTTTTCAGCAAATGTCGTTAGAGTAAATGCGAGAAAATAACAACACAACTAGTGTGTTTCGTAGTCCAATAAAACTGGTTCTTTTAGGCAAAACATATTTTCTTTGCGCGTCAAACTGCGTTTCTTGAGAATATGCGCCAATTGTCTATGTGAACAGTACTAAATATTTAGGATTTTATTTTGATTGCGACCTGTCATGGAACTCTCACTTCATTTATGTTTTCAAGAGATTACGAGCCGCTTCGTGCACCTTACATAATCTTTGCATACATCTTCCCATCCCCACAAGAAGAATTCTGACGCATTCCCTTGTATATAGTATTCTTCATTACGGAATAAATGCATTCGAACAGTGTACGGACCTATTAGGGTCTAAAGTGAACTCCTTACTGAATAACATATTGCGTAGTGTAGCTTATGGTTCCAGTCTCCAAAGATCTGATAACCTCTTTAACGACCTCTCGCTACCAACTTTTAGATCACTATTCTTGGAAGCGGTAGTGCTTAGGAGCTACTGGGATAACACCATTAAGAACCCCAACACTGTTTGTCACGCCCTTCGTGATGTAGGACCCTATCAGACGCCGCGCATCAAAACATATTTTGGGAAATATGTTAGCCTTTATTATGTATTTCATTTTTTTAACAACCTCTTTTCGGTGCTCCTCAATGTAAGATCTCGCGGAGCTTTGAAACGCAATTTGAAGACTATTTACCTAGACATCCTTTTTGAAAGTGCCGCAAATTGTGTTTTCTACTTGATGTGACTTCTGTGCGTTTTGCACTACTACCCTGTTTGTATATATTTCTCTCTATCACGCGTTCCAGTTCTCTGAAAGTTTTATACTAACTTGCTTTGAGTGTGCCTTAAGTAATTTCTAGGGAACTAGTCCTACAAGCCTTTAGGGCTTTAACGGTTTCGATAGTGTATCTAGTTGTATTTGAAGCACCTGCATTAAATATTATTATTATTATTATTATTATTATTATTATCATCATCATCAGGAAGTCCGCAGGAACTGTCGCTCCTTCTCGACTGCTCTGCACCTTTCTACCCGTAATCGCTTTAATTTGAGACATCCGGCGCCAACGAGAAGTCTGTGACTCAGATGAATCTCTGGCGTCGTCACGGTCGCCGGCTTTGACCGAGATCGGGTCAGAACGTCTTCATTGACAGCATCGCACCAGGTAGGCCTAAGTGACCTCGCGTCTTCGCCCAACTCGGCTTCTGGAACGCCCGTCGTGCGCGAGCTTGCCTAGTACGACGATCTTCACGGTGAGCGAGGCATCTGGCGACAGCCTGCCCAAAACACCAGGGCGACGCATGTAACACGGGAGTGCAGGAGTTTACATCTTCCCCTTCTGCATCACCCAGCCTGGCTTCAGTGCTCCGCGCTGGTGTCTCTCAGCAAGGATGTATCCCAGAAAGGACTCACAAGCTCAGGACGACGGGCGTGACAGGGAGACGCGGTATTTATCGGCATTTCCTTATACTCTTTGCCTGTCGGCTATGTCTTTACCAGCCAAGTGCGGTAAATAGCAAGATAGAATTTCCAGTGATGGTCGGCATATGTCTTGCGGCCATTGGAAGGCCTCTTTCCATCTGGAGAAGAATTGTTCCGGCATTGCGGACAGCACGTTCGAGACCATGGGTGCTGAAAAGCGGGAGGCCTGCGCTGTCATGCACGCCGACAGCAAATGAGTGGAAATGATTCACGGAGTGGGGCCGGTGTGTCGCAGTGAGCATCTCCTGCTACTCCAAAACTCTTTCGATCGCTGTAAGTAAAGCTAGATGGTCTCACATCACTCAAGGCCAACTTTGATACCCTCCTGACATTACCGACCAAAATGGATGAACTCTTGACCTTGAAGCCGCTAGTCGACAGCCTGAGGTCAGTGGTCACTCATCTCCAGCAACTGTTGACTTCCGGTCGGCTAAGTATGACTCTCTGCTGTTGGAATCCACCGCCAATCCAACTACGACAGCAGAACTTCGAAACGAGATCACGTCACTACGGTCAGTTGTAAATAAGCAGTCTTAGACTATTAAACAGCTGCAAGGGGAACTAAACGACAGCGATCAGTTTAGCCGACTCTCGAATTTAGAATTACATGGGCTGCCTCACTCCCAAAATGAAAACCTAACGAGTATTGTCAGCGAGCTGGCCGGTAAACTCGGCCTGGTGGACTTTTAAAGGCCGACGTACCAACCTCGGTTTTCTGCAGGGAAGATAATCCTTTTAGCGCTGCTCTCTCCTAAGCAGCGAGGGGGAGCCAGGTTGGGGCAAGGTAAAACGTGGAGAGGATATTGGAAAGGAGGAGGCGGGCAAACGTGGATAGCGCGAAGTGTACGTCGGAGGATGAACCGCCTCCCATCGCGACCCGACGTCCCACCAGACGCAGCCCGTACATCGAACGGTCATCCTCCAGCCATTCTGATTCGTTTCATATCGGTAACAGTCAGAGACCAGTGACTCATGGCAAGGGGGAAGCTGCGCACCCTAGCCGCAACCGGTTCTCTATCCAAGCTCTTCTTGAATGAAAACCTAACGCGGAAGAGCAGATAACTCTTTTGGACGGTGCCTGACAATCCAAGGGTCAACTAGTACAAACTCACCTGGGTCAAAAATGCGGAACTATTTGCAAAAAAAGGGGTGAAACTATAGAATAATATACAGAAGGGAAAGATGAGAAACTCCAGCCGTTTCGCGGCCCAGATACGCCTCCAATCCCGTCCGCGAAGCGGCGCTACTTCGAAAAGTAGTCTTAAAGATTACTGTTAAAAAATAATCCCGGTAAAAATTGTGGTGCGTTAATAATGTTTTGAGAATTTAAGACTGAAATAATTTTCAGGTTTGTATGTGACGTGATGATAGCGTTCCAAATTTTCCGGCGTCGCTGGCGTCCCCATGTTGGCCAAGCTGCAAGCGTCGATGTGTCGATCTGTTATCTGCGTTGGTGGCGTGAAAACCGAGAAATCTGAGAGATGTTGTGATGGTTGCTTCACGTTTGCCGTAAACTTCAGCCCTACAGCTATTTGAGACGTCCACTTTCTGCGGTGATAAGTCGTGTATTTTTAATTTTTGTGTGATTGCAAAGCTTGGTTTTGAGTAGGACAAGTTTGCGACGGCTGCTTTGAAGCTTCTGGTATTTCCTGGCACTGCTCCTTTTCATGCTGGCGTGTCCAGCAGATGTCGACAGTTTTCGGATTAGAAAAAGTTTAAGAGATAAAACGTTTTTCTGTCTTCTTATCTCAGATTTCTAAGATGATTGTGCTACGAATCATATGTTCTTCGTGGCTCCGAAGATCGCAACTTTTTGCGAGGACGCGGTGGTCAGTTAGCCCCTCGTTGAAGCTCTCGCCTTCTCTTTGATGTCTTGTCCCGAAGCGAAACTCATGGTAGGCTAAGTTAGTTGTAGGCTTGTAGAAACTTTCGAACTTCTTTCGAAGAACTTCGACATCGTATCTGTCTTCACCTTCTTCTACGTTTTTCTCGCCTTCTCTCCAATGGTCATCAAAAATGTTACAGCCTGTGCTTCCTTTGGCTGAAGGTTGAGAAACGTAGCCTTGAAAAAAATGCTTCAATTCACTTTCCCAGGTTTTTCAGTTTTGCTAGACGTCCCCACCAGTATCCAGGGGTCGGAGAGGCGGCAGCAGAGCCGCGGCTTGCGGGATGACGTGCTGGGTCGACGTGCTGAGAGTGATGCAGGGATGGCGTGCTGTGTATTCTGTCATTGTGCTTTAGTGGACGGTAGTCTTGGTCGGTAGTCCCGCGAACAGAGTGTACTGCCTGCCGCGGTCACCTCTGACACCGTGTATCAAGAACGACGACATCAGAGAGTCATGTTGGCTGTGGAATATGATGTGTTACTTTATCGTTTTCCATACATACTCAGTCTGTCGGTGGCGCGCGGCTCAGTGCCACGAAAGCGGAACGTGGCAATTACACCATATGGACGCGCCAAATTACAGCCGCCATTGCTGGCCTTCTCTTGTCTTACCGAGATGCCGAGCAACTGAAACGGTAGTTGACGACCCTCTACAAAGGCCGATGCTTTAGAAAATTACACAGTTGAATCTAATGTGGCAATAACCTGGCCTGCTATGGTAACGATGAAGTGAAATAAACGAAATAAGAGGAAACAAATACTGAAGGTCAGTTATGGCGGCGTCCATGCACAGCTGCTGCAAAGCGTCTATACAATATATTGCAGTCTTCTGATGACTGCCATACGTTTAAACAACTTCATATCATCGCCCAAAAGGAGCATCTCAGAACTTTGAAATCACGATATATAATTTTCAAAAATAAAAATAAAAGAGGGCCCACAGCCAATCCCTGAGGTACGCCGAACATTGAAATAGAGCTTTACGAGAAAATGGTTACAACGCAAACAGTGTTAGTGAGAAACCGCAAATGGCTCCTAAACCAATTAAATAACTCTGGTCAAACTTTATGCAGGAATAGCTCGAGCAAGAGTAGTTTGTGACAGACGTTTTCAAATTGGTCGCATGAAAAGGACATTGCAACAAGTAATCTCCTATTCGGGACAAATGGCGCGAAATAAAAAAAAAGTACACAGATCGGTCTCCACAGACTGACCACCTACTGTAAAAAAAATATTTTTTGACAAAAAAAAAAAAAAAGAAACTGCGAATAAACAACAATTTCAAAGATCATGAAAAACTCACAATGCAGAAAAAAAAAAGAGAAGAAGAAGGATAATAGTTTGTATCAACCGGTGCATCATCACTTTTCAAGATCGGAACGATCATCGAGTTCTCTCGAAGCGAGGGACATATACCTGAACTAAGTGAAAGGTAAACATGTTTCAGGATAGGAATGAATTAATGATAAATATCGGTGGCCTCAAAATCACTTGAAATGTACGGCTTCAGCTTTTTTTTTTTTTTTTTTTTGTCGCATCAGCTATTTCGTTAAATTGACACGCACAAAGCGCATAAAGTCATAAGAGCTAACTAAGCAGTCGTAGTATGAGAAGGATTCAGGACAATCAGAGAAATCTCTTCTAAAATAGTCGGCGAAAATCATCTGCAAGTTCATGGGGTGATGAATAGTAATGAGTGTCATCAATTCAGCCAAGCAAGCAAATGCCTTCTTTGTGCTCATGGGTATGCAGCTTAGAAACTGCAAAAGAAGATATTACTGATACTAAACTTCATTTATAATATTAAAAAAAAAAACGCAATGTGCACCACGAACTTCGAAAAATGGCGCGAAGTACCGTTTTTATCCGTAGAATTAAGATACATCCAGAATTTTGTTCTTGCGGGGTACTTGGAGGCGCTGGAAACACATGGAAATGAAGCAACCCGAGCGTACGAGAGATCGATTTGGGAATATTTACGGAACAGAAAACTAAAATCTATCCGGGCAGGTGCTTTCTTGCACACGCTATGCTATCGTATATTGCGTACGCAACAGCAAGCAAAGCTATATAAAAACTGTCTATCCTAGGCGACTCGCGAGGAAACCGGGTTGCAAGCGCTTAAAGATGTTTGCTTTCTAGATTCACCGGAGCGAATAACTGACGGTGCACAGGCAAGCGATACGTTTAGTCTATCACATCCTCTGCTCAACATGATTGATGCCGCTGTTTACTTTCTTCACGAAGCTATGCCATAATAGGGTGCGCTAAAGAACACAAGTAACCGCCATGGCAACCCTCGCGGGAAGTTTTATATTTTAAGTTGCAATTCGGTGACACGAGGTCGATTGAGGTCTATTGAGCGGTCAATTTATTTTGATAAAACAAAATAATGTTTCCATGGACATGAAGCAGCGGCATTCAATCGATAGTACCAAGTTCTTGAAAATACTTTTTTCTATTTAATATAACTTTCTAATTTCGGTACGCAACTGCTCTAATTAAACGGGTTGGCAAGAATAAGATATTCACTTAAAAAAAAAACAACTAAAAGTTACAAGTAAAACTTACGAAAGTTTGAGGAGCATACCCCGGCCACTGGTTTCAGTGAACTCAATTCTCTGTTTACTGTTAGTTTCAAAATTGCTTAACTGGGTAGACGACAGCCGTTGCTGATTTAAGGCCCATGCTAGTTCCGAATTGCGGTAGTAACGTAGCACGCCATTGCAGCTTGCAAATGTTGGAAAGGACCCATCTTTCAAGGTATTTAGAAAACCACTCCTCTTTATGGGGACAGGCTGCACGGGATATATATTGGGGATGAGGTGAGATCGATAAGTGCAGCCGCAGTAATATCGGAAATGAAGAGGGGAGAGAGTGATTATGAATTCATTGCATTACATTTAAGGAAAGTGTAAGAGAAAGAGAGCTGGCGAAATACTGGGCGAGGAGTGAGGATGAAACCCGCAACCTTCGCCTATCCAGGGCGACGTCTTAAAGAGCGGGGGGGGGGGGGGGGTGCAATGATTTTAAAATTAAAAGAATTCGCATCTCGTCATTGTTACGTTGTTTGTCGTGTCCCGGAGGATACAAAAAACATCTCATTCATTAAAAATGTCGCGATTAAGCTGCAAATTCGCAAAGCAAAAGTCGACCTTTTTCCCCCACTTGCAGCCGCGAGTGGCAGCCGTAGGAACTACGGCGAAAGGATTACGTGACCTCGCTCGGCTCTAAGCTGCAGCATAACACCTGCTAATGTCAGCAGAGAGAGGGAGAGGAAGCGTCCTCCGAGAGAGCACACGGGAGGCTACACGGCACCCCGAATCACGTCACTAGGAGGGGGACCAGGTATGACCCATAAGACTGGGGATGGGTTGAGGGGTGCCAGAAAGATTAATATTTATATTTTTTACAGCACAACTAGAGCACGCAGGCGAAATCGGTTTTCTGTTTTTTACTTTAGAAGTGTCAGAGCGCAACTTCCACAAATTGTTGACCGAAGTCCGGAAATCGTTGCAGCCCTCTTTAACCGAGTAGACCATCCCGACCACTGGTTTCGGCGGACTCAATGGACCTATTTTCCTTTTTTGAGTACCGAGCGTCTTCTGGGGAGTTGTCTGCGAACAAGGAATCAAGGACAGCGCCCATCTTGCCGTTGTGTCGGTTTTCAGTACTTTTAGAGCGCAGCTCTTATTTATACCCCATACTACCGATACTAAAAAAAAAAAAAAAACGAAGCGTCAAAATAGACTAAGTACGCCCGAAGATTGCTAACGCTATTGGTCGTGTGGGCCGTCGCTCTCCGAAAATGGTGACAGCGGGAAGATAGGCCTAGGGAGATAGTGTGCGGATGCGCAGAAGCTTACTGGAAGAAGGGCCATTCTTGACCAGCTCTCCGTGTACTGTTAGTTTCGAATTCATATAAAGCCCTACCTACACAAAGATTTTCCGCAAGGTAAGAAAATACTCCTCGCCATCCTTTTCATTTCCCCCTCTCCCAGTGATATTTGACGGCGAAGTGACTACTTTTGTTCCTGCATCTTAAGGCTAGATAAGCCGCGATAAGCTCCCGGCTTTTCATTTTCACACTTCGATGGCCTTGGCGATAGCTCTTCCTCCAAGCGTAGATAACATACCCAAGAGAGCCGAAAGCATCAAAGGTAAAAGGCCTCCTTTCTGTATCAATACACACAGTCTCGTGACTTTTCTTTCGGCTTCCCAGTAATCGTATGAGGAGTACCAACCTCTTTACCTTTCCTTTGTATAATTAGTGTGAGAGGAACGTTTTCTGTGAAAAGGTTTAAGCAAATTTCACGAATGAAGCTTAGATGTCCCTTTTTAACGTCAGGAAGAAGGACTTCTCTTTGTCTAGACGATTTAGCCTCCAAACAATTTATGAGGACGTGTCGTAGACGACTTCTGGTTCCTCGTCCGACAAGATCCTTGATTTCACGAGGGAATTATCGGGACAAGTTCGCGACAGGTCGATGAGGATGTGACTGAATGGTGTTTCACACACGTCCAAATATATACGCGGAAAGATATGCCCTTTTTTCCCTCTAAAAAGCTGTCTATTTGGAGCTGATCGACAATCCTCACCGACCGGAATATCATTAGGGCCGTAGAATTTGAGCTGATTTTTCGACGGTATGAATCTTGGTGAAACATGTTTTGAGTAATGAAAATAACAGAGGCGTTATAGTGGTGAGCATAGACTATGAAATACTCGAATATCTCCTTCAGTTTTGTCCAAGTGGAAGGAAGTCGTCGAAAATAATTAGCGAGTTTTTTTCGGGATTCAAATTTTGCGAAATTTCTTTAGTGAACACAACGTCCGGGTGATCCTTAAAAAACGGTTGCTTGTAAACGTACAAGTAGAAAATGGCGTCCAACTTCTTATCAAACATTTCCTTTCTATAGTGCAGCACTTTACGAATATATGTGCTTTTGCCTGTTTTCGAAGAACCAATCATTGTGACAGACGCAGGCGTCTCAAATTAGAATATGTCGAGAACGAGCGTCATGAAGTCCCGTTTGCAAATGTGAAAGGCAGTGTGTCTACCCGTTTATATATGCGCGTAAAAAGTTCCCTTACAAAAAAGACAAGATGAGATGAGCCGACAGTTTTCTTGCTTTGGCCTATCATAACCTTAAACTCGCAAGCAACCGATCCCCCGGTATCAAATTCCCGCTTAATGCGCGCTCCCAACCGTTCGTCAGCTCGTAAACATTGCTTTAAAGCGTAGAGCAGAGGCAACAGAAACCTAATACGAGTTGTCGAATTCGCGATTGTGCAGGCTGTCACGTCTAGACATGTCTCGTTGCCATCGTTTTGTAAACATTGCTATAAAACTGACGGACGTCCAACGTTTCTTCAGAGCGAGCCACTACACATGAGGTGAGGGAAAAATATTTGAAACGCGTTTATCTCATTTTTTAACATACATTTTCATTGCAGCAGCCCAAACCCAATGCTGGAGAACTTCTTGGAAAAGCTTAACCCTCTGCGATCGTCGTCAAACTTTGTTAAGATGGATTTCATTCCGACTTATGTCGAGCTGCCTGTATTAGACAGCGGACGTTTAGATACACGTTACGGGCCGTCCGTCTTCGCGTCTCTCCAGCTGGCAGACGATATTGTCAAGGTATTTTTGCCTAAACGATTTTCAGAGCTCAGTGACGAAGAGCTTGGAAGTATGCGTCACATACCGGGATTAGTACTGTAGAAAAGCAAGGGTGACGGGCAGTCACTCGTCATTGTGTTCTCGAAGTCGGATATTTAGGATTTTTTCTCGGAAATGGTAACCTGTCAGCTGTGTGACGTACACGAGAGGCAACAATATCTCAACGCAGAAGCATTACAAGTACGTCTGGCTCTAGTAAATAATATTCCTTATCGAGATTTCATCCCATTTTGTGGGGTCCTCTGCGCTTTTCGAAACTTTGCGGTGCGCGGTTCGCTATCATTATGCAATTGCACGAGCGTGACGACGAGGCTCACGACTTCTCTACTCTGTTCCGTCATCGCTCAGATGCAACGTCCAACGTGTTTAGACATTACGGAATGCCGCTGCGTTTTTTTTATCATGTTAACAGCAGAACTGACACGACTCAACTCCGAATGCGTATTTTACTTTAGCGTACTTTGCTTTCATTCTTTCGTTCGCACAATCTGGGCCGAGGGGAACATTGCCAACGCCCTGCAGCTTTCCTGCGTGGTGATAAACGCCCGCCTAGAGCAGTATCAGGAGCGTGGGTCGGGTTTCGCGCTCGTCTCAATTCAACAATGTAGCATCGCAGTTGGACGTTTCGTTCCCCAGACGGTCGGATGTCGAAGTTTCGCGTTGCCCAGGGAACTGGCAAACAAACAGGACCTTTTGAGTGTGAATAAGCACATAAGGGTCTCCGAAAGAAAAATGTGCTTCGCCTTTTCCGTGCTTGCGGGGCTGCATCCCGCTCAACCTAATACGAGAGATTCCTCATACAGGGACCATGAGCAAATACTCATTTCCTAAATAAATAGCAGTGACGTTTCCAAAAGACGTAGTGTTCAGAAAAAACGAAAGCACGTGTCCATCCACGTGTATGGCTGCAAATGGGGAAACATTTTTTTATCCTCTCAAAATCAATGATCACGAGTTGAAAAAGCATGTACAGGGTGTCACAAAAGAAAATTTACACTGTCTTTTTTACCGCAAAAATAAACTAGGCATCGCCGAACGCTCATTCTCCGCCCAAAGGTAGAGCTAGAGGTCACAACCAGATGCCAAAGTTTCAGCCCCATCCGATAAGTTAATCAAAAGTTATTAGTGATTTTCTGAAAATCTCAATGGGAAAATGGAGCCCATTTTCGCCCGTTTTCGGTTTCTGGTGCCATAGAGCCTCATGCGTTTGAAAACTCCGTCGGCCACCATTTTCCCATTGAAATTTTCAGAAAATCACTTATAACTTTTGATTAAGTTATCGTTTCGGACTGAAACTTTGGCATCTGGTTGTGACCTATAGCACTACCTTTGGGCGGAGAATGAGCGTTCGGCGATGTCTAGTTTTTTTTTTGCGGTAAAAAAGACCGTGTAAATTTTCTTTTGTGACACCCTGTAGATTGGCTTTTTATCGACGATCATGTTGTCTTCATTACCAACATCGTCAGGCTTTTCGGAACCAAAGCTATATACTGATTCCGTGGTAAAAAATGCATTATGGGTTTTCGTTTTCGGGTTTCTTTAACCAGTCATTCCGCGTGGAGTGAAGAAAACAATCTAGTCCGAATGGTCTCAACTAAAAAAGGCGACGCGCTTTCTTTCCGTAACTCACACCTCATGGAGCGTCTTTCATACTTTGTCTACGACTTTGTGGCCATCCTGAAACGGGAACACCGGGGTCATGTTTGCGAGAGTCACGTACCCAGCTCGTTTGTATTTAGGATATTCGTTCTACGGTCTCACGAGTTGTGGAATATTTTCTGTATCGAGGCGAGGATTGTGTCGAGCAGTTCATTTCCATCCCAAATAAAATGTCAAAACTCATTCCCGAGTGGGTTAGAAGCGACCCCACAACGTGCGAAAAGATACAGAACTCCAACAGTCTCTGTGGTTTATGTGGCGAGTCGTTCGACAAACGTAAAACGAAGGACCACGATAATTTTACCGGATCTTACAGGCTGTGTCAAGGCTGTAATTTAAACGACACGATTAACAAAAAAGTAATTCCCATGGTTCCATTGTCTACTGACGCCGGCCAGCCAAACTGCAGCCTTTGGTCACTGACTGAAGAATGACCGAAGAAGACACTATCTGAAAGGCCTGCAGAGAAAATAAGGTATACAGATATCAAGCACTTATTGTGGGAGTGCAAAGGCCTGGAAGGCCACAGAAACAACTATGTGGGAAAGATTACCCGCTCAGGACCAACCAAGGGGGCTTAGCGACTGGACTCACCCTAGAGGCCAGGAACAGCACCGAAAATGCGATCATGAATTCCTTGGTTGAATTCATCAGGAAATCTGGGACTCATAAATTCATCTTATGGCACCATAGCCATCCACATCGTCTCCTTAGAACCCCCCCCCCCCCCTTTCTCGTCTCAGCTGTACACCACTCTTAGACGGGAATCGTATCATTTAATTAAACATTATGTCCCCCTTTCTCTCTATTTCTCTTTGTGCCGTGTTTCTTACTTCATGTGCTTGACTTGCGGCGGTTTTGTCAAAAGGAACGATGTTCCATCTGGCTCACTATTTAAAAAAAAACGTATAACAAGAAATGGCTAACTGAATTCAGAAGTTTATTATCTGTTTACTAGCATTTCCTTTTATTGCTTGCCGATGTAATATTTTTGAGAGCTATAACCAATAAAACAAATTGTAAGGCAACAAATTGATGGGTCGAGGCAAAATTGTAGAAACCACAGGAGTTATCATCAACGATTACATGAAAGAATAAAACCTTGAGGTCTGTGACATAAACAGGACTTTTTTCATTGAGCAACAGCAGAGAATGACACAAAACATGAAACCGCCCATCAAGGTTAGAACATTCTTGAAGGAGGAAAGAAAGGGTAAAATCGTTAAAGGAAAGAAAAATTTACAAAAAACTCCAAAGTTTAAAGGGGTAGTGAAACGAAATTTTAGCGCCGATCTTGTTGCATAAATATGGGCTAGGGACAGGCACCACCTCGGAAATATAAATATTGCGCTGTAAAACACAGGAGAACTAATTTTAAACATAATTAAACGATTTCAAATTCTCATCTGGTGGATGGGGGGAAGTTCTCGTGACATCACTTGTGGCAAAATAGCAGCGCCGTTCTGCGGCAATACGGCGTGCCGGCAGAATTCGCCTAGGCCTGAACGCGTTCGCAAAGCCTTGGCTGCCTTGGCGGAGAAAGCCAAAGCGTAGTTGGCAACAGTGAGCTCGTTCTCGTTGCGGCTCTTTGCACGACACGGCCCGAGCATGCTTCTGGCACGGCCGGTATTAGTTGCTGCGAGTCGCGAGCTGCAAGCCGACGTTAAAAAGGATATGTTTGAACTACGAGGGTGTCAGCAAGAGCCACGCAAATGCCAAATACCTGTTCACACTCGGAGCGGACACGCGCGTTTGATCGAAGTGCTGGATTCGCTCTGTTAGACCGCGTTTCGGTAAGCGCTTCTGGACCGATCTTTTACGATTGCAACTCGATACTGACATGAAACTCGGCAAAGAAAGGTTAGACCGACATCGCGTAGCTCCCACGAACTGCTATAGCTCGACACTGACGTAGCGTCGAGTCAGAATAAAAATGGCATACTAATAACAGAGTGTACATACCGAGTTGCCAAGGTAATCCGTATGGCGTTTATTTGAGCTCACAAAACAAGGAGATAGAATCAATGAGAGTCCCTTTTCGACGACAGCGTTCGTCACCGCTGTCTCGGAAAACAAGGAGATCGAGATGACAAGGGGAAAACATTGACCTCTGAAATTTAGTTCAGGGATCAAACTACTCATCCGGTAAGGGTCCACAAGGGTCGCGCGGGCATATTCCATTCAGCAGGCCAGCCGGTCATGGACAGACGGTCTTGGCCAAGGACCGCCGGAGCAACGGTGCGCCGAGTCGATGTTGCTGCTAGTCCGAGCTCGCTCGGTCGGCAGAATCGTGGCTGTTGTAGCTCTTCTCGTGTGTTTGTGGATCCTGCGTTCTTGATCGTCGTGGTCTGTTTTAAGTACTCCTTCCTTTTTTCTTGCTGGTTGAAGTCGGGACGCACGAGAAGAGCACGAAGAAAAATAAATGTCCGTTGGTGGCCGATACCAAGTAACTTTAGCGACGCTGTCGGCCTTGTTGATTTGATCGTAAAAAGTGCGTAAGACAGCTTCGGAGCTGTCGTAGGATTCTGTCGTAACCTGCGCAAAGGTTACGACAATTTCGTTTCGAGAGCACGGGTTTTCTCTCAAATTTGTCGTACGCACTTTTTTCGTCGTGAATTCGCTTTGAGAATCCGGCCTCAGAGCTGGTTTTGTCAGTGCTGCCGTGGTTGCCGACTTGCCGTGGTCCCGTGGTGCAGCGTGCGTGCAGCCCTTGCACATCTCAAACGGCCACGTTGTCACAGGTCGTAAATCGTCGACGCGCCACCAAGTGGCAACGCTCGTAACCACAACATTCACGCCGTAGCCTTTCCCGACCGGCACAAGTGACGTCACGAATGCGCCCAATATCCCAAGACGCATCGCGCTCTCCGATGGCCGATTTTTGAGCGCGCGCCCAATCGGGCCCATCAGGGTGAAAAATATAGCCATCCGTTCAAAATACAAACGCGCGATTATGATTTATGAATATCATTGATCATATTGAACCTATTTCTGACCATAATAGGTGTATTTCAAGTTTCGCTTCAGTATCCCTTTAAAATGCGGCGGCGGCACGACAATATATTAGTAATCTAGTTATCTCTGGTGCTAGGAATTCGAACTTTGTCATTTTCAATAATAATGAAGGAGCAGAATTATTGTTGTGTACAGTCCCAAAAGGAAATGTGCTATCTTTGACTCATGCTACAATGGAATTAAGGCCAAAGCCACGGGCCGCCAGGTCCAATCACGTTCCACGCTAAACTATGATATGCTTAGTATTGATTAGGGGTGGACGAATAATTCTTCGAACCCAAACGCGCTGCATCATTTGTATACCACCGTCACTGCAAAGAGCCTGTACGTCGTGGCTTTTTTTTTGCTATGTAAAATCGCTGAGTCACTCACTGATATTCGAATGGAACCACAGTCCGCTCATCCTTCTCAGTGATCCGCGACGCGGGCACCGATACGTTCATCGTAACAAAATAGCCCACGATTTCCAAGTGGGTCGGGATTGGACCTGGCAGTCCGCAGCTTTTTCCTTTCGTGCTCTTATTTGGAACGATGGATATAAATTTACAAGTTTAAAGCACTAGTGTCACGCCGAAGTATCATTAATCTGATAATCTTTGGTGTGAGGAATTTCACCTTAGTCTTTGTCAGTGATAACGAATTTGCAAAAATGTTCTTGTTGATAGTCCCCATGGCAAGTAGTTCAATAATTATCCCCAAAATCTGTTGTTGTGCCCGCCCACTATTGCAGTATCCTGAAAAATTACAGGAGGACACTTAGAGCTGCTTACGTGTAAGAAGGCAAAAGCCAAGTACGGCGCCTAGGACGACTTTTAGGACGACGTTGAAGACGACGTCAAGGACGGCGTCTAGAACTACGTCGACGACGACCGCACGGATAACCTCAAGAACGACGTCTACGACGACGTCTCTGACGACTACAAGGACGGCCTCTAGGAGAACCTTAAAGGGACCATGAATTGATTTTAAAATCGAGTTTCATCCACCGCACGTCGTAAAAGGTGTGAAAAGAAACACAAAAACACAAAAATAGGGAGCCAAAAAAAATTATTTGCTATAGAACTTTTAAAAGAAAACTGGACTCTTTTGCGCCTTCCTTCCTTCGCCTGTTCACTACGATGCATCCGCGGAAATGGAGCACGTCAGCCAAATCCAGGTCGCCTATTGGGTAAGAGCCTACCTCACCAGCACCGCGATCGTAAACAATAAATAGCCGGCGAATGTTTCCTAAAAGTTTTGTTAAATAATATTCAGACCCACATTTTGTAGCATAATTAGAGATGTGTGGCGAAAATTGCCAAATTTGATAATGCTGAGAGCCAAGCGCCATCTATCGTGTGGTAAACGAAGCAACTACTGCGCGTCCGCAGTAGGGCAGGGCCGACAGTTACTTGGGTGGCGGCGACCGACGGACCGACGAACGTTTATTTTCTTTGTTCTCCTTCCTCTCAAAAATCTGACTGACTGAACGTTTATTTTTCTACGTGTTCTTCCCGCGCGTGCCGACTTCAAGCAGCAAGAAAACAGTACTTAAAAGAGACCACGACGAACAAGAACGCTGGATCCACCGACTCCGACGAAGCGAGCTGCTCAGAATATAGGCCTAGCAGGCATTCCGACTCGGCGCTGCGTTGCTTCGTCGCAAGACCGTCTGCCTACGACCGGCTGGCGTGCTAAATGGAATATGCCCGCGCGACCCTTGTGGACCCTTCCCGTATTATAGTTTGATCGCTGACCTCAATTCTAGATTAAGAGGTGAGGTCAATCTCTTCCTCTTGTTTTCCGAGGCAGTGTTGACGAACACTGGTCGAAAAGGGACTCTCGTCGATTCTATCTTCTTGTTTTGTGTGATATAGAGCTGAAATAAACGCCGTATGGATTACCTTCGTAACACGGTATGTACAATTTGTTATTGGTATGCCATTTTTATTCTGACAGACTGCACGTCACTGTCGAGCTATAACAGTTCGTGGGAGGTATACGTACAACCCCGGTCCAAGCTTTCTTTGCCGAGTGTCGCGTCTGTATCGAGTTGCAATCGTAAAAGAACGGTCCCGAAGCGCTTACAAACAGCGCGAATACAGCACTTCCATCAAGCGCGCGCGTCCGCTCTGAGTGTAAACAGGTATTTACGTGGCTCTTGCTGACACTCGTAGTTCAAACGTATCTTTTTTAACGTCGGCTCGCTCCTGCATCTCCGAGGCCGCGAAAAACGCCATCTACGTCGCTTTGCAAACGACTGACACGGGCCGGCCCTTCTGCCAACAATGACAGGGTGGTTGACTTCTGGAGTCTTCACCGGAAGACTCGCTGCACTTCCCAAACAGGCATACCGGCGTATGGGACTAGTCCCATGCTGTCGCTGTAGCGCAACGTATCTCATTGAATTTCGCTCAGCTGCGATGCGGCGATGAGAGGCGCCGATTCAGGAAATACGTCGGTGACATCAGCGCAGTAAAACCTACCGGCGCACCCCAACTCGTTGCCGCTAACACTCCCATTCTCCTACTGCCGAGAGAACTTCCGGTTCCGGAAACGGCCTACGTCACGGCTTGTTTTGCGGTCAGTTGGAGAGAATGAAAAAGTCGATATTTCAATAATTTTTTGTGTAGAAGTTAATAAACCGAGACGAAAACGGATGCCTGTTCGGCATTCAGTGAACATTGACGGTTTAATGTAAAAGTTATCTGGAAAAAGTAAAAAGGTCATTTCATGGTCCCTTTAAAGGGTAACTGCAAAGAAAAAAACTTTTTTTTTTAAACAGCCTAATTGGAACAAGCATGTCGCAAAACAAATGTTCCGCGAAAAAAAAATTTTTTTTTATCAGTATTTAGGCCACAGGACGTAATTTAGTCGAGTCAGAACCTCTCCACATTTGAAACTCCCGCTCTTTCGACCCCCGCGGAGGGGAAGTACGCGCCGCCCCCCACTCTCCTTGCGTTGCGGAGTTGAACTACGCAGCGTCTCGACTTCCGGTAAGATCTGGCAACTACGGCAGGCCGCGGTATTGTTTTGGTTTGACGCGGTTTGCGAGCACAAGTAGCGAAGACGTGGCCGGAGAAGTGCCTTTGTGATGTTCCCGGAAGACGGAAAGTATCATCCGTAATCGTCGTGCACAACCACAAGCCAAGGTTCACGACAGCGCTGCGTTGGTTTCGGCGATCTCGTTCTGTTTGGTGCAACACGGCGATGCGACAGAGCTGAAACGTTCGTGGTGTGTGTAATGCGGTGCCATGTGTGTAGTGCGGGGTTGGCGTACAAGGGGTCCAGTCCCGCCGTCGTCAGCTGATCCAGTAACGCTGGTCCGGGAAGACGCAGCGAGCGTTTTTAAAAGTAAATCTTCCTTCGTTCTGTTTCAAAATCTGGAAGATTCAGGACGCATACCGTGAGTAAAAAGCTGCGGGCGTTTTCAAATAAATTACGTCGTTTTAATTTAACAATGGACTCCGAATCGTTGTCCTAAATCTGCCGTTTTTATGCTTCGTGTTGGACTGCGTTTGCACAGCGACGTGTTGCGCTCGTCGTGCGGTGTGAATAAATTTGGGCAAGATTTCGTACCTGTCTACAGATGCCTGAACTGGGACCACTTTTTACGTAGTGAACATGATGCTTTTTTATTTTTGTGTTTCTAGTTGTGGACGTTAGGTGCGCCCGGTGCGAATCTCGATGGCCTCTGGAGCGATATGACGAGAACGTAACTGGACACGTTCGTCGCTACGCGAATGCCCGATTGCCTCCAGCCAAATAGCATCCCTTTCGGGGCGACATGGCTGCTGGAAGGCTCACTGTCGGGATCACGCATCTGACATCTCCGAAAAGTCAGCATTTGCAAGCGCAAACAAGCAAAACAAACACACAAAAAAAGCACGCTAAGCAAGCAAAGAGGAAAACGAAAGAACCGCGCTATGAAAGCCAAAACCCCGCGTCGCTTCCTATCACTAACACCTGCGACAGCTGGTAAACACACACTAATTCACTTCAAGAAGTCTCACTCAAGCACCTGGGTCAGCACGAAACACTGATCACTTCGGCGAAACGATTAGTCGAGGTAGGCGAGACAGGCGGGAGCAGAGACATCGGCGGCCATGAAAGAATGGCGAAGCTTTTGTTTGTTATGGTATGAATCCAAACGGAAGTGCCCGTCTTGTAAACCTTTTGTAAAGAATAATAACTCTCATCACATAGGTTATTCTTTAAACGTAAAAATATGCCGCTCAAAAGGAAATTGCAACATATAACAAAGGTTTAATAACCAAGATCTAAGCTGTCAATCAGACTCTTAGCCGATGAGAAGTATAGACCGTTTTACTGAAAGAGGGCGAGAGAGAAAAGGGGAAAGGGCTACCGGCGCTTTCCCCCTTTCTGATTGTGTAGAAAGAGTGAAAGTCCCGGATGAGAGGCTTGGCCGGCGTTGGGTGTTCGCAGTATCCCAACTTCGTTCGCACTTTCTTTTCTGTTTTAAACTCGCAAACTTAATTATAGCTACGGGCTTCGATGGCAACAGTCCCCCGGTCATCGGGACACCATTGCTCGGTCATAGGGTGCACGAATAAAAACAGAAAGCGTCGAATACTCTCCGAGGACTTATGTAGCTTGCGAGGAATCCAGCAAGGCGAGAGCGGCTGCAATGTCTTGTAATGCAATGTCGGGATCATGTAGAAAGCTCCATCGCTTTCCATATGACCCCGGTTTCAGGCGGCAGTGGATTGCGTCCGTAAACCGAAAAGGCGTTTCCTCAACGCCAACCTCTCGACTGTGCTGGGAACATTTTGTGAATGGAGCGCGCACCGAACGCAGTACCGCCGATGAACATGGGGTACGCTCGCAAGGTGCGTGCGAGTTTTCTCGGGATAACTGCTGTTTGAGCTTGTGAAATTTTGTAACTGAATATATCCTAATATTGATAATTTTCAGTGGTGACTGACTCGATTTTATCATCTACAACACTTAGTTGAAGGCTCGTTTCCGCCGCCGGGTGAGGCTGGAAATTTTTTCAATGGTAGTTCTATCGGTTTTCCTGAATCGCGATCTCCTGCGTGATACCAGAGAGCCGACAAAAGAGCTCCTTGGATTGGCGCTGGTTTGATGTTTCCGTTGATTGGGCGATTCGAAACGCCGGATAGTCGCTGCAGGGTACGTCTCGTGTGTTGCGATCTGCGTTTTCGAGCCCATAAAGTGCAAGTTTCTTTGTTCGAGTCATGGCATCCGTCAGTGCGGCGACGGGGGGAACAGCGGCAGCGAACGTGCCAGCGATAGAAATTGGAGGTGAGTACTCAAAATATTGCATCAAATAGTAAAATAATTCGTGGCTGCTTTGATACTTTCTGCGGTTTCATATTAGTACATCTAGAACGTCTTCGTCGTTCATCCACAAGGAAATATAAGAACACGGACACGAAGATAAAGGCAGCGCAGCAAAACGATCAGTAGCATTTCCGGGTGTTTACGAAAGTTAATTGAGGTTTCCGTTTCGTGTATCGCTTGTTGATTACTAAAAATGGCTACGTTGAAATAGGCTCATTGCAAGGAAAAATTGATAAATTGTTCACCATTTCCGGTCATGCGGAAAGCGATGGAGCTTAAAAAACATTACAGCCGCACTCGCCTTGCCGGATTCCATGCAAGCTGCATATAGGTCCTCGGAAAGTATTCGACGCTTTCTGTCGTAAAGCGCGAAACACATGTACGACGAAACCGTCCGATCCGACGTGCGGACTGCCGGAATGACCTTGGGGGGAGAGGGTTTTCGTAGCATCGGAGAGCGTTGAAAACCCTCGCCTCCGACCGTCGTATTGCGCGGTCGGACGTCGGATCGGACGGTTTCGTCGTACATGTGTTTCGCGCTTTATTCGTGCACCCTATCACCCAGCAACATACCTCGGCAAATTCATTCATGAACTCGCTCATTCCACTTCATTCACATTCACGGCGTGAATCTGAATGGCCCTGAATGAATTCTTGAAATTGAAAAAAATCATGATGTGATGGTGAATGACTTTGTGAATTTGAATGAATTTGTGATGTGATGGTGAATGACTTCGTGAATTTTAATGAATTCGTGATGTGATGGTGAATGAAGTCGTGAAGTCGTGATGTGATGGTGAATGACTTCGTGAATTTGAATGAATTCGTGATGTGATGCTGAATGAAGTCGTGAAGTGATGCTGAATGACTTTGTGGATTTGAATGAATTCCTGATGTGGTGTTGAATGAAGTCGTGATGTGATGGTGAATGACTTCGTGAATTTGAATAAACTCATGATGAGTTGTGATTGTGAATGACTTCGTGAAGTGAAGAATTCATTGTGATGTGAATGACTCAATGAATTCGTGACGTGATGGTGAATGGCTGGTGAACACGATGAATCTGTGATGTGAGTGGCTCTTGAACTTGACAAGTTCGTGATGGGAAGTAATACCGTAAACTTAATTCTCGACGTGATAGTGAGTACGGTTATGAATTCAGAATAGGCGGAAAACATGTTACGCAGGCGCTTGCTTGCTGGTTGTTTTCATCCTTCACCGCAAACGACAGGGCCCCATTTGATTATAGCGGTTTGGGCATCAGCCTCGCTGCGTAGCCGTGCGCGCCTCAGCGCGATGGCCTTTTTTTGAGTCAGGTCCTGGTTTTAAAGGGACCATGAAATGACTTTTTTACTTTTTCCAGATAACTTTTACAATAAACCGTCAATGTTCACTGAATACCGAACAGGCATCCGTTTTCGTCTCGGTTTATTAACTTCTACACAAAACATTATTGAAATATCGACTTTTTCTTGACCTCAAAACAAGCCGTGACGTACGCTGTTTCCGGAACCGGAAGTTCTCTCGGCAGTAGGAGATGGGAGCGTTAGCGAGTTGGGGTGCGCCGGTGGGTTTTACTGCGCCGATGTCACCGAAGTATTTTCTGAATCGGCGCCTCTCATCGCCGCATCGCAGCTGAGCGAAATTCAATGAGATACGTTGCGCTACAGCGACAGCATGGGACTAGTCCCATACGCCGGTATGCCTGTTGGGAAGTGCAGATGGAAACAAATTGCCGCGGCGTTTTTCGCGGTCTCGGAGATGCAGGAGCGAGCCGACGTTAAAAAATATACGTTTGAACTACGAGTGTCAGCAAGAGCCACGTAAATACCTGTTCACACTCGGAGCGGACGCGCGCGTTTGATGGAAGTGCTGTATTCGCTCTGTTGGTAAGCGCTTCGGGACCGATCTTTTACGATTGCAACTCGATACTGACGCGACACTCGGCAAAGAAAGGTTGGACCGGTATTACACGTATACCTCCCACGAACTGTTACAGCTCGACAGTGACGTGCAGTCTGTCAGAATAAAAATGGCATACCAATAACAAAGTGTACATACCGTGCTACGAAGGTAATCCATACAGCGTTTATTTCAGCTCTATATCACACAAAACAAGGAGAGAATCGACGAGGGTCCCTTTTCGACGAGTATTCGTCAACACTGCCTCGGAAAACAAGGGGAAGAGATTGACCTCACCTCTTAACCTAAAATTGAGGTCAGCGATCAAACTATAATACGGAAGGGTCCACAAGAGTAGCGCGGGCATATTCCATTCAGTACGCCAGCCGGTCGTAGGCAGACAGACGGTCTTGCGACGAAGCAACGCTGCGCCGAGTCGGAGTGCCTGCTAGGCCTATATTCTGAGAGCTTCGTCGAGGCGGGATTCGCGGCTGTTGTCGCTCTTCTCGGGTGTTTGTGGATCCAGCGTTCTTGTTCGTCGTGGTTTGTTTTAAGTACATTTTTTTCTTGCTGCTTGAAGTCGGCACGCGCGAGATGAACACGTAGAAAAATAAACGTTCAGTCAGTCAGAGTTTTGAGAGGAAGGAAACCAAAGGAAATGACCGGTCTGAAGTCGGCACTGCCCTACTGCGCACGCGCAGTAGTTGCTTCGTTTACCACACGATAGATGGCGCTTGGCTCTCAGCATTATCAAATTTGGCAATTTTCGCCACACATCTCTAATTATGCTACAAAATGTGGATCTGAATATTATTTAACAAAACTTTTAGGAAACATTCGCCGGCTATTTATTGTTTACGACCGCGGTGCTGGTGAGGTAGGCTCTTACCCAATAGGCGATGTGGATTCGGCTGACGTGCACCGTTTCTGCGTATGCATCGTAGTGAAAAGGCAGAGCTTTCGAAGGAAAGAAGTCGCAAAAGAGTCCAGTTTTCTTTTAAAAGTTCTATAGCAAATAATTTTTTTTTGGCTCCCTAGTTTTGTGTTTTTGTGTTTCTTTTCACACCTTTTACGACGTACGGTGGATGAAATTCGATTTTAAAATCATTTCATGGTCCCTTTAAGCGGCTGACACAAAATGGCGCCACAGTCCTATTCCACGAGAACTGCGAACTCGTGAAGGGCTACTAGCCGTGAAGTCAAATTTAGTCAGGATGAACCTGAATGACTTCATGAGTCATGCGGAATTCATGATGTGATGGTGAATTCTGGTGAATTCGCGTTGACCGTGATGGTGAATAACTTCGTGAAGTGATGGTGAATTCAGATGACTTCGTGAAGTGAAGGTGAATTCGGACTATTTCATGATGTGATGGTGAATTCACGATGGTGAATTCTGATGAATTCAGGGTGATGGTGAATGACTTCGTGAATTGGTGATGTGATGGTGAATGATTCAGTGAACTTGGAGGCGGCGGTGATGTGATGGGGACGAATTCTTGGCGCGGTTGAACGACATGATGTGAAGGGGATGAATTCTTGGCGGAGTTTGAAAGCCGTGATGTGAAGGGGATGAAGTTTTGGCGCGGTTCAACGCCGCGATGTGAAGGGCTACGAATTTGGGAGGTCAGAGTACCTTGTGACGTGAATGCGAATGAATTTGGAGACGTGATTTTGTTCGTGATGTGATGGTGAATGAAGGGGCTCTAAAATGCCGACCTATGCCCAGCAATGGTGTCCCGATGACCGGGGGACTGTCGCCATTGAAGACCATGGCTCTAATTAAGTTTGGGAGTTTGAAACAAAGAAGAAAGCGCGAACGAAGTTGGGGCGCTGCAGACATCCAACACCGGCCAAGCCTCTCATCCGGGACCTTCACTCTTTCTACACAATCAGAAAGGGGGAAAGCGCCGGTAGCCCTTTCCCCTTTTCTTTCTCGCTCTCAAAATGGCGCTACCCACGATATAAACGTCACAGAATCCCAACTTCGTGGCGCGCGATTTAAAACGGGCGAAATAGCCGCAAACTAAAATCAGTCTCACGCAATAAGTATTGCTGTAAAAAAATTTTTTCTCGCGGTAAAATTGTTTTCTGACATTGTCTCAATTAGGCTGTTTAAAAAAAAATCTTTTTTTTCTTTGCAGTTACCCTTTAAGGACGACGTCTAGGACGACGACGACGCCTAGAGGACGACGAATAGAACGACCTCAAGGACGACGCCTAGAGGACGACGTCTAGAACGACCTCTAGGACGACCTCAAGGACTGTGTCGTCATAAAGCAAAAGATTGAGCGGTGCGTGCTTCATGACGTATATTTATGGCCACCTTTCGGGCACAACGCCACCGCCTTTTCGCGAAATGGGACAAGAAAGGCTTTTGCTTTAATGAGGAGTACGGTAATCGCACGTGCGGTTGTGAACGACAATTATCTTTGAATTCGATAGCATTTGTCGTTGCTCACAGGGGCATGTGTTCGGTCTCGAGGACTCAAAACTGAAGCACGTGTTCTGAATTCATGACAATTCAGTTCACGTCAATTTTTCCGCTAAATTTAACGGGGAAACTGAATTGGTGGATAGGTCACGGGATGTCAATTTCCCGCTAAATTTAGGAGAACATTTTGTGGCTAACTTTGGCGGGAAAAGTGTTCGCCTGATTTAGTGAAGAAATTATTCTTGGCCACATTCAAGATAGATAGAAATCTGTGGTAAGTAACTTAATAATACTATCGCATTAAAATATCAAAGTAACGCGTAAAGTGTAATTTTTGATATAAGAACTTTCAACTTCGTTTCATACGTCGATATGTATTTATTGATCGACTTCCGAATGTAACGCTTTAAGACATTAGGGTAAATATCTAAATAAATCAGTAGGATGACACGAAGCTGATGTGGTGCAAGATGGGACCCTACTCCACGTCAGCAATGTCACGGAGACTCTCCACAATATTATATTTGCAAAGGGCGTCCTGATTATCACGCAATCCCTCATAATATCTATTCAAAAGAAAAGGAAGTTCATCACGAAGAAACCTGCAACCTAATGTGGATTAGTCTCGTAATTTTCATATGTTACCTGGAACTTTAGGCATTAGTGCGATGGGGAAACCATAATACTTTCCCCTGTCGACGGTCTCAATCAATCGCTTTCTCCAAACGCGCATTCGTGGAACTCAATTTCGCGCGCCCCTTTGTTTCCTTGTGAAATGCGCACATCTCGCCGGAGCCATCGCCGTTGTTTCATCTACCTTGGGACGACGAGCAAGGAATAAGCATTAATTGGAATTTGAAAACTTCATCTAAGGTAACGAATTGAACCGTGGCGTATTTTGGCTTTGATCAATAGCGACTTTTCAAAGCGTTCCTCTTAAGATTTCTATTGCACTATAGTCAATGCAAGCTTCGTTCTTTCAGTTATAGCGGTATCCCTATGCCCTCACTGTCTACTGATGCCATTCTAGATCCAGCAGGCAAAGGTGAGCCGGCTAGAATTGTCTTGACGGAAAAATATCTAGCTTATGCGAGAAAATATTGGGAGATGGAAAAAAAAACATGTACACCGGGGTTGAAAGTCACACTACAAACGTTTTTCCAAAGTGGGTCACTTTTAAGCATATACACCGTGGTTTTAGAAGGGAGAGTAGGGCGGGGGAGGGGGGGGGGGAGACAATATCTCCCTTTTCTTCGTATTTGAGGAATTGCAATAAATATTAAGGGAAAGAAAGGAAAATGCCTCCCTTCCTTTCGGTCTTCAAGGTGGTCGAGTGTCCATTCTTCAGAATGCGCACTGAAAGTGGGCAAACGCAGCTGGTGCTACCCTTCGGTGTCCCTTACTACCACACTACTACCCCAGGTAGTAAATGAGGTTGTTACCAGCTAGCCAAGAAAGTTGAGATCATAACTATTGCAATCTATAAAAACAGTTGAGCTGGTAATCATTACAAACTGTTAATACGTAGATATGAGGAAAAGCAAAACAATGGCATCTGGGAAGCACAGATGAGCAGGTTGTGATATCGAGTGTCGAAAATAGTCACAGCGGCACGTTTCTTTTTTAGTGCCATATTCATCCCCTCGACCCTTAAAAATTAGTTTTAAGAGATGCAATGCCTGGGAGAAAGACGCAATTCCTGAAGTCCTGCTGGAGCCACGTGAGCAAAAAAATACTGCAATATGATTTTGGCAGTAGCTACGGCCACATGTGACTTCTCGAGCTGGGTGGCACTAGCTGAATAAGAAGAGAAAAAAAAAGCGGTTACTTTTACTTACTTCCTTGGTTAGTTACTGCTACCAACACTCCCGTTACTGACTGCGGTTACTAAGAGCTTGCTAACGTGATACCAGCAGTTACTAACTTGTGTTCACTAATTACGAGCTTCTTGTGCGAAGGTTGGTTCAGACGTGAGTTCAACCGAATACGACTGCAACGACTTGCGACTAACGGGTCGTTGTAACAACAGCTGCGTCGGTTCCAGCAAGGAGGGGTCAAAACCACTGATACTTATTGTAGTAGGCTGGATGGCGCAGCGAGGCTTGTCGTGTTGGAGTCGAGTGGCGCCACCGGCAGCCTACACTTGACACCAACTAATGCAAGGAACTCTATGAAAAAAAAAAAAAAAAGACAATAAGAAGTGCCGTTTCCCGCGTTTCTAAGTTGTGGTCAAGAGTGATTCCACTGGGCGTAAAATGTAGTGCAGCTCAGTGGTACAAGAGTTACCTAGTAACGGCGTAGTCGGCTTCGACGAGTTCGGTTTAGCAGACGACAAGCTTGAAGGCTTTGAAACGCGGAATTCGCTCACCCCCGAAAAGCCGCTGTCAAGATGGAACATTATCGACATTTATCGACTTCTGGGCTTCCCCGAGGACGGTCTTACATTTACGGCAAGTTCCTTTGTTTACTCCACTAGGAGAGCAAACTTGCCAGCTCGGGCGTCGGTGCGCCGGAATGTTTGATTTCTTAGAGCACCGCTCGTATTAGTGCCGGACAGGGCGTCATATTGCTAATAAAGTTTGACACCACCACTTAGGCGCTCGTTCCCGGGTTTCGCTGCGTCGGCGTCGGCGTCGGCAATAAAATTAGCGAGAAAATTGACGTCACGTGAATTCAACACCCATTCCGTGCCCCGCTATATTTAGCGGGGAATTGAATTGGTGGTGAAGTCACATGACCTCAATTTTGCCTCTAAATCCAGCGGAGAAACTGAATTTGTTCGCTAAATCTAGCCGCGGAACTGAATTCGTTCATGGGTGACTTGACATGTTGCATCATTTTCCCCGCTAGATTTAGCTGGGAAACTGAATCACTGGAAGAGGGTAGAGAAAGAGGAGGTTGAGGAAAAAGAGAGGACGAGAGGATAGGGAGGAGGAGGAGGGGCTTATCTTCCCTTTTGTACCCCCCCCCCCCCTGCTTCTCAACAGCTGCGCTCTAATTTCGCATTACAGATATTTCTAAAGGTCTTTCATTTTTTAACCGGCGTTCGAACGCTTGACGAATACCGACTCGATCTCCGAACACCCGATATAATGATCGCAGCACTTAATAAAATGATCGCCTCTGAGCACAGCGTACAAGCTTCAATTATCCTACTTTCTTGTGTTTCCCCCAGAGACTCGTGTGTATAGACCATATGCGAAATGTAGAGCACCATCTTGTAGCGCGCCGAGAACTACGTCCGTCATCTTGGTAGCGGCGAGAAAACGAAACCAGTGACCCGACCGGCAAAGACCCTACGCGAACAAGCGACCGCGCTTCGTGCGAGAGATGCGATACCAACGCGTTGCTTCGTTCCGCTGCGGATTCACGATATACCTTTGATTCGTGCGTGACATAAGCGCGAACAGGGTTGACAATGTTTTCTGATTTTTATTGGTTACTTGAGAGTCGAGAGGAAGCTTTTGACAAAAACAATCCGTGACAACGCGAAGAAACATGCGGACGTTATCGCGCGGCGCAATGTATGCGGACGAGACAAAGGCTGTTAAGCTAGGCAAAAAGATGACAGTTTTATTAATCTACGCCACCAACCATCAATGAAGTTTCGTATGGTTAATAGTAAACAACAAAAGCTGAAAGCTGACTAGGCTTCCATTTTTATGTCATATATATATAAAAAAAACTACTTTGGAAAGTCAGAAACAATCTCCTTGCTTTGCGGCGATTTCTATACACTTGATCTGGCGTCGGTAAACGAGGTTTGTAAAATATCTCTAGAACTAAAGAGGAGAGTTTGTTGATATAATATACTTGAGTCTTTAAAGCGCGGTCACGTAGAATCGAAAATACAACAGACGCGGACGACGTTCTGTTCGCCCTTGTCGCAGCCGAGGGAAAAATTTTGTTTAGTGCAAAGAAGCTCGGGGGGTAGTTTTGAGAAAGTCAATGTAGTTATTCTGCCAGGGTTGAACAAATCTTCAATAAGAGCGCAACATCCGTCAACTGTGCTGAGGTCAATGCTGTCTGAAACCAGTTTGAGCTCATTGGGAAGCCTGAGAAATATTTCCCCGAAAAAAACTTTTCTTTATAACAACACAAAACTTTCCATACACACACACACACAATCTTTCGTCAGTAACAACTAAAAAAATTTGGGTCGCATGTATTGGCGCGGAGCATTCTAGTCTGCCGCTAAACAGCACGACTTCAGGCGTATTCCAAACAAAAAAAGAATTAAAAGTGTCCTCAGAAATGAAAGGCATGGCTACCTAGTCCTTTGTCCACGTTTGGTGATCGGAAGGAAGAAAACAATAAAGTTTCCGAGTCGCACCGAGTGGCAGAGCGTCCATTTTCTGGAAATGCTGAGAAACCGAAACTCAAGATTCTTGACGCTACCAGGATGGCCGCGCGTGCACAATGCTGCCAGACCAGTAAGCAATTTCGAATATGTTCTCTCGCCTGATGGCAAGTATAATGGGCACCGGTAGTGCCACCGACGGGCTCCCGATCCGTGATCCAGCCTACTACAATAGAGATCAGTGTTAAAAACCGCAGCTGTTGCCAGAGGCCCCTGTACTTCGCAAGCCGCTGCAGTTGCACTCCGTCGGATTCGACGCAAGTATGTGAATAGCCCTGAAGAGTCCTTACTCTGTTTCACTTTAACTCTAACCGCAGCCGACGCTATGGTTCAATCAGCCAATCAAAGGTGTCGGAAACGCACTGACATGGCGGTCGTTGTTTTTATGGATTTGCTTTCGCCGGTTAAGCCAATCAGAGACAGAAGAACGCGGCTGTGCCTTGAAGTTTGCCGTTAATAGAGTGTTTTAGTAGATCGTTCCGATGACTCCGATAACGATACCCGATTATCCGTCGCCACCTTTGGGCATGCATTCTATCATTATCGGGGATAGTAGAGAGTTTTAGGGAAGCGGTTTTGCACGTCCGATACGGTACGATGGGCACTCCGGTATACAAACTGTGCATTTACCACCGCATGAGATTCGCGCATGCGCAGTACATACCGAAGGATGTGCAAAAACGGTTCCCTAAAATTCCCTATTGGGAACGGAACGATCTACTAAAGCTCTCTACTGGTTCCATTGGAACGTTGCGACGGCTGAGGTTGGATTCAACGACGAACGGAGAAATCGAGTAATTTTGTGTGCAGCGATCAATGTTACCGTGACGTGCAATCAGTGTTGGCGGTAAGGAGTTACAAATAGCGGCGTTATTGGTAACGCGTTCCTTTGTTTCGGGAACGTGTAACGTACTCGTTACTTTTTCCAAACAGTAGTGGGTGACGTACTTACGTTAGTTATTTTGAGTAACCGGGAACGGAGTTCCGTTACTCGTTATTTTTTCTTTCCATCATGACTCAAAAAAGATGACACAATTATTTTTCGTGTTCCTAGGCGTCAAGCGATGCGAAATTTTGTGGGTTTTTTTTACGTTTTTTTAGCGTTTTAAGTAGTTTTAAGTTTGTGAGTATTTAGGTGAAAGCGTAAAAATTATAAAGCAATTACATTCAGTTTCTGCATGGGCATAATGATCATTGAAATATAGCGCTTGCTCACACCTGTAATGTCAAAACAGCGTGTTCATTTATATTTAAAAAAAGTAATGCAAAAATAGCGAGCATTTATTATATCGGTAACGGTGATGCGATCTTTTTATTTCGAAGGAAGGGAGGACGGTGATGCGTTGCCTTTATTTACAAGCAACCGGTAACGAATTTCGTCACTTTTAAGAGCCCAGCTCTTAAGGCGCCCGTTTCCGGGTTGAGCGGTGTCGACGTCGGCGTCGCCGTCGCCGTCGTCATAACCGCGCGTTGCGTTATGGGATGTTTGTCGTAACGACGTTACCCGTAAATTCAAGTGTGACGTCACCCTCGCGGCGTCACTTGGCCCCTAAATTCAGCGTAAAAAAATCTCCGCTGAATTTAGCTGCAAAAGTTACCCCTTTATTTAGAAAAAAGATTTCCCCGCTGAGCGTAAAAAAATGTAAACACTAAATTTAGGTGAAACATTTCCTCGCTAGATTTAGCTGCAAAATTTCCCCGATAAATTTCCCCGATAAAGCGAAGAGCTTTCATCACTATAGTAAACGGGAAAATATCCCCGCTAAATTCAGCGGAAACATTTCCCCGCTAAATTTGACAAAAAATTTTCCTCACTAAAGTTAGCGGAAGTTAGCGCTAAATTTCGAGGAAATAATAGGGAGTTTTCGTAGACCGCGCTTCCCCCTCCGCAACGAAGAAGGTGTTACAGCGTCTGCGCGTCGATGGCCTTGGCTGTAGAATTCCGGGTATCCTAGCGGGTTTTCGGAGAGCGTTGCGGGACGGCGAAAACGACTTACGAAAACTCCCTAATACTCCCCGCTAAATTTAGCGGAAAAATCTAGCTGCTTAATTTACCGAAAAAAAAAGGCACCGCTAAAGTTAGCGGAACAATTTCCCCGCTAAACGTAGCGGAAAAATTTCCCCGCTAAAATTAGCGAAAAAATTTCCTGCTAAATTTAGCGGAAATTATTCGCCGCTAAATTAAGCGAAAAAATTTCCCGGCTACATTTAGCGGGAAATTTGAAGAAAATTTTCTACTAAATAGGAGGGGAGCAGGAGGGGAGGACGGGATGGCACAGAGGGGGAGGAGAGGCATAACCTCCACCCCGTACCCTACCCTCCACCTCCTCAAGATCTGCGCTCTACTTCGGTATTTCAGAGATTTGTAAACGTCTTTCTTCTTTTTTCGGTAATGCCTACAACACTGGGTGCAATCTACAAACCTTGAGAAATGTGTCATATGACATATCAATGAAGAAAAGAAAATGTATTTGGAGTGGCAATATGTGCTGAGGTGATCACCGGTACAATGATTGCTATATATCTTATTCATTCTTCGCGCGGTGCTTGGCGGTACCAACACACAATCAGAGGCACAGCGCCATCTTTGACGCTCCACAATGCCTACCGCCCGTCTCAGTACGGACCCCACTCTAAGCGAAACTTTCTTTGCGTGTTCCTGTTGTTTTTGTTTTTCAGGTATATTAAAGGTGTGCAGCCGTTCAAAAATAAATCGCGAATATTTTCAAGCTAATGTTTCTTTTGATGTATAATACCCGAGACTGTGGTAAAAGCTCGGAAACTTTTGAGACAATCGTTTCCCCTGTATTTTTTGTTCAGCCAAGTTTCTCAGCTTTTACCACAGTTTCGGGTATTCTACATTATGATCAACGTCCACCAGCTCGCCTGCGCACTCGCTGTTTTTTTCGGGTTTGTTGTTGGTTATTTCACGAAAAATTTCTTTTCGAGCATGAAATGCTTTGTAACGGAATTCCCGAATCCCAACAATTTGTTTGTCCGTCCATCTGTCGGTCCGTGAAGTACAGCTTAACTTTTGCGGGAAAATTGAACTCACGTGACTCAACGTCACGTGACTTAAACACAGTGAAGTAATTAACGTCACGTGACCCATACATCGATCCAGTATCCTTCCTAAGTATAACGGAAAGATTTAAAACTTGTAACTTATGCACAAATTGAGTTTCCAAGCTAGATTTAGATTGGAAATCGACGTCACATGACTTCAGCACCAACACAATTTCCCCGTTGAATCTAGCGGGAAAATGTTCTTCACGTGACGCGCCAATTCCCTCTCCCCATTCGGCCCATGCAGCACACAGTGTTGTGGCGATATTCACCTCGAGTCGGGAAAGTCGTGCGAATACTGCCGATATTTTCGTTATATCGCGAAAATCGTGCCGATATCATTTTGATACTGCCGATGTCGACGGAATATGTGTTATATTTTGGTGACGCAATCCTGATATATATGGTATACGAACCACCTTTTTCCTTGATTATTGTTTCTGAATCGGCAATAACTGCGCAGTATTAGGCTTTTCCGGCCGATTCGGAAATGATATTGAAAGGAGATGGCCTCCATTTTCGACTATAATTGAGGAGATCGCTTTTATTTCAGCGATCAGCTATAGAATTACAAAAGCAAAAAAATTACGTACACCCGCCGGCAATATGAAGGTGAACACCGGACCGTCGACCGCTCCGTGCTATCAGCGCCATGACGCGGCTGCCATGGTAGCCACGTCACGGCCGTCACGGCGCTGATAGCACGGAGCGGTGGACTTCCGGCGTTCACCTTCATATTGCCGGCGGGTGCCCGCCCCAAATATGCGACAGTGTTATATCACGCACCAGTTGTCATAAACAAAATCGCAATAATTGATACACAATTTAGTTAGTGAAAAGGGAGAACTAATGAAAGAATATTCTTTCCTTAGTTCCCCCTCCCTCTCCCAATATCTCCACCTCTAGGCTGTCCTTAACATTTGCTTCCTTTCACGCTCCACATCTGCCGTCGCCAGATTTTCTGCGACACCAGCTCCTAAACGTAACCTCGTTAAAATAAAGGTTATAAACTCAAGGAACAATCGCTCCTAAAATCTGCATTTGATTCACTATACTCTTTGCATGAGGGTGCCGCCATCTTGAAAAATCGTCACTTCCAGTATTGGCGAAACATTGTTTTGCCGTTGCGACCCAAATAGACTACGTTTAGTATATAGGCGTAACAGTCACTCATTCTCGTTTTGCTTCCCTTCTTAGTTTTTACTATTTGCAGGTTGAAGTGTTTTGTTGTTTTTTTCCTTTGCCCACAACGGTATGCCAACGGGATCACTGGAGACGAGAGTAAATGGAAAAGGTCTATAGAACTGTTAGTAAACGGTCCCTGCGATTCCTTTGATTAAAAATTTACTTTATTATATACACCAACTCAACTCTCCTACGTCACGCCGCGGTGGTGGCGCGCCGGACGCACTTCCGGTCTGTGGCGGTGGGCAGAAGTCGGCGTGCCAGACATGCATTCCTGTGTTCCCTTGGAAGAAACGAGACAAAAAAACCTGCTTTCTTGTAAAAATGCTGCGACGGGGGTTGTACCAAGGGAGTCTGGAAAGGTTTGAAGATCAGTTTTCATGTGTTTTTGCCCCCTCCGTTCGTCCGAGAACGTGGATAGTAGCCGTGAAAAGGGCAAACCAGACGCTGTCGAACTACGATTGCGTGCGCGGGCAACACTTTGTGGTCGCCAGATGTATTTGCTTTGTTCCAACATAAACGAGAGAAAACCGCCAAGTTGTCCGAACCACCCACGGGTTCAGTGCGTCTTCAAATTCACACGGCCGCCTGATCGTTCGAACTTTCGTCTGCTCTTTCAAACGTCTGCTTTTTGTCGTCTGCTCGTTCAAACAAAAGCGGCCCGTAGACCAAACTTTGACCCGGTGATTGCAATAAGAAGTAATTGCAGACGTCAAAAGACTTAAGTAGGCTCGGTGTAAAAAGTAGATACGAGATGTTGATCATTGGTACCGGTGGTCATCACCGACTTGTTACGCTTGGTCTGTTCCCGCTTCCGATTTTCAGTATCGACGTCGATCATCGCCGCTACCTTCTACACTTTTGCAACACGAGCGACGTCGCTACCGAAAATAGCTGGAAGAATCTCATCATGGTTTTGGCGTCCATTCTGCGGCGTTCATGCGAATGAATCGCCGCACGTCAAATTATTTACGGAAAGTTTAGCGGCGTAACGAGCCTTGATAATTTCGCTTAAGCGATTAAAGTGGTAAGACATTGCGATGAGGACGTAGAATCGACAATTCCAACGCGAAAAAGAGTAGGCAGACTCACACAGACGCCGACAACGTGACATTCGAGTGGTTTGTTGACGCGGGACGCGGTGCTTCTTGCCCGTACCCCATTACGCATGCGTTCGAACTGTCGTCTGCTCTTTCAAACTTGGCTGCTTTTTGTCGTCAGCTCGTTCAAACGACAGCGGCCCGGAAATCAAACGTTGACCCGGTAATTGCGATAAGAACTAAGTGCAGGCCTCAAAACACTTTTGAAGGTTGGTTGGGGTAAGTAGGCTAAGTGTAAACAGATACAAGAAGATGTTTATCACTATTGTTACCAGTGGCCATCACCGACTTGTAATGCCCGATTCTACTTGCGGTTTTCAGTATCGACGTCCACCATCTCAGCTACGGTCCACGCTTTTGCAGTCCGAGCAACATCGCGTCTGAAAACAGCGAGCAGAATCTCATCGTGGGAGTCAGGCTTTAGCGCCCATTCTGCGGCGTCCACGTGAAATGAATCGGCGCACGTCACATTATTCACGCAAAGTTTTGCCTCGTTAGTTTTGCTGAAGCCGCTCAAATAGTCAGACATTGTTAGGAGGACGTAGCATCAACAATTCCAACGCGAAAAAGAGCACGGGGACTCCCACCGACGCCGACAACAACGCAATTCAATGGTTTGTTTATGGGCGACGGCGGGCTTCTTGCCCACCATCCACCGCGCATGCGCGGCGCCGGTGGCGTCCGCTAGGGGCGCTCCGGTTTGTTTGTAAACATGAGTTGGTGTATACTCACCCCTAAACATACAAGCCCGTGGAGGGCTACGTGCTCGATGGACGAATCGGTTGTCTATCCGCATGATGTCGTCTATACCTACGCGTAGAGAGCACAGAGCGTGTCCACCTGCTCGAACACGGTCTTGTGGTCTATGGGCCGCGGTTGCAAGACGAGCGGCGAGGAGGTGACGAACGCGTCGGTCATCTGCGAGCGGCCTTTCCTCCTTGCTATGCGACAACGTAGCGCATACGCACTAGCGAGCAACCTCGCCTCCCCAATTTCGTTGGAAATGTTTGAGATGGACGCTCTCTACAATCTAGGCTCTTTACCCACGCGTTGAGGGCGGGTGATGAAAGGCAAGCGGTGGGTAGGTTCGACCCTATTGTCCATTGCATAGCTTTTTCTGAAGATTCAACCGATAAACAACTTGCATTTTTTGTGCGTTTTTTGTTTTGTTATTAGCGTGCGGTGAATTGCCTAGGCTAGCGTACTGCGTTTTTGTTCTTTGGTGGTTCAATCTATGTAGATAAAAATTATGCGAGTTTATTACGCGACTGTATTCACCCTCTCCCGTGCATCGGGCGCTGCGGGATAATCTGGAATAAACAAGCACTACGGAGGAATTTAATTGGCGTTTTTTTTGTGTTTTTTTTTTGCATTGCTAGCAATTTTAAATTAAAAAACGTTAGTTCAGAGACATACAAAATCATCTTGTCTTGCTTTCAATTGCAGTCAGATTATTGTATATCCTGATTCATCATGGGGGCATCTGTACTCGTTATGTTGCTTCTTGTGATCGGTACGTCACGCACAAGCTTTGCAATCATATTAAGAAACACAACCGAAGGAGTACGACATGAAAACGCACTACTTCGAATTTTGCAGGGTTTGTGTGCCACTGTTCCAATCAAGTAATTGAAGATACAAATTCTGTTGGAAAAGCTCGTGAGTGTTAAAAGTTGTAAAGTTATTATATATAATTTGCTGATTTCTTGCAATGATTTTGTTTTTGCACTTTAGGAATCTGTAGAGCCAATTGCAAAAGTTGCAAAAGGGTATATACCGGAAGACGAACATATAAAAGAGCGTTACTTAGCAACCAATTGAACAAAATACGGCAAACTAATACTCTTCGCCCGAGCCATTAGGCGCCGGAGCTTTTCTGTCCAATTCTAAAATCATTTCACACGAACGCGAAAAATGATTCACGGATATCTCAAAGCCCGCTGGCGTTCAGAAAATGGTTAACTTGGTTATGCGTCTATTTGTAACCGTCGTCAATACCTAAACTGCAACATTACCTGTAAAATTAACATCTAAAACGTCAATAGACGGAGGTTTCTCGTGTTCTCTCGCGTTCAGGTACATCTTCGGGAGAAACGATCGAACTTGATATTCAGATCGACGGGATAAAAATACTCTAGAATTCATCTCTAATTTTTTCTTTAAAGACTTTCTTTAGCTTTTTTTTTTATCTAACGTCCGTCCAGCCTGATAAACACGTGGAGAAGTCAGCCCCGTATTAACTCATACCGCTCAAAAACAAACAAACAAAAAACTAGCATATAATAGCACATATAGGTTTGTTTAGGCGTATATATATATTAAAAAAAATAAACATAACCACCGCCACTGATCTTCTGCAGGGTCCTGGAATACTGCTGCGCGTTCCATGTGCCCGGCATACTATGGTGCCTGTAAGGAGCACTGCAGGAAACTTAGCGCCGGAACCTCCGTAGGCCTATGCACTGGTAAAGGTTACAGAAAATGCAAATGTAAATACCAATTGCTATTACCCGTGAAATTAATTATTTGTAAACAATTGTAGTAACTAATTAGAGAGATTATCAATGAGCACAATGACTCTCTGAGTTCAGGGTGTGTACCATAAAATGTCAACGTGCATCCCACCGAGGCAGTGTTGTGCCCGTTGGGATGCACGTTGCAGTAACGAAATAACGTTACGCGTCTGATTGAAAAAAAGAAAAAAGCTGACGTGTTATGGCTGACTCACATGATGCGATTATACTCGCGATTTTGGAATTGCGAAGTGGCTCGTGCTGCAAAAACAGAGTGGTGGAAGCTGTAATTATCAAAGTCGCAGCTGCGAAGTCGACAGCAAAGTCGCACCATGTGAATCAGGCTTAACTCAGCTCCGTTACTATTTTCCAAATGGGACGAAATATCGGTGTCGTTACTTGCCATGACTAACGGACGTAACTTTTACGTTAGTTTGTCATTGCTGTGGGTTTCACTGTTCGGATATGAAAGCTGTTAGTATACGATTGTTAACATATGAGTGTGGCGTTTCAACCACAAACGGCTCCAGAAGATTCTCGAACCGTTCTTGAGAAACGGGAACCTGATGCATACGGTCGATCTTCATCTGCTTCAGGTGGTTCGCGTCGGGACAGTGTGTCGTAGTCTCGGTTCTTCGTTTCTATTAAAGCACTTACAACTCTGACAGCTTCTACGAATGAAGGGACTGGCGGAAAATAAAATAAATTAGGACTGATGCGAAGCACCACTGTTAATTTCCAGTTATTAGTCGTGTAGTACTGCAGAAACTGTATCACGAATTAGCACAAAAAAAGTCTAAATATTTATTGCAAACTTAAACAAATATCAAATAGACGGGTTAATATATAACTGTCATGACTGATTTAGCCTCCTTCTTTAAATTAGCCGTTTTCGAAGTGTTTTCGCTAGCTTACATTAATGAGCATTCAGATATGGTGCTGAAAAATTATGCGACTTACAAAACAGTCTCAAAAGAAAGGTGCGTTCTTTTGGCTAACAAAACTTAACCACAACATTTTAACGGGAAAAAAATGTGTGACATTGAACATTGAACAGAAACTGTGGGAGAAGATGAGCCGAGAGCGGACAGGGACGTGAGAACACCGAGCTCAGTTGGGAAATATTGGCGGGTAGACCTAAATCTAGTTGGGGGGCTTCGCCTTCACTGCACTCGTCGAACACGTTTGAATGCGAGATCCAAACTCCGGACGCCGGCGTTCAGCGTCCTAACCCGTACGACGAGTACAGTGGGGACAAAGTCAGCTATCTTTAGGTCTGCCTAGAGTTCCTGTATATAGCTACCTACGGTAGCAGAGTTGCGCATTCAGCCTTGGCGGGTGGCAGTAGCGCCGGCTTTCCTGCAGGCCCTGGATGCTTTGCTCCTCCCGTGACTAAATTTGGCGAATAGCGGCGCCGCGCGCGCCGCTGCGCAGGAAAGACAGGAGAGGAGGAGAAGGAGGGCGAAAGCAGGGGAACATACGTCGGGGCGCGAGCAATGTCGGCGGAGCGACCGTAAGGGTGGCTTTCTTGCACGGTGCCGGATGCTTTGCTCCTCGCGTGATGGATCTCGGCGGATAGCGGCGTGGCGGAGCGGGGAAAACAAATGCGCAACTCTGCTCCCCCTTCGGGGGAGCATATCGAGAAACTCTAGGTCTACCCACCAATCGTTCGAATCAGAGCTAGCTCGGCATTCTGATGTCCCCGCCCACTACCGTCTCCTCCTCTCCCTCACTCTCTCGGCGATCAAGCTTTCAGATATGAGGGACAGACCGAGCCAGAATTGAAGGCACCGATTTGTTAGGGACGTTGATTCTCCAAAATGGATTTCTGGTTGCCAAATTAATTCAATACTCCAGCCATCTACGCTTCAGGAACGAGGGACTTGACGAGTTCCCACCATTTTATGATCGCTCCACAGCCAGACTGCGGCACTGGCCAATAATCACATCAGAAACCGAATCAGGAAGCACTGAGTGTACACATAATAAGCAAAGTCCGGCGTGTCTTAATTCTCTCAGTGCCTATCTATGAAAATGATTATTTTGGTCTTCTTAATGGTCCTGAAGAGTTAGCCGGTTTCAATGATTTAAATTGGCTCCCATTCTAAAATTGGAAAGCATTATGATTTATATATAAAAAGGTAAAAGAGGTGTAAACACTGACGCTGATGTCTCACTTTCTAGGTCGCTATGTGGGTTGCCTTCCCAAGAGATGCGAGGCTGTCTGCTCTAAAAAAAGACCTAAGAGACGCGGCAGATGCACGGGTTACAGGAACCAAGTCTGTGAATGCTATGAATAATGATTTCTCATCAGCCATTGGGGGGAATGTGCTATAGTAGTACAATATCAAGAGTGCATTCCCCATAGGGGAGGGGACCCACCCTCTTTCCTCGAGTGCTGGTCGATATTTATCAATTTATTAAACTTGTCGAGACTTATTTTCTAAAACATTACATCGTCAAAAATAAAGTTGTGCAACGACAATCTCTACCCACGGGGTCCAAAATACAACAAACGGTAAGAGGCGACTTTGTATTATTATTGCATGTAGCCCCTCAATGTCTACAAGAAGGCGTCGCCTGTACTGAAACTATAAAATGAATAAAACGTGAAATTCCTCACGCAATATATTTCTTGCGATTATTGTTTGTTTATAGCGGGTTAAAAAAGTTGCACTACACACACCGAGCAGGACACGCGCCATACGCATTATCTCTCAAAGATGGCGCCTCCTAGAAGCGCTATAATGAAACGGTATATGGACGTCCAGCGTTAACGAGGAGGCGCCACCGCTCCTTGAATGACAGTGCCGTCTCACGCCATGTTTTTGCACTTTTGGGGCGGTGACCTGCTCACCACCACATGGTTCCACCAGTGTTATGAGGGCATCAGGCCGCACCGATGTTCATTGGTTGCATGTTACGGCCATATGTCGACATTGGGAGTCACTAGTGGATCGTTTACTAAATTCCCATACAAAAATGGTCTATGGTCGGCTATAGAAAATCCTTTGTATGGCCGGCTATAGAAAATTGGCCCAATTAGCTATAGCCGCTTCTATGGCTGTCTAAAGCTTTTCCTATGGTCTACCCTATGGTTGTCTATAGCTTTTTCAATAGAAATTTGGCTATCGAATTTCGTATGGTTTAATCTATGGGTCTCTTTAGAAAAAATGCTATAGCCGCCTATGGCTTTTCTTTTGGTTCCTTTGGCCGTCTATAGCTTCTTGTAAGGTCTTCTATAGAGATCTCTATGGCTTACTTTATGGTTCGCTTTAGACACCGTGCTATAGCTGCCTATGGCTTTTCTTTTGGTTCCTTTGGCCGTCTATAGCTTCTTGTAAGGTCTTCTATAGAGATCTCTATGGCTTACTTTATGGTTCGCTTTAGACACCGTGCTATAGCTGCCTATGGCTTTTCTTTTGGTTCCTTTGGCCGTCTATAGCTTCTTGTAAGGTCTTCTATAGAGATCTCTATGGCTTACTTTATGGTTCGCTTTAGACACCGTGCTATAGCTGCTTATGGCTTTTCTTTTGGTTCCTTTGGCCGTCTATAGCTTCTTGTAAGGTCTTCTATAGAGATCTCTATGGCTTACTTTATGGTTCGCTTTAGACACCGTGCTATAGCTGCCTATGGCTTTTCTTTTGGTTCCTTTGGCCGTCTATAGCTTCTTGTAAGGTCTTCTATAGAGATCTCTATGGCTTACTTTATGGTTCGCTTTAGACACCGTGCTATAGCTGCCTATGGCTTTTCTTTTGGTTCCTTTGGCCGTCTATAGCTTCTTGTAAGGTCTTCTATAGAGATCTCTATGGCTTACTTTATGGTTCGCTTTAGACACCGTGCTATAGCTGCCTATGGCTTTTCTTTTGGTTCCTTTGGCCGTCTATAGCTTCTTGTAAGGTCTTCTATAGAGATCTCTATGGCTTACTTTATGGTTCGCTTTAGACACCGTGCTATAGCTGCCTATGGCTTTTCTTTTGGTTCCTTTGGCCGTCTATAGCTTCTTGTAAGGTCTTCTATAGAGATCTCTATGGCTTACTTTATGGTTCGCTTTAGACACCGTGCTATAGCTGCCGATGGCTTTTCCTGTGCTTTCTTTAGCCGCCTATTGCTCTTTGTATGGTTTGCTATAGCTCATTCTATAGTTCGTCCTATGGTTCCTTCTACCCATCGTGCTACGGCCGCCTATAGCTTCTTGCATGGTCTGCTATAGAGATCTCTATGGCTAACCTTATGGATCTTTTTAGACACCGTGCTATAGCTGCTTATGGCTTTTCCTATAGTTTTTTTAGCCGCCTATGGCTCTTTGCATGGTCCGCTATAGCTCATTCTATAGCTCGTCTTATGAGTCTCTTTGCCATCGTGCCAAAGCTGCCTGTAGTTTTTCTTTTTACCGCAATCGTATGAAATGTGAAACAAATCATTTGTTGTCACTGGACATCTTTAAAAAAAAAACCTTGTGAGACGTGCCGAACTTCATAGCCCCATTTAAAACAAATAGCTAACATTTCAACAAAACAACAACAAAAAACAAATGCACTCACTCAGGTGTTTGCAAAAGCACAGGTAAACAGACACAAGGTATTGTTTTCAAATCTCCTAGAAGTTTATTACACACAGCCCATTCTGTAGACAAGCACACATTAAGCAATCTCTACTATGTGAAGAGGTACTACTGAGCTGTTATACAACTGAGAATATTGCAAAGCAAACAAGAACCAAAGGCAATTCCTGGTTAGTGTCTAGTCCCCCGGCAGCCGGCCGAATTCTCCCCCCCCCCTTCCCCCCGAAATTCTAATGCCAGTCGCCACTCATTGGCGCTGCAATCAGTTTATCAAAAGACGTTTCATCGAGATCGTTTCATCAACACGTGACGTTTATAAACAACTCAAAATATGTCTTTTTTTTTAATAATTTGCCAAGAAGTGGCGTGAACAGGTGGGCTGAGTCGGTGAGCACGCGCTTCAGGAATACAGGCGCGACGAAATGTCCCTGCAGCGTGCAATTCGCGTAACGAGTGCCGACTAAACGTGTGTCCATGAAACGTCTTTCCACGCAAAGGTGTCCATAAAACGTCTTTTCACAAAACGCTGGGAGAATAAGAATGTCAGTATTCTAACTACAATTTTCACATGATTTCAGAGAGCTAATGGCAGGCGACTGCGTTAGAATTACGGGGAAATTATTCTCCCAGCTGTCAGAAGATAGGCACTGCCAGGAGATAGACACTACAGAACGGTCAATTGTCGCCAAGTAGGTTGCAGCGCACTTACGTTCAAAATACCGGACTTGAAAGATGTAATCCGAAATATACGTCGACACGGGCACTGCAGACCAACCACTCAAACACAAAACCGAGAAGGAAGGGATCCATGAAGATTCACCACGATGTAGCACAAGCTGTCATTTGCCGAACCGAACACTGAAAGCATCACAAGAATGTCTTGGGCTTCCTTGAAGAAATCGCTTGTTGCCGACATACGGGTAGGACTTTTCGATCGGGATACCTTTTACCATAGAAGCGAAATCCACAGCAGCCCCGCGGGCCGCACGACACGCGAAACTAGGTCCGCAAGCAGCCTCATTCCGGGATTGGCAGTGGCTAATGCGTCATCCGTCAAACCACGTGATCACGCTCCTTCCGTTACATGCGCACAGAGAGCGGAGTGAAGCGATAAAAAGTCTACGGTTGATTGGTCCGCCGAGTCCGCACCTTCTACAATGCTTTTAGCTTAGGGAAAAAGAGAAAACAGAAAAATTGAAAAGCGGGGCTTCTTCAAGGCCAAAACGGGGGTGCGATCACAAAGACTAATCTTCAGGGGCATACCAACAATGAACACAGCGAGAGAATGTGTCACTTATATCCTGTTGACAGTTCGAGCCAAGGTTGATAGTGCAGTGGATGCTATGTGTGGCCTTGGGCTTAAGGCAGGTGCCGTGTCCAGCGTTATCACCAGCTTCGAGACAGTTGTCACGGGACCCTAACCCGAGACGTGATTGGCCTCAAACACGCATAGCGCCTACTCTGCTGTCACTACCGAGTGAACAGGACAGCTCCATGAAGGCCCCCCAGCTTTTGGTCTTTTTTCTAAAGCTGCACTTCCCAGAAGTGACCCAAAACGAGGGAGGTTTGAAGATATCATATTTTACGCCTTGTAGCCCACATTATAATTTAAAATGAATAATTAATGGCGAATACTTTTCTTTTGCGCAGGATGTCCACAAGCAAACAAATAAATAAATAAATAAATAAATAAATATATATATATATATATATATATATATATATTTTTTTTTTTTTTTTTTTACCAAGCACTTTTGAATTATGTGTACACTGTTAGGTTCGCATTTTTAAACTTAAATTTTGGGAATCTTTGCATCGTTGTGGCATCTATGATTGCGTGGTTTAAGAAATTTGTGTAATACGTTTTTCATCCGTGAGTTCAGTCTATATCACTGCCATCAATTACAATCTCTGAGCACCATGATGACACGTGGTGGGGATGTGTGCTCCAAGAAGCTCTAACGACTTTAATGTCTCATAATTTAAAGAAAAAGAAGAGAAATTAGCCACAGCGCTTGCTGATTTGTTGAATTCGCAGAACAGAGAGATAATAGGACGCACCTAGGGTAGCGCGTGCCTAATGATATTAATTTTTTTTCGGCTGTTATTTGTGTATATTTCGCCGTTCTCGACATGGGCGTTGACGGAGATTGCACCGCTGCTCACGCCCCTGCCGGGGTAAGCTTTTTTGTTGTCACGACACTCTATCCCGCTATAGACGCGTCGATTTAACGCTCATGAAGTCTCGAGAGAACTGTCAATTGTTTAGTCAGAGCAACGACGCAGCAATCGCGAAGTGAGAGACGACTGCGCCTCACTCTGATAAAATGTGAGCGTGGGACTCTCGAGCAGCGTTAACTTGCTGATGATGCAGGGCGCTGCTTTGTCGTTGAGAATCTTTGTCCTGCGAACGCCGGCGAAAACGTTCCAGTGCTCGGCGTACCCTAGGCAGCAGCGCCTGTCAGCGACCGCCCGGAGCCTACTGGCAGTCTGCGAGCGCCGACGATTTATCGTCGCGACTTCAATGGGAGCATTTTATGAACTCCTGCGGCGAACATGAAACACCGCGAACATGAACTTCCGCGAACATAACCCCCGCGACGGCGAACCGCCGGGGCACGCAGACGGAGGGTTCCGATGCTGTGCGAACGGTTGTTGGAGGACACTGCGTAGGGTATACGCCGGGCGCTGGAACGGCTTCGAAGCCATTCGATGGGCAAAGGATTCGCGACGACCAAGTAGTGTCTTGCATCTTCAGTAAGCTAACAGGGCTCGAGAGTCCCAAGCTTACATTTCCACAGAGCGAGCGCGGCCGGCCAGATCGAGGCGCAGTCAGCACTCGCGTCGCGATTGCTACGTCGTTGCTCTACCTACACCGATGACATGTGCACCGGCATTCGAAACCGCCCTCTCGAGACTTTATACGAGTCCAATGGACGGCTTTATAGCGCGATAAACCGTCGTGGCAAAAGTAAAGCTCACCTCTGTAGTGGCGTAAGCAGCGTTCTTGACGCCGCGTCGAGAACGACGAAATATACACAAAAAACATTAAATATATTTAACACAGCAGGCAGAAAGAAATAAAAACATGGCAGGGATATGGACAAAGTAGAAGGCGCGCTATGAAATACATGTACTTACAAAATACACTGGAAACGACAGATATTTAGAGCTAAAAAACGGAAGATTGAGATGACGTCAACGCCGAAATAAGGCAATGTGCAGGGAAAGCAGCCGGCAAAACTGCAATAGTCCTATAGGCAGCTAAGGAAGCTTTTCTGATCGCGGGCGTATAGCCGCGGCGACGTACGCCCCGTTAATTTGGCTGAAAAAAATTCTCGCCCCGATCGAGCGCATGAATGACTCTCTTCCACTTTCGTACATCTGCAGTAAAAATAAAAAAAAAAAGGGTCGCGGACCTATAGTTTAAGCAAACCATTGAGCCGACTAAAAAAATTGGATGGTCGCGAGTCTATAGCTCGGGAAACATACATCCCTCTATAGCCGGCTAAAGCACATTGTAAGGTCGGAGGCTATAGCTTTGGTGACATAGAACACTATTGAGACGGCTAAAGAAAATTCAATGGTCGCGATTCTATAGATTTAGGGACATACACCACTCTATAGTCGGCTAAAGCACGTTGAATGGTCGGAGGCCTATAGCTTAGGTGACATAAAACACTATAGAGACGGCTAAAGAAAGTTCGATGGTCGCGAGTCTATAGGTTTAGGGACATACACCACTCTATAGCCGGCTAAAGAACTTTGAAAGGTCAGAGGCCTATAGCTTCGGTGACATAAAATGCTATAGAGTCGGCTAAAGAAAATTCAGTGGTTGCGATTCTATAGATTTAGGGACATACGCCACTCTATAGCCGGCTAAAGCATATTCAATAGTCGCGAATCTATAGCATCAAGGACATACATATGTCTATAGCTTGCTAAAGAATATTGAATAGTCGCGAGTCTATAGCTGCGTAGTCATAAATTATTCTATAGCCAGGTATAGAAATCGGAATGGTCGAGATTCTAAAGCTTCGAAGACATACATTTTTCTATAGGTGGCTATAGCGTGTTTTATGGTTTCTTATGGCTGACCATAGAGGGCCATAGAAGGTGATAGCTCACCATAGGATTTTCCATAGACGTCCATAGACCATTTTTGTATGGGTTGACGCCACGTGGCACGGCTTTTATCTTGAAACTTTTGTGCCGAATTTTTGAGCCCCTCCAAAGTACAAATTCGCGAAGTAGGCAACTTCGAGGCTTCAGAAAGTTTGTGTTTGCCGTTTTCCAATAGCATCAAAGCTCAACGAGAAACATTTAAATATTTCGAAGATTTTTCTAGTGAAAATAAAGCTGAAAGTTCACTCTAAAAGTTCCAGAACTAATCTTAAAAAAGTGGAAACTGGCTTCATCTGATTTGCGGAAGGTTATTACACTTGTCATTGCTACACTCATTATTTTAACTGTACAGTTTGTCACAGGAGTAACACTTGCTGCCTTGAGCATCATCATCATCCTTATCTTTCTAATTGCCAGCAGTGTATATTACTTGTGTTACGCGTGATAAGTATAGTCAGTTTTGAAGAATGAGATTAACCCTGAATGTAATTTTTCGCTGCCACAAGTGAAAAACTTATGTCATTCTAACTGAAAGTAACATTTCCCACCCAATGAGTTCAGAAAAGGCTCGAAGTCCACTCAAGCACTTGTTATGAGTTGTGAATGTGAAGGCATGCACGTCATTCTTTCGTTCCCTTATTTCGTCTGCAGCGTATTTGCGTCGACGGCAGAGCGCGCCCTCTCCGCGCCGCTCTAAGTTTCGACAGTTTCGTGTTACCGGCGCGCTGAGGGACACGCAGCGCCATGGGGTGGCGGTCGTTGAAACTGACGCGCGGCGGCCAATGGGAACCTCGTCGACGCGCGCCAGCCAATGGGGCCAAAGCCGAAATCTATCAGCTTTTCTCCGCTCCTTTCGGATCGGGGAAACTAGATGCCGATTGGCTATGCTTTTCGCGTAGTTTTAGTTACTGGGAGCAAGCTTCATTGGAGAAAGGGTTTAAGGCGCCGTTTGGCGCGCCATCAAAGCAGATGACGTCGGCTCGCTCCATGTGACAGTTATTGCTTTCGCATTAAAACCAATTTGCTGTTCGTCTAGGGCCTAAAAGTTGTAATCTCGTCGATAGTGTCGCAGCAAAGGTCAGCAAAGCGTGATTGTTATAACAAAAAAATATTAAAAAAATGGGGAAACGAATTTTTGGTGTTGATATATGTAGCTGATACAATTACTATATTTGTATTTCTGTCATTCAGTAATACTAAATTCTAAAATTTTAAAATACTGTTATAGTGTACCATGAAGTAAAACAGAACGTTTCTTTTTCCTATCAGGTTTTCATCCTAATATGGTATTTGGAGCCTTCCGTTCCGTTGCCACTTTGCTTCGAATTTTTCACCAACTGGAGTCAAATTCAGTAATAAAATCGAATAGTATCATTCGGAGTAAGAATAAAATATTATTGTCTTGACTAGTTATGAACCACTGGACCTATATAGGCTATCTTGTGCTTGCATTATGCTTGCGTTATGATTTATTAGGCTGTGTTAATTGGTTTTTGTTATTTATTTATTTATTACAAATACCCTCAAGGTAAATAAATCGAAGATAGGAGTGAGCTGTAAAGTTATTAACTCTAAAGTGAGCGTATAGCATGCTTAAACAAAACAAAATCGGCGATGTTTCCAACCGGGGCGGGAAGGTGGATTAAAACTTCGGATTCGGCTAGTTGGTTCATTGTGATCTAAGTACATAAAAACGCAAAAACAAAACTCGGACGAAAAAGAGACACACACAACACAGACTGGCGCTATTTTTCAACGAATTGAATGAAAGAAAACCACCCAGCACACATGCGTGAAAACTCTTTCCTATCTTGCCAACCCCCTGTGATAAAAGCAACTCATAAACACAAAGAAAATATGACAACGATTAAAATATTCATATCAGTTCAACGTGTATTCACAAAACCATCTAAAAAAGAAACTTTCTTGTTATTCAGTACAATCGAAGGCATAGCACAGGCATGTGCGTTGGGTTGTTTCCCTTGATTAAATAAGTTGAATGTTAGTGCCAGTCCGGAAAGACGGCTCCAGTCTATCGATGCTTGAGGCATTAAAGGATCTTGAAATAATAAAGTCCTACAACTGAGAATACCAACCTTATGGCTATGATTAATGCGAGCAGATATGTAGAATGATGGGATAATTAGGTTTATGACAAAGGGTAACATTTCGATGAAATGTTTTATACAGAAAATAACACAAACGAGAAATTTTTCGGCGATGAATTAGCAATGGCAGACCTAAAATGTTTTTCATGGTAGAAACGCTGTGAATTCGATGATAGTTTTTCAATATAAATCAAGCTGAGTGGTTTTGAATGGATTCAATAGAGCAATTAGTGACGATTGAGAGGGGTCACAGACAGCAACAGAATATTCTAATTTTGGACGGACGGAGCGAGAAATAAATGTATTGTTAAGTATCCTAGCATACGGTTAGCGCTGTTAATTACGTATTCAATATAGATCTTCTAAAAAAAAGATTAAACGTTAAATGAACACCAAGATATTCGTAAAGACACTGAAGCCAGATGATGGCTTTCAATATGATAGTATGACACACCGATTGAGCGCGTGGCACTCTCATCGATTTACATTTGTCAGAGATTAGTTCCATTAGTCACTGGTATACGATTAAAGGCCACAGTGATATACGATTAAAGGAGCACTGAAGTCGATTTTGAAGACAATTATTTTTGGTGTTATATTTTAAATATGCGTTAGTCAATACGCATACCCAGTTCTAGATTATAAGCCATCTTATTAATCTCAGAGCAATAAAATAATGCGAACTATATTCCCTTCCGGGCAACATTTTTTTCTGGACCAATAGGAATACGAGGTTACTTTTACATTACCAACGTTATTGTTATACCTATCCTTGGACAGATTGTGCATTGTGTTTTGGCGCACAAAAAAACAACAAAACAACAGCATGAAATGTTCGTGGTTCAGATTGCGTAATCCTCAGCGAACTATATTTTCCCTCGAATTCTTTCGCGGGAGTAATGTGGCCGCGCGACTGGGTAGTGCTGAGCGCGCACGCGCGCCGTCTTATCTTGCTTATCTGGAATTCTATCACAAGGTCCCTGCTTTTGTCGTTCCCGAATTTACCGAGTGGATTTGCAATCCCGTTGCATCCACGTGTTGCAGCATTGGTATATATCTAGCGGTGCGCGATCGCGTTTCGTGGCAAGCTAAGCCAGCGACTGTCACGAGATGCCTACCGTTTGTTTCGTGAAAACGTGTCCCAACCGAAAGGCGAAGAAGATAACAAAAGGTGTACGTATTTTTTTTAATTTTTTTTGTGCCGCGTAACGAACCACGGAGGAGCGCGTCGTTAGGTTGCGCTGGAAGAGACAATGAACGGCTGGGCAGCAGGATCCCTAGACATTGACATCTGTGCGGCTGTACCCTTCTGTGCGCAAGACACGTCACCAAGTGCATCCTGCCCGTCAATAGTACAGAAGCTGAATTGGAACTTAAATTTATTGCGTACAAAAGAAATGAAAAAAGGCCACAATATGAAATAGAAAACATATTAAAAGTACAGATCTTCTAACCCTATTTTTTTCTAACCATATTTGGACATTTTCCCAAAACTAAAATTGTTTTTACATTAAATAATTTCGATACATTTTTAAATTATATAACAATAGTTTGATGCAGATCGACAAAGAATATAAATAAAATGGCATTTCAAATCAAAACATGTGCCGGTGTCATCAATTTAATTCACCGAAGCATTAGCAGCTCAAATGTTGTTGACAGTTTCGTAAATGTCAGCTATGTTGGTAATGCAATTAGTGCAAAGGTACGAGCGAGCTGGACAAGAATGACAAAAATAGCCTTTGGAGAAGGGGAACAAGGGGACAGAGGACAAGCACAGCTAGGTGACTTGTGTGCGACCGCTTCTTCATTGAGTAACTTTAGAAAGCGAATTGGTTAGGGTTTTATTCATGCGATGATAGTTTTATCTTTGCTCTGGATAGTAAAACGTTGTGTTTAACATTAAAAAATCGAGATCCAGCATATGTGTGTCTAATAGTAGAAGCTTTATTTGAAAAGTTCGGCCAATAAAGTCTGGTAGCCACTTTTAAGTGGAAACTCGCAAACTGCAAAAGCTCGCAGGACTTCCTCTGGATGACAGGCTTGTCCTCATTGCACACTTGTGCTGTGGGGAAATGTTGAAGTGAGGGAGGCTCACATATGCAAACTTGCTTAAACATGTAATGTTGGAACTTGCAAAAAACTAATGGAGTGGCTGCTCATAGGCAGAGCCGTATATGTAGAGAGTTTGGTCAATGGGAGGTGCGGGCAGAGCCAGGGCGTGCACCAGACTCGGAAAGAGGGCTTGGCATGCTCTCTTGACCAATCAGAAGCCGAAAAGAATCCCCTAGCGGTGGTAGCGAGAAACAGTTCTGATCAAAGGTCTATGTTCGTAAATGGTTTTAATAAGCGCGTAAGAGTGAAGTGTAGTAACTCTTTGTGGTTGAAAATAAGGTGCACGTGTGGTTTTGATCATGATCATGCAGAAAGATGTAAGTAACGAATGCGCCGCTCAACTCTGTTTTGCTCGGACAGAGTGTGACCACTCAGACGGCAGATCCCCGCACTCGGCGCTTGGCGTACAGATTATGTTGATCTCTCCGCTAGTCGCACTCCTCCACCATCATTCTGAATGAGCGTAATTTAAACATCACGTGTACCATATTTTCAGTCATCGAAAGTTACTCTAATGCAGTTATCAGGTTTGTTTCTCGCGACCACCGCCAGGGTATTATTTCCGGCTTCTGGTTGGTCACATTCGAATTTCTGAAGACGCCCGAGAACACGCCCAGCCCGCTTTCAGCCAATGGCGCCTCCTCATTTGTCTCCTATACTTCCCAACGAATGGCCAAACTCTCTACATATACGGCTCTGCTCATAGGCATAGACTACGGGAGGGCATCGGGACTCGTGCTCCCCCTGGTGAGATCCAGAAAGGGGGGGGGGGGGGGCAGAGCCCCCTTCCCCCCCCCCCTCCCCCCCCCCCCGGGCCATGATCCTTACCGAGCATACCGAGACGCTGTTCACGTGCCCTATAACGAGCTTCTAGTAGTGACATGTAAACAAAATAACGCCCACGTTGCCTTTATTGACAAAATACATGGGAAATAGAATCCCGGCGTGCTTTCGTTAGTTTGAATCTACAGTTCTGGCGAGAAGGTAACGCGGCATCGATCACGTTTACGTCCGCTTGGTCTGCTTCCTTAGCAGCCTGCCATCTTGCGATGCCCCACCAGAAAAAAAAAAAAAAAAGATAAACAAAGCAACCGGAAGTTCATATAGAGGGCGCCTACTCCATCCGGAGCTGTTCAAGAAGTCCGTTTAGTAGCGACTACGACGGAGTCGCTACTAAAGATTTCAGATTTGTGCTCGCCGGCGCGTGCACCGTGGTACCGGCGATGAACTCACGGCTACGCTCGCACGTGATTGACATTGACACACAGCGACGGACACATGGCGATATACATATGCTGTAATATGCATCCCCTAAAATAAACTACTGATAATTGCCGGTGTAAAAAAAATTGCGCAGAAAAGCACCCCCCCCCCCCCCCCCCCCCTCCCCGCACCCCGGAGAACTTCTCAGTCTGCCCCCTCCGGGAAAATGGAAAGTCTACGCCACTAAGCTGCTGGACATTTTTTTGTTTTTTTGTTTTTGTTTATTAACAAAGTCTTGCTATTGATCCGACCTGGCCGCTAAACTTAGTTGCAACTCGAGGAGAGTGGAGATGAGACAACCTCTGCTTGGCTCAATTGATAGTTCCTTCCTCTCCAGTATTTGCTCTGCATGTACAGAGGAGTGCTCGTGGGGAGGAGGTTCTGCTAGTCTTGTGAAAGGGTGCGCGCATTTGGATTGCTTTCCTCCAGCATGACACTTTATTTACGAAACAAGACAAGTTTAACAATTAATGCATTGCAGTCACAAATGTGATGCATTTGATGAGTGCCTCTTACAATGAAACTGCAGAGAGCTAAGTGCTGGTTTCCACCATGTGCAGGGCATTGCCAACAATTGACTCCACAAAACGTGATTTTTTCAGTATTGCCATTTCATCATGCGAACAGTACTTTTATTACAATCTTATTTTAGTTCTAAAATAAAACAAACTAAGCTGCTGACCCACTTTCTGACAATACAAAGCCAACATTGCCTTTCGGATGCTAAATTTTAGCATCCTTCATGTGCGCATGAAATTTTTGTTGCTTCTATCCTTACTCCTTAGCAGAACCAGAGATGCCTGTATGTCACAGTGATGTCCACTTTCTTCCACAAAGGATATGGTGTCACACACTCTCCCTTTTTCTGCACAAATAAAATCTGATTTCATATGTGTCTTCATGTATTCTTGTGCCAGCAGTGAAGAGTAGAAAGGTTCAGTTTATCTGGCTAGGTGAAGTGTCCTTCATGGTTTTCTTCACAGGAAACTGGCTTGTTTAGGGTTCATTAGTGCAGCACTGATTATCATTCAAGCCGATCCATCCTTGCTTTACAAGCTTTACTTCTCACTTGAATTTATTGGAATTTGCATGCACATAATGTTGGGTCAAATTATGAATTCATGGATTGTTTTAAGAGTCAACTGAGGTCTCTTTCAGTATTAGTGGGAATGGTATAGATGATGCGATCATTTAAACTTTCTGTGAATGTGAAACATGTGACTGTTGAATATGTGGCAATTAAAATTCAAGAACTGTTCTAGTATATGAAAACTTTTAGGTTAAAATTGTGAGTAACAAGAAATATTGTTCTTTTAGATGCATACATTATATGCTAACTGAATATTTTTTACATGTGCCTACAATAATAGTGTAGGAGTTAGGCCTAAAATATGAAATGCCTCTGATAATTGTTTTGAGAATGTCAGAAACCAAGTGTTCGTAAATCGTATGCCAATGTCAATTTTATGCTGACCGGAACTAAGCTTTAAGAAAAAGTGGAGCGCTATGTGCCTTTCAAACGGACAATGTCAGCAAACCTCTTGCGAAAGTGTCCGAATTTTCGTATATATATTAGTGTGAAAAAAAAAACACATTTGTTTGATCATTGCAACATGTTAGACTTTTAGTGGTTCATTCTACCGCGGTATATGCAACGCCCACTCGCGGAAGCGCAGCTCGCGTACGACTGGGGGCGCATCGTCGCATGGCACTTTTTTATTGCGTGTTTTTTTCAGGGGGTAGAATTAAAAAAAAAAATCACGACAAGAATAACGTGTTGCGCGCCTTAGATCATTCTAATTGATACATCGGCCCTAAAAATTAGCGACTTAGTATAAAAACGTACTGGCATCATTGGTTAATGCACGTAGAAGCGCTCCGCTTTTATTATTATTATTTTTTTTTAAGGAAGTGGTTTGCGCTGCTGGGACACCCTGTCTGTCATGGAGTTCCAGTTCCCACATCACCCATTTCGTTTTTGGAGTCACTTGACAGACACCAGGAGCTAGGAATCTTGACGTAGTGACTCCAGATCACAAATAACTGACGTGAGAGGAAAAAGCAGAATGCATGCGGCTAACAAAAGACATAAAGGCACGAAGTGTTTCGTTTTTTATATACCATATACATCTCAAATCAATAGGACAGCGTTTCATCTCCGACCCGAACCGCTCGCGCTTGCTCCTTCACTTTCAAGGGCAAGGTTTTTGTTGCGCCCAGGCAGGAGGCAGGGAAGGAGTTTGGGTCAAGTGGAACAGCACGAATTGGTTTCTCGACGTACTGCACAGCGATTTGCTACAGAGATACCGGAGACGACGGGTATTGCGCATGAAAATCGACAAAGCTAAACTTAGCTAATGCAGGTGTGTAATTTAGTGCATTCGAAGCGTCCTGTAAGTCAGGCACGGCGAGCCAAAGCCCAAAGGTTTACAGGCACATATACATGCTCTAGGTTGAGCGGCCACACGCCGAATGTGGGCACGCGGAAGGCGATCTCTTGCATGCTCAGCAGCCAGCGCTCACGTGCACCGTTGCACTGTCTCGCGGCCGGTACGCAATCGCAGACAAGTACAAGGTGAAAAAAAGGACAACAAAGTATTATAGATTTTTTTTTTTTTCAGTGGCTCAGCTATCATTTTTCTTAGTTTTTATACTCCGTTTCATCTGTTGTACTCCACGTTGAGAAAAGCGAACCCAGCGTACCACAGAGTATGCTCCTTTCATTGGCCGGCGAGCAGGAATTCGATCTCTGCGACGAATCAGTAGCTGTGTGCGCTGCGCTACGTCGCGTTGGCAAGGCAGTGACAAACGGGCCTATGAGCCCACAAAAACGATTGTCTCTGTTTCCTCTTCTTCACGGCCAACGCACACACACGCTGAACGTCGGATCCTAACAGAGCCTCCTTCAGTGTACCACGGGGGGGATCGGTGGCCGAGTGGTCTAGCGCACACCAGCTCGGAGCACGTGGAGCGAAAGCTCGCGCTGCAGAACCCAGGGATCCTGGGTTCGAGCCCCACCCCTGCCCGTTTCGATCTGGATGAGCATCGTACCGGCGTGCGGTCGTGTATCACTACTGCGTGATGCACGTTAAAAACCCCAGGCTAGCGGCTGTACCGCACTGGCTAAATTTCTCATCTACAGCTGGGAGACTCGTCGCCCCTGTGAGGCAGACCAAGTTCTAGGCTGTATAAACACACACACAACCCAATTTTGTTTTCAGTGTACCACGCTGTCAAAGCTGCTGGAGCGAGCATGGGGTTTGATCTCGCAGGTCATTTGCATGCGGTCTCGCGCACATGAAGCCATCGACGAAGCCACGCGCTTGCCCCAGTAATTTTGACAGCGTTGCGTATACGTATAAAGCGGAGTATGAACACAAAAAGCAACTCCCCCCAAAATATTTTGGTTAGTTCGTTTTGGCAATACAGCCAAAGGTAGAATGCGTGCGGTATAGCACACCTTGAGCGCCAATAGACCTATGGATAAATTACCCAAGCATCAAGGAGAATGCAGGGAATGGTGTTACAAGCAACGCACATGCTGGAGTCCTCAGTAGCAACGTTTCTAAAGCACAAGCTGAAAACAAAGGGCCTCTTGCATCGCGTTCATCAAAGCTTTATTTTGGGTATTTACTTTGAATCTTTTATACGGGATAGCGAAGGCGTGCGAGTGCGGCACGTGGAACAACATTCCCTGCATTCTCTTTGATGCTCGGGTAATTTAGCAGTAAGTCGCCTCAAGCTGTGGAAGCGCGCTTTTTGAAGAGCCGCGTGCATAGATGTGAATACAAGTGACCTCATGGTTCACATTAACCTTTATAAACTAAACTTGCACAATAACGATTTGCTTTAGTTACGAGGAGCCAATGCTGCAAGCACGAAAGCACGAGATCTCGGCTTTGAAACGTTAGTCCACAGAACGAGCGCTGGTGCAAGAAAGGCACGTCTCAAATACAGCAGCGCGGACTAGCACGTGCTCGAAGCTTTGGATGGAGACTCACTCGTAAGCTCCCAAGTCAAAACGTCAGAACTAAAACCCCTCGATGTGTTGGCCTTTGTCTTTTAAGTAGCGTCAAATGCACCAGAGCACAGGGCCTGCGTCTCGAGCGGCCTTTAGAACCAAATGGCGGCAAAGCCAGCGCATGCAGCACTGAAATGAGTGGCACCTTGGAAGCGAATGGCGGTGGAGTACCTGCTCGTGCAACGCGCCTTGCGCTTTTCCACAACAAGGGTTGGCAATACTATCAAGCGTGACTTTTATCAAAATGACTTTAATAAAAACAGCCAGAACGGCAATCAAATGTACTAGCGATAGCCAACTTCCTCCAACAAGGCTAACATAATCTATATCAAAAGCGTGGTACTTGCGGCTGCTGTCGCCTGTCGCTGTCGGGAAGCCGCTCACAGCCACTATTATTTTCAAATAGCAAAAAAATATATGAATATATTTCGTGTTGATTATAAACCAGTTTTTAAAGCTACAATATATTCAAAAAATTACAAACTGGATGTGGTTAAAAAGTGCATTTAATAAGAAAGGCACACTGCTTCCACCAGGCGCTGTCGGGTGGCAGTGCAGTCGTTCCGAGTTTCTAAGAGCAATGCCTTTTCTGTGTATGTCGCGCATAAACAGTTCAAAAATATACCAGATATTTGATACAACACAAAAACAAAAGTTTAGTAATAAAAACAAAATAAAAAAAATAATGCGGCTAAATCACGACCGGATATGACGTCACGGGTTGCAGCAACGTTTTGGTCCCGGTAGTCGTTGCTACCACCCGGTGGCAGCAACGTCGGCCTATACCTAAAGCCCCTGTATTTGGGAAAGGTGGCGCATTCTCTTCCCTCCTCCTCAGAAAAAACCTCCTCACCCCACCTATAACTTCCGGTTTGCAACGGAGGCGCCCCCTGGATGTTCCCAAGCGTCTCGATGTCTCGGTCACCTGGAGCGGAGCGATGCCGGTCGAGTGGACTTTTCTCGTCATAGAAATGTGGGAATTACCCCATTTAGAGCCTGCACTTGCATCCGACCGTCCTGGAGCCGCTCATGATCTATTCGTCCAACCGTGGATCCCTAAACTGCTTTGGATAATCGTCCCAGTCGTCCCTATCCGAATTGCATTATCGGTCAGTGTCACGTGGTTGTCTGTCCACCCTTCGGCTTCACAGGAATTACAAGTCCTTTTTAATCTTCATATCAAACCGCCGAATTGCAATTGTATCTCCACGATTTAAGATGATTCACTACTTTTTAGTATTTGTCCTTGGCGAGCTTTCGGGAGGGTTTGGTCTGCGGGCGCTAAAAACATTAGCCGGCCTAAGAAGCAAGACACTTTTTTTTTTTTCTAATCGTTAACTGATTTCCGTGGTTGACGCTAAGCTACCATTTTGAGCTGACTGCAGTACTATTAATCGCTACGTATCTTTCTGCGTGCGTATTGTATGCATGCTGTAAATATTGCGGCACCATAGGCCTTCCGGTATGGGCTACTCGGTGCCCGCTATTTTTCCGAGCTTAAAAATATTATTTTCATTTCAAGTGACTCAGCAGTTTTTTTCATTAAAACTCCATTTTCATTTAGTTTTCGTGCTCCGTAATTTTATAAGTGTTTGCATAGTTTCTGTTATTTCGTTCATGCAGACACACAAACATTCTTCGATAAAACCACTATTCACGCTGTTTTTTGACTCCCAGGCCAGCGTCCTAGGGCTAAAACCTGGTCCAGACTAGGGAGCCAGTGCTTGAATTAAAAAACAAATTAAGTGTTTGGAAATTTTACTTTTATACCTTTTGAGACCTGAAAGTTTTCTATTCAACATGTCAATATTAATACATACTAATTTTTGTAAATGTATTTAAGGCCTTTAGAATCTACATCAAATCTAAGAAGGGACAATCTAAGAAGGCATCAAATCTAAGAATAAGTTATTTCAATAAAACGAAATGAGGAAAATACAAACAAATATAATCAGACCTTATCCACAGAACAATGCAAAACAAGCGAATGCGAAATTAAAATTTCCATGAACATACACAAACACAGATAACATCAAAGAGAACAAGATCAAAGACCCTATTTTATTTATTTCACAAAACAGCCAGCAAAGTAAAAGGCCACGGTAGGAGAACGCATTACAAGTATAACAGATGCCGAGCGTGTAACAGAGTTAATCACAGAATGCAAAAAGGGCGATAAATTACATTAATACACAACATACACTAAAAATGTGGTCTTAAAACTTCATAAATGTAGAGGTAGCTTTACTGACATGTGCAATCGCTTTTACTTTTTATAACATATTTCTAAAGCCCTTACACCTTCTAATGCTGCGGCTAACACGGTACACCTGAAGATTGAATAAATTGTACTCAAGAGAGGGATCCACGCAGTGTGGTATACGCTGAAAGTTTGACTCGCCCTGTATTATAATGAATTGATCAGCCTGTGTAATATGTCTGACACAAACATGAAGTCCTGAAAATACCACCGAGGTGAATGTTCTGCAGGCAGCAGCTGCCTCAACTTCCCAGTACCTCATTAAAGCCATGGGAGCCACAACAAAGATGAATCTGAAAAGCTTTCTCGAGTGTGCCTTCACACAATGCAGTCCCCTTCATAGTGAACTTTTCGAGACACTTAAGTTCATTTGCAGCAAGAAAGCGCTTAAGTCCAAATTTTAGATTGTTCTCTCAACATTGCGACTGATACTCCTATCTCTGCGTCAATATCAGTTTTTGCTGCATTGAATTTAGTTGTCTTTGTAGGTCTTTGTTATCCATCAGTACATCAGAAAAACTGGCATCCTGTTTGAAGCCAAATGTGGACAGTGTGCCTGAAAAGGCAAAAAAAAAACTATTATTTAATATAGTTAAGTGGCTATATATGACATAATAAGCTGGGATGTAAGTAACAGGGCGTAACTCTCTGCAGTCCTCTAGAAAATAGCAGTCAAAAATGAAAACTCATCAGCAGCTGCTGTTTCTGCGGCAACTAGTCCAGGACAAGTTCGAAAAACGAGGGTCAGTATGAGCGCTGCTCGGACCTTGCTCGGGGCGTCACGGGAGAACGCACACTTCTAGAATTAACAAATTAACAGAGACGACAATAGTGGTAGGTGTGCCTTGGTCGACAAGGAAATAGTATCATAGTGTCAAACTCGCCAGCAGCTGGGGTTGCCGATGCAGACCGCCCTGGGGAAGCTGGGGAGTTAGCTTCTGTAGAGCGCCACTTGGAGTTTGCTGCGGGGCCTCAGGACGACGCACTCTTAGAAACGAAAGTTGGCACTAGCGGAAGGTGTGCCTCAGTCAAACTGGAAAGAGTATCGGACTGCCAAACTCACCAACAGCTGCGGTCGCTAAGGCAGACTGCCCCGAGGAAAGAGCTCAGCTTGGGATCTGCCAGTGGAGCCTCGGGAGAACACGCACTTCTAAAATGGACAGAGATGGCACTAGTGGTTGGTGTGCCTCGACCAACCACGAAACAGTAGCAGACTGCCAAACTAACGAGCAGCTGCGGTTGCCGCAGCAGTCTTTCCTGGGTATGTTTCAGTACTGTGGGCATTGCCATGTGGTGTACTGTTCAGACTTTGTTGGGGGTTTCTTAGGGACTTTGGGAAGCCAATTAATAAAAAAATATGGAGCTGTATTGTGTAAAGGGGGCATCGAAAATCCTCAGTTTGGGTATTGGATTTTTGTAACGCGTCTTACTGAAGAAAAAAAAAAACATTTATACCAGATGTTGCGCTTACACCATTTACTTTTCCAGTTCCCTTGCATTGGTGGCTTGCACTCTTGGTTGAAGGTGACCAAAAAGAAATGTTTGGGAGAGCATCCCTTTTCTATTTTTTGCTCCTCTTTGTTTTGCATGAGTAGTGTTTCGAATTGATAGATAATGGAGTGGTCCTGTAATAGATGGAAGAGATCGCATTGTTGTCGCGAGCATATCACCTCAAACGCCCATTTTTACAGATCCTGGGTTGACCTGCCAAAAACCTGCACGGGAAGACTGCGCTGCCAAAGCAGCTTGCGCGAGCGTAAGGTTGATATCAAATTTTTATTTTCTTCTGTTTCTGTTTCAATAGTACGGCGACGTGCGAACGCCCCTTGATCGAGCTACGCTCACACGCTCGAGCATTGACACAGTCATTAGAGAAAGCATACTCGCGTGCTTGTCCCACTGGCGTCACTAGCACTTTGTTGGAACGGGGTATAGATACGTCCCAATGCTCGCGTCCGCAGCCCCGAGAGCGTTGCAAGCAGTGAACTTTGTGCGGAACAAAGCATGGCACGAGCAAAAGCAGGTCGCTTTGAACGACGCTCATTTCCACCACACGGGCGTCCGTGTATGCCAAGTCGGCCTTTTGTGCTGGCTATTACTTCGCTCGCGCTTACGGTGAAATGAAGTGAATAACTCGCTCTAAAAAGTTTTTTTTTTTTTTTTTGTTCTGGTTAGTTTAATAGAGATAACTTACTTCCCATAACTTTACGGCTCCCCTCGGGTTGAAATATTTTCGACGATTCGGTGAAGCAAGGTCTTCCTTTGAGGTTCATTTTCCGTTCCAGAGGGACACTGAAAAGCTCTTCGGCCGACTTTTCCACAGGCGCAGCAGCCCGTCAGTTGTAGCGTAGCCACATTTTGGGAAAGTAATGGTCACCGGAGGTTCAAAACCGAGAGCAGGACGTCACGTGACCTGACTTGCCAAAAGTGTTCACGGCGGCTTGTTCAAAGAATGGCGCCACTTTTCCCAGGATAAAGGGGCTTTATATAGAACTCCTCGCAACGGCATGACCTAGCTAACGTAAGAACCTGCAGCGTGCGACATCTCCCGCATCAAGCGAAGAACCAAAAATCATGCAAAGTTTCTTTTAATCATAAACAAACGATAATGGGTGCATGTTATTGACCCCCACTAGAAGTTGATTTGTTAATTTTTTTACATAATGGCCAAGAGCAAATTACCATCCAGTATTCAGGAGGGCGAATCATATTAATGGGTGATTTCAATTACCAAAACATTATCTGGTCTAATGTTTGTCCTGATTCAACCTCCTTCCCATCTGAAGCCGCGTTTATTGAATTCTGTTTTTAATTTCAACTGTTCACAACATTTCTCAGAGCCCACTAGAGTTACAAACCTTTCATCAAATATACCTAATCTCGAATTAACAACGCATCCGAGAGTCATATGATCACTAAGTTAACTATCATGTCGTGGCAATTCAGTTCTTCACTTTTCCTGAAATATCCCATTCATAACACCCAAAATAAACATAAAATGTGTCCGTGACAAAAGCAGAGCTGACTTTACGTCAATTAACTAGTACATATCTGAGTTTCTTAATGACCACTTACCTGAATGTCCAGAGCGCTCCGTTAAATCTAATTGGTTGCGTTAAAAATGTTTTTATTATTAATTGAAATTACATATTATAAAGGAAGAAGCAATGCAACACAAACTTGCCTTGGTTTAACGTAAAACCCGTTCGTTTGCGACAGCAAAAAAAAAAAAAAAACTCTTTCGCGCGGCACAAAGATCCTCCACTGATGCACGATCGGCAGCGTACCAAAGTGCTGATCAAGAATATACAGCAGCTCTTACGGCAACGGCAACTAAGTCACATTTTTATAATCATACACTGTATATCATGTTAGCAACTAATCCTATACAATTTCGAAATGTCGTTAGTCCAAACTGTCACTCTAACATTGTTCGTCAGTCTTCTGATGGCATAGATATACCAGTAACTTAAACTGCAAGCCTATTAAATGATGTTTTTAGTATGCCTTTTAGAACCTCTTTCTTAACCAAGTATCGGTATTGTCGTTGCTTGCTTTTTTGCCTATGGACCCAGGGGTAGTTGAAGCGATCGGTTTGGCTGGAATTATTAATAATATAAAGTTTAATCCTGCGCCGGAATTAATTGGGTTAACAGCGAGTTCTTAAAAAAAATTAGTATGTATTGTTCAATAAATCTCTCAGAACTCTATATGTAGTCTCTTATACATGGCGAAGTCCCAAGCGATTGGGTGGTAGGGAAGCTGGTTCTTTTACACAAATCTGGCGAAACACAAAACCCATCCAATTATCGACCAACCCCATGAACAAATGTGCCATCTAAAATATTTGAACACGTCATATTTTTCGGAGTTCGAAAATTTCTTCGGAACTAATGATTTCTTCGCAAGTTCACAACAGGGCTTTAAAAACTTTTTTGTGAGACGCAGCTACTATCCTTCACAAATGATTTCCATTATTTTATTGATAATCAGTATGAAATCAATTCTGTATTTTTACATCTTTCAAAAGAACTGACAAAGTTTCCCATAAACTCCATTTTTATAAATTGCAATAACTTATCATTGATTCCTGTATATTAAATTGGATATATGCCTTTTTAAATAACTGCCTACAATTCGTTACTGCTACTAATTGAATTATTGTACCTCTCGAGTCACCTAGCTCGAGTTTCCCAAAGGGTTCAGTGCTCGGCCAGCTCCTCTTTAATATTTACATTAATGACTTGGTGCAGAACTTCTCCTCTTCTATTTGCCTCTTTGCTGACAATTTCGTAATATGCAAAAAAAACTATCAACATGTCTTACACTATTCTCCTACAATCTAACCTTAATCGTATATCACTGTGGTGTAACCACTGGCTAATGGAACTAAACACTGACAAGTTTAAATCAATGAGAGTGTCACGCGCTGAATCGGTGTGTCATACTATCATCTTGACAGCAATCCTCTCGCTTCATTGTCTGTTTACATACTTCTTGGTTCTCATATAACGTGTAACCTTTCTTGGAAGATTCATATTGAATACGTAATTCACAGTGCTAATCGTATGCTAGGATGCATAATAATAAATTTATATCTCGCTCCGTCCTTCAAAATTAGAATATTTGGCTGCTGTGTGGGACCCCTCTCAATCGTCACTAATTGCTCTATTGAATCCATTCAACAACAGCTAAGCTTCTTTCATATTGAAAAACTATCATCGCACTGCCAGCGTTTCTACCATAAAAAAAAAAAAAATCAGGTCTGCCGTTACTAATTCACCACCGAAAAATCTCTCGTTTTAGTTTTTTTTTATAAAATATTTCATCAAAATGTTATAATTTGTTATAAACTAACTAATCCGCCATTATACATATCTGCTCGCATTGATCACAACCATAAGGTTGGTATTCAAAATTGTAGGACTTCCTTATTCAAGATTCTTCAATGCCTTAAACGTCGATAGACTGGAACCACTTCACTCTAAAAAATGTTTGTGCGTCTACTTTCACGTACAACACTCGGAGAGCCAATCACCGCAACTTACGGAGGCAGCTCAGCGAATGACGATGCGGAAAAATATGTTTAGACCAAAAAACGTAGTCTGAGTTGTGATATTAAGCAATGCAAAACGTCACGCTTGGATTGCTTAATGTCACAACTCAGATTACGTTTTTTGGTCTAAACATATGTTTCGGCATCGTCATTCGCTAAGCTGCCTCCGTAAGTTGCGGTGATGACTCTCCGAGTGGTGTGCGTGAAAGTAGACGCACATACTTTTTTTAAAGTGCTTCTCGAATTGGCACCAACTTTCACCTGATTTAATCAAGGAAAACCACCCAGCACAAATGCGTGTTCGACGCCTTCAAATTTACTAAGTGACAAGAAAGTTTCTTCTCTATACACCGACACGCGGGCTTGACGTCACGGCGCTGCGGCGGCGCTGCGATCGCGCCGGAGCCGAGGGGTGTGGGCAAAAGGGCGCACGTTTCACATGGGCGTCATAGCATTTCAGCATGCCGCGAAGCTGTGTTGCCGTTCATCTCACCCAAATGTACAAGAAAAGTAGCGGACTGAGCTTCTACAAGTTCCCGGCAGGCTCTGAAAGGCATAGAAGGTGGATAATATCCGTGGATCGAAAATTATGGTCGCCTCGCGCGTTTGTGCGGCAAGCGTTTTCTTGGAGGCAAGCGCGGCTTCCATTTCAATCTCCGTCCCGAGGCTTGCTTATGTACAGGGAAACCGTTGTCTGATCAAAACCACCCGGATTTCGTTCCCATGGTGTTCGCGCACAAAGCACCGGCCAAGCGCTCGTCGGAGGCTCGCTACGCCCGTGCTATCCAGCAGAAGGGGGTCGGCGACAGAACGGCAGTGTTGTAGGCGTTACCAAAAAAAAGTAACGAAATACGTTACTCGTTACTTGCAAATCAAAGGTACGCGTTACCGAGCTACGTTGCCTAAAAATAAAAGGAACGCGTTACCGCTACCGATAAAAAGTAACGCACGTTACTTCTGCGTTACTTTTTAAATTATGATTTGCACGTTTTACGGTTTTGACGATACAGGTAAGCATAAGCTCACATATCAAAAAACATTATGTTCATGCAGAAACGGAACATAATTACTTTATCTCTTTTTACGGTTTCACCTAAATACTGACGAGAAAAAACGCAAAGAAAGACATGGCTTGACGCCTAAAAACACGGAAAAACTTGAAGTGTAATTGTAGTAACGAGTAACGTAACTACGTTACTTGAAGTAGCAACGTAAGGTTACCCGTTACTGTGTCGAAAAAGTAACGAGTAGGTTACTATGTTACTGTAAAAAAGTAACGCGTTCTTGGTAAAGTCGTTACTTGTAACGTGTTACCGCCAAGACTGCAGAACGGACAAATCGTTACTACTTATCATGCCTTGTGGTCATGAGAGTAGAAAAAATAGCATACCTTGACTTGAAGACGCCGTGTGTATTTATTTAATTAATAAATACACTTCCGCAGACCCACAGTCTGCTGATCCCGCCGGCAGTGCGGAAACCGACTCGAAGTAATCGTAGGCCTCGAGAGACTTGTACGCCTGCTCCGTGTCGGCCGTGAACTGGCTTGGCGAAAAAACTAAATAAACTACGACGTGAGCCGTCGACTTCGGTCGCAGCAACTTCACGTCGGAAGTCCAGCAGGCCTTGTTTACGGCGTACGGATCCTCGTAGGCAACGCGGTCCACGCACGGCTTGTTTCGATACCGCCGCCGTTCAGGCTCGGGTAGCGAGCTCAAATAGTCGGGCATAGCATACGACAGACGTTGCCAGGAAATACGACTCACAAATAAAGCTAGAAGCGTCCCTACAACGTCAACAACGAGCGCACGCCACACAACGCAATGGCGAAAACACGGAGGGCCGGGTTGCTTTTGCCCACACAGCTACCGCGCATGCGCGGCCTTCCGGCCGTGTTGGTAAACAGAGCCGCTCCGCGTGTCGGTCTATAGGGTTTTGTGTAGCAACGTTGAACTGATACGAATGTTTAAATCGTTGTAAACTTCTGTTTGTGTATGTGAGTCGCTTTTTTCACAGGGGATTGGCAAGATAGGAAAGAATGTCACGCATGTTTGCCGCGTGGTTTCCCGTCATCAAATCAGTTGACCATCATAGAAAAAAAGGTTACGTTCTGTTTTTCTTTACGCGTACAGTATAGCAGTATTAAAAAAAATTACGATGCAATATATTTTAATGCTAGAAATGCACATATAGTAAACGTATCAGCAAAACACATCAGCACCAACATTTTGTTGCCCCCTCCCCCCCCTTTTGTTATAACAATTACACTTTGCTGATCTTTGCTGCATCACTATATGAGGGAATTGCTCTTTTAGCCCGAGAGTAACTGCGAATTTCTTTTTCTGAACTTATTGGGGGATGATAGCTTTCAGTTAGAATATCATTCGATTTTCAACTGTAACAGCGAAAAAAAGTATTCAGGGTGAATCTCATTTTTGACAACCGACCATAATTATCACGCGTGACTCAAGTAAAAGGCACTGCAAAGAAAGATTATTATTATAATAATGATGATGATGATCAAGACAGCTGGTGCTAGCCCTGTGTCAAACTGTACAGCTAGGTACAGTAATGTGTATAGCAATGACAGGTGTAATAATACTCCGGAAATCAGATTAACTCAAATCGCAATTTCTGAACAAGAGTTATTTTTTAAGTGAACTTTCAGCTTCGCGAACTTTACACCAGAAAAATCTTCTGAATCTCTGAATGTTTGTCGCTTGAGCTCTGATGCTATTGGAAACCGTCAAATATAAAATTTCTGAAACCTCGAAGCTTCCCACTTCGCGAATTTCTACCTTAAAAGTGTTCGAAAATTCAACACAAAAGTTCGAAGATGAAAGCCGTGCCACGTGGCGGCAATGTAGTAACCGCCCAATAGTGGCTACCAATGTCAACATAGAGCCCTAACTTGCAACCAACGAAACACGGTGTGGCCTGATGTTCTCATCAAACTGGTGGAACCATGGGCAGTAAGCAGGTCACCACCCCAAAAGTGCAAAAACATGGCGTGAGACAGAGCTGCCATTCAAGGAGTGGTGGCCCTCCTGGTTATTGCAGGACATCCATAGACCGTTTCACTAAAGAACTTCTACCAAGCGCCATCTTGAGAGGTCGTGCGTATGGCGCGTGATTTGCTCGGTGTGGTGCAGTGCAACTTTTATAATCCCTGTAAACAAAGAATAATCGCAGAAATTGATTGCTTAAGGAATGGCACCTTTTTTTAATTTTATTTTTCAGTACAGGCGACGAAACCATGGAGACATTCAGAGGCTACATACAATAATGGTACAAAATTGACTCCCACAGTTTATAATATTTTGGACCCCGTAGGGGTAGAGGTTGTAGTTGCGCGACTTTATTTTTGACGATGTTATATTTTAGAAAATCACTCCCGATAGGCATAATACATGGATAAATTTCGACCAGCACTTGAGGAAACAGGAAGGGTTCTTCTCCCCTATGGGGAATGCGCTCTTGAAATTGTGCTACTATTGCACATTGCTCTTTATTGTTGATGATATATCAATTATCACTGCATTCACAGAATTTTTTCCTGCGGCCCGTGCAGCTGGCGCGTCCACTAGATCTTTGAGAGCAAATAGCCCTGCATCTTTGGGGATGGAACGGGCAACCCGCATTGCGACCTAGAAAGTGAGATATCAGCGTGAGTGTTTACACCTTGTTTGCCTTTTTGTATATAAATCATGGTGCTTTCCAATTTCAGAATGTTAGCTCATTAAAAAGTCAGCAATCTGCTAACAGTTCAGGACCATGAATATTCCAAAATAAGCTTTTCGGAAAATTATTCCATTGATGTGTAGCCAGCTTATTAAAACAGGACGTGGCGAGTCCCGACCGCCTGAATATTGCTTCCTGCTCAATAAAATCCCATGTTTATTGCGAAGCAAGACGCGGCGATAGAAGAGGTCACGCCTTGTGTTTCTTAAGTTCTCAGAGACACTAAAATATACTTATGGCTTGCCTTCATTGATCGCACACGGAACAGAAACGCTAAACCTACGCTTCACATTATACTTACAAAACAAATATGTTGGAAGTTTACTTTTCTGCTGAACACGAAGGCCATTACGGCTCACAGAAATATATGAGGGAATAAGGCTGCTCAGAAAAATATTGTCACTCAAAAAACGCTATGTCCTCAGGTACCATGGGCAGGTGGAACGCCGTGTTCATCGCTCCTCCACAGATCGCCTTTTGTGGACTATTATCATTCCGAGCAACGTCATTCGCTCGAATCCCTGTATTGAATGACGTCATTGGCAGTATCCGAATTCTGGCACGAGAGGGAGCTCAAAGACTTCATTTAGCGTTTTTCCATAGGCACTGAGAGGTTAAGCAACGCCGGATTTGGCTTATTATGTCGACGCTCAGTGCTTCCTGATTCGGTTTCTTACGTGGTTACCGGCCAGTGCCGCAGTCTGATTGCATATGAAGCGATTATAAGATGATGAAAACTCGTCAAGTCGCACGTTCTTGAAGCGGATGACTGGAGTATTGAATTAATTTGGCAACGAGAAATTCATTTTGGAGAATCAACGTTCCTACCAAATCAGTGCCTTCAATTCTGTTTCGGTTTGTCCCCATATATGAAACTTGCGCGCCCAGAAAGTGAGAGAGAGAAGGAGACATTAGTTCGCGGGGACATCAGAATGCAGAGCTCTGATTCGAACGATTATTGGGTAAACCTAAACCTAGCAACCTTTGTCTCCAGTGCACTCGTCGAATGCGTTAGGATGCGGAACGCCGGCGTCCGGAGTTTGGATGTCGCATTCGAACGCTTTCGAGGAGTGCAGTGGAGACGAAGCCCCCCAACTAGTTTTAGGTCTACCCACCAATATTTCCCAACTGAGCTCGGCGTTCTCACGTCCCTGTCCGCTCTCGGCTCATCTTCTCCCACAGTTTCTCGGGACATTATTTCCATAGCATTTGTAAGTAAAAGGAGCCCGTGACTTGGCAGATTGAAATGATTTATTGTCCTCCAAGGGCCAACCCTTAAGCAAATATATAACCAAATTATAGCATTCATAATTTTTAAAAGAAAAACGTATGTGGCTTTGCAGAATAAAACACGAAAAATCTCGGTTCGTAAAAGATACAATAAAAATTCAACGTTTTCTGCGACGCCGTAGGCCAAGAATTACTACGGTTCCACGTATCAAAATTATAGAGCACCTTGAACGTGCACCGCTTACAGTAGAAATACATAGAATAAGTTATAATTAGATTTACGTCACCTTTATACTCGCAGAATTTTCGTCCTTCCTTGATTAAAAGCTAAGGAATATAGCTGAACGGTGCTTGTTCCTAGAGCATTCTACGAACATAGGATGTCATCGGAGAGTGGTTTCAGTTTTAAACACCGCACCGAGCTCCACGTGGCCAACTCTACACTGGTCTCTTCTGCCGAAAGTATCCCAGTCGCCTTCGAGCCTAAATTATCTACACGAGTGGGCTGAACTTCCGCAGAGCGACGATGACCCTTGAGACTAAAGGCTTGTCGACATGCCATCGAATCTTCAGGGGCATCAACTAGAGCCCATTCATTAATTACTTGCTTGCTATCAAACATTTCCTGTTGTCTATTTTTTTTTTAATACTTATGTTCCTAAGGTGGCGACATTAGACTTTTAGAGCACCGCATTTCGGTGCACATGGAGCGAAAACCCTTACGGCAGGATTAACGGGGCTGTGCAAAAATGTTTGCGTTTCGGCTCGATAGTTGTGGGAATTACACACTGCCGCCTCTCGAATATCGAAAAGAAAATCGTTTTCTGACGTGTGTTCTAGCTTCCGTTTTTAAAATTAAGTGAGTTTGAATTACGTGGCCCCTGTAGACCCACCCTGCCACTCTCAACACTTACACCGCCTTCCGGGTAATGTGGTGTTCAAGCGCTTGTGACCTCAAATAGTGAGGCAGGTTTCAGGTTTCGCGGAGAGTTTCACCGGTTTCGCTGTAGGGAGAGCGAACCCTCTTCCCTTCCCTCCCCTTCTTCCTCCGGTCAACAGGATGGCGCATAGGAGGGATGGTGTTGAGCGAGATCGAGCGTGAGATGCTCGTTTATATCGAGTTCGCTGGACTCGTTCCCTACTCATCAACCCCGACGAAACGGGATCGCGGCGTCGATGAGCGCGAGGACTCGGTGAGAGGCAAAAGAAGCGATGGAACCGCCTCGGGTCTCAGACGGGCTGCCCGGCATCGCGAAGCACACTTCCTGTGCGACGGTAGTCGCGATTGCCGTCGAAGTGATCTGAGGAGACGCGAAGCTCTACCTGGTTCGGGGTCCTTTCTTCCAATCCCTACTCCGCTCAGATCGGAGGAGTTGATCAGGGGGTAAAATGTGACGCCCGATTACTCTTCCCCGATAATGGAGCTGAAGGCTTCCCGGAGAAAGTTTCGGACGCAACGGAGCGCCCCATTCGGTGGGCATTGCCGACGTTCGTAGAGGTCGAACGCTGTCAAACTAAAGACTGGAAAACGAAAGCAACAAGAGCGCAGGCATCTCCTTTGCACGTTCTAAACGCCGTGACCACAGCCGTAGAGCAGAGATGGTTTTGTTGACCTCCGGTAGATGGAGCCTCCAAAGCTCTGTGTAAAGTTCAGAGCAAACGAAAGGGGAAGCAAGGACATAGACCAAAAAGCTTGTGGGACAAAGAAGTGAAGCAAGCGATACAAAAACGTCAAGAAGCCTCTAGAGAACACAGGTATTCCAAGCGCAGTGGGGATTCAGAAACGGAAGTATAGAGAAAATGGGACACTTTTATAACATGTCGCCGAGAGGCATCCAGTTTGATCAATGCGAAAATTCAGAGAAAGGGTGAGGAATGGACGAGTAATGTAAGCAAGAAAGATAGAAACGCAGCTAAGAAGTTTTGGGAGCACTTGAACTCACTCGGTGAAACGACGCAAGCTAGACAGGTTCATACTCTCGCATCAGGGAGATCGATTAGAGGGAGATGATGCGATACGATATATAGGAGCAGTGATGGAGGAGAAATTCCGGGAACGGGTACATGTGGAAGATAGGAGAACCGAAAGAAGTAGCAGTCCAGCTTGTGACATCGCGGATTTTGGACAAAAAGAATGGGAAAAGGTGGAACGAAGAGTCCCTAGTGGCACATCGACAGGCACAGATGGGATCCCAATCAAGCTGGTGAAGAATTTGGGTCCTAAATCTAAGGCAAAACTAAGGGAGGTAGTGAGCACTATGATAACAAAAAGAAATATTCCAGATGAATGGAGGCTTACTAGGATGAGTATGATATATAAGGGAAAGGGAGATAAGTCTGATATTAGGAACTATCGTCCCATAACCGTGCCACCAGTTATTTGCAGGATGGTAATGCAGATTATAAAGAACAGACTGGAGGAGTGGGTAGATTGCGAGGGCATACTGGGCGAGTTACAGAACGGGGTTCGGAAACAAAGAAGGTTGGAGGACAATATATTTTCTCTAACACAGTGTGTAGAAATAGCGCAAAAAGCAAACAGAGAGCTCTGGCTGGCATTTCTGGATATCAAGGGTGCCTATGACAATGTGAACCAAAGGAACCTGTGGGACATAGTGGAGAGCTTAAACCTAGATGAAGGACTAACAACCCCATTAAGGAACATTTACAAAGATAATAAGGTGATTATAACATGGGAAGGAAAGGCGACGGGGAAAATAGAGATAAGACAAGGCCTTAGGCAAGGGTGCCCGTTATCGCCTTTGCTGTTTATGTTGTATCTGAGAGGATTGGAGGATAGACTAAAGAAGAGTGGGCTTGGATTCGACCTTTCGTACAGTAAGCTAGGTCAAAAAATTCAGCAATCCTTACCGGGATTGATGTATGCGGATGACACTGTACTAATGGCTAACAACAGGACAGAGTTGCAGGAATTAATGAGCATCTGTGGTAAGGAAGGAGTGGAATTAGGTTTAGAATTCAGTTGTGAAAAATCAGCAGTCATGATTTTTAACAATGATGAAGTTGAGAGGCTGAAAATACAGAATATTACAGTTGAGAGAACTAGTAAATACAAGTATCTAGGAGTATGGATATGTGACGGTGCAGAATATCTCAGTGAGCATGAAAAGTATATAATAGGTAAGGGCAACAGAAATGCAGCTGTAATGAGAAATAGAGCACTTTGGAATTACAACAGGTATGAGGTAGTGAGAGAGATTTGGAAAGAGGTCATGGTCCCTGGCTTGACTTTTGGAAACGCAGTGCTATGCATGAAATCTGAAGTGCATGCAAGACTCGAAATAAAACAGCGCGGAGTAGGTAGGCTGGCTTTGGGGGCACACTGCAAAACGCCAAACCAGGGAGTACAAGGAGACATGGGATGGGCGTCTTTTGAGAGCAGGGAAGCGGTGAGCAAGATAGAATTTGAGGATCGGTTGAGGCAAATGAATGGGGACCAATGGGCACGAAAGGTTTTCAGCTATTTATACATGAGGAGCGTAGACACAAAGTGGAGACAGCGCACTAGGAAATTAAGAGGAAAGTTTTTAGGCTATAGTGGAGAGACGGAAGAGCAGGTTTCAGTTAAGAAGAAAGTTAAGACCACAGAAAGAGAACGATGAATAGACGGAATGCAGACAAAGACGGCTCTGGAAAGCTATAGATTAACAAAACACTTATTGCCAAAGAAAGCATTTATGACAATTTTAGGGGAAGCTCATTGTTTTTTGAGGCGAGGACGGGTGTTCTGCGAACCAGAACATTCAAACCAAAAGTTTAGAAACAACAGTTCCCAACGTTTCGGGGTCGACTTGACTCCTTCTTCAGGGGTGACTAAAAATGGAATTGGACAGCGCGAGCTTCGACCTCTCCTTCTTCTTCTATCGTGGTGATGTTTTCTGAACGTGACGCAGGCCATGGACGTAAATAGATGGTAAGGCCCCGAGGGACCTGTTAATGTTCCCCGGTGTATTCTGGATGTGCCACGACTCCAAGAACAGGCGTCTTCGAATATGTGGCTCCGTGTCTATTACGTGTGCTTTTCCGAAGTCGATCCGATGATCAAACACCTCACAATGTTCCGCGACGGCGCTACGCTCGCGATCGAAATTGCGCACATCGTTCTGGTGCTGGCGCATGCGTTCGGGAAAAGATTTAGTTTCACCGATGTAGGCGGCGGGGCACTCCGCACACGGTATCTTGTAGACCACGCCCTGTGCTTTCTCTTTTGGGAGGCGATCTTTCGGCCTTGGCATGAGCCGTCCTAATGTTGACACTGGCTTGTGCGCCACTTGGATACCTTCTTTTCGGAGCACGCGCGCCAGTGTCTCGCTCGTCCCTTTTACATAGGGGACGCTGATGCGCGCGATGGGGCGGGGCTGTGTGTCACCCGACGATCCATGGTTATTGCGCGTGCAGCACTGTCGACGGGCGACGCGTTGGACAAAACTCCTTGAATAGCCGTTTTTTTGGAGGTCAGCAAGTATGGTCTGATTCTCCTTTCTTCTGTCTCTTTCCGACGAGCAGATGGTCGTTGCTCTAGACAGGAGAGTAGAGACCACCGACGTCTTGTGACTCGTTGGGTGGTTCGAGTCATAATTGTTCCCCAAACCAGACAGATTTCTGTCGAAGATGTTTACTTTCGAACCAGAACATACAGAGCGAGGTACCAGGAAATGGATACAGTGTGCACTGCTTGCGGAGAGGAGGACGAGACGGCTGAGCACTTGATAACAGTGTTGCAGAGTTGCCACTCCGGAGTTGGAATGATTCCCGGAATGATTCCGCATTTTCGCGACCCCAGAATGGAATGGGAATGGAATGGCGGCAACCTTCAGGGGAATGGAATGGGAATGGAATTGCATACCTTTTGCCGGAATAGAATGGGAATGGAATGGGCCAGATTCTTTATATTTTATTTATTTATTTTTTACGTTCAGCTATACCGAGCCAGTCAGGGAGTTGGTTGTTCAGAAATAAAAGGAGCGGGAAACTGCGAACCCGCGTAAGGCCCTATAGCAGGCTTATGCGCTAGAGGAAAAAATGCAATACAAAAAACAAGCGTCAAAGCAACGAACAGAGGGGGGAGGGGGGGGGGGGGGGGCGGTGGCGCCTTTCATGCGTCTGCGCCTGTAATATTGCACGGCTGGTACGTCATCAGCCGACGTGAACGTGACCTGCTGCGCTGGTGATCCGATACCCAGGAAGGAGGCCAGACGTGGCCTCGCTGTGTGGACCCAGACTTCGTACACTTTCGACTCGTCTCGAGCGCGCTGCTTCTCGAAGAGCTCGCACCTGTGCCGGCCATCTCAGGTCGCAATCCACGAGGTCCCTGTTTGAATTATGCTAGGCGAAACTTGAAGACTGCCATTCACGCGTTGGAGGCAGAGAGTCAGGAGGAAGGACCGTCACAACAAAGATGCCACTGTATCGATTTTTCAACCGCAACATAAGATAATACATGCGCTTCAGGATGATTGAGGTGGTCCAGTTTTCTCGAAAATTCCAAACGCAACTGCCTGCATGGTCTTCAACGAGGACAGCTACAACGATACGTATTGTCCTTTCATACAGCAGCGTGGGTAAAGTTTCATGTTCAAGGCAACACCTACAAATTCAAGAATACTGGTTCATCCCACCGTGACGTCATGCAGTGCTGACAGGAGCGCCCTTATTGGACAGGGAAGTGGTGATTTTTTGATGGAATTTATTTTAGAGGTCGGTCTTTTCGTGTCACTGGTCAGTCAGGATGCCAGGGAAGGGACCGCGGTCAATCCTTGATGGAACGTTTTTTAGACCCATTTAGGACTCTTCGTCCGGAGCCACTACCTTCAAGGCGAAGTGCCAAGCCTGCGGAAAAGTAATTTCGGGACCAAAAAAAAGAAACTTCCACTTCAAACTTAAAGCCTCATCTCAGTTGGCGTCTCAAAGAAATTTGAAAAAAAATGTATTGTATATTCAGTATTTATATTTCTGCCCTTCCTAAAATGTATTATTGTATTTGTATTTCCAAAGACTTTTTGCCTCTTTTTAAAACGTATTTCCGACACGTATCATGATACATTTTTATGGATATATTTGAGACTTGAGTATCAGTATCTCAGCAACTATTTTCATCTATCCCAGTATTTGTATTTCCAAATACATTTCTGAATATTTCTGCCCAACCCTGCAACGTAATGCAGCTGTCATGTGACACTTTTAACTTTTAGGAATTGGAGGAATGGAATGGAGCGACTCAGCCATTCCAGGAGTGGGGATGGGCCCAGTGTCTCCATTCCTAGGAGTTGAAAGGAATGGAATTATCGAAAACTCTAATTCCCCGGAATGGAATTGGAATGGAATGGGGGTGCCCGTTCCGCAACACTGCTTGATAATCTACTGTAAAGGGCTTCACCCTATGCCTACCGAAGACAACATGGATTTAATAAAGTCATTGGGTTTTAGAGACAGTGAAGGGAGAGTGGATATCAAGACTGTAGAGATTACCAAGCAAAGATTAAATGAATGGTGCCAGAAAGCGAGGGAAAACTAGGTATTTTCTTATTAACTGATGGCAAGGGGGTTTTATAGCCCCACTTTCTTTGCAGTGCGAAAGGAATATAGATTTCCCATTTAAATATTCTAAGCTTAAATGGTAAAACAAAATGGCTAGGTGGCGTAAGCTACCGCCCGATCCAAAGGGCTCAGCCGCATTCATCCATCCATCCATATAATAAAAGTTTGTAATGGTAGGTTGCTTTGGACACATTTCTTTTGGTCGACACGACAAGATTTCTAAAAATAAGTCTTATGTTTAGCAAATAATTGTACAAGCTGGCAATGTTTTATACGCTAACCATTCGACGTCACTCCAACGTCACACCAACGTCACGCTGATCGCGCCCTGTGGCCCGTGGCCCGGTGGCCATCAGGAGATGGCCACCGCGATGCGGTGCAAGCCGGTAAAAGGACGGTTTTAAAATGTCCAATACCCTATTGGAATCGCGCCATTTACCAGGAAGGCAGGGTGCTTTATGTGACTTACAGAAAGGCAGATAGTTTAAAAAGTTGGAGCCTTTCTTATTTGATAAATTAAAATTGATAAAATAAGGAAGGCTTATAGAATTCTGATCATGAACAAAAGGCGGTGCTCTTCTGTACAAACCAAAGCGATGAGCTCTTTTTATTTCTTCGACCTCATTCGTCAGTTTTCTGCCTCATTCTTTTGGCTGCTGCTTCAACATCCAAAAAAAGAAAAAAACAAATTTCGAGTTTGTATTGCATTCACGCTGCAGGCGGGGCACAATTTCTCCATTAAGGGTAAACCCAGCTGAACAATGAGGGAAGGAGAAACAGAAAAAAAAAAAAAACCGCTGGATTACCAACTATTTTAGTAAACCGCACTCCTCTTCTACTAGTTCTTATACGTATCCATTTATTTTTCCTTTAACCTGAGTTGTGTTGCCCCCTTCCTTCCATTTATACTAAGTGGTGAGGGCGCCCTGCAGAAAGAGCGTTTCTTTAGGTTGCAGGGTTATTGAGGCGGAGCCCACACAGTTTTCTGTGTGAGCTCCGCCTCCAACGTCTCCCTTCCAAGCTGTTTTTGTTTTTTGTGTGTCCTATGATGCGGGCTTGCTCAAACTTGCTTTGCGTTTGCAAGTTCGACAAGGGGCAGCAAGGTTGGTTGGCTACATGTTCACGTGCATGGCCGTTTATGCATCTCCCGGTCTGTCCAATAGAGCAGCGCCCTGATGTCAATGGTAGGCTGTAAACGGCTCGTTTTTCACACAGAACGTAGTTTGTCTTATGCCTGGTGTCACACCATTCTTTCTTGTCCATATGTGCCTGATTGATCTTGCGACATCAGGAATAAGCCTTATCGGGTGCCTAGCACACAACTCGAACGTGCTGCCGGTTAGCTATCTTTTTCAATTTGTGGGTAACCCCAGGTATATACGGGACTACTGCAAAGGGCTTCATGATTTTCCTTGCTCGTTCTTCCTTGTGGACATTGTTCGTCTTTACAATGCGGCACAGTTTTCCACATATTGAGGCGTACAATAGGGTCTTGGATACCCGGCATTGTGAAGTCGGGAAATTCGGGTATCCAAGTTTTGTTGGACCTGATGGGCGCAGCTCTTTTTTAGGCTTGCGGAGAGGGATGCGATGTCCACTCCTTGCTTAACATTTTTTTTTTATTATTCGGAATCTTAGGGAACAAACCTATTTCCTGATCGTGTTTGGTATTGCCAACAGACATGCCCTGCTTGGAATTCCAACGCCAAATCAAGAAACCGAATTGATTTATCCACTAGAGTTTAATCGGTGAAGGTGAGACCCAGGCAGCATTTTTCGAATCATGTCAAAATGGTTTTAAGGCATCCATCGGCTTGGTCTTTGACTTCTGCGGTGCACAAAATGAGAAAACCATCTGCATACCTAAAATAGCCCCTATGGGCGCATCTTGTATAGCTTCCTGGATGGTTTTCCCACACATCGCAAGAAAGATTTAGCATATATGCGATGCCACTTGAGAGCCAATGCAAACACAGCTCTTTTGCACATACTTGTGATCTTGATCGGCCACTACCGTCGTTGACAGGTGGAATCTTAAGATTTTCATGAAGGAGCGGAGCCTAAGCTCATTCCTGCGGTGCTTTGGAATTTTTCGAGTCCTTTTGCCTCGATGGTGGATGGGAGAACATGCAAGAAGCTTCATCAAGTCTTCATCAAATATGAATGGCTTACAAAATACTGATCATGAATAAAAGGCGGTGCCCTTCTTTACGAATCATAGCGGATTCTCTTCTACCCTCGACCTCATTCGTCAGTTACCTAATGTCATATTAGAATCAAATCAGAGCTTAAAATAAAAAAGTAAGGGCCTATTGAAAGCAAACCAGAACGCGAAAAAAAGTTAAAAAAAAGCTTGTTTACTGGCTAAAATTTATGCAGCTTTTGGTCCGATATGACGGGATTTACATAAGTAAAACTTATACACAGCACACTCAGATTTTAAATTTAAATCAATCCTTTCTTTCGCATGGCTTTCAATAATCGGACGATTTTTATTCAATCTGCAATGTTAAAACACATATGCAAAAGTGATATAGAATCATTTTTCTAGTCACAGTGATTTAAATCAAACCATTCTTATTTAATACAAACGAATCTGAATTATGTAAAATTTATGATATGCTGTATTGCCAGCCTGAATATAAGCATGCAAAGGATAGGAAAACATGAAATTGTTGTTCAAAACAAGTACTCAATTTTGCGTTTTGGCTGTCGAGTGTATTCATGTCTTGAAATCTAATTTTCCATCCTGCTTCCATCTGGAATTCCTTCAAGTGCTCAGCCCCGGAAGGCTACCCTTCGAAGAAGACGAAGACGCCCAAGTGACCCACCGTATCAAAGGCACACTCCCGGAATTCGGACCCCTGCCGCAGAAGCTGCAGAAGGAGATCCCGGCGATGGCCAGCCCACCGGTCGTCGTCTTACCCGTCGCTCAGCGGACACCCACTCCCCTCCTCGGCGAGATCTACGAGGACGTCGAAGACTGGATGAACCAGTACGAACGCGTGGCTCGCCACAAAGGGGGGAGCGACGAACAGCGCCTGCAAAACCTCTATTTCTCACTTCAAGGAACTGCCAGGCGCTGGTTCAAAAACCAGGAAGCTTCGTTGACCTCGTCGGACGTTAGCGGGAATGAGCTGATGCGTAAATTCTCCAGTCAACACCGAAGAGAGAGGGCCAGGACCTGCTGCAATCAAGGACCCAGGGCCGCATTAAGAGCGTCACAAGCTTTGTGGAAGACGCCCTTCGCCTTAGCTCCCGCACCGACCCTTAGGCCACCGAGGAAAAGAAGCTGCGTATTCTGATGCGAAGTGTGAATGGCGAAATCTTTGGTGAACTCGTACGCAACCCACCGACGACCGTTCAATGATTTGTCACGGAGGCTACAAATATGGAACGTGCCCCACTAGAACGGCACCAGGCACTACCGGCGACTGCTCGGCGTCGCTGCCCTTTCGTCTTCCAGGTGTAACACGACGACACCATCCGCGAGGTCATTCAGGACGTCATGCGGGAATAAATCAAGAAGCTTCTACCTGCCGTCGAAAGCCCACCCTTAGCGAAAAGTCGTTCAAAATCAGTACACTCGAAGTGTACTGAAGTATACTAAAAGTATACTTTCAGTGCGGTCTTTGTACTGATTGTATACTTTAAGTGTACTTAAAGTATACTTCCAGTAAAAATGGCGGTAGACTGAAAGTATACTCGTCCGTACAAAACTAGTACATGTAGTAGAATCGTAGTGCCCGCGGTAAAAAGTAGTTCAAAATCAGTATACAGAAAGTGCACTTAAGTATACTAAAGGTCTACTTTCAGTGCTTGCAATCGGTGTACTCAGATTATAATAACAAATATATATATATATATATATATATATATATATAGTGCGATTTTTAACATCAACACACTAAAAACGCGATAGATAGGCCGATGCCGTTTTCACACAATATTTGTGGAGCTCGGCGGACATTAGATGAGTAAATAAACGTCACAGTACGTTGTCTAACTAACTTTTTTAATTGACAGTGTAATTGACCATGTGGAATTTTCAATTTTAAGGGGGCTATAAATAAACTCTAGCCCAACTGAAACAATTTGCAAAAAGGTGACGTGTTCAGGGTTATTCACAGCAAAACTCTGCCTTTCGTCGCCTGATTAAAAACAGCGCGCTGGAGAGAGCGCAGGATGCTATTCTTACATATTCCCTTCAGTTGAACCGTTGGAAGTATGATGCTGGAGCATCCACCAAAGGCATGCTGTCAAAAGTGTGCAACTTCGTTCATGCTGAATGCGACAGCACTTTATGAGGGTTGTAACTTCACTAGAAAATTAAATAATGCATAGAACTACAGTATGAGAAGTTCTCGCTAACACAAACAAACATGCCATCACCGATATGCCATGTCAAAACCTCTAAGTCACTCTTCACTTTGCCCGCCCCTGCCGCGCGTGGTTCTTGAATCAAGGGAAAAAAGTGCGAAATTTGATAAATAAATATCTGAAAGCACCTTGGTGTTTCGTGAATGGTTTTGATTGTGTTAGGCTCTAATAACGACTGCCTCTAAAACAGCAATAATAAAAAAGTAAATTTACGGATATTAATTACTTAAAAAAAATGTTGGCACGGTTATTCACCCATGTAATGTCCGCCGAGTCGCACGACACACATGAAGAGTGCATCAACATGACAGTGAGTCCCCAAATTTCCTGAAACCAGTTGATTAAAAAATATCACCAGGTATAGCTGACATAATGTGACAAATGGATGCTTCATTTCTCATTTCACTGCAGACCACGTGGTTCAAGAGTTCCCCGGGGAAACGACCGGCACTGTCATAGCATACTTACGTCGCAAATGCAACATGGACTTACGCCTAAATGAAAAGCACAAATAGAAAAATCAGCTACATTGTACGCCACGGAAAGTAGCGTTATCTAACTTGTCAATAATTATTTTAGCTAGTCATTTCTATAAATTTAGCAATTGAAAAGTCTACTTTTATTGCAAAGATAGCTTTTATTTTCCCTGAGCTGTATTTGTTACCTTTATTGAAGAATGAAATTTTACTGTAAAAACACTGTTAGCACTGTTCGGAAGCTAGGCGATCGAGGGCAATCGCACCAAGTGTTTAATGCTGCTGATGAAAACGCATGCACATGACTTTGTTTTCAAAGTGCACCGCCACTTGCGTACTGCCTTATAGGCTAGTAGACAAATTACGTTTGCAGGATAATCCGGTGTTTTTATAATGCAGGTCTCAGCGCACTATACGCTGTTTCAGATATCTGCATCCACAGCAATCAAAAGGACAGGAGGCAAAAGAAACCACGGCTAATAATGGGGACATAAGATGCTCCACCTTGCATAGTCGCATGCAGCGCAAATCAACTTCTGAACCGCGTAAGCGACATGGTGTTATGAATAGAAGCTCGCTCTGAAATTGGCTGGAGAAATCGGCGCCTTCATGTAACAACCTCAAGCTTTCACCGAAAGTGTTTCATGGTGTAGATTTATCTTGCAAAACTCTAAGACATCTCAATTCACGTGAAAAGAGATTGACAATTGCAACAACGAACAACACCGTCGATCGAGAGTTTCACACCGTAAAAAATCGACGTAAATGTTACGTGTCTTTCCCTCGTCAAAAAAGACGGGCACGCTCATTGTTTCAAAACACGAGGTTGCCCTCATTATTTATGTGCCGCGAGAGCCGATCCTTCCAAAAAAGCCGAAATCCCAGCGGTGCAAGCATGCGCTGATGAATCAAAATAGCCTTGGCGACAAGGGAGAAATTGCTTGAGATAGTTTCGGTCTTACCCTGAAAAAGAAAACCGAAAGTTTAGATGAAACCTAAGATAGACTAAACGTTTTGTTAATTTTTTACGAATATAATAAAGTGACATTATTATTATTATTCATATATTGATTTGCTTAGTTTTGTCTTCAAAAAAGCAAAGAACAAAAAGAAGAGATTTTTGAAAACTGCGCAAGACCATCGCTATTGCAATCAGCTTCCGTTCGGCCGCCGTTGGAGTTCCGGAAAGTTCGAGCATCGCTTCCTTTTTACGTTTGAGCCGTTTTAGCGGATATTTTAGATAGCTTACTTACGAATACCGTGTTCAATACTAGCAAGCGATTACTGAGAGCTGTGAGGCGCAGCGTCGCAAGTGGCGGACAGCCATGGCCGACTGGTGCAAGCGAAGGTGAGGAAGTTTCTTTTGCTTCTGCGAAGTGCGCCGCGGTTGCAAACTTTGTCTTGTACCGTGCGCCTCCTAAGCTATGCTTGACTCTCACTATGCTCTACCCGGTTTTATTTCGTTATTTGAGAAGAGCGTATTTTTAAAATTTATGGCTCTCTCCGCAGAGTTAGAAAGATTCGCGTGCGGCCGAACCGAGGGCCAGCCGAGGGCCTGTCCTGGGCGCCGTCCCTACGACGTTTCGCCCGACGACGCTTTTGCGGAGCGTTCAAGTACAGTCTGACGGCCGTTCAAGCAATCACAGGTCGTGCTAGTTCTCGCGTGTGGTCCCAACAGTCTCTCGCCAACGATTTGTTTTATAAAGCGGGAGCGAGAAAAACGTTACAAGAGCGAGCAGCATGACTTCTTGCCCGTGCTTATGCCTGTGCCGTAGAGACGGACGATCTCTTTGCGTATGCCGAAGCGGCACGCTTTCCAAGTTTGCCATTGTGTGTTGTGAATAAAGTGAGTTTGGATGTCACGTTTTTTTAGTGGCGGCGAAAGCCGCTACAAAAGGCAGAGCAGTTAGAAAAAGCAAAAGCATGAAAAAATGTTAAAAGGACCTGAATATTCGATGGAGTTAAAAGACTACCAACGTACCAACTCGCCCAGTTATTCTTTGTCAAAGAATAATAGCCAATACTAATAAATTAAATAAATGCCAACTTTTAATTGGTTAGAAATTTATAATTGATGCAGTACACCCCTACCCTGCTCTAATGCTTTATGATATCAGATAATGTGTAAATATATAGGATAGTTCATAGCAACCATTTATGTACGACCCATTATATTAAATCTTTTCTCTAAAAGCTCGAAGTTGTATTAAAAAAAGTGCTTATCATAAATTAAGCCGCACCACTGAATGTGTAATAGCATGACTTGTATCTGTGTTCTCAGCAAAAGAAAAAGAGGCATTAAAAAAAGGCCAATCATTTTGTTTGCTCTGTGTTAGATCTTCTTTCAGGTACACGCAAAATGTGGGTGTCTACATCTAAAAAAGTGTAATTGACATTCCCCGCAGGGCTGCAGGCCTGACTCAGTTGGGCTAGCAGGTTGCAACCTATGGGAACCTGCAGGGACCTGCATCACAAGAGTAAAAGTGACGTCCGTCCACTGATCTCTATTATGGGTGGCTGGATGATGCATCGAGCAGACAGGTATGAAGCCACCGTAAGTAAGCGGCCTGTCCCGATAGCGAGCGCTTGACAGGCTTTTCAACTCTCCCGAGTGCTGTTTCGAAGAGCGTTCAGGGCGCTGGGTTTTTTCTTGTCATCCCAAGAGAGCCTGCTTGTTGCGTAGTAACAGTGCATCCGGACCCGAGAAGTCTCCTGGAAAGCCATTGGACGTGAACATTTTTTTTTATTCTATTTTATCAAAAAGTGTGTATGACCCCCTATTCTTGGGATTTCATCCAGGACTAATTTCTGCAGCGCACTGGCACATGCGGAGAAGCGCACTGAACAAAGCAAATCTATCGCAATGGTGACTCTGCGAGCGCTTTGAAAGGTTTGAATGGCATAAACGACTTTTGTTTGCGCGAGCTCAATATTTCATTCATTTTATGAAGTGTTAGTGTTGAGAATACTTTCCAGGTACAAAATTTTGCAATCAGGAGTAATGTTCAATGCATTCGTATCCATGGGGTTACTTTTTTGCATGACCAATTTTGAGCAATTTCGATAAACTCGCAAAAACTAAGCCTTCGCGAAAATTAGGTCGTTTACAGTAGTACAATTAATCTTGAAACCCAATATCGAATACCGAATTATACGAAACTTCTAAAATACAATTTTATTATTAGCACACACAGCCCTGAAATTGGCCATTCTCAGTTGCTTTCGTTGTGGCCTTCATCAATCCATCTGCTTAAAATGTAGAAGCTGCGACCTTGAATCTTTTATTTTATTTTTCTTTATGGTGCCTAAGATTTAAGGTAATAAATGGTGTGCCCTGCAATGAACACTATTACCTGCAGCATAGCCCTGGGCATGCAAAGAAGGCACACCACCAATGTCTGACATATCAGGCTTTCAGAAACGATATTGTCCGATTTTCCTCACCCTTTTGCAGACATGTACAAATTACTCAAAAAAGGTTGTTAAGTTAAGTTACTGAGTATCGACGCCAAAAGTAATTGGAGTAGAGTAGAAATTATGCATTTGTAATAGTAATTGAGTAAACTACTAACTACTGTAAAAAGTAGCGAGTTACTTTGAAGTTACTTTCGAAGTTACTTTTTTATATTTTTGTGGTAGCAAAATGAACAGCAGTTTTGATCAATGAAAAACCCTGCGAGGCTAAAATAAATGCAGTCTATCTATGCTACAGGTTTTACTTGAGCTAGTTGGTACATACTTGAATATGATCAGCTGAACAATTACAAATTAGCAAAAAACCGTGTTTTTTGCTGATTTGTAATTGTTCAGCTGATCATATTCAAGTCTATCTATGGCTTGCGTTTTCGCCAAAATAGTTTATTCGCTCGCAGAAGCAATTGACTTTCAAAGTTCTTGATAGGAGAGTTTTCCCCTTTTCCTTCTAAGGACGTCCCCAGCCAAGCTAAATAGACGTTCCACCGACGGGCTGGGTGGAACGGCAGCTTTGAATTTGAGAAACATGCTGTGCAGGGTCGGGTAAGCGAGTGTCGGTATATTAGGTGTCCATGACTAAACATGTGAGGTTTGCCTCGAGTAGGAGGATCTTTTATAACAAACTTTCATCCTTTTTTTTCTTTTTTCTTCGTCAAGTTGAGATTGTTATGACTGGCCCCTCTTTATTCCAACGTCGTTCTGAGAGTACGCTGAGCGAGTGCACCAGACCGTCAAGGATTCAAGACTCGCGCCACGACGATGAGATCATCCGGATGACTGCGCGTCCCGTTGTAGCGCTACTGCTACGCTACTGAAAAAAAAAAAATGTTTTGGTTTAACAGATGATGAACCGAAGTATACTTCACCGCTGACGCCGGGTCCAACAAAATGATCTCCCAAGGGTAACTCGCAATCCTCCCCGGCGACTACAATATTCTGATGCTGCTGACACGCCTGACAAGTAAATCGTTTTTAACAAAGAGGAGGTCTCCCAGGCATGGATGGTCGGAAGGACGCGAAGGATTACGTGAACAAGCATCGTCGCTCATATATAGTTGCAGCTGGAAGCCGGAACGTGCTCCCATGAACGAATTATGCGTGCCAGGGTTTGTGCGCGGGGGAGTCCGGCTTTGCAAAGGCGTATGCGCTGACGACAAGGCGACCATGGGAACAGGAGCCCAGCTGCGAGGTCATTCCAGTGGCGCCTCCCGTGGAACCTGCCGCTTGAGTCAGAACTCACTAAAGACAGACAACACGAAAACAATAACAACTCTCGGAGTGTCCCCGTCTTTCATGGTTGCAGCTGGAAACGCGACGCCTGCGTGCATTACCGGATTAGATCAATACCCGACCAAGGCTTGCGTCTCTTCGTGCGTTCGTGCGTGCCAGTGTTATGTTTTGGCTGCTCGTCGCCACCTTGGCCCAAGGACGCCTTCCCGAACAAGGGGGCCCCTTGTTCGGGAATGTCACTTTATCTGCCGGCGTCTTATTCATTTCTGCGCTCAAACTTTCGTGATGGGCAAAATTAGCACTATATAATTTCGAAAGTAGTTAGTAATTTGAGTAGAAGTTACCTGAAAAAAGTAGTTAAATTAAACTACTAATTACCCAAATCAAGTTGTAATTGAAAGTTACCAAGTTACTCGAAAAAGCAGTTAAACTACAGTAGTTTGAGTAGAGTAGTTGAACTACGTCCAAGTCTGCCCTTTTATCAGGATGAAGTTGTTACTATCTTGCCTTCCTCACATAGTGGTCCTTTGAGCGAATTATGTGATGTTATATCATAGAGTGGCATAGGGTAATTTTCTGTTCTCTTTTTACGCAGGATGTAATGGCATACCATCATCACAAAGGAGAGTGTAAGTGAGGCAGGCTCGGAAACTTGAATAAAGTGATAAGTAGGATTTCAATTTCTGTCTTATCAATTACGCGAAGAACACTGGTCATAATGCTTGTATGCTACGCATACATACTTTCAGTTGAAAAATGCAGTGCACCTCTTCTTTATGGCTTTTCTCACGCAGTTTCAGAAGACGCCGGTACGTCATTCTCACGAGGAATAGAGCTGCCAAAGATTTCCTCGTTAATTTCCTGACTCATTTTTAAGAGTGCATCTCCCGATGGTGGCGCCTCTGCATTATCATCATCAATTGAGTTGTCAACCGCGTTTCTTAACATTTTACGAGAATGGAGCTGTATGACATAAAATTTCACAGGTTGGAATACAGCCGTTCAAAGAAACACCTTTGAAAAGTCAGCTTTTTAAATGCAGGCGCCGATTTTTCTGGCCAATTTGAGACCGTTCTTTCCATCTAGAACGCCCGACATATACGGCGTCCCAGATAACATGCACCATACTTAACACCGGAGGGCTCTGCAGGAGTGAAATCAACTGTCGTTAGCAAGCGTCTTGAGCGAGTGCAGAGATTTTTTTAATGCGCCTGGTTATGTAAATAACTAAGATTAATGAGCTAACCTTTCAAATATTCTTTTAAGGGCCAAGATGTCAATTGTAAAGTTGCAGGGCGCATTGAGAAACAGCCAATTAAATTGTTTGAAACATAATATGTTTTCGTGCTTTTCTTCCGGCCTTCAAAGAACACACATTCGCGGCGCGCTCGCACGCCGTGATTGGGGAAGCGAGTTGTCACGCGGTATTTTTTCTTTGGATTTTGCGGGCGTTTTTTTGAAAGCTAGGAAAACGAAGCATGCAAAGTGCACCTTGTTGAAAATGGTTTATTTGGGTGTTTCTTAATGCGCTCTACAACTTTCCATTTCACACCTCGGCTTTTAAACGAAGATTTCAAAAGTTAGCTTGTTACTCTTAATTAAATAAATAGGCGCACTAAACCAATTTCGTGCACTTTCGCAAGAGACTTTCTAACAACGTACAGTTGGTTTCACTACCGCAGAACGCTGAGTCTTTTTTTTTTTTTTTAATTTGGTGCAAGTTATTTGGGACACTCCGCATATATGTACTGGTAGTGCACATTTAGTACACTAAAAGCATACATGTAGTGTACTAAACGTGCTATTATAGTATGCTAAAAGTACACTCGAGGTGCACTTATGGTATACTACACATGTACTTGGGGTGTACTAAAACTATACTATTTTGTTTAATAAAAGTGTGAAACTAGTACGATTTCAGTACATACCCCAAGTTCACTATTAGTATACTTTCAGTATACTGATTTTGAACGACTTTTCGCTAAGGGCAGCTTTGCTCTCAATCGCGGAGATTGACAGGGAAGAAGTTCAGCCAGCGCTACAGCCAGAGGTTCTCGTCAGCGCCGCTCCGGAACCACTGACGCTGAACTACGCCGCAATGGCCCGACGACCGCCGCCAGCCGCTCAACATTACCCGGTGGCGCCACGACAAGACTCACCAATACAGGCGGACCGCCGACGCCGCGACAAACGACATCAGTACGACCAGCGAGAACAACCGGCACCAAGGGAAACCGACGTATTGAGGACAACGGATCGTCGACCTATCTGCTGTCACTGCGCTGAAGTCGACCACCTTTACCGTCGATACCTACCGACAACTGGGGCTGAGCGGGTTTCACCCGAACGACCCGCGCCCAAGGTACGGCGAACGCCATCGCGACATCGAGGAGTACCTCATACGCTCGCCCACCTCAGCGCCCTCACGCCCTGAATCCCGCTCACCGTGCCACGACGTTCAGCGTCTCCAGCGCCCCGACTTCGCCGAGAGAGCCTGTCCACTGCGTCGCCGGGAGATGGCGTCGAATACTCCCGGGCATCAGGAGCCAGTCTCCGAGCTACCGCGGCGTAGATCAGAGAAGGCTCCTCAGGTACTGCTGCGCTGGCAGGAGCCTCAGGTAGGAATGCTCGCTGAACTTCCTCGCGGAAAACTTCGGCTATTGACAGCGAAGCAGGCTTGTGGGAAGCAGGCAGGAACTTCTTGATTTCCTCCTGGACGACGTCCCGGATGATGTCGCGGATGTCTGGGATGCTGCAGCTGGACGGCGAGAGGACAGCGAAGCCGGGAAGTCTCCGGTAGGTGAGGCCCGTGCTTGAAGGGCACGTTCGATGCTGGTGGCCTCAGTGATGAAACCTTCGACGGTAGTAGGCGGGCTCCGCACGAGGCCCCCGAGGATACTTTCTTTCACACCCCGCATTAGGACCCGCAACTTTTTCTCTTCGGGAGCGTTCGGGTCGGCGCGATTCATGAGGCGGAGAACGTCTTCGACGAAGCTTGTGACGCTCTCGTTTGGCCCTTGGTGTCTTGCTTGGAGAAGTTCTTTGAGCCGCTGACGTCGCTACTGCCTGGCAAAGGTGCGTCGAACCTCGGCTTGGAAGTCTTCCCACGACGAAATTGAAGATTTGTGGTTCTCGAACCAGGTGCGTGCCGTGCCTTCCAGAGCAAAGTAAACATTCTGAAGGCAGTGCTTCGGTGTTTATCGGTTATGGCGGGCCACTCGTTCGTAATGTTGTAGCCAATCCTCAACGTCCTCGAGGATCTCCCCATGGAAAGGCGTCGGTGTCCGGGGTGCGACGGTCAGGTATACGACGGCGGCGGCGGTCGGAGTCTGCGTCGAGTGGTTGTCCATCGACGGCCTCGTTGACTGCTTGGTCTTGAGTGACAAGGTGCCAAATTCCGAAGGTAGGTCTTGGTTGCGGCGACTTGATCGGGTCTTGATCTGGTCTTCGTTGGGTCTTCGGGAGCTTGGGTTCGGGCTTGAACTGCGGAAACTCGGAGGGGAGCGCTGCACGGACATGAGGTACCCCGCACCTCCACCAAAATGTTACGAATGACAAGGTAAAACAAAGAATAACTAGGGAAACTGAAACGTTTAATGGAGCGAACTTGTGCCAAAAAAAAAATAAAAAGGGAACAGAAGAAAGCAGAGCATTGCGGGCGTCGAAGTCGGCGTGACAGCAGAGTCGAACGCGGGGGCGAAACTAACTCTGGCTCGCCACGCGATGCCCCTTATGTACACGCCTGGGCTTCAGGAATAATCGGCGCAGAAAGTTCAATGGGTAAAACATTTAGACCTCGAACAAGCACCAAGATTCTCGAATTAACCAGAACACTAAATTGCAGGGATAAACAAAAGACACGTCACTCCAGGAATCAAACCCTGGCATTTCGCGTGGGAGGCATGCAGGCACGATAACCGTTAGGCCACGCGCGCGCTACTTACTGGGCCAGCTTCGCGCGGGGCAATATTCGTTGTTAACGATATAAATAAACATCTGTGAGTTCGGCTTTTTCTTTCCTGCTGATCAGTATTTATTTCGTTTTTATTTTGGAATAATTAATATGCCAATAGCCAATAGAACGCACCTTTCTTTCGTGATCGTTTCGTTAGTAGCATAATTTTTCCGTTCCATCTCTCAATGCTCAATAATGTAAGCCAGCGAAAACTCTCTGAAGACGGCTCAATTGAGATTACTTGTATATTTCGGAAGGAGGCTAACTCAATAATGACACTTCTATATAAAGGCGCCTATTTGATATTTGTTTAAGTTGGTAATGAATATTTAGACAGTTTTTTCTTGCTCTAATTCGTGACGCAGCTTACATAAATAATATTTCCTTGTACCACACGACTGATTACTATAAATTAGAAGCGGTGCTTCGGATTCGTCCTAATTTGTTTCTTTGCCGCCAGTCCCTCCATTCGCAGAAGCGATCAGAGTTCTAAGGGCTTTAAAGGAAACTAAAGACTGAGACTACAACCCGGAAGCATATGAAGATCGACTATATGCATCGAGTTCCCGTTTCTCAAGAACGGTTCGACAATCTTGTGGAGACGTTTGTGGATGAGACGCTACAGTCATATACGAACAGTCGTACACTAACAGCTGTCTCACACTAACAGGGAAACCCAAAGCAACGACAAACTAACGTAAAAGTAACATCACTTCCTCATGGCAAATAACGACACTGGTATTTGGTTACATTTGCAAAACGGTAACGGAGCTCTATAAGGTGTTAGCTTTTTTTTTCAATTTAACGAGTAACGCAATATCGTAACTTATATTCGGTTACGGGCCCAAGGCTGCCTCAGTGGGATGCACGTTGACTTTTATGGTACACACCTCGGACTCTCCTCGGTGTGCTCACTGTCATCTTTCTGATTAATTATTAAAAAAAAAAAAAAAAAACATTTACAAATAATTGATTTTGTGAGTAATTGAAGTTTGTATTTACATTTGCATACTTTGTAACCTTCAGCATGGCATATGCCCATGTCGGTCCCGTGGCTAATTTTCCTGCAGAACTCATCACAGGCTTGAAGATCTTTCGGGCACACGGCAGGCCCAATAGTATCCCAGGACCCTGCAGAAGATCAGTGGAGGCGGTTATGTTTTATTTTTACATATAAACGCCTAAATACACATATTTATACTATTATATTCCCGTTTCTTTTTTTTTTTCAATGGTGTGAGGTAATTGGGGGCTGACTTTTCCACGTGTTTATCAGGCTGGGCGGACGTTAGCAAGAAACAGCTGTAAAGGATTTAAAAAAATATATATATATTAGAGGTGAGTTTTAGAACATTTTTATCCCGTGAATCTGAATATCACGTTCGTTTCTCCCGAAGATGTAGCTGGACCCGAGAGAACACGAGAAACCTCCGACTAGTCATTACGTCATAACAGGATCCTTTGGCCGCCAAGCGCGTGTCGCTCCTGTGGGCAGCGCCAGGTATATTCCACCACACTCACCAGTCGTGACGTCTTTTTTTGTCCTTTTTGTAATTAGCAAGAGTACGCGTTCATAGCCTGATAGGCGCTGAAGTTGCGTGACAGCGGAGATTCTGAAAACTGGTATTAAAACTTCACGCTCCGGGAAGAAGGAACTTCAGTGATACTTTGAATGATTTTCTGCAGCCTCTGGGCATCAAATTTAAATAATCTTGATAGTCGTTGAACTGGAGGCAAAACAGAGACGATCCAAGTATTTCTCTTCAAATACAAAAACCCCTTCAGTTTTCTTTGATGAAAATCACGTCATGATATGTTGGTAAATTACCTTTAGTCTGGTAATTGACGTTTTAGATGTTAATTTTACAGGGAATGTTGCAATTGTGCTATTGACAGCGGTTACAAATAGAGGCTATACAAATTTAACTACTTTTTGAGTGCCAGCGGGCTTTGAGATATTCGCGAATCATTTTTCGCGTTTGTGTGAAATGATATGAGAACTGGAGAGAAAAACTCCGGTGCCAAATGGCTAGGAAGAAAGTATAGTTCTCCGACTTTTTTTTAAATTGCCTTTTAAATAACGTTCTTTTAGATGTTCGTCTTCCGGGTGTATACTCTTTTGAAACTTTGGCAATTGGCTCGACAGACTCCTAAATGGTAAAAACCAAATCATAGCAACAAATGAGTCAATCATATATAAGCTTACAACATTTAGCACTCACGAGCTCTTCCGACAGAATTTGTATCTTCAATTACTTGACTGGAACTGTGACTTACAAATCCTGCGAAATTCGAAGTAGTGCATTTTAATGTCGTCTTCCTTGGGCTGTCTTCCTTAATATGATTGCAAAGTTTGTGCGTGACGTACCGCTCACTAGAAGCAACATGGCGAGGACAGATGCCCCCCTAATGAATCAGGATGTAGAATAATCTGACTGCAATTAAAAAAAAAAAGATTTTGTATGTCTCTAAACTAATGTTGTTGAAATTAAAATTGCTAACAATGCAAAAACACGCTAATTAAATTACTCGGTACTATTTGATTGTTCCGGATTACCCCGCAGCGCCCGATACAATACTGCATGGGAGAGGATGAATACAGTCGCGTAATATACTCACATTATTTTCATATACATAGAATGAACGACCAACGAACAAAAGCACAGTACGCTAAGCGAGCCAATTCACCGCACGGCAAAAACAAAACGCAAAACACACAAACAAAAAACCCAAGTTGTTGTTTGGTTGAAGATTCAGGAAAAGTTATCCAATGGACCACGGGGCCGAACATATCAACCGCTTCCATTTTATCACCCGCCCTCAACGCGTGGGTAGCGAGCCTAGATTGCAGAGAGCGTCCATCTCAAACCATGGATTGCAGTTTAATGGCGGACGGCGAGGTTGCTCGCAAGTGCACATGCGCTGCGTTCTCGCGTAACGAGACGGAAAGGCCGCTTGCAGACGTCTAACACGTTTGTCACCTCCTCGTCGCTCGTACTGCAAACGCGGCCGATAGACCACGGGACCCCAATCGAGCAGGTGGACACTCTCTGTGCTCTCTACGTGTGGGTATGTGCGGCATCACTATAGCACAAAATACGTCTTAAAAAGATTTCTTTCGAAAGTCTATATTGATCAAAGCTAAAATACGCCTCGGTTCAATTCGTTACCTTATTATCTCGAGAAAGTTTTCCGATTCCGATTAATGCTTATTCCTTGCTCGTCGTCCGAAGGTAGATGGAACAATGGCGATGACCCCCGAGAGATGTGCGCATTTCACAAGGAAACAACGGAGCGCGCGAAATTGAGTTCCACGAATGCGCGTTTGGAGAAAGCGATTGATTGAGACCGTCCACAGAGCAAAAAGTTCCATTGTTTCCCCATCGCACTAATGCCTGAAGTTCCAGGTAACGTTTGGAAATTACGAGACTAATCCACATTAAGTTGCACGCTTCTTCGTGATGAACTTCTTTTTCTTTTGAATATATCTTATGACGGATTACGTGATAATCGAGACGCCGTTTCAAAATGTCCTATTGCGGCGAGTCTCCGTGGCATCGCTGACGTGGAGCAGGGTCCCATCTTGCACCACATGAGCTTTGTATCCTCCTATTGATTTAGTTAGATATTTACCTTCGTGTCTAATAGCGTTACAATCGGAAGTTGATCAATAAATACGTAAGAAAGTATGAAATGATGTTGAACGTGCTATTATTTTTTTTCTCTCATATACAACATTACTCCTGGCGCGTAACTTTAATATCTTAATGCCGATAGCATTATTAAGGAACTCACCACATATATCTATTTATCTTGAATCTGGCCCCGTTGAAGTTGCTGAAAAACTTTTCCCGCCAATGTTAGCCACAAACTTTTCTCCTAAATTTAGTGGAAAATTGACGTTACGTGACCTATGCGCCAATTCAGTTCCCCCGCTAAATTTATCGGAAAAATTTTGACGTGAACTGAATTGTTACGAATTCGGTACACGTGCTCCAATTCTGAGCATTTCAGACCTAACACCTGCCCGTGCGCGCAACGATAAATGCTATCCCATTCGTAGATAATTGTCGCTCACCACCGCGCGTGCGATGACCGTACTCCGCATTAAGGCAAACGCCTTACTATAGAGCTTGTGTCTTAGATGTAGAGAGCGTCAGACCGGCATGGGTGGAGGAAGGAGGCCGTGCAATCTCTTTGCAGCACTGCGCGGACGGTAGTATACAGTCGGGTAGGCCCAGCGCACCATAGCGCTACGTCATCCGCGTATATGGCACAGTGTATGGGATAAGGTCCACCCACAGGAAGAGTACTCGGTAGTCCAGCCATTACGATGTTAAAAAGCAGAGGACTCAAAACGCTGCCCTGTGGTACCCCCTGGGTGCTGCCTCGTATCGTGCTCAGGCGGCCAGCCAGTAGGACAGCGAATGTTCTGTTGTAAAGAAAAGAAGTAATGAAGCGAAGGGCGCGTATTTCTATTCCTATGTTCTGTAGTCGTTCTAAGATTGCAGAGTGTGGCAGAGCATCAAATGCTCGATGGATGTCGAGAACAACGGTGTGGATGACCTTTCCTTCTGCCTTTGCTTGCTCTAACGACGACACGATGTCGCCGATGGCATCTGTTGTTGACCGGCTTCTTCGGAATCCTGACAGCTGAGAAGGAAAGGCTTGCGCTCGTTCAAATCGCCAATTTAAACGGCGGTGGATCAGGCGCTCAGTCAGTTTGCATAAGCACGAAGTCAAAGAAATCAGACGGTACGAAGATATGTCAGCTGCAGGCTTGTTAGTTTTTTTGGATTGGTGTTACTGCTGAGTGTCGCCAGGTGTCAGGGACATCCCCAGATTGCCAAATATTGTTTATAAGTTGTAACAGTCCGGGTAGGAATGACTCGTCTAGGTTTTTTAGAGCCTGGTTTGTGATGGGGTCAGGGCCCGGAGCTCCACGTCGAGGGCATCGGGAGAGGGCATATCGGAGCTCGGACAAGGTAAAGTCATCGTCTATGTTGATTGTTGAATAGGTTGGAAGGGGGGGGGGGGGCCTTTTGGAAGGCGGATTTCCTTGGGGAGGGCTTATGGGGCGTGAGAACTCGTTTGCAAAGTGTTCAGCCAGTTCTTGGAGTGATGTTTGATTTCCCAATGCAATTGCTGCATAGGGGCATTGGGGAGTCACTGGTTCTAAGAGGCGTTGCACAGTGGTCCAAGGCCGCCTTGACCCAGTATCTGTCGATAGACTTTCACTGCGTTGGTCCCATTGTAGTCTCCCCAGCCTTATGGTATATCGACGAAGTGCTGCGTCGATGCGTCGAGATTTTATCCAGTCTTCATCTTGGTGTGAGCGTCGGGCGATTCGCTGTGCTTGTCTGGCATTGGCAAGTATTTGAAGATACGTAAGATCGGGTACGGGCTTGCTTATCGGGAGGGTGATTTTTGTTGTAGCTATATTTAAGGACGTTAGTATAGCTTCTTCTGAGCAAGGGGCCTTTGCGATTTTCATCAAATTTGAGAATACTTCTCTGTACCTGTCCCAGTTGGTAACGTTGTGAACCCTGGTTTTTGGTCGGGTGCTATAACGTGGGGTGAGTCGGATAGGTAGGTGGTCGCTCCCCCAGGTGTCTGGTTCGATGTCCCATAGGAAGCTTATTTCTTTTGATACAAAAGTGAGGTCAAGAACACTCGCCTTTTGTAGATTCGCGCGAACGAATGTTGGAGCTCCGGAGTTGAGACAACGCAGTCCAAGGTCTCTGGTGACTTCAAGCAGTGCGGTTCCTCGTTCCGTCGCTGTGTCACTTCCCCAGGCGTAATGATTGGCATTAAAATCTCCGCACCCGACCACAGGTCCTGGGCATCGGTCTCGTATTACTCTAAGCAGGTCTGGGTCCCGCGATAGGGCTGGTCGGATGTAGGATGATATAATTACGATTGTTTGATCAGCAATCTGTAATTTGACGGCAACATCTATTTCTCCATGCTGGAATTATCGCTTGACTAAAAGGGAAGCCCTTGATTTTCCATCGGGGTGAGCAGTGACGCTGTGGTACTCCACGTAAGGGGACATTCGCTGGGAACTCTTCTGGGTGTATGTCTCCTACAGAGCCAGTACGTCTGTTTTAAGTTCAATGAGTCTGCGACGAAGCTATGGCAGGCGACGGTGGAACGAATTGGTATTCCATTGGATGATAGATGGAAGTTTTTTAAGGCGTTTTGGGGTTTGTGATTGTTTTTTGGGGATCCTTCGGGTATCAAGCGTGGTGTTGGTATTAATATCTGTTAAGGCTCTGGCAGTTTCCTGAGTCTACTTGATCCAAGAGTGGACGAGAGGTAACGCGAAGTCAATGAGGGTAATGCCTGCTCGTGCGTGCGGGTGCTGCAGTGTGGCCAGAAAGGTACGTAGTAGCGTCGCAAGGGTGTACTGTACATACACCGCGGATCCAAGTCCTTGAGACTCAGTATTATTGTCGGAGCCTTGGGTACGAGATCGGTACGTTGTGTCGCTAGCCCTTTGAGCAGATGTGTTTATCACCCTTGCGAAGTTGTCCTGGCGTTGCCGCGGTGATGTTTCGGGTCCAGCGCTAGTTGATGCGGATGTGGACGCAGCTGGTTGACGTGGAAGAGCAGGAAAGTGATCGTCGTCTAGTGGCGGCATCATAGCATCCTCCACTTTCTCGTTTTGGCTGTTGCTGGAAGATTGATTCAGAGTTCCAGCAGTTTTGTTCTTGTTGTCGGAGAGGACAGCTGACTTCTCTAGTGAGTAGCTGACCTTGTGGGTTTGACGATAGCTCGATACAGCTGCTTACGTTTTATAAAAGGGACAGCTTCGAGAGGTCGCCTCATGCTTTCTTTTGCAGTTGACGCACCTAGGTTGGTCGACTTGACAGTCGATGCGGTCGTGAGTGCCGTCACAGCGGCTGCAACGTTGCACATGGGGGCATGCGGTCTGAATGTGCCCGAACCGCCGACACTTGTGGAACTGTCGTGGTTTGTCGGTGTACTGCAGTACTCTGAAGCGTATATGCCCCACAACGACGTGTTCTGGTATGGTCTCGGTTGCAAAGACAAGTTTCACCGTTTCTGAAGCGCCTAGCCTTTTGACTAGGATGACTGGCGTAGTTGCGCTTATAGCCTTTTTGAGATCGCTTTCTGTGATGTCCTTGTCTACGTCACGAATGATTCCTACGGCCGAGGATCGTGGGTGAGCTTCGTAGGTCCGGACTTTGATCCCTAATAGGATTGTTAAAGTAAGGATCGTTTGCATGGAGCTGTTGTCCCGCATGTCAATTGCAAGGAGGTTCAGTCTGTAGTTCGGTCGAATTTGAGTCACTCCATGGGGTGTGATGGAATCTAGCTCTTGAGAGAGGTTAGAGGGTTAAGCTTCGCGATGAGCTTTGTCGGGTCTTGGGGTTTGACGATGACCGTCCAGTTCTCGCGATGGGCATCAATGATGGTGGCTTGACTTGAAGCAGAGCCCCCGGAGAGGTGGCCTCGCTTCCTACAGTTGAGGGTCCAGCCGGAACCCTCCTTTTCTGCGTCATCTATATCGTTGTCATCGAAGCTCTCAGAGCCGTGGGTGGATTCGCTCATGGTTGCGTCGCTCGGAGTACGTGCTTCGTTCAGGGTGACTGCCCAAGATGTTTTGCGAACGTTCCCGGGGGGGTTGTAGTTTAAATTACTAAAATAATAGTAAAAAATTGATTTACTTGCAGAGGTAAGGAATCAAGCATCCGTTTAGGTGCGTCGTCGTCGTCGTCCTTTTCCTATTTTATGTTAATCTGCACTTTTTTGTTTCTTGCTGCAGTCATACTTCGACTGCTGTCTTCCCAACTTATCGGTTTTCCCGGGGTGTCTAAAGGATGAACGAGCACTACAAGAACTGAAGATGGCCCAGCTAGACGGGGGAACAACTCCCCGCCGCGTCTCGCACAGAAATATAAAGATGTGAATGAGCTCATATCTAGAGTTCTCGAGGAGCACTTCACCGAATCTCCTCTCTCCACGGTTCGAAATGTTGCTAGGAGTATCTGGTCTTGAGTTCCATGCTGCGGTGGCCAGTGCAAGCTCAATAAAATCGCATTTGTCATTTGTTCCTTCTAAACCGTGTCGTGGTATCTGGTTATGGTTACTTCAACTTCGGCTCCATGTTTTGATCACAGCTGCCAACACGTTTAGTTAAATTATTAATAGGAATAAACAGAAGTAAATTCGTAGTCCTAGAGTGAAGCTCAAAGCCGTGACGCGAGTGTTCCTTGTGACGATTATTCCGGCGTGACGACAATTCCTCGTACGAGATGCCCTGTGACGAGTTGGCGTCCTTGACGAGTTCACCTATGACCAGTTGGCCTGTGACGACCGGGCTTGTGACCAGTTCTCCTAGACCCCTTCGCCGCACTCATCGAGTGAGCCGAATAGAAAAAAGTAATACCCAAGAAGAAAAAAAAAAAAAAAAGCAGAAAGCAGGATGCGGCGACACATTCGAGAAAAATGATTTAGGACTCCGCTCCCACACTCTTCGAATCTGTTGTTGTTGGTTTTTCGTTGTTTTTTTTTTTTTTTCGAATGTGTTTCTATTGTAGCGCTTGAAATCCACTTCTTTCTAGTAAGCTTCTGCGTATGCTCGATCACCATATTTGAGGGGCTGTAATCCGCACGCTGTTTGTTTGTTTGTTCTTCGATCTCGGGGCTGGCTATTTTTAGCCTTTCGGTGGCACGAGGGACGCTAACGCTAGCTAGGCCACCCACTTGGAGGGAAGGGGGTGGCCTAGCTCTCTTCTTTCCGGGACTCTTTTTTATGGGTCTCCGCGTCACGATTGTCCCACAAAAGCAACTTTCATTTATTTCTCGCTCGTGGCTTCCAAGTACTGCGCTCAGTTAGTGTGGTAGGGTATAGTTATAGCTGATTAACACGATGCATATTTCTAACGCACAATAGTTTTGCGAAATCAAGGTTTCGCTGAAATGGATAACTCACACGCACAGCTCGACGCACAATACCTTTGACCTGTTGACTCTCGAGAGATGGCCCCAACACGGCTGAGTCTGGCGGTGTTCCAAACGAAACATCTAAATTTTGCTCCCTTACCTGCTACCATTTCGCGTACATTTTGCGCCATAGCGAAATGAAAGCACATGTCGAAAGTGACGCTTGTTCTACGCTCGATGAAATTTCACGTCAGCTCGTGGTCTTCGCTGGTACCTTGAGCGTTTCACAACGACGCAGAACGTTCAACAAGAAAAAAGAAAACGTACTATGGCATCTTTTGCACACTCATTACTTCTATAGCACCGAGCCGCCTCGTAACCTCTTGTTTTTCTTTCATTGTACTCATTGTACTAATTTTTATTTTGTGCATTACGGCTGTTACGACGCCAAGACCGTCTGCACTCTCGAATTTGAACTTAGGCTTAGACCAGAGACGGACCAGTTTAAATCAGGAAAATATAATTAACACTGTAGCGAAGTAAATCTATCATATCGATCGGAAATACGATTTGACACATTCCATCTGAACACGTACTGTGCACAGGGAATGCAATAGTGAGTCAGCGTGCAAAACGCTGCCACACAACGCTACCATAATAGAGAGTTTTAGTAGACCGTTTTCATCTTCCGCTCCGCTCTGAAGGTGCCAAACTGCGCATGCGCGGCCCGCCTCGCCGGAATGGAAAGCAGAGGTCCAAAAACGCGTTTTAGTAGAGCGTTTTTGTTCAGCGTAAGAGCGTTTCGAGCGTGTTCGAAAAATTTGCTTGCTTAGCCCCACAAGTGGACGTTTATAGTACTAGTAAGACAAAAAAAACCTAAGCGTTAACACCAAGAGAGTAAAAGGGAGCGTGATTGCAGAGGTAGTAAAAACGAAGGCGACAGTAATGAACACAAAACAGTAGGCACACACCTGAAGAAATATTAAGCTATAAAATATAAATATAATCGTTCCACCTTGTGTGCGAGTGAAGCCGAAGGTATAAACATGAGCATGTTGCTCTAAACGGTACTTGCACTGCACGAGCGCGCGTGCTTATCAAGGACGCTGAAAAGCCGGCACTCGCTCTTGTAGCTTCTGCTCCACTCGAATTAAAACTGAAACAGATTTACTTATTCGAAGTAGAAAAATAAGAGAAAAGGACGAAGTCGGCGCATTGCGAGTACATCCTATTGCGTAGTACGAGTACAGTGTTGCTTAAGGCTGTCAAGGCACCTGCACGATGAATCTCCGCTGTTCTCAAGGAAGGAGGCTTCTACTAGCGAGATTAAGCTGGCGAGACATCGAATCTATGATTCGTATCAATCGTGCCATCAAGCGCCGAAGCTTCCTTTCCAAACGCGGTTTGCTGGATATTTCCAACGTAGAAAAGAAACCCTCTAGGAAGCTATCCTGCTTCAAGAAGGCTGGATAGCTAGGTTCGACATTGTACATGCACCTTTTTTTAGTACACGGAAGTGACGTCATCACGTCTGATTAGTTGGAAACAAAAGTGACGTAATTTCCCTAGAAAAGTGTGGGCGGAGTCGGCAAAACTGGGCGGAGTCGGCTACCGGACGTGACAACAAAATGACGTTTCGTTTTGTACCGAGTACGTTTCAAAAGGTACTTGCTCGGAACTAGGTGTCATTGGCAGCATGTTTTCGGCGGCGAGGCGTCGTCGTCTCGTCACTTCAACTTTTTCTTTAATAGAGCTTTTTTTTTTCGCCCGAAAGGCTGTATCGGGAACACCGCGATGCATTCGAGCTCCCGGAGGAGATCTTTCGGAAGCAATACCGCCTGCCCAAGATCGTGGTGCGGTGGTTGTGCGACGAACTTCGCGAGGAACCGGAGGTGAGGAGAGTGCGTACCTCGTGGACGGTCATGACTGTGGAGCTTCAAGTGTTGTGTGCACTGCGCTTCTACGGCACGGGGAGCTTCCAAGGCATGGTGGCGAGCGACGAACACGTAGCGCGGGACCAAAAGACAGTCAGCGTTGCGGTCCGCGCAGTGTCCGTCGCTATCGTGCGTCGTCTCGGGGTCCAGCGTGGCTGGATCCACTTCCCCGAGACGCCGAGCGAGAGGTTCGACGCGGAGAAGGGCTTCAGGCTGCTCGGCAGGATACCCGGCGTCATCGGTTGCGTGGACGGGACCATGGTCTCCATCGTCGGCCCGTCCAAGAACGACCCCACCGTCACGAAGGCGGCGTACTGGTGCCGCAAGTACTTCTACGCCCTCAACGTGATGGTGGTAAGTACACTCATGTTACGTTGTCAAAACGCGCCCCAAATCTGTAGAAAAAAAAAAAAAAAAACGTATTGCCGATACGGTTTAAGTATGCCGTTTTATGACTGCGGGCTGTGGGGTCTCACGACTGCGCGACCGTGTGCTCTACGTAGCATGTGAGCCGTGAGACTCTTCTCCCAAAAATAATACTTGTCTGTTAAAACGTGCAAGCTTCCGCAAAAAAAAAAAAAAAAAAACACCTTATTTTTTTTTTAAGGTAGTTAGTTGTACCTTGCATCCAGGAAGGTGTGTTGACATGCATGTGTCAGACAAAATAACTTCAAAGGTTCTGATATTGCGACTGCTTTGTGAACCATAAGTACAATCTACTACTTGTGGATTCAGGTAATTACATGTCAATATCTCTCTCTTTCAGGTGTGTGACGCCGACTGCCGGATAATGTGCATCGACCCACGGTATCCCGGGTCGGTGCACGACTCCTTCGTGTGGCAATTTTCCTGGCTCCGAAACCAACTCGAGCAAGGGCAGGTGCCACGCGACGGCCGGTTCCTGCTTGGTGAGCATATTAATTCATTCCTTACGCACACGGTGGCTCCCACTGCTTGAAAGCCACAGTACCACACGTACTGTGCTTGTTGTGAGGCACACAGACAAAGGGGCTGGAACTCCTTGAAGTGAGACAACACCCAAAGTTTGGCCATTAATCTCTGTTTATGTCCACATAACTCTCACACTCTGCAGGCTACGAAAGCCACACTACACCAATCTCACTACAGTGATAGACTATGCAAGGCATGCGACCGCAGTGCGAGTCGCTGTCCGGTTCGGCCCACTCACTGTTACTGTCTGCCTGTACCCTCTTGCTGGTTGGTTTTTTCATGAAGTTGGAGCTCTTATACTGATACCTGGGGGCTCGACTGGTCGCTTTGACGGTCGTCAGTTTGTACGGAATGGGATCAATTCGTCCTTGGCCACTTGGGGCTCGCCAAATCTGTCATCGGGTCGTCTCTGTCCCACACACTGGATTCTTTTCCCTGACCCTTCTTCTTCGGTCTGCCTATATAGCTCCTCCTATTAGACCCTCCGTGTCCCAACAGGACCTGACTCCTTTCCAATCTAACCACCCCCTTTCTTTTCCCCATCTCCAACTCCACCGAGGATTAGGAAAGAGGTTCGTCGAACTGGCGCCTTATCCCCTTGCTTGCCAAAGACAAGGCCAGCGTGTTCTGCTCTGCCCGTGCCTAAGGTCACGGCCACACTCCCAAAAGCAACAGAGCTTTTATCTGTCGGATGCAAGGGCCTAATAATGCACTTGCATACAACACAGCACCCCTAAGGAATCGTGCACACATCCCATACAACCCACCAGGAAAACACATAGTTACATGAAATAACAGGGAGTTTGCAGGCAAGCTGGTGCTAATTAATCATAATGTAAACTGATACTGTAGTGCAGAAATATTAACACACTTTTAAGTCACACTTAAGTTACATTATAATTGACATAGTTGCACACAGCTGTTTTCTTGCCTTTTATTTTAAAAAGTAAAGAATGTAATATGTTCCATCCTCTACATGTGCAGGTGACAGCGGCTACCCCTTGGAGCCTTGGCTCATCACCCCTGTCCCCGGGAACCACGCGACCTCCACCGCATGCGGCCGGTTTAATAAGGCGCATTCCTCGATCAGGTCTGTTGTGGAGCGCTGCATCGGGCTGTTGAAAAACAGATTACGGTGTCTGCAAAGGCACCGGGCTCTGTATTACCACCCTTCAACAGCCACCGCCATTATTTCGGCATGTGCAGTGCTCCACAACATCTGCCTTGCATCGAGCGAGCCAGAACCGGAGTCAGACTCCGACCCTGAAGAGTCAGAGTTGGAGTCTGAGCCGAGCTCGGGCGGTTCTGAGCCGAGCTCGGAGAGGTCAGCGTCGGCTCCCGAGAGGCTGGCTCCTGCCGGCCCTCCGGTCGGCCTTCCGGTCGGCCTCTCGGACAGGGGGAAGGCTCTGAGGCAGCGCCTTGTCGCCCGGTTCGGAACCCGCCGCAGACGTGCCCGTGCGGAGCGCCACATGCAAGGGGTCCGCCGCCACGACGGTAGTCCCGACCACCAGGGACACCGTCGGGAAGCCCCTCAGCGCCCTCGCTGCGGTGGTGCCCAGCACGGACGCCGCCAGCGACAGGGAACCTCTCGCCACCACGACTGAGGTCCTGACCACCAAGGACCCCGTCACATCCTTGCCCTCAGTGAAGCCCTCCCCGTGGAAGCCGTAAAGTGCACACTTGGCTTCCTGCTCCACAGTCATGGCCGTCCACAAGCTACATACTCTCTTCAGCTCCTACACCTTGTGAAGTTCGTCGCACAGCCAGCGTGCTGCCTCCGGATACGTGTCGAGTGCATCGCGGTGAAATCGATACAGCCTTTTTTTATTTTTATGAGTAGAAGGCACGAGACGCAGTCGACAGTGACAGAAACGGTTCGGAGGTTTAGTTGCCAGACCAACAGCTCATCTGGATTGCCCCTGCAAAGAACTCAGAAGTAATTTAGACTACCTCTAGGAAGAAATGCTTGCTTTTGCAGAGATTGCTTTCTTAGTTGCTGATTGAACCAGGGATATTGTTGTCATGGACATTGTTTCATTTTAAAAATGCTTCAAAGCGTCTTGCCTTCTGCTCCATTTTATTATCTCTTTTATGGTACTTCATCAAAGTTAGGTGATTGTGTTATCTCAAGACAGTGCACATGTAGTTTGTTCTGAAAATTGCTTTACTTCTTAAAGAAACACCTGTGACTTCATGAATAAAAGTGTGATAACATGGAATGTACTATTTCATTCTTGGAAGTAAAACTGAGCATCGACTGGAACCATGTAAGCAATTGGGCCATCTTAAGTATATATCACAGATATATTGTTGAACATTCTGGTCTTATTTGAGCACAATAGTTAACTTTCGAAAGGAAAAAAAATATATATATATTCTCTGACTTGCATACCACCATATAAACACTGGACCACTTTGAAAGAATTATCACAGATGTTGCGCCAAACATTCTTATTTGAGCACAGCAATAGCAAGTTCTCGAAAGATAAAAAAATTGTTTCTGATTAAAGCAGCCGTCACTCGCGCGCTCCCCGTTGGTTCCGCCGACCCCTCCGCTGCCCCCGGCACACCCGTATCCTTGTGGTTCGACATTTTGGTTTGAAGAAGGCGCGTAGCGCACATCCCGCATAATATTGGAACAACTTTCTCTCCAATTAATTCTTAAATGTATTGCAAAAGGGTACAAAAAAGCGGTTTGTTTTAACAACGCCCAAAAGGTTTTGATTGTTTTTCAATACCTGTACTAGAACAGATGTGACGGCCAGCGACGCACAGGATTGGTTGCCGTTCCTTCGCTAAACGCAGGAACTGCTCCCCGCGGCGTAGTAAATCCTACCCCGTATCCCGCGCGTAGGGACGCCTCAGGGAATGCGTAGCTACTTCCGCTCGTCGGTGGTTGGAAAGTGGGCAGAGCCGCCACGTGAGTGTTGCTAGGATACGCTCCTCCTTTGCATTACGTCACTTCCATGTACCTTTTCTCAAATGTCCAACCTAGCGATCCAGGATCGCTAGGTTGGACATTTGAGAAAAGGTACATGGAAGTGACGTAATGCAAAGGAGGAGCGTATCCCAGCAACACTCACGTGGCGGCTCTGCCCACTTTGACGCCGCTACGTCATCGCAAACTTGACACCCGTCACCCGTTTCAGCGACGTCCGGAGCCAACCACCGACGAGCGGAAGTAGCTACGCATTCCCTGAGGCGTCCCTACGCGCGGGATACGGGGTAGGATTTACTACGACGCGGGGAGCAGTTCCTGCGTTTAGCGAAGGAACGGCAACCAATCCTGTGCGTCGCTGGCCGTCGCATCTGCTCTAGTACAGGTATTGAAAAACAATCAAAACCTTTTGGGCGTTGTTAAAACAAACCGCTTTTTTGTACCCTTTTGCAATACATTTAAGAATTAATTGGAGAGAAAGTTGTTCCAATATTATGCGGGATGTGCGCTACGCGCCTTCTTCAAACCAAAATGTCGAACCACGAGGAGCCGGGTGTGCCGGGGGCAGCGGAGGGGTCGGCGGAACCAAAGGGGAGCGCGCGAGTGACGGCTGCTTTAGTCAGAAACAATTTTTTTATCTTTCGAGAACTTGCTATTGCTGTGCTCAAATAACAATGTTTGGCACAACATCTGTGATAATTCTTTCAAAGTGGTCCAGTGTTTATAGACGCTTTACACACGCGCCAAATTACAGCCGCCATTGCTGACCTTCTCTTGTCATACCGAGATGCCGAGTCACTGAAACGGCAGTTGACGATCCTCTACAAAGACCGATGCTTTAGAAAAGGACACAGTTGAATCTAGGATGGCAATAACCTGGCCTGCTATGGTAACGATGAAGTGAAATAAACGGAGTAAGAGGAAGCAAAAACTGAAGGTCAGTTATGGCGGCGTCCATGCACAGCTGCTGCAAAGCGTCTATATGGTGGTATGCTAGTCAGAGAATATATATATATTTTTTTCCTTTCGAAATTTAACTATTGTGCTCAAATAAGACCAGAGTGTTCAACAAGATATCTGTGATACATACTTAAGATTGCCCGATTGCTTACATGGTTCCAGTCGATGCTCAGTTTTACTTCCAAGAATGAAATATTACAGTACATGTTATCACACTTTTATTCATGAAGTCACAGTTTTTTCTTTAAGAAATAAAGCAATTTTCAAAACAAACTACATGTGCACTGTCTTGAGATAACACAATCACCTAACTTTGTTGAAGTACCATAAAAGAGATAATAAAATGGTAAAATGGAGCAGAAGGCAAGACGCTTTGAAGCATTTGTAAAATGAAACAATGTCCATGACAACAATATCCCTGGTTCAATCAGCAACTAAGAAAGCAATCTCTGCAAAAGCAAGCATTTCTTTCTAGAGGTAGTCTAAATTACTTCTGAGTTCTTTGCAGGGGCAATCCAGATGACCTGTTGGTCTGGCAACTAAACCTCCGAACCTTTTCTGTCACTGTCGACTGCGTCTCATGCCTTCTGCTCATAAAAATAAAAAAAAGGCTGTATCGATTTCACCGCGATGCACTCGACACGTATCCGGAGGCAGCACGCTGGCTGTGCGACGAACTTCACAAGGTGTAGGAGCTGAAGAGAGTATGTAGCTTGTGGACGGCCATGACTGTGGAGCAGGAAGCGAAATGTGCATTTTACGGCTTCCACGGGGACGGCTTCACTGAGGGCAAGAATGTGACGGGGTCCTTGGTGGTCAGGACCTCAGTCGTGGTGGCGAGAAGTTCCCTGTCGCTGGCGGCGTCCGTGCTGGGCACCACCGCAGCGAGGGCGCTGAGGGGCTTCCCGACGGAGTCCCTGGTGGCCGGGACTACCGTCGTGGCGGCGGACCCCTTGCGTGTGGCGCTCCGCACGGGCACGTCTGCGGCGGGTTCCGAACCGGGCAACAAGGCGCTGCCTCAGAGCCTTCCCCCTGTCCGAGAGGCCGACCGGAAGGCCGACCGGAGGGCCGGCAGGAGCCAGCCTCTCGGGAGCCGACGCTGACCTCTTCGAGCTCGGCTCAGAACCGTCCGAGCTCGGCTCAGACTCCAACTCTGACTCTTCAGGGTCGGAGTCTGACTCCGGTTCTGGCTTGCTCGATGCAAGGCAGATGTAGTGGAGCACTGCACATGCCGAAATAATGGCGGTGGCTGTTGAAGGGTGGTAATACAGAGCCCGGCGTACTTACCACCATCACGTTGAGGGCGTAGAAGTACTTGCGGCACCAGTACGCCGCCTTCGTGACGGTGGGGTCGTTCTTGGACGGGCCGACGATGGAGACCATGGTCCCGTCCACGCAACTGATGACGCCGGGTATCCTGCCGAACAGCCTGAAGCCCTTCTCCGCGTCGAACCTCTCGCTCGGCTTCTCGGGGAAGTGGATCCAGCCACGCTGGACCCCGAGACGACGCACGATAGCGACGGACACGGCGCGGACCGCAACGCTGACTGTCTTTTGGTCCCGCGCTACGTGTTCGTCGCTCGCCACCATGCCTTGGAAGCTCCCCGTGCCGTAGAAGCGCAGTGCACACAACACTTGAAGCTCCACAGTCATGACCGTCCACGAGGTACGCACTCTCCCCACCTCCGGTTCCTCGCGAAGTTCGTCGCACAACCACCGCACCACGATCTTGGGCAGGCGGTATTGCTTCCAAAAGATCTCCTCCGGGAGCTCGAATGCATCGCGGTGTTCCCGATACAGCCTTTCTGGCGAAAAAAAAAGGCTCTATTAAAGAAAAAGACGAATTGACGAGACGGCGACGCCTCGCCGCCGAAAACATGCTGCCAATGACACCTAGTTCCGAGCAAGTACCTTTTGAAACGTACTCGGTACAAAACGAAACGTCATTTTGTTGTCACGTCCGGTAGCCGACTCCGCCCACATTTTTCTAGGGAAATTACGTCACTTTTGCTTCCAACCAATCAGACGTGATGACGTCACTTCCGTGTACTAAAAAAAGGAACATGTACAATGTCGAACCTAGCTATCCAGTTCTGCATGCGGGCCTCCAAATACCAGCACCCGACAGATCGGCGCAGGGTGTTGCCAATCTGGCGAGACGCTTTGCATGGTTCTTCCTCGACTGGCCTATCCCAACCATCTGTTCGTACTTGGATGAGCGTATGGACGGAACTTGTCGGTGTTCTTCAGTTCTGTGAACCTCATCGTGGGTCACATCAACGAGAGGTTCGGCCACGTGCTTGCTGACATGAACAAACATTGGTGGTTGACCCTGGCGAAACTAGAGCTGTGCTCACAGGTAAGACCCTGCATGGTTTGTGTAAATTTCGCGTTTCCATTGTTTCTAGCACAGCTGCTCTGGCTGGTAAAAAGTTACTTTTTTCTGTACGCCCAAGGTGTACATGGGCAGTGTCAGGACAAGTCACGACGAGCGCGTTCGTAATCTATGAGTATTAGTAGGCCACTTTTATGAGCCCTCTTTTCTCTACTTTACGCTCTGCGAGAAGCATCGTCCCCACCGCGCATGCGTGGCCCGCTCTGAGTTGGAGCGTATAGTTAGCGGAGTGAGGGAGCGCTCCGCTTCACAAGTTGTAGAGCGGACTGCCCTCAGCGTCCTAAGCTTGATCGCTTAGCTCTCAAGATGGCTGCACTTACTCAATACGCGTCGATGTTTTTGACCGTGACCTTAGCTTGAAAGAGGTCGAATCAAGAAGTAAAGCATACGCCCCGCGCGTAAAAAGTAACCCATTCGATTTGAGTTCTATGTAACACAAAACAGCATAATCAAACGAAGTGAACGAGTATCACTTTGCAACCAGCACGGCGTCGGTAAAGTCGTCGCGCTTTGTGGACGTCCTATGAATATGCAGTCGGATGTACGGGTGCGCGTGCTTGAACGCCGATTATATCTGTGCATGCGCCCTCCTGTCGAAAATGCCACTGAAAGCTGACCACGAGCATAGCGCTCGCAAACTGCACCAAAGAAACCATTCCCTCTCAACTTTATTTATTCACACTCGCTCGCAACTTTTGAATTGTTTAACTTTCCTCGAGAAATGTTTGCATTGGATTTCCTTGGTAGATCTAGAAAAAAATAGAAACTTGAATGCAGCCTTTTTAAAAGTGCAACCCATAGTGCCGCTAGTCTTCGAGGCCGCCTTATTTTGGCCAAGTGTCTAGGGAGCAAGAGAGCTACGTCATTGTTTGTCGCGGATGCGAGTCTAAATGTATTAGACACGAATGCTGCGTCAATACTGAATATGAAATGGGTTCTAGTCACAGGTCTCGCACTAAAAGCGATGCCCAAAATATGGCGGCCGAATATGTTATCCGGTGGTGTTTTGAAAAGAGTTACCAATAACGGTAGAAAGAATATACCACGTCAATTTTTTGTCTGGTGAAAACCAGACAGGCATAAGCAATGCAAAATTTAGCAAACACAACCCTGGACTTCTAAGCAATAGTGGTAGATTAGAACAGTTTTCAGAAGTTTCGTTTTGAATTCCGGCGTAGCGGGCCTCGCATGCACAGTTTGACGGCATTAAACCTTAGCAGAATTAAGGAACAACTATATATACACTCTTAGAAAAAAAAAAGGAGTCCAAAGGGAGTCACTGCTTCCATGACTCTCTTTGACACTTCACGACTCTCTTAGAGAGTCAATTTTTCGTGTGACTCTGTTTTGACTCTTCCCCTTCTCAACGGGAGTCACAAGTCAGCAGCATTTGCCCTACCAAAAAAAAAAAAAAAGTATGAATGCTGCTTCGCGGCGTCCATCCGGCAACCCAAGCCCCGCTGTTTCCCTATGCACCTCTAGAAAGGGAGTCCGACACCATTTAGTTCAAAGCTTTGTCGCCATTTTATTTTCCATAATTGTGCAAAAAAAAAATTAAAAAGGAAAGGAAAAAAAATAATGCACAAAGTTTCGTCGACATTCATTTTTCTCAAGAATAGTTGTAAAAAAAAAAAACTAAAAAAAACGTATGTTTATTTTTTGTATCGAACCTGGGTTCGCTTCCGTAAGAAGCGGGCACCTTTCCACATAGCTACACCTGCGAGTACTCGTTTTGAGAATTCGTTTTATACGAGATTCAACAAGTTTCGCGTCGTGCACATTATTCGAAACCGAATCCTGCGTCTGCATTTTACATATTTCTAGAACTGTCGTGGGGTGCGTCTCTGGGAGCGAGTGAAGGTGCAGCAGCTTATTCAAGGCTATACCCCGTTTCATACGTAGCACGCAACGCAGTCAAAGCTAGCGCACCGGTTTGCATCGCCGACCGTGTCCACGTTCACCCCATAAAATAGTGCGTCACCTGCGAAAACACTTATAAAAAAGTCGAAAAAGGTGCCTCCTTGGATCTAGAAACTGATAGTGGTGTTATGATTTCGACGGAGCACAAATTTTTTTTCAATAAAAAGGAAAAGATAATGTAAACTACTTTAAATTGTTTTCGTTTTCGTCCGTGCGGCAGCAGCTGCGGGTTTTCGGGTTGTGTGGTACTGGCTGGTTTTGAGAAGATGGCGTCTTACGCAACAAGCTCAAGTACCTCTCCTGCTCGGATATTTTCAAAGATTCGTTGTGCGCAGACCTTGAAAGAGTGCAAGCAGGCGATCGCCAACGTGTACGCAAGTACAAGAACGCGTTTCCCGGAGAAGTCGGTCGTGAAGTCCTGGAGACGGTCAATAGGGAGTTTTAGCAGGTCGTTTCCACACGAACGGTTCGCCCCCAAACGCAGCCGCGACGCCACTGCGCATGCGCGCGCGAGTCGTTCGGGGAGTCGGGAGGCCCTTCTCGTTCGTTTCTCCCATTCCGGCCGCTGGAGTCGTCACCGCAACGCAGCCAGCTCCGTTCACGACTCGGGTAAAAAAAAGATGGCGGTCGGTCCGGCGACCGCCTTCGCCGACCCAGTCGAGCGTTAGGCTTAGGACACCGGGAGGCGATTAGCCGTCCTGCTAGTCTGCTTCATTTGAGAGGTTGAACCAAATCATTTCGAGGACTGCTCACAATGGTAAGCGATCGTGAATGCTCTAAACTGCGCATGCTCGTAAATTTTGCGATCTCCGGGCAGACTATAGCCGCCGTGCCGACCGCGAGCAGACGAAATGATTTGGTTCGACGGCATAGAACGTGAATGATCGTTCAAGTTCAAGAAGACGGAGACACACCACATACCTTTACGGTCGTTCAGACACTTTTTACTCTATCTAGCTTCACAGTTCTTGAAATTCCGACCGGAAAATGTTACATCGGCCGTCTTGTTTACATCAGTCGTACGCCGGAAACACGAGCCCCCACCGTGGTGTCCGCTACCGTCGCCACGGGTTCACACGTTGCGGAATGTTTCACATGTTTACTAGAAGATGGCGCCACCGTTAAGCATGATCATCATCATCGTCTACACGGCCGCGCCACTTTCACGATTCGCTAAAGTATGTCAAATTAGACGTACGGTTTCACGGAACGGACCAGCTGTACCGTTCGTGATTTCGGAACCGTGTGCTTGAAAAACGACTCGCTAAAACTCCCTAGTAACAACACCGGAGTGTGCGCCCGTACTGTCGCGAAGTACAAGGCGCAGTGTCTATCTGGCAAGCTGGCGTCCCCGAAGCGAAGACCTCGCCATGTAGAAGTTTCGAGCACGGGGACTGTCAAGCATGCCGAATTCACACACAACGCCATTCACCTCGAGGTGCACCGCAAGTACCCCGAGAGGGGGATTCCTACCCTTGACAGCAATTTCAAAATAAGCTGTTCAGGCCACAACTATTGTCGATTAACGTCCTATTATAAATTTTGGGGCAAGGCTGCTATCGGTGAGATTCCTCATTCCACGCTGCACGAAAAAAAAAAATATAACTCGGTGCTGCAGGCAAATAACACTTGCAAAGCGGCAGAGCAGATGGTAGAAATGTGGCCTCTCGGCGACTTACAAATAAATAGCAAGAAGAAAGGAGGAATCGAAATATGCAGTTCGGCAATGCGCACAATCTTGTACAAAAAATGGCTAAAAAAACAAACAAAAAAACTGCGCGTTTAGTGGGTTTGAACCACTGCCGCCGAGACGTCGGTATCGCCAGAGCAGCCCTACCACTCGTCCACGAACCGCGCCCAGGAACACATTTTTTTTTCTTCTGTATTTTCATGCGCACCACTTCAGTACCTTTGACAGCTATGCACGCTATGTATGAAAATGAGTATAAGTGCCCATTTTGAGAACCACACCACCACACTGCGAGTTGAAGCAACGCCGAAGGCTCGCGTTTCGCAGCGCCGCCTGTTGAATAACCATTCGAAGAGTTTGCACACTGTGAAGGTAAGAGCGCTCACACCGAAGAGCTCTCTTTACAACGCCTACACACACACACAGAGCTCACAATTGATGGGGGGCCACTGAGGTTTTAAGAGCCACTGATCGTAGCAATCGCATTCCAGAGACGCCGCGTTGTCGCAGATTATTTTTCACCAGCTAGGTCCTATTAGCCCCGAGAAGTTCGCGTGGCGCCCCCTTACGGCGAACCGGGGTGACGTCACGGCGAGGAGAGAAATTTTCCCCGACTCGGCCCGCTCGCCCTGTGGAGGCTGTGAGGACGCTAGCTGACGGCGCGCTCGTTTCTATTTAATTTTTTTTGGCGTGTTTTTCGTAGGAAGTGTAAATGTTTTTAAGTGCCTTTATTGAGGTATGGCCTGTAGCTACGGGCGAAACTTCAACCAACATTTTAAGCATGGTTGACAGGGCAGGCAACGCATGAATCACAGCTGGTATATATGAAAATAAAGAAATATGGCCACAATTGCAGGAGCATCACTATAGATTTACATCTCCCACAATAAATTCTGCTGATGGTTTGAATGAATTGGCAGGTTATGTATACTATTTTTTTTTTGTATCTCTGTTTTTAAACAAGTCGCCGAAGCAGAAAAGCTGCGTGCTGCTCGAGCAACATGCTAAATACAGTCTGGGCCATCAAGAAAGAATCACAAGTAAGACAGCTCAAGTACAGGGGAAAAGTAAAAAAACAAACAAGGAACATTTTTTATATACATTGCTTGCATTTGACCATTGCTGGATTCGGATAATATTTCAATGGACTACACGGGTGGTATTTGTGGACTTGTTTATATCAACCCTAGTAATGTATAACAAACGTAAGCGAAGGTGTCTAGCTCGTTATTAGCCCCTTAGGCCCTAAAATTGAGATTTTACTTAAATCGAATTGTCCTGAAGCTAAAATACCAGAAGCTTTTCTCACGCTGACTGTCGCCCTTCACAGGTTCCACATTTTCTGCTGCTAGTGCTGCATCTACCACTGGACAGACGTTCGAATGCTTGCTTTTACTCCTGTTTTCCTCTGATGTCAGAGAGTCCAGCTGTAGGGAGTTTGGAGGCTGAGGAAGCTTTTGGGGACCTGCAGCAGTGTCTCTTTTAATTGGAAATGACAATTCAAACTATACGGTGTATTTTCGGAATAGGTTGGAATAAAGAATGTCAGGAAAAAGTATAAACATTCCATATACGGCACAATTGCCGTGCATAGTTTGGCAGTTCAATACATATCATACAGACAACTGGGGGCAATTCGGCCGTTTTTGCTGCTACCATACAAACTAATTTCCAGCAATTGCGCAGCTTCTAAGAAATATGGCTGCATACGTGTATAAACTATATAATTAATTCGCGAGGAAGCTACATTTATGTAAAACAACCCTGTTCCACGAGCACTTTCAAGAACATCAGACGCACGGCCTTTAAAACATCTGCGAACCCGCGCATGCAGAGTGGCAGCGCAGAGTAAGGGTCGCAAGCTAATTTGCCGACCACCCAAAGGCGCATGATATAAATGACACTTCAAATGCCTTGAAAGCGGGAGCTTATATCCTCTTAAATCATGAACGTGCAAGGAACAGAATTCCAGCGTCTGAAACGCTTGCGCCGTCGCTTCACCGACCCCTCGCAAGATTGCCTTGTGTCGTGTGGAGGGACGGGGAGGTTCATCGGCGGAATTGCCTCCGCCGAAAGCTTTCGGGATTTGTAACCCAATTTAAAGGTAAAAGGGACAATCAGGCGTATAAAATGTACGGAAGCACGTCAATACCGGCCTAATTCAACGTCTTGCACACCACGTAAAAGAAGTTCAGCCCCTCGAAGAGCTTGCGGCACACAACGCCAAACCAGGGAACCGGTGCTGGGAGGCGAGCCGATGCGAGATCGCGGAGCGGAGTACTGCCCCTGACGTCACAGTACACCTCACCCAATCCGGGCGCGGCGACCGCAGCGACGCTTGTGCTCGCTCTCGGGGCTAATAGGGATGAGGCCAAGGCCAAGGCTGGGGGATTCATCGCCGGAAACGTAAAGGAACCAAAGCAAACGACGTGAGGCTCGCGGAAGTGGTTCGTGGGAGCTGACGACGTCCAAGCCACGATCCAAGCAGCCCTAGTAGCAGCCTTGCTTCCGAGAAGACTGTATATTCTTTCCGGCGGGCACACAATACTCCGACAGCATGCTTGCGGCTGATGTGGATTGCAGGAGGTGGCTAACAGGACGACCAATGCACAGAAAATAGGTTGAGCACAACACAGCACACAAAGTTACTAAAACACTCAGTTGGGAAACTCCTATAGAGACAGCCCTAAAAATATGGCCCCAATTTGTCTCCGAGCACCGAGCTAATGACGAACACAACGCCACCATTTCTCCCGCAGCGGCCACTTCTATTTTTGGCTTGGACAAGGGTGAACCCCCGTCTCCCCGGCGGACGCGCCGCGTTCAACTCCTGAAGTTAAAATGCACCTAGGTCGGGACGCGCTACCTGAAAGGCCCGCTGAGGCATAGTTTTATAAAAACCATATTAATTGTTCCGCAAAACCTTGCGAACTAAAGATGATAAAAACATCACGCGCCCATCATTTGGTACTAAACTCCAATAAATTTCATACAAAAAGAGTCTTTTCCGTTTGTTTTTACGCAAAAAAACAGGCTTTCAAAAAGCTCGAGGTGACCATACTACAGACAAACGAAAAAGAGTGGCGCTGTTGTCGCATTTAGCTCGGTCTCGGTGGACGCCACCGGCCCAGGTTTCGACGGCGAGTTTCCCAACTGAGTGTTTTAGTAACGTTGACAGCACGCAACGATTGTCGCCGCCATGTTGAAATAAAACCAAGCTGAGGCAGGCCAAGCTACAGTTTAGTATACGACAAAGCTGAGACAGGCCAAGGTTCAGTTTAGTACACAACCAACATACTTCATTACAAAGAATTAGATAAATGTTTAAACAAATTTTTTTACGTTTAAAAGTTCTAATGTATGTCGATTAAAACAGAAACATTCACGTTGCGTCAAATGAGTTTCGTCATAACCAGCGAACGTCGCCGCGTCGGCCGCGACGCCATCAACGCCATCGCCAGCGTAACCAAAATCAAAAACAATGCAAGCTGCAAACTTTCGGGCAGTTTCAGGCGTTTAGTGCCTTCGAAGAACGTTCTCCGAAAAACAAAAAGTGTCTGAGATGTCGCCGTGCCCATGGACTGAGCTGTGGGTTTTGTGTCTACTTGGTGAGTACTCGTCTATTCGCTTGACTTTTTCAGTGCTTTCTTTTCGGAGCGTTTGTGAAGTGTCCTTGTGTGTGTGTGCAGGAAGCGTGAAGGCGAACGTGTGGGGCTCCTTGTCGCACACGTGCTTTGCGCATGGGATGACCTTCGAGCTTTTCCCGAGGAAGTTCCGCAACGCAACCGACCTGTCACCACGGCCTGTCACTGAGCGAGCAGTCAGATTGCGGGAACGCACACAAAGGCGAAGGTCCCACCGAAGCCGGAGGGGGGGACGGGACTTCGTAAGTGTATCGGGAGCTTTATCTCGTGGATCGGTGGACAAGGCGAGTTCTACAAATCGGGTGGCGCCTTTGTACGGCTGTGGTACCACCTAACTAGGCGGTGTGTTTTGCGGAACCCATGACTGCTATGGTACCCATTATGTGCTGGCGCTCGTATTTGCACCCCGTTTGCTTTCACTGCGGGTGTTCGAAGTCAGGTTCGTTTCTCTGCATTGTTGATGTTGCTTTCGAAGAGGTCTTTTTTGACTAGGGTACAAACTTTTTATACAAAATGCTGTATATGTTGCAGTTATTTGGTAGCCCTCTGGCTGTAGTGTATTGTGAAGGTTGTGGGAAAAAACGCGCATTGAGTAATTACAAAAAGATATACCGGGTGTTTTTGCGAAGACTTTCAAAAATCCTAAAAATTAGGGCGATTGAAAAAAGAAGAAACTCTCTTCGGGAACAAACTACGAGCCACGGCGGACGGCAGGAATTGCCAAAAACCTACTAATTAGCCAGATAATTAATTAATACTTGTTAATTAACTTTTTAATTAGGGGAAATAGACATATGATTCCAATTAGAAAGTTGCTGAACGTTATCGAAAACCACTAAATCAGTCATTTTCAGAAAGATTTTAAGCGCTTGAGAAGAGTAGTAGCGCACTAAAATTACCACTCGTGGAGCAGGTACAAGGCTGGGGCTAGATAAGAGGCGGAAAAATCGCGCGGGCGCCTTACCGCAAACGCTAGCCTTGTACCTGCTGCACGAGTGGCAACTTCAGTGCGCTACTACTCGTCTCACGCGCTCAAAGTCTTTCTGAAAATGACTGATTTAGTGGCTTTCGATAACGCTCAGAAACTTTCTAATTGGAACCATATGTCTATTTCCCCTAATTAAAAAGTTAATTAACAAGTTTAATTAATTATCTGGCTAATTAGTAGGTTTTTGGCAATTCCTGACGTCCGCCGTGGCTGGTAGTTTGTTCCCGAAGAGAGTTTCTTTTTTTTTTTTTTTCAATCGCCCTAATTTTTAGGATTTTTGAAAGTCTTCGTTAAAACACCCGGTATATATATAATGTAGTGTCGAGTACCGTCCGACGGCACTCTTGCAGAACGTTCACGTGCCGTGCAATGGCACTCCACTCACGTCTTCAAGTGCCGTCCGCATGTCTTATGTAAAACGAATTGTCAAAACGAGTTTTTCGAAGTTGTAGCCTAGCTTATTGGAAATTGTAGCATAGCTCGCCTCATAGGCAGCGGACCCGGATTCGATCCACAGTGTGGGCTTACTTCTTAAAATCTTTTTCTCGAACATTTTGTTTTGTCGAGGCATTTGGCGATATTTACGTCATTTCTTTTTTACCATTAACACTGGGAAAAAAAAAGGATGTTGTCGACGAAACTTTGCTTAAATGGGGCCCTGCAACAACTTTTTGACTGGTTTTTAATTTGCACCGAACTTGAGCGCACTGAACGTAGTAACTTAACCTTTTCTCAAATTTCGCTTTATTTTAAAAGTTATAGGCAATTTAGAATTACAAAAACAAACAAAAAATAACCACTTTCATGACGTCGTAGGTCCTGGCTTGAGTGGCCGTGAACTAGAGGAGTAGTGAGCTCATCGAGCGCTCACGGCTGCTGCACTCCGTGTCGACGGCTCGAGAGGGCGCCACTAAAGCATATTCTGGATAGGCTGTATGAGGCGGGTGGCCAGGGCGGCTTGCATTCCATTTGCTGCGCGATTAAGGACTAATTTGGCATAACACTTCATTGGCCACAAACTACAGCAAACACGGTGTAAAAATCAGTTCAGAACGGGAGCTACTTCGGGCTGCCATACCGCCAAATGGCCAAATCGCCAGCCAAGACCGTGCTGAAAGCCTTCGGAACGCTCGGAACCGGTCGAATCCTCGATCCGGTATACGACCGCTGCGCTGCCGCGTACATCCGGGACCTTTCTACGCTCGCTGTTCGTCGGAGCCCCATCCCACAAGCCTTTTCTAGTATGCGCCGTTTTTTCCGCCGCTTGGTGGCGGGTTTCTCGACGAGTCTTTTCTTGTTTCCATAGTTTATAAACTGCATTTGTTTCTTTTCTGATCTAAATTACCAAACAAAAACTACTTTCATACATAACTGAAACGGTTCGCGACACTTATATTTTGTATTTCGACTAAAAAAAAGCTTTTAGCGGCTCTGACCAGTGGTAAGCCCAGGACCAAAGACGTCACATATTGCACGCTTTCGGCGATGCCGGTCCCCGCAGGGGGCACCTGTGAAAGCAGGTGTTTGGAGAGTGGCGTCTCCACGGACCCCGAGCCATGCGGGTTTGCCTGCCCACGTCTGGCTGTGCGTGGCTTTCCCGTGTCCGGGGAAAAGGGCATCCTGGTGGTTGAGTCGAACCCGGGGTAGGTTTGGACCCTTCGGGGCCCCCCGGGTGAGGCAATACACCACTTCGGCCCCCGCTTCCCGTAGACGGGTGTCCTGGCTTGGCCCGACCAGGATGATTCAGTCAGTCGCCACTTCTACTATCCCCTCCCTTCTTTTACCTTTGTCTTCTCCTTCTTTTCACTCTTCTCATTTCTCTTCTTTCCTTTTTCAACTCCTTTGGCGGCAAGGGCTAACCTTGGGTGGCGACAGACCCCTTGTCCAAAACCACACTTGGTTATAGTACCTGGGCAGTGCTAATAGTCTAACGGTTCCAGCAAAGCCCTTTTTGTTATGGTCCGTTAACTATTCCCTCGTTGGGCTCCGTGGTGGGCGGCACACCACAGGTTCTGAACACTCTTTGCCCTCCTATGGCGCCCCCCTCTTCCAAACCCCGTTCAGGGCAAGCCTTTAAAAGGCGTTGTCTTGAACCCAAGACCATCGACAAAGATTCTGAAGGAGAAACATTTACAAAGTTTTTTGTTGTTCATTCACTTGATGAACAAAAACCTGTTTCAAAGCTGTCGCCCTTTGTTGTTGCGAAGGTACTAGAAAACCTTGTCGAATTTTCCTACAAAGCTAAAAAGCAGCACTCCGGAGACCTCCTAGTGGAGGTAACCAACAAAAAACAGAGTGAAGCGATCCTTAAACTGACTAGTTTTCTCGATGTTAAAGTGTCGGTTAGCCCTCACCGCAGGCTCAACACCATCCGTGGGGTCCTCTCCGAGGACGACTTCTTACACACTAGTGAGGAAGAACTTCTCGAGGGACTCCAAGGTGTTGGCGTTGTTGCCGTTAAGCGCATCATGTTCCGTAAAAATGGTGGCGAAATTCCTTCGAAACACGTAATCCTTACTTTTGAAAGAAACACACTGCCAGAAACCATCAAGGCAGGATACCTTAACTGCCGCATCCGCCCATATGTCCCCAACCCCCAGCGGTGCTTCCGTTGCCAGCGTTATGGCCACGGATCACGCAGCTGTCGAGGGAAGGAGACGTGTGCAAAGTGCAGTAGCCACGACCATCTAGCCGACAACTGTGAAGCGGCAGCTTTCTGTGCCAACTGCAAGGGTCCTCACCCTTCGTACTCTCGTTCTTGCCCCTCCTGGCGACAGGAAAAGGAAATCCTCACCTTAAGAGCAAAAGAAAACTTATCTTATCCGGAAGCAAAGCAAAGGTTCTCCTTTCTTTCGAAAGGCACGTACTCCGATGCGGTGCGCAGGGGCCCTCCGCCGCGAACGGAATCGAAGGCCACCCAGGTCTCGCCTGAAGCCCTGGCAGTGGCCTTTCGGGCCCCATCCCCCCCGCAGGGGCAGCAGCGTCCCCCACCTTCTGGAGGGAGCACATCAGCAGCCCCCAAGTCTCAGGACAGGCAGGCAACGCCAATGCCCGTCCTGACCGCGACGCCTTCCTCCAGTGGAAAGGAGCGACACTCTCGTTCCAACTCACTGGAGAGGGCCTCCTCCAAAGAGCGGCACAACTCTCGTGCTGCTCTCCCTGTACTCAAGGGGCCGGAGCAGGCAGAGTTGAAAGACACTCTGCCTAGCACCTCCGCTGCCTCTTCGGCTGGTCGCGGCCGGGGCCTGGCTCCCCGTGATCCAAGCCGGAAGAAAACGCTGGCCAACACCAGCGACACGACTCAAGAGGCAGACCTGTCCATGGAGTTGGACGACTCGGCTGCTCCTGCTTCTGACCCGGATAGCATGGAGTGGCAGACGCAGACTCGTGCAGGGAAGAACAAAAAACCGGTTACTGCGCCGAAGTAATCCAAGTGGTCTCCCTCCCGAGTTTTAATCTTTTTATTACCGAGTTTTATTGATTTACACTTTCCGATATAAACAAATTTTATAAATGTCAAAAGTGAATTTTATGCAATGGAATTGTCGCGGCCTTTTAAGAAATATTGATGATATAAATCATTTCATGGATGAGTTTCGGCCGATAGCTCTTGCTCTCCAGGAAACTCATCTTCATGATCGCTCTCCTCATATTTTAAGACGTCACCGGGTCTTTAGAAAAGACCGTCTTAGTGATACTCCCTCTGGTGGCGTGGCAGTGGTTGCACAAGGTGGGGTCGCCTGCTCTGAGGTCCCGCTTTGCACACCACTTGAAGCCGTGGCAGTGCGCCTTCTTTTAGACCGCCTCATAACTGTAGTATCACTTTATTTACCACCTAACACTCCATTACATCTTAGTGAATTGGAGGGTCTTGTGGGTCAGCTCCCACAACCCTTTATGATTCTAGGCGATTTTAATGCCCATCATCCCCTATGGGGTAGTATTCGTCAAGACTCTCGTGGAGGTGTAGTTGAACGTTTTTTATTGGCATCTGGACTATGCCTTCTTAATGGCAGAGAGCCAACATTTTTTAGTGCAGCTCACACCACATTTACATCCATAGATCTGTCGATTTCATCCCCCTCATTGTGTTCTTGCTTTACATGGAATGTTCTCAACAACCCTTTTGGCAGTGATCACTTTCCGATTGTTTTAGAGAGTGTTGTTCAGTTGCCCTCACTTTTAAAACGTATCCCTAGGTGGAAGTTAGATAAAGCTGACTGGTCACTTTTTGGGTTACATTCCACCTTGGACCCTTCTCTGCTTTCCTCTATGTCACCTGAAGATGCTACACTGTATATTACTGAGCAGATACTAAATGCTGCTGAGGTGTCTATTCCACGAACCTCTGGTAATGTGCCAAAAAAATGCAAACCATGGTGGAACAAGGAGTGTGCCACAACCTTAGCGGATCAAAACAGGGCTTGGGGCAAACTTCGCAGATACCCCACATCATGTAATCTCGCAGAGTTCAGGCAGCGGAAAGCTAAAGCCCGTTGGACCAGGAAGCAGTCAAAATGGAAATCCTGGATAAAGTATGTCTCTTCTATAAATAGTTTTGTGCCAGCCAAGGAGGTTTGGGATAGATACAGGAAAATAAATGGAGACTATAGGTGCTTTGCAATTCCTACTTTTGATGCCCCTTCTTCATCTTTAGTTGACATCGCCAACATCCTTGGTGAACATTTTTATAACACATCCAGCTCGGCGAACTACAGTGATTCGTTCAGTAGATTTAAATCTCGTGCAGAGCGGCAAAATATCTCCATGTCTGGAGGAGACTCTGAGCCTTATAACCAGCCTTTTACGCAGTGTGAGCTTGAAATGGCACTTGACACAACGAGGGTCTCTGCTCCAGGGCCCGACGCAGTTCATTACGAAATGCTTCGTCGCCTTTCTCCTGAGTCCCTGAAAAGTCTTCTCTTGTTTTTCAATTTATTGTGGGAAAAAGCCTGCTTTCCCCATGCCTGGAAGCATGCTCATGTCATCCCGCTCCTAAAGCCGCAGAAAGACCCTTCACTACCATCAAGTTACCGTCCCATTGCTCTGACGAGCTGTGTTGGGAAAACATTTGAAAGGCTTATAAACAGGCGGTTAGTATACACATTAGAAAGGCAAAAGGTCCTTGACAGAAATCAGTGCGGGTTTCGCCGAGGTCGATCTACTCTCGATAATTTGGTTCGCCTGGAAACCATTATACGCGAGGCATTTGTGAACAAACAGCACTGTGTTGCTGTGTTTTTTGACTTATACAAGGCGTATGATACCACTTGGAGATATGGTATCCTGAAAGACTTGTATGATTGCAATATCCGTGGTAGGATGTTGCAATGCATTAACAACTTTCTAACAAACAGAACCTTTCAAGTCCGGCTTGGCAGCACCCTCTCTAAACCTTTTGTTCAAGAAAACGGAGTCCCACAGGGAGGCATTTTGAGCGTCACTTTGTTTGTACTGAAAATGAATTCTCTCACACGACTGCTACCTCGGTCTATTTCCTACTCTCTTTATGCTTACGATGTACAGATCTCCTCATCTTCTTGCAATCTTTCTAGTTGTGAGCGGCAGTTACAACTGGCTATAAACAAACTTTGTAAGTGGGCAGACGAAAATGGTTTCAAGTTCTCTGTTGCAAAGACAGTCTGTGTGCCTTTTTCCCTACGTCGTGGGCTCTCCTTAGACCCAGTTTTGAAACTAAACGGTACTCTAATTCCTGTTAGGAAGGAGCACAAGTTTCTTGGTGTCATATTTGACAAAAAACTTACCTTCATTCCCCACCTGAAATTTCTCAAAGAAATTTGCCTTCGTTCCACAAACCTTCTGAAAGTTTTGGCTCATAAATCATGGGGGTCGGACCGAAAATGTCTGTTGCATTTGTACACTGCGCTTGTGCGATCTCGTCTTGATTATGGCGCCGTGGTGTACGGATCGGCTCGCCCATCTGCTCTCAAGATGTTGGATCCTGTACATCATCTTGGCTTGCGTTTGGCAACAGGTGCTTTTCGGACATCGCCTGTACTTAGTTTGTATGCGGAATCAAATGAGATGTCGCTGTGCAAAAGACGTCAATACCTCAGCCTAACCTACGCGTCTAGGATCCTAGCAAACCCTGATCACCCAACGTATCCTTCCATACAGAGGTCTCAATTCTACCGTCTCTTTGAAAATAAGCCAAGCATCGTCAGACCGTTAAGTTTTCGTATAGAGCAATTTTGTTCCTCACTTCAACTTCGTCTGGACGAACTTAACCTAATTCAAAAGACAGTCTGCGTGGCGCCCTGGAATGTGGTACGTGTTTTTTGTGACTGGACTCTCACTAAGTTTAATAAAAATAGCATATCAGCTCTTGTGATTCAGCAGAAATTCCTTGACCTGGAAGAGAAATATAAAGATTATGCTCACTTTTACACGGACGGTGCCAAGACTTCATCATTTGTCGGGTGTGCCGTGTATTCAGGTCGTTTTGTAAAAGTTACACGTCTAGAGGAATTTGCGAGTATATTTACTGCTGAAGTCTATGCTGTGTCTTTTGCATTGGATTATATCCTGAAAACTAAAACTAGACGGGCCGTAATATTTGTGGACTCTCAAAGTGCCATTACTGCAATATGCTCTCTAAAAGCCACTAAGAATATGCTTGTGGAACAGGTGCGAAGTAAACTTAACGGAGCTCTATGTAAAGGTCACAATATAAAATTCTGCTGGGTTCCGAGTCATGTGGGAATAAAGGGTAATGAGGAGGCAGACAGGGTCGCTGCATCTTCAGGTAACTGCTCTCGATATCAAGCTAGCTTTCCCTATCAGGATATCAAGTCATTAATTAAGTCGTCACTTTTTCGTCTATGGCAGGCAGAGTGGGCCATGGAGTCTAATAACAAGCTCCATGTAAGCAAACCAGTCCTTGGGTCTTGGGAGAGCTCCTCACTTAAGAACCGCCTTCACGAAGTTGTATTGTGCCGGCTTCGAATCGGGCACTCCTTCCTTACACACAGATATCTCCTTTATGGGGAGGATCCACCAGTTTGTGAGCACTGTGGAGACAATCTTACTATTCTTCATATTTTGTGGATCTGCCCGGAATTCGACACCGAACGTCGCGCTCATTTTCCTGAGTTTTTTAGATTTTGTATTCCATTTCATCCCGCTCTTTTGCTGGGAAAGCACCCTCTCGTTCCTCTTGATCGAGTTTTATCATATATTACTAGTACTGGCCTTATACACCAGATCTAGTCCCAGTTGTTTTCAGGATCATCTTTGTGTAATAAGGTAACCATAGGAGTTTCATTAGTTAATTTAGTCTGGCGCAGTATGGCCTCCGTTGCTGTTGCGCCAAAACACCCGCAAACAACAATCGGCGATGCCGGTCGCCCTCGTAAATGGAGGAGGTTTCCGCATTTTCCGGTTAAAATATGACTCACTGATATTTAGTTACTCTCTCCGTGCCCGCTGGCTTTCCCAAACCCCAAGAGACGTGGAAACCGCAAAGAAGGTAGGCGCTTAAATATGATTGCAGGGCCCCTTTAACAAAATGGTATTGGCGTCCCTTTCTGGAGGTACATGGGGGACAGTTTTGCTCGGTATGGGACAGAGGGGCTGGACGCTGCGAGGCGTCATGTGCAACGGGGCCAAGTAGGTTAATAGTTTTGTAATTAGCAGCGGCATACTGTTGCCGCGAGGCGGCATGAATGTATGTGGGGGGTTGGTTAACGTGCTCCCCAGGGATACATGTGCTGTTCGACTTTCTTTCGGACGGCACTTGTAGGCACGGGTGGAGTGCCGTCGGACGGCACTGTAGACAGCCAAAAAAACAACAGAAAATGAGGTGTTTCAAACAACTTTCTTGAAGAGATCATGAACTGATTTTTCAACTACTTCCTCGTCAGCTTTCCTCCTCAGTACATAAGCAGAGTGAGAAACCATGTGGTCGTATTTCACTGAAACCCAAAGTTCTGCCAGCAGTCTGAGAGCCGGCATGGACAAAGCCCTACATAAATTTCACACTTCACATTTTTGCAAGTGCTGACAACCATGAAGGGAGCGACGGTACAAGCGATGGCGACCCTTTTTGCTATCGCTCAGCCGCACGATGAGGCACACTGCATGAAAGCAACTGGAGCAAGCGACCAATGTGATGAGCGACGTTTTCTAGTAATTCAAGGACCGAGCAGCGTTAGAAGCGACAGTGAGAAATCTCCGTCGCTGTTGCCGATGCTCTCCTCGTTGCTCACTAAATCGCTTACATGCGGTCCAGCCTTAATTGTCTGAAAGCGAGAGACACGTGCCACGAGTGAGTACCGTGCTGCCACTCACTTGCAAGTGCCTCTCATTTCAGGGCTACACTGCCATTTTCTTCCAAGTCCTGCACGGGCCTCCTGCTCAGGCGCTTTGATGCCACTTACGAAACTAGCACAAACTCGTCAAGGGGGTTTAGGTGGGGTTAGTCATCCGGTGTGTTTGCCGCACCATTCTTTACGGTGCCTCGACAGTCCACAGTCACTTCACAGTAACAAGTTGGGACGCCATGATGACAGCGGCACTTGTGCCTGCTTGTCTTATTCACTAGAGGTTTGAAGACCAACTGTAGACTTTCGGCAGCATGACACTTTCGGTTTTGTAACATCATTGTTGCTTCCTTGGGACAACTCTTAATACATGGGGGGAACAAGATGGCAATTGCACCAGTGGAGAATATGTCCAGGCACTATACCTGTACTAAAACTTGCTTGATCGCCTATTTATTTATGATTATCTTTACACTTGCAGCGTTACCTCCGAGGCGGGGTTTCCCGACCAGAAGAAAAATTTGACAGGGCCATAGGCAAGGCCAAGTTCGACTCGCGCTGCTGATCCTGTGTTCCCGGTGCCTCTACAAGGGCGAGGACCTGGTCAATAGGAGTGTGACAGGCCAACCTTCCAGGCGTGACAAAGTATGGCGCCGTGGGAGGGAAGCCCATTACACCTGTCAAAGTGGATGCAACTGCAGGTGCGTGCCTTGCTGCATGTCCGCCTTCCCGGCTCTAAACTATGTAGAAATTGGAAGGTTCAGCATTGTGCATTGTATAGGTTTCATAGACCATACGCGAAATAGCTCTTGGGTATCATCATTATGCCGCTCGGAGCGACATGTGGTGGGTTTTGATATCTTGAATGTGCAAATGCCACTATACCTCGTCTCGCCTCAGCATGAACTAACTGCAAAAGCTGTGCAAGCGCAAGCGGGTAGCTTTGGCTGGAGGATGGAACCGCAGTATGTGTGCGTCCACAGGTTTCCAATGTCAACGGCAGAAGCTTCCGAGGGTGTCCCAAGCATGCACCAGCAACTTCGGGAGGATACATGGGCACTGCTATCTTGGAAGCACTATCCAAGATTAAAGAAAATGAACACAGTTGGCAAAAACTTGAGTCTTAAGGCCCGTTCACACTCTTGCAACCGAGTACGACCGAGAGAGACGAGATCTGTTAAAACTTCTTAAAAGTTGTTAGGACGAGGGTACATACTGGGGGCATTCTGGCACCATCTATGCGTTGACCCTGGAACTGCATTTTACAAGAGCGAAGGTTTCGCGGAATTTCCGAGGTCAAACGTGTGTAATACCTGTACACTCTAAAAAAAAAGGTAGTCATAGGTGACTACCTTTGGGGTGGTAAAAAGTTGTCCCAAATATAACGACCCCTAGGGTAAAAATGACGACACCACACGTAGTCAAAAAGCAGGTAGTGAAATTTGACTACCCCCAAAAGCAACATGGCGGACGGTTAGCGAGGCTCGGATTCCCCGGTAAGGCCTAGCGAACAGCACGGCTTTTCGGCCGAGTTAGAGAATAGGGCGCATACGCCTATTCGACGTCTTCCAGGCGCCACCAGACACTCTAAACATCCGTCCTTAGACACCGGTACCGTACCTATTAGCGGGGAGGACGGCAGCGTGTTTGCCGGAATCGTCGCGATTGCACCCGGCGGCATCTCGCTAGATTGACTGTATTTTTACCGCCGGCGGAGAACGCTCAAAAAAGAAATCGTAACGCGAGGAATGGGTATGCTGACTTTATTGAAGACAACGTATGCTTGTCGTTTGCGGCGATGAATCGCTGGGCACCTTCGTCGACACGACGGGAGGCGTTCAACTCGCACCAACGCCCCGCATTTTTTTTTTCCCTATCTCTTCTTGTTTGGGCCTACCTCAACCGACGTGGTTATCCATTGCTGCCTGCACTTCGCAGCTCTTCGACACAGAACAATAATTTAGGTGGCCGAGTGAAACAATTATTACGATTGTTTTCAATCTGAGAGGCACATAGGGAGCCCAGTGGACCGCAGAGCCTGGACGGCTGGACCGTAGCCAGCTGTTTGTAGTCAATAGCTACAGGACTTCACAACACTTAGCTTATTGAATCAGGCGGCAGCTTGCGCCACCTAAGAGATGTAGTAGTAACCGCTAGATGCACTAAAAAAATGCTCTTCACTCACTAACTCTCCTGAGGCTCTTGAACTACGTACGTGCTGCACCTATGACAACTCATGCGCCAACACACCAACCACGATAGCGAACACTCTTACGGGCACATACATATGAAGAGTACAACAAGGCACAAGCAACTGCAACACAACACCACCGCGACTCTCTACTCTGACCACCCAACCGACCCGATTCGTATATATGCCCTACCCGGTTCTGACAAGGATTAGACATGTGACTGCCGCTGTTTAGTTGATGAATAAAAAAAGTATCTGCAAGTATTATTAGTATACAGTTATTCTGAGTATTTAGATTGGCCGGCTAGACACCTCTCTTAATCTAACGCTTTGAAAGGCAACATGATATGAAAGTAATCAGCTAAAGTAACACCACATGGCATGCTCCCGATCAGTTTCGGTTTCAGATTCACGCAGTGATAAGCTTACTAATGCCATGTTGCCCCATGCTCGTTCCGCGCGTGTAATAGCAGCAAAGGTTACAATAATATCTGCATTCCTAGTCAGTAATCGGCTAGAGGTAACATAATTTTTAGTCTTGTGTTGTTAAATACCCCACAAAGCCCAGCGTATCATATTTCCTACGTGGAGTTTGATAACTCAAAAAGTGACAATAAATTGCGTGAGGCTGAGACCATAGCGTTATTATTGTAATAACTCTATGGCTAAGACCAAAGCCTGCAGTATCGGTTTTGATACGCTGACAGAGTTTTCCGATTTGGGTAGTTCAGCAAGGCCCCGCCAGGCTGCCGCTGGCAACTAGAGCAAGATGGCCGCACGCAGCAGCTCGCTCGAAGGCATACCGTCGGCGTCATTTTACTCGAAAAACAGTAAGCCGTCCTAAATTCGGCACTTTCTTTTTTTTTTTTTTTTTTTTTTTGCTCAGAATGTGTTGCGCAACTACATTATTCCGTTCGCTGTTGTTTTTGAGTCCCGTCCGCTTAGTAACGTTGCTTCAAATTTCTGCGTATCATTTTCGATACAGTGGGTCGTAATTGATGGCACAATTTTTGTACCAATTCTGATACGTTTTCTTGGTAAAGCTTTGAAGGGTACACGTTTTAACCGTTTTTTTTATTGATTTTTTCCTTCTAATTTTAGGTTCCTAAGTTAGGAACATATTGAACAACATCGTCGCTGGCGAAGGTGTCAGCGATTTTAGTGATCTGTGGGAAAGTGGCGAAAATTAGTCCCCCCGCCGCGGCTGAGCCCTCTGAGACAAGTGATGATGAAGAAACCGTAGAAAATTCCTTCGGATCATCTGTAGCTTCGTCTTCTCGTCCATACAACAAATGGCGAAAGGAATTGCTCCAAAACAGTCATGCTGAATTTTCCAAAGTATTCTTTGAGCCGGATGCCATAGATTCACCATTGTTCCTTTTCCGCCAGTTTCTAAGGACTGATATGCTCACTATGCTAGTGGAGCAAACAAATGTGTACAGTACGCAGAAATACGGCAGCTCCGTGACACAACTCTGCAAGAGCTGGAGCAGTATATTAGAATATACCTGAAAATGGGGCTTACAAAATGCCGAACGTCATATGCTACTGCGAGAATGGGACAAGGTATTCTCCTATCGCTGACAAGAGGTCGAGAAATCGTTTCTTGAAGCTGATTCAATGCATGCATGTTGTAAACAACAGGGAAACCACAAAAGAAGCGAAGGAGGACAAGTTGTGGAAGATTCGTCCTTGGATTTTATTATTCCAGCACAACCTCTAGAGCATTGAAAAAGAAGAGTTCAATGCGATGGATGTGATAATGGCGTTATTTACAGGAAGGAGCTCGCTAAAACTGTACATCCCAAACAAACCGACGCCGTGGGGTTTCACGCTTTGGGGACGGGCAGGCACAACCGGTGTCCTTTACCAGTTCGAGGTATACCAAGGCCACTCCAAAGAAAACTACATTTTTGTACTTGTGGTGATACTGTCCTGAGCATCTGCTCTGAAATACGTTCAAATGAAGACTTCAAGGTTGCAGCTGACAATTTTTTTAGCTCTTTGAACCTTGTTGAAGGGCTAACGAGAGGAATACAGTACGTTGGAACTCCGAGGCAAAATCAGCTGAGAGACTGCAAACTCCAGGATGAGAAGACTCTGAGAAAAGTTGGCCAAGGCTCACATGATTACAGAGTTGACAATGACAAAGGAATTGTGGTAGTTCGCTGGTTTGACAGGAAAGCTGTCACCCTAGCATCAAACTTCGTCTCTGTTTAGTCAATTCAGCAAGTCAAACGGTATGACCGGAAGACTAAACTCCATATTGACATCACACGCCCGGCAATTGTCGGTATGTACAACAGTTTTTTTTTTTTTTTTTGGGGGGGGGGGGGGGGATCGACCAGCATAATTATCAGGTGTCGCTGTACAAATACACCATTCGATCGAGGCGCTGGTACACGTAGCTCATATATCATGCTACCTTCATCTGTGTCGTGAATGCCTGGAATATTCACGGGCGCCAAAGCCATCAGCTGAAGGAGCGGCCACTCAAGCTGAGAACCTTCATTGCCAGTTTATCAGAAAGCCCAATCTCTACTGGAAATGCGCCAAGAGGACGGCCGGTCAGTCTGCCTTCGCCTCCGATGAAGAAGAGGAAGTTCACGCCAAGTCATCCCCAAGATGACGTTCGAAAAGACGGGGTTGGGCATCTTCCAACTATGGCAAGCAACCGACTTCGATGCGGGAACTGTGTGCCCAGCGTGAACACATTTAGCACGGTTGTGTGCGCGAAATGCATTGTAACTCCGAGTCTGAGCAAGCGACGCAACTGTTTCTTTGAATACCACAAGCCACGAGACTGCAGCTGGCAAGGACGTAGCAGAAAAGCCCAGTGTAGCATATTTGATATGTTCAATAATTTTTTACTGGTTTGAAATTTCATTGTTCTTTTTGTATGAATGTACTTACCTTAGCCATAAATAAAGGCACACAAGTTTCTACAATTTTAATTTGCATAGAAATATGTTTGGGCTTAAATTTCTCAAGCATTTAAATTGGATTATAATGCAATTAAATGCAAATGTGCAAGCGAGCTAGACAAGAATGACGAATTTAATTGCATTTAATTGCATTATAATCATAACCTTAAAATTGCAAGCTTCACCCTTGTTGGTGTTAGACTGGTGGCGGCTGATAAAACCCGTTTGCTCTACTGGGGGGCTAAGCTCGGCGCGGCGAGATCGAGGCGAGTTCTCCGCCAAACTCTCCGTCCGCCGCGATTGGTCGGCGCCGTGCATGACGACACGCGCAGACACTCCCTAGATCGTGACGTTAAACGGAGGGTTTGAGGCGGTCGGAGAGTTGCATATTCGGAACTCGCGGCGAGATGCGGTGACGTCATTGTGACGTGGCAGAAGCCGCCGCGGACAGGAAAAGCTTGCCGGCTCCGACCTAGGCGAGTTTGGGCGAGTTGGGCGCGAGATCAGGGAGAAGCGTCCAAAATGGCAGCGTTTTCGTTTGTGTTTTGCCGTCGGCATAGGTATTTAAACCACGCCAATGTGTTTGACATGGACGACGTACATTTTCAACAACACTATCGCCTCTCGAAAGACGTGGTAAGGTGGCTGTGCGATGAACTGCGTGGCGAACCGGACTTGAGGCGATGGAGCCGTGAATGAACCGTCGCTCCCGTCGTGAATCCTACATCCAAATTCTACAAAGTGAATCCTAGAAACAAATGTGTTTTTACGGCGATCTGCAACCAGGAACGCAATTTACCATTACCTACAGGCTTTTACAATTATTTTGATGGGTTGCTGTGCTGCGTAGATGCAAGATAAACGCACTTGATAAAATTCAATCTAAAACAGATGATAGAAGAAAAGCAATATACATGAATGGCGCAGACTAACAACTGTGTAATTTCTTTCTCATCTTTCTTCTTCCACACCGTATTTTAACAAACAAATTGGCCGTTAGTTGTTTATACAGCTGGAGAACATGCCAGAACATTGCGCAATTGTCACCTACTGTAGATAAGCAATTTAGCCAGTGCAGTATGACTGCTAGCCTAGGGCACCACGTAGTAGTGATACACGACCGCATGCCGGTACGATGCTCATCAACATCGAAAAGGGCAGGGGTAGGGGTGAATCTACGATCCTGGGTTCTACAGCGCGAGCTTTCGCTCCACGTGCACCCTATTCTGAAAAAAAAAAAAAAAAAAAAACGATATTGTGGCTGTGTGGCGGTGTGGGGGGAGAAAGATGAGAAAGAAATTACACAGTTGTTAGTCTGCGCCATTCCTGTATGTTGTTTTTCGTCTATACTCTGCTTAAGTTTATAATCATAATCATAATCATAATCATCTTTATTTGCTCAGGAGAGCCGCGGCACCGCAGAAAGGCAACAGCCCGTACCAAGGAGGCCCGCGGTGCCGCGTCTAGTGAAGAGGATTATGTGATGATGTAATATACAAGATGAAAGTTCTGATGATTAGGATATGTGTGTTAGGCCTAACAGCATTCTTCGCGGTTGTGGTCTTCGCGGTGCTGCCGTTGGCTGCTTACTTCTAGCAGACCGGTCTCAAGCACCTGGAGTGGGCTCCTCGCGTGTCCGACTTGCATAGTAGCCGGCCGAATTACCGGCGACGCAGGGAATTCATCACCCCCGCGGGTGGGCTCCAGGGGTTGGCGCCAGTGTTGGCCGAGCGGCGGTCGTTACGAAAGCGGGCCTTGGAGTCTTTCAGCCTGCGGTCCAGCTTGTAACTGAGCAGCCTGAGCACCATATCGATCGAAGACATGGTCTGTGCCACTGGTCCGGCTGGCTTTCGGACGATCGAAAAGACACGTCTTACGCCCAGTTGGCTTCTTTATCCTTATATCTTTATCAAGAGCGTTTTTCTTGCATCTACGTGGCGCAGCAAATCATCACAATGTCTAGTCAACTAGCCCACAACCAAGCAATGTTTGTATAATTAGCATCCCTGCTGTTACCTATTCTTATTTGTCATTTACGATTTAAATAAATAAAAAAAATTGGGCTGTATGTATGTTGATACTGCCTAAAACTTGTTCTGCCTCAACGGGGAAGATTCTCCCAGCTGTAGATGAGAAATTTAGCCATGCAGTGCCGTACAATCGCTAGCCTGGGGTCTTTAACGTCCATCCCGCAGTAGTGATATACGACTGCACGCCGGTACGATGCTCATCAACATCGAAACGGGCAGGGGTGGGGACTGAACCCAGCATCCTGGGTTCTGCAACGGACCTTTCGCTCGACGTGCTGCGAGCTGGCGTGCGCTAGCCCAGCCGGCCACCTATCCCCCGATTTAAATAAAATAAAAACCCTTCACTGCGGAGCGTAGGGAAAAATCGGAGCTACGCCGGGGAACTCGCCGCCGCCGGGGGGGTCGGAAATGTAAGAGGGGGAGTGGGAAACTCGCCGGGGCGGAGTCAAAAGAAGCTCCTCCCCTCCCTCGTGACGTGGCATCGGAGAGATTCCCGCCGGAGGCGAGCTTAGCCCCCCTGATGTCTAACCCCTGGTTAGCTCAATTGGTAGAGCGCTCCACCCGTAATGGAGGGGTCCCGGGTTCGATACCCGGACCAGGCGGATCTTTTCGGTCGCGCACCAGTCACCTAGCTGTGTTTGGAGATTTGTGTTTGTCCTTTGTCCCTCTTGTTCCCCTTCTCCAGGGATTATTTTCATCACTTAAATTTAGGGCTTGAGAATAGGTGACAATTGTAGCGGGCAAACGCTGGCGGCACACTTTCCCGTGTTGATCGTTTGACCGATGAGTCGCTCTACTCGCTCCACTTTAGAATCCCCTAAATTATACTCGTGTGAAAAAAAAGGATTGGGGTACCTGTAAAAGAAACAAAAACAACTAGCATAGCCAAGGTTTTTTTTTTTTTTTTTTGTGCTGCTTTTGGGGAACATGTACACCGATATCAAATTATTATAAATCTTTCAGTTTTCTGTTGACAACAAAAGGTTGGCACTTTTCAAGTATGAGGACACTTGATATAAACAGTGTATTAAGCTCAAAACATTAGGACATTACAACCAAAACTATACTGTGTATATATATATATATAAAGTGGCTATAATGAAGACAAAGTGCTCAGGTGGCAATCGTTTGTATTCTTTTATTTTCCAAACCTGATTATACAATTTTATATTGAAAATATTTTCCTCCAAAAAATAAATAAAACTCATAAAACAACCTTTCAGGTACTTTTGACACATTGTGGAAATGGAAATCTGAAAAGGAGTCTTTTTCCAGCACCGGACTATCGAACTATAATAGTTATTGTAATGATACTTTCAAAAGCCAGAAACAACCCTTTGAATATGAAACAAACCAGAAAAATTACATGGAAACAGGGAACGTTTAACCAAAAAACAATGTTATGTATGCATTACAAACATATTAAGTCATCCAAATATGCATCATCACAGTCACTTCACCATTGTAAAAAAAGAATACCTGAAAATATGTATAACACGAAAAGGGATATGGTTTACACCAAGCAAGATACTGCGCCATAAAACCAGAGTTTCAACAATAAAAAAAAGTATGAGTGGGTACCCAAAAATAACCGGAATGAATTTCAGGGTGCCGAGGATTCATAGTACGAGCATCTACCTCTTGCAGCACCCTTCCCAAGTTAGTTTGCCGACCGGCGGCGTCTGCTAAGGATCTAGCGGCATGTTGTGAATTTTCCCAAGCGCTTCAAAATCATTCCTTGTTTTTTGCAATGTCTGACTTGAAGGACCTTCCACATCCCTAAAATGATTTCCTTTCAAGACTTTTCATACGGGTGAACAGAAAAAAGTCACACGGGGCGAGGTCCTGAGAATATGGGAGGTTGAGAAGCGGTGTCATGCCAGGACAGTGTCTGCTGAGGCATTGTTGTGATGGAACTATCATTCCCCCTTTCCCTCCTATCGGGGCATTTCTGCCTTACTGAGTTTCGCAAGTGTCGCAAAATTCTCCGGTAAAACACCTGGTTAACAGATTCACCAAGAGGAACAA